>NC_092873.1:304666862-305344362 GCF_028372415.1 Notamacropus eugenii
TAACATGACAAAACAGGAAAATGATAAGTATTGGAGAAAATATGGAAAAATTGAAACACTAATGCATTGTTGGTAGAGATGTGAGCTGATCAGCCATTCTGGAGAGAAATCTGGAACTATGCCCAAAAGGCTATAAAACTGTTCATACCCTCTGATCCAGCTATATCACTACTAGGTCTGTATCCCAAAGAGATCATAAAAAAGGGAAAAGGACCCACACATACAAAACTATTTATAGCAGCTCTTTTTGTGGTAGCAAAGAATTAAAAACTGAGGGGATGCCCATTAATTGGGGAATGGCTGAAAAAGCTATGGCATATGACCATAATGGAATACTATTGTTCCATAAGAAATGATGAGCAGGCAGATTTCAGAAAAGCCTGGACTTAGATGAACTGATGCTGAGTGAAGGGAGCAGAACCAGGAGAACATCGTGCACAGTAACAGCCACAGTGTGCAATGACTGACTTTGACAGACTTAGCTCTTCTCAGCAATGCAGTGATTTAACATAATTCCAAAAGACTCATGATAGAAAATGCTATCCAAATTCAAAGAACTTCGAGTCTGAATGCAGATCAAAGAATACTATTTTCTCTCTTTTTTTTCCTCATGGTTTTTCCCTTTTATTCTGATTTTTCTTTCACAACATGACTAATGTAGAAATAATTTGGGGCAGCTAGGTGGTGCAGTGGATAGATCACCAGTGCAGGAGTCAGGAGGACTTGAGTTCAAATCTCACCTCAGACATTTGACACTCACTAGTTGTGTGACCTTGGGCAAGTCACTTAACCCCAATTGCCTCATCCTGCGTCATCTCCAGTCATCCTAATGAATATCTGGTCACTGGATTCAGATGGCTCTGGAGGAGAAGTGAGGCTGGTGACCTGCACAGCCCTCCCTCACCCAAAACAAAGTTAAGTGCAAGTCATGTCATTATTTCTCTGATGGCATGGTCTTCTTTGGAAACAAAGGACAAACACACAATGTGAAAATATGTTTAATATGATTATATATGTATACTATAGCCTATATCAGATTGCATGTCCTATTGGGGAGGGGTGAGGGAAGCAAGGGAGGAAATTTTAAAACTCAAAATCTTACAAAAGTGAATGTTGAAAACTTAAAATAATTTTTTTTAAATAAAGATTTAAGGACAACAAAATAAAAAGCACCCAAAATAGCAGACAAATGAGCCTGTTCTTGAATCCTTCTTCCCAAGGGTGTATCCTTTCTCCAGAATAAATGGTGCAAATATGTTTTTTGCTCCATTTTCTTTTTTTGGAGATGATACGACAGAGTAGCTCCATTTTAGACAGCTATGAACATTTAGTTTTCAGTGAGATGAAGATGAAGCTTTTGAAATCCCATCTCCTTCAGGTAGTCTTTCCAGAGTTAGCAGTCTGCTTCTTCTCAGTAACTCTCTATCCCTAATATGGATATGAAATGCCTTTCCTTTGTCTCCTTTTCCCAAACCCCATCTTAGTGGACTAGTTCTTGATCTCCACCCACAATGTCCACTTACCTTTGATATAAATGAAGTGTAACTCCTTTCTGACACTAGTGTTGGGGTGGATGCAACTTATAAGTATATGATTTTTTCGCAGATGTGAGAGGGTGTGGAAAACCTAAATCCTTGTAATACTAGGCTACATTTTGGCTGTTCTTCTCAGAACTAATATATTCATTCCTATGTCCTTGAAATCTCTGCCAGTGGGTTTGGCTTGTCACAAGTTCCTCTACCTCAAAGGCTATGACTTGTATTTCTTCTGCACTAAATATATTGTTGGCTGACCCCAACTGTACTTTTTAAGAGAAACAAGTCTGAGATGACCCCTTCCAAAAATGTGCATGGTGCCTTTGTTTTTTTGCTTGAAGTTAGCAAACCCTATGAACCTTTTTCATTCAAAATAGGAAGCTTTTAGCAAGAGGTACCCTGCTGCAGATCACAAGAGAAAATGTGGGGTGTAGTGGGCAGAGCATTGGACTTGTAGTCAGGAAGACCCATATTCAAATACCACCTCAGAGAGCAACTTCATGCCTCCAAATAAGTCACTTTTCTGAGACTCAATTTCCCCATCTATACAGTAAAGATAATAGGACCTACCTCACAGGGTTGTTGTGGGGAATCAAACAAGATAATGTGTCCACAGTGCCAAGGAGTAGAGTTGTGATTCCCCCTTCTCCCCTCAGTTGATGGAATGGATGAATGGATAGATGGATAAACAAAGTGTCTATTAAGCTTTGTTATGTACAAAGTACTGAGTTGAACCCTAAGGATACAACTAGAAAAGCAAGCCAGACCCTGCTCTCTAGGAACTTACATTCTAACAAAGGAGACAATACAAATGGAAAGTTTCAGCTGCAACTCAGATGGAAAGGTCCCATGGCACTTAGGATACAACTACAAGGCAAATAGCAGAATTTCTTCTTCAATGTCATTTCCACTGAGAAAATGACATCAGTTTCTGATATTTATTTAGGATTAGTGCCAAGGATTCTGGTGGCAAAAACTTTCTTTTCTGGGCCTTCAATAGATGTTGCTGTAGCAAGAGCTGCATCTCCACAGGGGTTGCCTCCAGGATGATGGCTACAGACACTGGACTGGGTACACTGATATTACAAAGACTCTTGGGTTCATGGTGCTTGGCTGTCTCCATCTGGGCCTGAGAGGAAATGGTGATCAAGGTGGTAATGATTCGACTTGCTTGGCACATGCTCCTTCCTGTCTCTCCCTCAAGGTGCCTTTGTTACTTTAGTTAGGCTGAGTTGCCTGCCTTGCGGAGGGCAGTTGGTTGATAGTTAATGGAGGATGACTGGCCACGTCCTCAATGGAATCACCATCCCAAACAGTGGCTGTGAGGGCTGGGCTGGAAGCAGGACTGCTGGTTTGGGGGACATTGCTAATCTCGAGACTCTTGGGTTTAGGATCCTGGGCTGTCTTGATCAGGGTGTGAGAGTGCATATTGGTAGTGTTCTTCTTGCTTGGCACATGCTGCCTCCCATGTCACCGTCAGGATGGTCTACTGCTTCAATTAGGCTGACTTGCCTTGCTAATGTGATCATAGAAGGCTCAGAATATAATCACAAGGTGCTCAGGAGGTATTCAATTAAATAGAGAAAATGCCCCTATGGCTCTGATCTTTTAACATGTGCAGACATCCCTCTGAGTCAATGGGATAATCTGAGTAAACAAATTAGTCACACCTCAGGGAGCTTTCAAAAAAACTAATCCCTGGACAAATTTCAAAAGTTCCAATTGACTACGTTGCAAACCTGGAACAGCCTGTGGAGAAATCCCCTTTGAGGAGAGGAAAAAGAATTTTCTTCCTACTTCATCATCAGTCATACAACTTTGAAAGAATCAGTAGGAGACACTGCATCCAACAGATATCAGAGACACAAACTCTGGACAGACATGAATACAGGAACAGCCTTCTGAGAGCAGAGGCAACTTCAAGGAACATGGTCCCTGGCAAAAGAGATGAGAATCAGATTATGGAGAGCAGTGGGCCCTGGGAACCCACACGAACAACTTGATTGCTAAGAAGCTACATCAGAGGAAGCTGCATTAGGATCCAGAGAAAAAGGCCTTTGAGGCCATCCAGGACCAGGAGCTGGGAGTAGTCACATATGTATATTATACATGTGGGGGATACTATCCTTGGGCCCTGAATTTGAGTCTATTCTTCCCATGGACATTGATAACTTTAGTGGGGGATCGTGCCCTAGGTTTGTGAGGGGGATACTTAGTAACCATTGTTCAATAAGCTATCTTAGTAAATACCTTTTGTAAGTGTGTCTGCTGTCTGTTAACAGGAAGCATATTGATGGGGGCTCATGGGTAAGAGTGTTAGTAATACAGACCCACAGGGTTACCCCTAGAATTTAAGGTCACAGTCACCTTCTAGATAACTACCCTGCACAGTTACAATTGCAAGTTAAGGGAATATCACAGAAAAAGTACAATAAGAGTCCTGTACAAATATGAGTTATTATTATGATTTAGGGGGCAGCTAAGTGGATAGAGTGTCAGGCTGTAAGCCAGGAAAACTCATCTTAACCAGTTCAAATCTGACTTAGTAGCTGTGTGATCCTGGGCAAGTCACTTAACCCTGTTTACCTGACTTTCTGTATCTGTCAAATGAGCTGGAGAGGGAAATGGCAAACCACTCCAGTATCTTTGCCAAGAAAACCCTAAATGGGGTCACAAAGAGTCAGACACAACTGAAATGAATGAACAACAACAACAATTATTTTGATGTATGTAGAAGGTATTAAATATGTGTATTGGATTTCTTTTGTGTCTTTTTCCTTATTCTGTTCATGACCTGCCCTGATGAGATGTCATAAAGCTAGCATTATGTCATACCCTGAATTATTGTGTTGATTAATCAGTCAGTTCACATTTTTCAAAGATCTACCATGTACATAAGCACTGTAAGGACATATCAAAGAAAGACTATGGTCCTTGTTCTTTTGTTATGAAAAAAATGGTTTAGGTAGGCAGAATTGACATAGGTAAAAAAAAAAAAATCAGAATACCTATAAAGCAACATGCAAATGACCTAGTGCCAATCTTTAGGGCAAAAAGCAAAATGCTCCCTTTTCTACCCTAGGAGAAAGAGGCAGGTACAAGATAAGTAACTTTGGGGATGGGGAGGTCTATGATTGATTAGATGATATTATATGCAATGGTATGAATGTGATTATTAGGCAAAATGTGCCCAGATTTTAACCTATTTTTGAGTAATATTTCATTCAGATTCACTGCCTACAAAGTGCAGCTGCTGTACCACAAACATAAGAAACAGGAAACTTGAGTACAATGCCCCCACTCATGAAATGGAACAACTTCCCACAAAAAAAAAGTAAAAAGAAAAAAGTTCTCCTTTTTACATCCTGTTGGGTCTGACAAATGAACAGAACTGTTTGGATGGGGGCACTGTGACCAACAGAAGCAGAGAAAGAGAAGTTTAGGGAAAGGGAGATGGGGGAAGGGGCAGATTTATAGCCATAAGATGACTGAGAACTATCTCTTCTTTGGCAGAAGCCAAATTAAATTAAACAAAAATTTTAGAAAGTAACTAACGTGCATGATGGAACCAGAGACAGTGGAAATTGGGACTTATGTGCATAGATCATTGTGCCAATCATGGTTGGTGCTGGGATAGAAAGTTTCGGTAAGACTCTGTCCTTACTGTAACACAGCAAAGTCAAGCAGGGAGATAATACATATATAAAGATGATGCTAACCACACTATAGAGAATAAGCATACCAGAAGGGAGCAAAACAATATGAATTATAAAGAAGGTGGAGAAGAAAATTACTGATACAGTGGATAAGGGAAGGCAGCATAGAGGAAATGGTATTTGAGTTTAGTTTTCAATGACAGGTAATAATTCAACACACAGAGGAAAAGAGAAGATACTCCAGTTATGAGTAAAGGTGTGGAAGTGAGAAAATGCAGTTCAGGATCCAAGGAGCAATCCAGTTAATAAGAGATAAGACTGGAAAGGTATGATGGCACTAGATTGTGCAGCACTCTGAAAACCAGGCAAAGAAATGTCAACTTTATTGGTTGACCCAAGGGAATCATTGATATTTTTAAAGAAAGAAATGAGATAAACCCATCAATGTAAAAGAAAGATTATTCTGGCAGTGGTATGGAGGACATATTGGAAGGAAAATTCAATGGAACTTGGAAACCTATTAGGAAGTTTTAACAATGGCCTAAGTAGGTGGTAATGATAGTTTGTGGTATGGCAGTAGCAACAGGTATAGTGAGAAAGGAATGGATGCATTGTGTTGTGTTTGTCCTTCATTGTCAGAGAAGACCATGCCATCAGAGAAATGATGACATGACTTGCACTTGACTTTGTTTTGAGTGAGGGAGGGCTGTGCAGGTCACCAGCCTCACTTCTCCTCCAGAGCCATCTGAATCCAGTGACCAGATATTCATCAGGAGGACTGCAGATGATCCAGGGTGCACTGGGAGACCTTGGGCCCTTTAGGCCAAGGTCTTTGCAGGCACTCACTTAGGATGAGGCAACACCCATTCATTGAATAGACCTGTTTAAGAAGTAACCAGGGCATGGCCCCTTTAATGGAGGTAGAGTTGATAGGACTCGATGGATTAGACAGGAGATGAGAGAGAAGAATAAATGATAACGCTAGAACATGAGAGAGTGAGTGCCATAAATATAATTAGTAGAGTCAGAAGGAAGACTAAATTTAAGGGAAAGGTGATAATAGTCTCAGTTTTGAATATGATGTCTTTTCACTGCCGATGGGGCAGTTGGACATGCGAATCTGGAGATGAGAAAAGTGATGAGGCTTGAAGATATAGAGTTGGAAATCAACTTCAGAGAGGTTGTAGTTAAGACCTTGGGAGTGAATAAGATTGCAAAGAGAGATTAGAAAGAGAAGAGGAGAGGTCAAAGACAAAAATTTGGGGGGGGGGAGAACAATGAGTAAGCAAGATCAGAAAAATGAGAAGTCAGTCAAGGACAAAAAAGGAACAGTTAGAGAGAGGAGTAGAACTAGGAGAGCATAATGTTTCCAAATCCCAAAGTGGATAGACTATACAGTAAGAAGAGAAGGTGAATGGTGTCAATTGCTACAAAGAGCTAAAGGAAGATGGGGAAAGGCTATTGGATTGGTCAGTTATGTGGGTACTGACTACTTTTGCAAGAGTAGTTTCTGTAGAATGATGAACTCAGAACCTAAGCAAGGAATTGAGGAAGGAGTGAGTGAGTGGAGAGGAAGTAAAAGCATTGGATGTGAACCACTTTTTAAAGAACTTTAGCCATTCAGTGACAGAGAGAAGAGAAATGAAATAGTAACTAAATAAGTTAGAAAGCAGAAGAGGTTTGTTCTGTATGGTTTGGTTTTCAAGAAGGTGGGCACGTGATCCCATTTTTAGGAAGATAGGAAAGAGTCAATTAAGGAGGAGAGATTGAAAATGCATGAGCAAGAGATGAATGCTAATACATGTTACTGGAGATGAGTTGTACTTCTGTGATCAAAGATAAGGAGGAAACAGTTGATGATAATGCTGATGTTGAGAAATTTTGAGCTGAGTGACCTCAAGTGGAATGGGTTAGCTTTATCCTTAGAGTAAAGGGGAAGTCTCCCCATCCAGTTACTATAATAGATGTGATAAGATTTTAAATTGTAAACAAGATGCAATTATGCCCTATCCAACCTTCAAAGGGTGCCAGCTATAGCCACAGAATGACCTAGGGGTAAAAATGGGTGGGTATGATGGAGGAGGAGGGACAGATTCCTACTGGCACCCAAACACAGCTGCTTCTGTGGGTAGTCTGAAGCAGGGTTGGGAAACCTGCGGCCTTGAGGTCACATGTGGCCCTCTAAGTCCTCAAATGTGGCTCTTTGACTGAACCCAAACTTCACAGAACAAATCTTTTTTTTTTTTTTTATTTTGTAATGTTTAACAATCACTGCCATACAATTGCGATTTTATCCCCCCCACCTACCCCCCACTCCCCCCCTCCCTCCCCACGACTGCATACGATTCTGTATAGATTCTACATATACTTTCCTATTGAGTATATTTTCACTATAGTCATGCTATGTAGTCAGACTAAGATAAATGAAAGAAATCGTATAACAAATCAGAACATGATACACAAACACATACACATACACAAACATGATCTGCTACAATATGTGAGTGACTTCCATATTTCTCTCTCTGAGTGTGGCAGGCATTTTGCCTTGAGATCCTCCATTGGGATTTTTTTTTTTTGGTAAGAAGTTCTTGTGTTATTACAAAAATCTAAGTCTACCAGAAAAAACTCTCACACACTGTGGTTGTTGCTGTGCATAAAGTTCTCCTGGTTCTGCTCCTTTCACTCAGCATCAGGTCATATAAGTCCTTCCAGGCCTCTCTGAAGTCTTCTTGTTCATCATTTCTTATGGCACAATAGTACTCCATTACATTCATATACCATAATTTATTCAGCCATTCCCCAATTGATGGACATCCCCTTGACTTCCAGTTTTTGGCAACTACATAGAGTGCTGCTATAAATATTTTTGTACATGTGGGACCCTTTCCCATTTTTATGATCTCTTGGGGATATAGTCCTAGTAGCGATATTGCTGGGTCAAAGGGTATGCACATTTTTGTAGCCCTTTGGGCATAGTTCCAAATTGCTCTCCAGAATGGTTGGATGCGCTCGCAGCTCCACCAACAATGAATTAGTGTTCCAACTTTCCCACATCCTCTCCAGCATTTATCATTTTCTTGTTCTGTCATGTTTGCCAATCTTATAGGTGTGATGTGGTACCTCAGAGTTGTTTTGATTTGCATCTCTCTAACCAATAGTGATTTAGAGCATTTTTTCATATGATTATAGATAGCTTTAATTTCTTCCTCTGAAAATTGCCTGTTCATATCCTTTGACCATTTATCAATTGGGGAATGACTTGTATGATTGTACATTTGGATCAGTTCTCTATATATTCTAGAAATGAGGCCTTTATCCCCGAGCTTAGCTGTAAAAATTCTTTCCCAATTTACTACATCCCTCCGGATTTTGGTTGCATTGGGTTTGGTTGTGCAAAAACTTCTCAGTTTAATGTAATCAAAGTTATCCATTTTGCATTTCATAATGCATTCTATCTCTCCTTTAGTAAAGAATTCTTCCCTTCTCCATAGATCTGATAAATACACTATTCCTTGCTTCTCCAGTTTATTCATGGTATCAATCTTTATACCTAAATCATGTACCCATTTGGACTTTATTCTTGTGTACGGTGTACAGAACAAATCTTAATAAAAGAATTTGTTTAGTAAAATTTGGACTCAGTTAAAAGGCCTCATCCAAGGACCTAGAAGACCACATGTGGCCTCAAGGCTGCAAGTTCCCCACCCCTGATAGGTTATAATTGCCCAGAGGAAAAGAAGAGGGGACAGCTGGAGGAAAAGGATAAGAGTGGTTTTGTTGGAGACAAGCTCCATAATTAGCTATCACAAGGAAGGTAAAAAGCAGCCAATTTTCCCTTCTAATTATTTAATTACATGTTCCTTGGAGTCAAATCACATGTCCCTTTGGGTAAGAGCATGACGCCCAAAGGAACCCCAGTTTCTACTTTAAAGACCATTGCTCTAAGTCATAAAAGAATAAGAGGTCCATTTTAAAAATGGAAGAAAGATTGAAATGGAAAAACAATGGAGAAAAAGGGATTGAAGAAGCAGAGGAAAATCCTAACCCTTGGCAGATCAGAGGATGGAAAAACATGACAAAGGAAAAAGGGAATCAAGACATTAAACACTTGGAGCTAAGAAATTGATGTTACTCTTCTTGAAAAGAATGGGGCTAGACCCTCTGAGGGAAAAGCAGCTGCTTGTCCTCTAAGGAATTATGAGAAATCCATGGGTGGCATCAGATAAGAGATCATCCAGGATGGTCGAGGAAAGAAGACAAGTAGTGGTCAGTGAGGATTCCCTACTGAGACAACTCCATTTGTTGATCTGAAATGAACAAAAGGAGAGTTTAGACTACCTTCTCAGGCTATATATACATGATTTGACAAGGCCTATTAAGCCTAATGACTACTCCCCACTACAGGTGATTCATGTGGACATAAATGATATTGCTAGAGGGAATCTCAAAAACATGGCGAAAGATTAAATCTTGGGCAAGAAACTGAAGACCTCAGACAGCAGACTGTGTTTTAATTGGTTGGTTATTGTCCTTCGTTCTCGAAAAGGACCAAAATGACATGTGTTTCAATTACTACTAATTGCTGAGCTACTAATCAAAGACTAGAAGAGAAAGATAGAAATAGGACATTTGGTTAAGAAGATGATGTCTGATAAAGGATTTTGGATTTCTCTGGAATGAGGAACTCT
This sequence comes from Notamacropus eugenii, assembly GCF_028372415.1. Classification (NCBI taxonomy): domain Eukaryota; kingdom Metazoa; phylum Chordata; class Mammalia; order Diprotodontia; family Macropodidae; genus Notamacropus; species Notamacropus eugenii. Next base: position 304,676,745 of record NC_092873.1, read on the forward strand.
TGGCCAGGAATGAAATGCACCCAATAGGGGCTGCTAAAAATATATTTTCCTAAAGGCTTGTTGATCAATCAATCAAGTATTTGTTAAGTGCCTACCATGTGCCAGACAGTTTCCCAAGCGCTGGGGATATGTGGACAAAAATGAAACCATCTCTACTGTCAAAGATTCTAATGGAGAAGACAACATGTACATGTAACAGGTTTTTTACCAACCGACCTGTCGCAACCCCATGGACAAGGATGAAAGTGTGTATTGCACAATAGGAGAAATGCCTCACAGATGATCTTGGGGATAAACCATCAAACTCTACTCTTCAGACTGCTATTGTCTCATCCTTTCAACAATTTTCCCCCTCCCCCCATCATTTTTTATTAATTTTTTCAAGTATTTACTCTTTTTCCTTTCCACTGCCTCCTTTAATTGAACATCCTCCCCCCCACCTCAAAAAAGAGACAACTAACAGCTAAGTCCAACAACAAAAAAAATCCCTCATCAACAATTTCCAAAAATGCAAATCTCATGGATTTGAAGTTCATTACATTTCCCCTTTCTGGCAGGAGCTGAGTGGCACTGATTTTCAGTTCTCCAGATTTGTGGTTCATGATTCATTAGTGTTCTAAAGTTACTCTTCTCTATAATGATGTCACGTTGCTTAAATTGTTCTCCTAGTTCTACTTGCTTCACTCTGCATCATAGAAATCATAGATCATTTCTAGTTTCCTCTGAAATTGTCCATTTTGGCACTTTTTCTATGGTGCATTAATATTCCAAGTCCTCTACCACAATTTGTTTAATCATTTCCCAATAGGTAGTCACCCCTCATTTGGTTTTCAGTTTGAGGCTACTATGAAAGGAGCTAAAAATAAATATTGTCATATATTTGGGTCTTTTTCCACTCTCTTTGATATCTTTGGGATATGCCTACTTGTGGTATAATTGGGTGGAGAGGTATTCATGGTTTAGTGACTTTGGGACATAGTTCCAAATTGTTTTCTAGAATGGCTGGACAAATTCACAGTTCCATCAACAGTGCATTAATGTGCAGGTTTTCCTACAGCCCCTCCAACATCAGTCATATTTCTATTTTCTCATCTTTGCCAGTCTGATAGGTATGAAGTGAAACCTCGGAGTTGCTTTAATTTGAATTTAATTATTAATAATTTGGAGCATTTAATCATAAGGTTATTGATAGCTTAGATATCTTCCTTTGAAAAACTGCCTATTCATATCCTTTGATTACTTATCTATTGCGGAATGGCTATTAGTCTTGTAAATTAGAATCTATTCCTTATATATCTTAGATATAAAATCTCTATCAGAGAAAATTACTACCAAGTTCACCCCCTACATTACCAGTTTCCAATCTAATTTTTAACTGTATTAGATTTGTGCAAAAGCTTCGCAGTTTTATATAGTCAGAATTGTTCATTTTATTTTCTGTGATCTATTGTTTCTTTAGTCATGAACTCTTCTTCACCTATAAATCTAAAAAGTAATTTTTCCCTTGCTCCTCCATTTTGCTCATGTCACTCTTTATGTCTAAATTATACATTATTTGGAGATTATCTTGGCTTACTGTGTCAGATATTATTCTACGCCCAGTTTCTGCCAAACTGCTTTCCAGTTTCCCCAGCATTTTTTTTTTATCAAATAGCAAATTCTTACCCTAGTAACTAGATTGTTTGGGTTTAATCAAACACCATGCTACTTTATTTATCTGCCTTTTAACTGTCCTTTCCCCTGCCATGGGCTTCAGTGAGCAGTCAGTCAGTCATGTGTGCCCCTCCTTGCCCAACTCTGGTTTGTCCCTCCTGACCGGCTCCAGTATGATCTATGGTGAACAATCAGCAATGCATGCTTCTGAAACAGACAGACTGACCTCCCCTACATCACAATGACATGATCATTTCTATAGTGGAAATGTGGGAATCAGGAACTGCAACGTTTGTTGCTGTTCAGTCATTCACTTGTGTCCTTCCCTTAGATCCCATGCATCATGGTTTTCTTGGCAAAGATGCTGGAGTAGAGTGGGGCAGAAATGCAGCTTAAATTTGTATTGTGATGTATAAAAATAAAAGCATTGACTGATTTAGCATTAAAAAAAAAGACACTAGAGTGGTTTGCCATTTCCTTCTCAGTAGATTAAGATAGAGGTTAAGTGACTTGCCCAGGGTCACACAGCTAGTAAGCATCTGAGGCTGGATTGGAACTCAGGTCTTCCTGAGTCCAGGCCCAGCACTCTATCCATTGAGCCACCTAGCTGCCTCCAACCACATTTGACATTATCTGACAGTACACAGATAAGCATAGATTTTATGGGGAGGGTTAAGGAAAGAAAAACTAATGGGATGGATTTGAACACAGATCCTTTTACTTTAGTCAATGCTCTTTCCACTGTAAAGCAAGAAGAAGGCAAGGACAAGGTACAGCTGAGGACTGTACAGGAAGAGTTAAGAGTGAAGGAGGGGATGATAGGAGAGGGAGAGAGGAAGAGGGGGAGAAAAAGAGAGAGAGAGAGAGAGAGTGTATGTGTATGTGTCTTTTGTGAACTTTGGGAGTAATCTGTTATGGATTGAACTGATTTTTTTAGGATGATAGAAACACTACCCATTTTATATTTCCTTTGCTTAAGGAGAGAAAGGAGTAGGAAGAAGTTAATTAACAAGGTATTAATATGAGTAGAACAGCACAAGCAATCTGTGTTAACAGAAAGTTTCTTGACAGGATGAGGGTGTTTAGAAGGAAATGTAGCCATTTATTGACAAAGGGATTGATGGGAAGTATAGTATTTCCTAGATGGAATAAAAGACAAGGATCTTGGGAGGCAGAAACCCAGCAGAAGCAGTGGGGAGAAATCTAGGAACTTTTGAGCCTCAAGACAAAAAGAGGGTCTCCAGGTGCAGAAAAACATCCGCTTCAGTAGCTAGATTTCAAATGAAGGGCATTGCTATCCCAAATGGAATATAATCATGAGCACTTTATCCAACCTGGGTAATGATCTGCCAGGACACAATTTTACAGTTTTTCCTGAGGGAAACATAATTTCTACTGGCACTTGGTGAATTGAACCCTTCTGCATTCTGCCCTCTCCCTACTTTATCAATCCCCATTTGCTTATTTTCAGGAGTTTTCTACTATCTTTAAATATTATAGTATGTACTTTTACACCAGGCCTTGTCTCCAGATGAAGATAAGCAGATTCTTATTCTATTCTGAGTGTTTGCTATAAAGAAGTGGACCACACAATGGAGAAAGACAAAAGGGAACCTATGGATCCAATAATCCTGGACTTAAGGCAGGCCTACAATGAAGTTCTTCTTCTCTATATACCCATGAGTTCAGTCCAAAAGGCCAAGTTGGGCAAATCTTTAAACAGTTTTTATATGCTCCAATGAAAAGATACTATTTTTTTTTCTGGGGCTACAAAATGGCCTAAAGGTGAATGGACAGGGCCAGGCTAGATCTAAGGAACTTCAGTTAAGAATTTTAAAAGTTTAGGTTTCTCTGAATCTCAAATTGGATAGATTTATTTTATAGACACTTATAGATACTTCTGCCTCCACAGATCTTGGTCCAAATGCTCTTTACCATGGCTTCCCTATTTAAGGCCCTAGATTTCTTAAACTAATCATATCTTTTTTTTTTTTTTTTGGCATTTCTAAGACCAAAGGAAGAACTGGTTTTATTGACCTGAAAAATTAAGTATAACTACTGATAATGCTTAGTTTCCAGAGAAAACTTTATACATGAAATGCATGTGGCTTGAGAATTTGGAGAGTATAATAAAATCTAGAAACATTGACTTTCAATAATTGTTTAGTGATTTTTGTGATTTTCAAGTCACCAATAGCAGGAAAAAAACTGAAAACATTAAGGACAAGGGTGAATATGCATATTATTTCGTAGGGAATAAAAAGTTGGCCTTGTTTCAAGGCCCCACATAGTGGCTAGGCAAATCATTAAGTCTCTCATTGCTCTTGGAAACTGTCTCCAAGCCTATAAATTACAGGAAAAACCTAACCTAAATTTGTATTAATTTCTCTCACTCAGATGTCTTCTATATCAGTGAAATTATGTCCTCCACCCCTTCATCATTCAACTGAAACTATTTTCTACAAAGTTACCAGTGATTTCTTAATTGCCAAATCAAATGGTATTTTCTCAGTCCTCATCCTTAACCTATTTATGTTTTTGATACCAGCTCCCTGTGGTTACTGTCTTTCCTCTTGCAGTTTTTGCAACATTGCACTCTCCAGGTTTTCTACCTACTTGTCTGACCGCACCTCAGTCTCTGTTGCTGGAGTGAATATATCTTTTTTTTTTTTAATTAGATTATTTTATTTGTTTTCAGTGTTCGACAATCACTTCCATATAGCTTAGATTTTTTTCCTCTCCCTCTCCCTCATTCCCCCCTCCCTCCTCACTCCCTTCCTGAGACAGCATACAATCTTATATAGGTTCTACATGTACATTCCTATTAAATACATGTTGCATAGAAGAATTGAAATGAATAGGAGAAACCATAAAATGAAACAAAACATAATACAAAAGAAAATGATCTGCTTCTATCTGCTATCCAATTCTATATATTTTAGTATATATATATAATATATGTATATATTATATATATAGAAAGAGACTATAGAGAGTATATATTATATATATATATATATATATATATATATATATATATATATAAAGAGAGAGAGAGAGAGAGAGAGAGAGAAAGAAACAGTATATATAGAGAGAATTGAGTCAAATGTAAAAGAATACAAGTCATTCCCCAATTGATAAATGGCCAAAGGATATGAATAGGCAGTTTTCAGAGGAAGAAATTAAAGCTATCTATAGTCACATAAAAAAATACTCTAAATCACTATTGATTAGAGAGATGCAAATCAAAACAATTCTGAGGTACCACATCACACCTATCAGATTGGCTAACCTCACAAAACAGGAAGATGATAAATGTTGGAGAAGATGTAGGAGAGTTGGAACACTAATTCATTGTTGGTGGAGATGTGAGTCGATCTAACCATTCTGCAGAGCCATTTGGAACTATGCCCAAAGGGCTACAAAAATGTGCATACCCTGTGACCCATCAATATCGCTTCTGGGACTCTATACCCAAGAGATCATAGAAATGGGAAAGGGTCCCACATGTACAAAAATATTTATAGAAACTCTCTTTGTGGTGGCCAAGAACTGGAAATCAGAAAGATGCCCATCAATTGGGGAATAGCTGAACAAGTTATATGGTATATGAATGTAATGGAATACTGTTGTGCTATAAGAAATGATGAATAGGAAGACTTCAGAGAAGTCTGGAAGGACTTATATGAACTGATGCTGAGTGAAAAGAGCAGAACCAGGAGAACTTTGTACACAGCAACAACCACAATGTGCGAGGAATTTTTCTGGTAGACTTAATACTTCATTGCAATGCAAGGACTTAAAAAATTTCCAATGGACTCTTGAGGCAAAATGCCTTCCACATACAGAGAAAGAACTATGGAACTGGATCACAAATAGAAGCAGATCATTTTCTTTTGTATTATGTTTTGTTTTGTTTTATGATTTCTCCTATTCATTTTAATTCTTCTATGCAACATGACTAAGGTGAAAATGTATTTAATACAAATACATGAGTAGAACCTGTATAAAATTGTATGCTGTCTCAGGGAGGGAGTGGGGAGGGAGAGGGGAAGGAGGGCGAGAGAGGGGAAAAAATCTGAGATATATGGAAGTGATTGTAGAACACTGAAAACAAATAAAATAATAATAAAAAAAGAAAAAAGAAATCAGGCCTTTGTCACAGACACTAGTTGTAAAAATTCTTTCCATTTTCTGCTTCCCTTGTAATCTTGGTTGCATTGGGTTTGTTTATGCAAAAACTTTTCAATTTAATGTAATCAAAATTATCCATTTTGCACTTCATAATGTTCTCTATATCTTTTTTGGTCATAAATTTCTCCATTCTCCATAAATTTGACAAATACACTATTCCTTGCTCCCCTAATTTGTTTATAGTATCAATCTTTATGCCTACATCTTGTATCCATTTGGATTTTATTCTTGTGTACAGTGTCAGGCATTGGTCTATGCCCAGTTTCTGCCACAGTTATCCAGTTTTCACAGCAATTTTTGTCAAACAGTGAGTTCTTATCCCAGAAGCTGAGTTCCTTGGTTTTATCAAACAATAGATTGCTATATTCATTGACTACTGTGTCTTGAGTACCTAACCTATACCACTGGTCTACCCCTCTGTTTCTTAGTCAGTACCAAGTGGTTTTGATGATTGCTGCTTTTGAGATCTGGTAGAGCTAGGCCACCTTCCCTAGCATTTCTTTTCATTAGTTCTCTTGATATGTTCCGTTTTGTTCTTCCAGATGAATTTTGATATTATTTTTTCTAGCTCTAGAAAATAATCATCTGGTAGTTTGATTGGTATGGCACTGAATAAGTAAATTAATTTAGGTATAATTGTCATTTCTATTATATTAGCATGGCCTACCCACAAGTAACTGATGTTTTCCCATTTACTTTTATCTGACTTTATTTGTGCAAAAAATGTTTTGTAATTGTGTTCATATAGTCCCTGGGTTTGTTTTGGCAGGTAGACTCCCAGATATTTTATAGTGTCTATCATAACTTTAAAAGGGATTTTTCTTTCTATCTCTTGCTGTTAGGCTTTGTTAGTAATATATAGAAATGCAGATGATTTATCTGGGTTTATGCCAACTTTGCCAAAGTTGTTTATTATTTCAAGTAATTTCTTATTTGATTATCTGGGATTTTCTAAGTATATCATCAAATCATCTGCAAAGAGTGGTAATTTAGTTTCTTCTTTGCCTATTCTAATTCCTTCAATTTCTTTTTCTTCTCTTATTGTTACAGCTAGCATTTCTAATACCATATTGAATAACAGTGGTGATAATGGACATCCTTGTTTCACCCCTGATCTTATTGGAAATGCATCTAGCTTATTCCCATTGCATATAATGCTTGCTGATGGTTTTAAGTAGATACTGCTTATTATTTTATGGAAAGTTCCATTTATTCCTATGCTTTCCAATGTTTTCAATAGGAATAGGTATTGTTCAACAGGAATAAGAAAAGTTTGTCAAAAGCTTTTTCTGAATCTATTGAGATAATCATGTGGTTTCTGTTAGTTTTATTGTTGATATGGTCAATAATGCTAACAGTTTTCCTAATATTGAACCAGCCCTGCATCCCTGGTATGAATCCTACCTGATAATAATGTATTATTCTCATGATAAGTTGCTGTATTCTTTTTGCTAGAACCTTATTTAAAATTTTTGCATCTATATTCATTAGAGAAATTGGTCTATAATTTTCTTTCTCTGTTTTGGCTCTTCCTGGTTTAGGAACCAGGACTATATTTGTATCATAAAAAGAATTTGGGAGTGCTCCTTCTTCCCCAATTTTCCCAAATAGTCTATATAGTATTAGAATTAATTGTTCTTTAAATATTTGATAGAATTCACTTGTAAAACCATCTGGCCCTGGAGATTTTTTCCTAGGGAGTTCATTGATGACTTGTTCAATTTCTTTTTCTGAGATGGGGTTATTTAAGTACTCAACTTCCTATTCTGTTAATCTAGGCAATTTATATTTTTTAAAATAATCATCCATCTCATTTAGATTGTCAAATTTATGGGCATACAGTTGGGCAAAGTAATTTCTAATTATTGTTTTAATTTCCACTTCATTGGAGGTTAGTTCACCCTTCTCATTTTTGATATTGGTAATTTGATTTTCTTCTTTCTTTTTTTAGCCAAATTGACCAAAGGTTTATCAATTTTATTGGTTTTTTCATAAAACCAACTCTTAGTTTTATTTATTAGTTCAATAGTTTTCTTAATTTCAATTTTATTAATCTCTCCTCTGGTTTTCAGTATTTCTAATTTGGTATTTACTTGGGGATTTTCAATTTGTTCTTTTTCTAGCTTTTTCAGTTGCATACCCAATTCAATGATCTCCTCTTTCTCTGTGTTCGTCCTTCATTACTGAAGAAGACCATGCCATCAGAGAAACGATGACATGACTTGCACTTGACTTTGTTTTGAGTGAGGGAGGGCTGTACAGGTCATCAGCCTCACTTCTCCTCCAGAGCCATCTGAATCCAGTGACCAGATATTCATCAGGATGAGGCAATTAGGGTTAAGTGACTTTTCCAAGGTCACACAACTAGGGAGTGTCAAGTGTCTGAGGTGAGATTTCAACTCAGGTCCTCCTGACTCCTACACTGGTGCTCTATCTACTGTACCATCTAGCTACCCCTCCTCTTTCTCTATTTTATTCATGTAGGAATTCAAAGATATAAAACTTCCCCTAAGAACTGCTTTTGCAGTATCCCATAAGATTTGGTAGGTTGTCTCATTATTGTCATTCTCTTGAAGGAAGTTGTTGATTGTTTCTATAATTTGTTGTTTAACCCACTCATTCTTTAGGATTAGATTGTTTAGTTTCCAATTAATTTTTGGTTTATATTTCCATGGCCTTTGATTACATATAATTTTTATTGTATTGTGATCTGAGAAGGATGCATTGACTATCTCTGCCTTTCTGCAATGGATTGTGAGGTTTTTATGGCCTAGTACATGGTCAATTTTTGAATATGTACCATGTACTACTGAGAAAAAGATATTCCTTTCTGTCCTCATTCAATTTTCTCCAGAGATCTATCATGTCTACCTTATCCAGAGTTTTACTCACCTCCTTAACTTTTCTTGTTTATTTTGAGGTTCGATTTATCAAGTTCAGAGAGGGGGAGGTTGAGGTCCCCCACTACTATAATTTTGCTGCCTATTTCTTCCTGTAACTCCCTTAACTTCTCCTCTAAGAATCTGGATGCTATACCCCTTGGAGCATACGTGTTTAGTAATGAAATTGCTTCGTTGTCTATGGTGCCTTTTAGCAGGATATAGTTTCCTTCCTTATCTCTTTTGATTAGATCTATTTCTGCTTTTACTTTGTCTGAGATTAGGATTGCTACCCCTGCTTTTTTTTACATCAGCTAAAGCATAATATATTCTGCTCCAACCTTTTACCTTTACGCTGTGTGTATGCCCCCGTTTCAAATGTGTTTCTTGTAAACAACATATTGTTGGATTATGATTTTTAATCCATTCTGCTATCCATCTCCATTTTATGGGAGAGTTCATCCCATTCACATTCACAGTTATGATTACTATCTGTGTCTTTCCCTCCATCCCCTTTCTCGTTTATGCTTTTAGTTCTCCCTTCTCTCTTACCTTCCACAATAAATTTTTGACCACCACCTCCCTCAGTCTTCCCTCCCTTCTTTCAGCCCCCCTCCCTTTTAATCCCCCTTTCCCTTACTGCTTCTTCCCTCCCTTTTTTGCCTGCTCCTCCCTTTTCTTTCCCCCTTCTCCTCCTACTGCCTATAGAGCTAGTTGTATCTCTATACTTAACTGAGCTTGTTGTTCCCTCCTGGAACCCAACCAGATGACAGTAACTCTCAAACAATGCTCATCTCCTTCCCCTCTTTCCCTCTACTTGAATATATTTTTGTGCCTCTTCCTGGTGTTGGCAGTTGCTGGCTTCACCCCCTGGGGCTCAGGATCTTCTCCCAGTTTGCTGAGGTGGGGCTGTTTGGGACAGCTCCAGTCCTGCACTGGTCCCCTTCAGCCCCAGCAAGAGGGATCATCCTTAGTGATTTTCCTAGCCTCACGGGCTGAGACTGTTTACCCCTTCTGCAACCTTAGAAGGGTACAGTCAAAGTTTACATAGGATATTCTACAGCAAAACACATGGCAAATATGCTAACTAGGTGATTCAGGGTGGGATTTAGGGAGTGGTTAGTTCTTAAAGAAACATGCACTTTTGGTATCTACTTCCCAAGTATTTTCCCAGAGTTCACTGGGAAATAACCCAAAGCAGGGGCTACATACATGGTGGTGTGGTTTTAGGCCTGAAATGTCACTAAGTCAACTAAGGGTCAGGGCTGACTGAGAAATACCCAGGCTGCTCCCATCAATGTCTTGTTAGACAAGATAAACATAAGGGAGTACACACATGTCCAAGTCTGGGGAACATCATTGGTCAGTGTGTGGTAAATGTCATTATGGCCCAGCACACAGCTGGTTCAAACAAATAAATTCTATAGGTGCAGCTAGCTACTGTATCAGGAAGAGAGATCTAGGGCAGGCTGTCCTTGGGTTGGGGAAAAAAGTGCCTGAGACAGTGTTTTGAGACCAGGGAGAAATGTGATTTTTAGAGAGAAATGTGATTTTAGAACTGTGGTCTGAGCATAGGTACCCAAGCACCCCATCAGAAATACCCTACGCCCTTGCAGCTCCTTCCCAGAATCTCCATTTTAAAGAGAACACCCAAGTCATTTGTATCTTCCTTCCTCTCCACACTGCACTCCAGACTCTGCTCCTAGGTTTTCTCTACAAAATCACAGAAATCTCTCCATCTTGGAAGTTCAGTCAACCATTTTCACCTTTCCAGCTTCCTTTTACGCGTTGTCTTCTCCCATTAGGATGTAAGCTCCTTTAGGGCAGGGACTATTTCTCTTTCCATTTGTATTTGTATCCCCAAGGCTTAGCACAGTGCCTGGCACATAGTAAGCACTTAATAAATAAATGCTTGTTAATCTGATGTGTACTCTCTTCAATCTTTTCCCGAAAAATGTCATTCCAGTATTCTAAGCTGCAGGCCAAAAATCCAAATCCCATCATCGGATACAACTGTTCAACTCCCATTCAGATGATCTTTAAGGCCACTTCTGGCTCTAAATCTATGATCCTTTGAGAATATCTTTTCCCCTCTAAATGAACCAGCTATGGAACTCTACCAAATCTCCCGACCCCACATCTGTCATGGGTTCTAGCTGAGCAGCTTCCATGATTTTGGGGGGAAGCAGAGAAATCACACAGCCAAGAAGTAAGGCTAAGAAGCACCCTGTGAAAAAGCCAAGCTTGGTACCTAAGTGTTGGGTGAGGGAACTGAAGGGTGAGATTCAGAAAGCTATGTCTGGTGCAGGAAAAGGGTCAAAATCAAGGACCATAAAACTTTAGGGAGATAGTCTGGGGTCAGGCTGCAGAAAGGTCTGGTAACCAGACAAACAACAAAGAAATGAACCTGATGAAGCTTTACAGACATGCTGCCCTTTGTCATTGTGCAGGAATGTGTGAATTTTTATGAAGGACTCTGAGTATGAAGCTGACCTACAGCCCTCTCTGAATTTTCTCTAATGAGAGTGTTTCTGCAATCAGGGTCCATACTATTCCTTCAAGGAAAAGCCAGCTCCCAAGGTCTCACAGTCACATTCACAGGCCCAGATGTTAACCCCATTCAACATATTGAGCAATAGACAGATGTATCTTTCAAAGTTAAGTTTGTTGTGTTCTCACTGAGAAAGGCAGGAAGGGAAAAAATTTGGAACTTAAAATTTGAAAGAAAAAAAAGAATGTGAAAATTGTTTTTACATGCAATTGGGGAAAAAATAAAATATTAAATTGAATAGAAAAAAAAAGTTAAGCTTGGTTAAGTTTATTAAGGGTGGAGAACAAAGTTTTGGGTTCCTTTTACAATGCCAGGAGATGTTTAGGTACTGGGCCATTAGATCATCCATTGATAGGGCACTAAAACAAGTGATCAATACTCAGTTTATTTCAAAATATTTAAGAAGAGAGTGAAAAATACATATTTCTGGCATAATCTAAACTTACTACAAAATAAGAAAATCATAGTTTCATGAAATAAGATGGGAAACAGGCATCTCTCACTTTTGAGAATGAGGAAGAGATTATGGAGACTCACAGACTTGGATGGAAAGAACCCAGAAAGCTAGACACATAATTCCATGTTGTTGTCTTTGTCTCTGCCTCTAAGCTGAACAAAGGGCTGACTTATTTTGGCTGGATGAGAGTCTGCTCTGTTTGGAAACTCTCCAAGTTCTTCTCACATGGGCACAGCAGAGCACCAGGACAGACAGCCTGTTTGCCAACGACACGCTGTCCACGCCTCACATGTGTTTGCCTTTCAGAGCTACCCCTTGTACTTCACATCTGACCCTGAAATTTCAAAGGAAGATGAGTAGAGGTAGGAGTTGGGGAGAGGAAGAAAAGTTGGAAGAGGAAGAAGGGGAGGAAGAGGATGTCATCTGAAGGGCACTTTGTAATACTGAAAGGTAAGTTGTAGGTGAACCGTCTGCAGACCACCAAGCTTGCTCCAAGAGACACTGGTCAGTTTCTTTCCAAAGTGTGTCCCCCACCTTGCCAGAACGGAGGGAGGTGGTGAAGAAAAGGTCGAAGAAAGTTGAATGGCCATGATCACATCTTGGGGAAGCTGGCCAGATTGGCAATACCACAGGCGTTGTTCTTGTTTCGGGCCATCAGGATGTAACCTTTGTTGCCCCACTGTTCTCCCCAGCTGAAGGAGGAACAGAAAACAGTCAATGTCTTCATTCTACATCATAGTGTAGATGCTTGAAGTCCTGCCTGCTCTCTAGTGGGAGGGAGATGCAAAGGCCGTGGCAGTTTCAACTGCCTTAAACAACATGGGAAGAAGATACTTTGGTTATAGCTCACTGTTCATTTCCAGGGGACGTCTCCCTTAATGAACAGGTCTTTACCAATCTCATACATCATTTCTAAGTCTTATACTTCCTTGAATCCTCCAGCCTAGCTAGCATCACACCCTGGCACAGAGTTGATACCCAAAATATGTTTGTGGAATGAACTAATAAATAATTGTTGTTATTCTAAAGTATTAGCACCTGTTAGCCTTTTCAAAGCATCTAATGCAAGGATAAAGAACAGACTGGGAGAGTAGAGTAAATTCTCACAACTCTAGGCAGCTCAAGCCACAGATTCTCCCTCCTCTCCTACAAAACTACAAAAAGTGCTGGTTTCCCCCACCTTTGGGTCCTAGGCAAATGCTCCCAGCCTTTTACTGTCCTGCTTAGTGAAGAATGGCTCCCATTTTGGAGCTGGGAATTAAACTCTAACAGAGAATAAACATGATTGTGTGTTCGTTCTTCATTCTCAAAGAGGACCATGACATGAGGGAGATGATAACAGGGCTTGCAGCTGACTTTGATTTGAGGGAGGGAGGGCAGTGCCAGGTCACCAGCCTCACTTTCTCCTCCAGAGCCATCTAGATGCAGTGACCAGTTATTCATCAGAACAACTGGAGATGGCCCAAGATGCAATAGGAGACCCTGGCCCTCATAACTTTCATCTCTGAGTAGAACCATAGTCTAAGGAAAAGAAAAAGCAATGAAAACAGCAATAAGAGAAGCAAGAAAAAAAAGGAAGGGCCAAAATGGAAACCAGCACAGGCCACAGAAACTCTTTACTGTTTAGTCATTTCAGTCACATCTGACTATCCATGATCCCATTTGCAGTTTTCTTCACAAAGATGCTGGAGTGGTTTCTCCAGCTCATTTTACAAATGAGGAAACTGAGGCAAAGAGGGTTAAGTGACTTTCCCAGGGTCACACAGTTAGGAAGTGCCTGACGCCAGACTTGAGCTCAGGAAGATGAGTCTTCCTGACTCTAGGCCCAGTGCTCTATCCACTGCACCACCTAAGTGCCCTACTGAGGCCTATTATGACTTCATTAATGCACTTTCACATAGCTTATAGCTAGAATTTATATAGAGTTTTAAGGTTTGCAAAGCACTTTACAAAGATTTCATTTTATCTTCACAACAACCTTGAAGGATAGGTGTTATTATCTCCATTTTACAGATGAAGAAACATAGGCAGACAGATTAAGTGACTTGCCAAGTCTCTAAGGCAGAATTTGAACTCAGGTCTTCCTGAGTCCTGGTCCAAGCTCTACCCATTGAGCAACCCAGCTGCATTTTCTAGTTTTATGTGGTTTAACTGCAATTATTTCCATTTCTAAATACAGGGTAACTTCCAAATAATTACCCTGGCTCCAGGAGCAAGCACAATAAAATGCACCCTTTAAAAGCAGCACAAAAGATGCCATCAAATAAAGTCTTTAAGACAAATTCAGATGTGAAGGCAAAAACTTCAGTATGTAGTAAAGTCAATACCCCTACACTTCTGCCTATCCTGGAAGGTGATCCTCCCTTTAGCCTATTGCATTATGCTGGGGGCAGTGAGGAGCACAGAGCACTGGGCTTGCAATCAGAAAGACTCATCTTCATGAGTTCAAATCTGTCATCAGACACTGGCTATATAACTCTGGGTAAGTCACTTCATTCTGTTTGCTTCAATTTCCTCATAGGTCAAATGAGCTGGAGAAGGAAATGGCAAACCACCCAGTATCTTTGCCAAGAAAACCCCAAAAGGGGTCATGAGTCGGACACAACTGAAATGAACAATTCAGGTGCTATCAGAGATCAGACTAAGCTCTTGGATGCTCCTCAGTGAGCTTTCTAGGACTACAAACTTCCTTGGTACAAGGGAAGAAAGGAACTGTAGGAAAGTGGTGGGTAGGTTTGATGCTTAGGGAACAGGGTGAATAAGTGGGCAGCATTTCTAACATTTACCTGTTTTTGACGATCCAATGTTTGGTGCCCCTTTGAATCCCATAACCCACAGCCAGCACTGCGTGGTTGAGATTATCACTGTTGCAGTTTTTATCATAATACACACCTAAGGGAACATTTAATAGGTTAGAGTTACTGGCAGTTCAGGGAACTTTCTATAGGGGTCTACTTTGTGAGACCAGAGAGACCCTGATCCCATCTCTAGGGATGAGATCAGGATCCCTCTGTGGTAGCTCCCAGTCAGGAGCACTTCTGTGGGGTCTCTCAACTTGAGGGGCTCTTCTGTGAAGTTTCTCCATCCTATCTCCTGATCAAAGAATTTTTTAGTCAACCTTTCCAACAGCAGTACCTGCTAAGCTTTCTCTTGGGTAAATTCAGAAGCCAAAGATGTGGACTAAGTCCTAAAGGTCTTCAGACCTTACCAAAGTAGAACATAACTCTGCTCAACAAGGACAGTCACCAAAACCCTGTATCCTCATCCTTAACATCTTACCTTTGCTATAGAACTGGAAGGAGGACAGGCTTGCATCAATTGCAACAGCAATGGGCCCCACTCTGGCCACTGCCCTCTTCAAGGCTTTCTCGCTCCCTTCGGGGATCTCTCGGTACCCCCGGCATTTTGCTGCCTTACCAGTAGGGTTGTACATGCAGTTTTCATCCTGGGAAATGAGGGAGATGGAGGATGAGATTTTATTTTAAAGCTGAAACTTTATAAGAAATGAGAATGTGGTAGTTGCAGTGGGTTGATGGGTGAAAACTGCCCCAGAATGTGCTTTTGTATGAAGTTAAAGAGAAGAAGTATTTCTGTCTCTGGTTTTGAAATACAGGGTGACCCCAACACAACAGACCAAGAAAATTCCTCTGATGCTAGGTCATCAAGAAGATTTCCAGGGCCTTAGGTCACTGTCAATCACTTTCCACAACTGTGCAAAAAATGTATCCCACAGGCAACTGAGAAAGTGCTAATTTAACCCTCCAAGTTTAATCCCAAAACAAAAATGGAGATGGGAAAAGGGAGAAATAAAAATTTCTAAAGATAAGGACTCTACAATTTAGTATTATTAAGTGCTTATGGCAAAGAATTTTCCTATTGGAGTTTGTACTTAATAATTTGAGGTCTCTCCTAATGCTGACATTCTATAAGGCCATGAATGAAGATATGTCAATAATCTCTTGAAACACTATCTTTGACCACCCTTTTCCAGTACTGGTTGCACTTTTACTTACACCATCCAAAAGCCAGAATGTGCCTTGCTCCCCACTGCCACCCCCAAATCTTCCTTTACTATCATCACTCAGTAATCTCTCCCACTTTGAGATTCATTCAATCTAAATTTATTACCCACTTCAGATTATGGTAGCATTTACCTACCAAGCTCTAGAACACTCTTCTCCTCTAAATGAGTTCAGGGCCTGGCTCACTGTCTTTCTCTCCATTCAAACTTCTGCTCTCATATTAGGGAACTCCAGCACATAGACTGATACTCTCTCAACCACCCTACTTTCTAGTCCATTGATCTTTACTTAATTCCTATAACGTATTCCTCCTTCCTTTGATCTTGCCATCACCCACAAATGGTTCAATTTCATGTTCACAAACTCTAAAAATCTTTCTCCTGATCCTAATATTTTGACATTCTAGCTTTTCTTCTGCCTTGTGACTCCCACTACTGTTCTCCATCTTCACCATGACCTCCAATCTTTCTACCACTGCACTGTCTACGCTCTCCTCCCTCCCATATCTCAACCCTTTGGTGAACCATTTCAATTCTACATTTATCTTCTACACTCAAATCCCTTACCCCTTTGTTCTATAGCTAATTATGCCTTGCCAAGCTTTGGCATGGCTTGGCAACCCAAACTTGGATTACTCCCACTACATGCTCTCTCCCACATGTTTACCTGCCTGTACATAGAGCTGGGGAAAATCATGAAACTTTGCCGACCACACAGTTATGTTACATTATCTCATTTGGACTCATTGCAACAAGATTAATCCTTTCATATCTACCTAATAGATTTACTATTCAACTCATCACAAAGGCTATTTGAAACCTCTCTGGCCCTCCTGACTTCCCAAGACACTCCCTCCCCACTCCCTGCTGGCTTAGGGCTGTGCTAACATTTCACCAAAATACTTGAGCCTGTTAGCTGGGAATATCTTCTTATCCCCTTCTCATCTCATATCACTCATCTATTCCCCTACCCTCTACCTTTACCCCATCTCACAGGACTTTCTCCTTGCCAAGGAAAGTCCTTCTCCATGAGCACACAATTCCATCCCATTCCTTTGCCAGCAGACTGTTCCACTATTATTCCCACTCTGCCACTAATCTTCAATCTCTCCCTACCTACTGGCTGCTTCCCCCCTGTTGCCTACAAATATGTCCATGTCTCACCATTAACAAGCCCTCCCTTGACCTTACCATCCCTGTTAAGAGATAGTCCTAGATCTCTCCTCCTCTGCTTAACTAAAATTCTTGAAAAAGCTGTCTACATTCAGTACTTTCACTTCCTTTCCTCTTAACTCTATTTTAAACCCTCTGCAATCTGGCTTCTAAGCTCATTACTCAACTAAAACTATTCTCTCCAACATTAACAGTGATTTCTTAATTCCAAGTCCAGTGGCCTTTTCTTAATCCTTATCCTTCTTGACTTCTCTCTAGTCTTTGAACCTGTAATCACCCTCTTCTGGATGGATAATCTCTCAACTCTACATTGTCATGACACTGACCTTTCCTAGTTCCCTTCTTACCTGTCTGACTGCTCCTTTTCAAGTCCTTTGCTGGTTCTTTCCCCAGATCAAGGCCATTAACTGTAGGTATCCCCCAAGGCTCTGATCTGGGACTTTTTCTATTCCACTTCTATGGTGATCTCATCAGCTCCTATGGTTTTAATCATCATTTCTATGCAGATGACTCTCAGACCTATGTATCCAACTCTCATGTTCCTCCCATGCTCCATTCTCATCTCTCTAAATGCCTGTTGGATATATTGACCTGGACATCCTGCAGACATCTTAAAATCAACATGTCAAAAATGAACTCATTATTTTCCCTCCTCCTGCCCTCTCCCCTTCCAGCTTCCATATTATGGTCAAGGGCACCACCATTATCCTCCCAGTCACCCAGGCTTACAACCTTGGTGTCATCCTCAACTCCTTTTCTTATCCACGTATCCAATCCTTTTCCAAATCTTGTCATTTCTATACTTACACTGTGTCTTGTATACAATTCCCCTTTTCTCCACATAGTCATCTTCCTGGTGCAGGCACCTCACACCTGGACTACCTCAATACAATAGCTGGGTTGCTTTCCCAGCCCCACGTCTTGCCCACTCCACTCCTTCCTTTCTTTAGCTATCAAAATAATTTTCCTAAAGCACAGATCTGATTATGTCACTATCTCACCCCCCCAATCAATAAACTTCTTATTTTTACAACCTTCCACATAGTCTACAATCCAATAGTGCTGTCCTTCCTGCTATTCCTTATGCAGAACACTCCATTTCCCAAAGCTATTCCTTTTCATTCATCCCTTTCTACCTCCTGGCTTCCATCAGGCCTCATCTTAAATCCCATCTTTTGTAGGAGACCCTTCCCACTTTCTCACTGCTGGTGTCTTCCTTCTGGGATTAGACTGTAAAGATTTTGTATGTACAGTTTTTTTGCATATTATCTCCCCATGAGAATGTGAACTTCTTAAGGAGAGGAACCATGTTTTTTGCCCTTCTTTGTCCCCTGCTTGGTATTGTGCAAACCACATAGTAAGTTCTTAAAAATGCTGACTAATCCTATTGTTATGTAGGGTTTCCAAAAACAAGCACAGAGTAGTTCCGTAATCTCAAAACTTTTTGCCTTCTGACTACCATTCCAAAGTTCTTGATGCATCTTTCTATGCATCTATGTCATTTATTGCTACTAGGATAAAATATCATAACATCATATATAGAGTTAAATATTAATAGAACTATAAGGAGTCATCTCCAGTTCCCTCATTTTATAAAATGAGAATCAGAGCAGTCAAGAGACTCTCCCAAAGTTGAATTTACAATAAAAAGCCCAGTTCATCTCCTTATTAAATGCCTTATGAGAGTACAGGAATTAATGTCTGTTGTTTAAAGCAACAATAATCATCTGTTTTCTACTAATTCATAGCTGCAAATTGATTTATAATAATTGATCCAATTTTCCAAAAGTTTTAATGCCTAGCATGTAAAAGAAAGTGTCAAATGCTTGTAGCAAAGAACACATAAGGAAGGTTCTTGTTCTTTAAGAGGACTCTTTTAGAGAATTCCAAATATGGCCCTTTAAAGGAGTCAATTTTCTCAAGAATATGCACTTTCTAAAAGTCCCCAGGGACAGGTGGCAAGAGAGAAGAACTGTGGTTTTAAGATCTAGAAGCCTCACTGAGTTGCTTAGCAAAGGAGAAATCTTTTCCCATTTGTCTGCTTTGGAGACATGGTCCCATCTCAAAGGCAGGATGGATAGGGAGCAAGCTCAGGACTGTCATTCTAGGGAAGAAGAGACTGCATTAGGGATGCGAAGATGCTGATTAGAAGGAGAGAGAATGGTGCTGTTGGTAGGCAGCCACGGAGCTCACCTGTCCGATGTAAGGGTAAGCATCTTCCGAATCTATGCCTCGGTTCTCCTGCACATACTGGAAGGCATTGGTCATATATCCCCCACCACAACCATCATTTTTGGACACACAGTCCACTAGGTTCTGGGGGCTCAGGTTGAGGAGTTTACCAGTCTTCTTCTTGAGTTGGCCTTCCAAGGCACCCACAGAACTGAAGGCCCAGCAGGAGCCACACTGACCCTAGGTTGATCAGGGAGAAATATTCAAAGAATCAGTAGGCATTTTAAAAGAGAGAAAAGTACATGGTTTAACAAATGGTTTATCTACTGTATCCTCTTCCAAATTCTTTTCTATGTCCTTATCAAGTTTCGTTTTATGTAGTCAATTTCTTTGCTGTTCTAATTGTATCTTTTAGGCGCTGTATTACTTCATATCTTTCATATTTCTCTGAATTCCTCTTATTATTGTAACAACACAATAATCTGTTATGCTGATGTACTACAATTTATTTGGCCATTTCCCAACTGTTGAACATATAGGTTATTTCTAGTTTCTTATTATATATAAAGCAATTATAAATAGTTTTGTACTGATTTAGTAGTTTTTCCTTTTAGTGATATCTCTTACATGTTGTCACAATTCAGGGATCAACGAAACAAAGGCTATAATCCATTGAAAAACTCTTTATGCACAATAGCTATTTAAGCCCAGGCTGGCTTAGAATCACAGAATGGTAAATCTGGAGAAAATGCTAAGGACCATTTAGTCTGATCCTCTCATTTCACAAATGAGGAGACTTGCCCAAGACCATACACCTAGCCAGTGGCAAAGCCAAGCCTTGAACTAATGTCTGTTGACTTCCAGTCTTGTGCTCTTACCACTTCACCACACTGCCTGGCACACTCCCTGTTATTTCCCACTGATATATTCTCAGAAAATGAAAAATAATTTTAATAGCCATTAGAACAAAACATAAGTAAAAAGATAAATCTGCTGCGATATCAGGGGTAGGGTGAGGATCATAGACTGTGTCTCAAAACCAAACAGAAATTAGGCTTCACTTCCCTTATCAAATATAACTGAGAAATGACTGGACCCCTGCCCAGATGTCCTAAGTAATGAAGGGTGATCCAGAGGAAAGAGAAGAAAAGATTCCTATCCATGTATCCATGGAAATTTCCCAGCTCAATGGAGGAAATATAATCCTTATCTTTAGAGTGTCCCAGTCCAATAGAAGTAACATATTCTATGATCCCTCCCTTGGGGAATCCCCTAAAGCAATGAGTGAAGGGAGAGAATGACAGATGAGTCCTAATGTGCTTGGGGAAAAAATATCTAACATTAAAATCTCTATATATGCATATATAGATAATACATATTAGTATAATATATAATTGCAATATAATGAATATAATATATAATAACATAATTATAACAAATATATAAAGTTTATCTAATATATATAATATGCATATGTATATTTATAAACATCTACAGTCTGCGGAGCACTGTGCTTAAAGTAGAGAAGATACAAAGCTAAATGAGACACAGACAGGACATGAATAGAAATAATCATGATATCCGATATTACAAGAAAGAAGGGGCAGCTAGATGGTGCAGTGGATAGAGTGCCAGGCCTGGAATTAGAATGTGACCTCAGATTCTTAGTACCAGTGTGACCCTGAGCAAGTCGCTTAGCCCAGTTTGTCTCAGTTTCCTCATCTACAAAATAAGCTGAAGAAGGAAACAGAAAACCACTCCAGTATCTTCGCCAGAAAAGCCTATAAAAGGGGTCATGAAGAATCAGACATAACTGAAATGACTGAACAACAACAAAGTTACAAGAAATGCATTAGAGAATTAAAAAACAAAATGTTGTGAAATGTCTAAGGAAGAAAGTCATTAAGAATCAGGGAACACTTCCCAAAAAAGTAGTACTTGAATTGGGCTTTAAGAAGTAGGTAAGAAGTCAAAGGACAAAGGGAAGGATGGCGTTCCAGGTACTAGGAACAGCAAAAGTACAGAGGAGCGAAAGCATGATGTGTGTTCAGGGACAAAGTTATTCAGTATGGCTAGAATACTGAAGGGAATAAATAACATGAGATAAAAGCTGGAAAGGTAGGTTAGTGCCTACCTAGGTTAGTATAGAGGTTCTTGAAGGTCCTCCAGAAAATTCCAGGCCTTATTTGGCGAGCTGTGACCATTTGATATATTTGTTTGTATGCATATATACATATAACCATACATACATACAGATAATACACACAAATATAAACATAAAAACATACAAACACACACGTGTGTGTGTATCTATGTATAAAAAACACAGTTTATTCCATCTGGGCTACCAAGAATGAAGTGCAGAAGGGAGTAGAATTGAGTAAATGTGAAAGAAGACAATTATAAGACTCCAGGTAGGTGATAATGAGGGCATATATTAAGATGTTAAGAGTAGAAACAGAAAAGAGGAGAGAGAGTCCATCCTTGGAATGCAAATAGACTCAATTAAACATTGTAGCTGATTGGATAGAAAAGATAATGGACTTGAAGCCCAGATCTTCCTGGCTTCAAGGACGACTATCAGTCCATCCTGACACGTCTCTCAATCCTATGTGCTACATTTATAAGTCCTAATGCAATAAAGTTAGGAGCAAATAATAATACAACGAGCAAAAAGGTGTAGGCCAACATGGAAAGTAAAAAATGATTTGTTAAAATAATCTCTGAGTAGTATAGGATACTAGTCTAAACTTAATTTTCTGTCAAATTGCTATGCAGTTTTCTAACAGTTGTCAAACAGTATTTCTGATCTTAGGTTTATTGTACATTGCAGTTATAGAACACAATAGTTTCTGATTCTGTCTTAGATTGTCTGTTTCATTGACATACTTTTTTATTTTTAACCAATTTTGATCACTGTTGTTTTATAACATTAGGTCTAGAAGTGCTACTCCCCATTCACTTCTTCCTTCTTTTTATAATCCATTATTTCATTGAGAGTTTGGCCCTTTTTCCTCTGAATGGTTATTATTTTGTTTAGTCCTGTAAATAACCCTTTAATAGTTTGCTTGTCATTGTTCAGTCATTTCAGTCATGTCCAACTCTTCCTGACCCCCATTTGGGATTTTCTTGGCCAAGATACTAGAGTGGTTTGCCATTTCCTTCTCTAGTTCATTTTACAGAAGAGGAAACTAAGGCACATAGGGTTAAGTGACTGACCTTGGATCACACAGCTAGTAAGTGTCTGAAACTGGATTTGAATTCAGAAAGATGAGTTTTCCTGACTCCAGATTTGTCACTCTATCCACTCTGCCATCTAGCTATTTTCTTACAGTCCACCATGAATCTCAGTTATCTTGCTTATTTTCCTATTTTCTGTTTGTGTATTGCCTGCATAATTAAGCTAGACCAAGGTTTGCCCTGGCAGGGGAGTGTCCACGAGAGATGAGAAAACACACCTCTTTTTTGCATAAGTTGGGGGCTGTGGTACATACTAACTGCATATCCTTCCAAATTTGGGGGGCTTATTGGTTATTTATACTGAAATCCTTTTTTCTTTTATTCTTCTTCACAAGGTTCAGAGAAAGTAGAGGGATATATTCAGAAATAAAAGTTACGTAAAAACAAGATATCAATAAAGTTTTAATATAAACATGCTTAAATGAAAGGGAAAATACTACTAGATTATATCCACTAAGATTATATAATATAGATAAGATACTATATATCAAAATTTATGGAATGTAGCCAAAGAAAATTTGTAACACTGATTTCTTATGTCAATAAGAGAAAGAAAAATATAGTGATATGAGTCTGCACTTTAAAGAATAAGCAATACACAAACAGAAAACAGGAAAACAGACACAATAACTGAGATTAATGATATAACTGGGCCAGGCTTGGAGTCAGGAAAACCTGAATTCAAATCTAACCTCAGACACTTACTATGTATGACCCTGGGCAATTCACTGAACCCTATTTGCCTTAGTTTCCTCATCTGTAAAATGAACTGGAGAAGGAAATAGAAAACCACTCCATATCTTTGTAAAGAAAACCCCAAATGGGGTCACAAAGAGCAGGACATGATTGAACAATAACTGGATAAATGCTAACTCTCTTAAACAGCAATATAACTCAGATCATAAACATCAGACAATGTTGGCAAAAACTTAAAAAGCATACACTCATCCTTTCTTCAGAGGTTCCTAAAGTGGGTGAAACTGCTCCCTGGGAAGGGGAGGGGACTGGAAGAAAGGGAGAGTGAGAGTAGCCTTGGATGCAATTGGGAGGTGTTGAATAAAAATAAGGGGGTAGTGGAAACATATGGAAGAGAAGAGAAGAAAATTTTGAAAAACCATTGGTGCATGTTTCATCTGTTGTGTAACAGAGTTAAAATCATAGTAATTACATTATTCTCTAAATAAACACACAAAATGTAAGTTATAATCAATCTGTGGTCAAGTCTGCCAGCAGGTCTTGACAAGCAAGTGTTGGCAGGCCAGTGTGCTGCACATTGTCAGCATACATTAGCAGGAATATATGCATGTAAAAGACTTGTTTACAATACAATATGATACAATACAATCATCAAAATTTCAAT
Source organism: Notamacropus eugenii (assembly GCF_028372415.1). Taxonomy (NCBI): domain Eukaryota; kingdom Metazoa; phylum Chordata; class Mammalia; order Diprotodontia; family Macropodidae; genus Notamacropus; species Notamacropus eugenii. Next base: position 304,700,445 of record NC_092873.1, read on the forward strand.
GCAGGAATAAAACCCCAAATTTACCAGAAATTATTAAATTTAAGATGTGTCATTTTTTAAAAAATATTTTACATATTTTTTGAAATGACACAATTTTTTAAAAAACCATTAAAGGGATAAAGGTCAATTCTGGGGAGGGGAGGGTTTGCTGAGTAATTTTTTTTTTTGAAAATGGGGCAGTAGGCCAAATAAGTTTGAGAACTTTTGCTTTAGACAAACATTTAACTACCTAAGTACAGCCCAGCTGCCTGTACTACCATGCACAATCACTTTTTAATGCTGCCTTGAGTAACTATTTTGGGTGACTATACATCATGAGGGACTCAATTGTGAGGGTTTTGTACAATAGATCAAATTGTAAAAAAAAAAAAAAGTATTTTAAAAAAAAATTCTAAATATTAAAATACCCAAGTAAAGTCTTTAGAAGGATTTTGGGAGATTTACAGAGATAGAAGGTGCTCAGTCTTCCATTTTCAGACTTCTCAAAGACCTGTGGATTATTGAGAAACAACAAGGATTGACTGAAGTGGCTGACAATACAAATGCATTTTATTAATAGGCCTTTTGCTCTTAACCTTCTATAGAACTGGAATAAATGAGACAATTCAGATGGACATTCCTAAAACTCCTCACCTAAAATAGTATCTAATAATATATTTAGAGGAACTGCTGTTTCTTCACACAGATATTGTAGTTTTCTTTCTGCAGCTGGTCTTGTACCAATCATCTCACTTCTGGGCTACTAACAAATTTGTTTAGCCTCTTTTTATGTCTCCAAGACTCTTCCTAGTGCAAGATTAAAAACTTTGAAAATCTGTCATAACACAGCTTTGGTATGCAACACAACCCACTGCAGGCTATGCTTTTGAAATACTGACTACAAACAGGTATTTTAGAAGTTGAAAAAAAGACAAATTCAAAATGGTTTTGATCAAACTCAAAGGACTGAACAAGGAAGGGATATCCCCTGTCTATGGTACAAGGAAGGAGTTACCTAAGAGGACGTCCAAGGCCCTTCCTGCTCTAAATCCATGGCTCTATGAAATCTCTTAACCTCCAGGGCTTCAGTTTCTTTGACATCATATGTGGCCTGTCTCTTACAAGGCTCTTGTGAGGAGTGAATATTATAGTGTATATGTGAAAGTGCTTTGAAGTTAATAATTGACTTCACAAATGTAAGGTGTAATTATTTTTCAAAAATAGCAGAAAAATACTGAAAACAATCGAAATACCCAACAGCTAGGTAACTGCTAACCAAAAAGGGTATATCAATGCAATGGAGAGTTCACTGCCATGAAACTGTGAAAAATGAACAGATGTGTGGAAATATCTATTCAAGATGGAAAAAAGTAGAGTTGGAAGAAATGCATATAGACTGATTACAACTTCCATATTTCAAGGCTCTATATTACTTTATCAATATGGACATCCCATCTACCAATACAGATTATAGCCTAAATTTATTTCTTATTGGATGGTCTTTGGGAATTACTGTGGTCAAAAAGTCATCACCTGGAATCAATCTTGAGATGAGCCTCTCTGAACTTAGCTAGGCTCATCCTTAAATAATAGGCATGTAATTAAAACGGTTCCAGCTTGGTAAGATCTGCCAACTTACACACTGTCAGAATAGCCTTCCACAACCAGGATCACTTCCATGCTACAATGAATCATCAGAGGAGGACTGATGGGGTGAGAGGGAAGAAAGGGAACTAACTACAATGATATAAAACACATTTGAATGTGCAATTATAAGAATTGGAAGAAGTTAGAAGGTTAGCTATTGCTAAGTTGCCCTGGTGTTTATGTTCTTAAGTATTTTTTTATTGAAAAATGGTTAAAGACATTTTAAAAATCAAAAAGGTTTGACTTTTAAAAACAAAGAGTAGGGAGCCAAGATGGCGGAGTAGAAAGATGCTCATACATATAGCTCCGAACCCACAACCTATAGAACAGCTACAGGGAAGTAACTCACGGCGAATTCTGCACCCAGAAGCCACGGAACATTGGAGCGAGGGAGATTTCTGTTCCCGAGAGACCTGCAAACCTCTCGCGGGGGGTCCTTCACACTGTGGACTGGGCGCCGGAACTGGGAGCTGAGTGCAGCCCTGCCGCGGCACCGAGAGGAAAAGATCCGAGCGGGCTTCAGGGACAGGATCTCCAGCGGCCACGCGGGTCCCTCCACCCACAGAGGGACCTGCAAACCTCTCGCAAAAGGTCCGTCGCGCTGCAGACGTGGAGCCCAGCCCAGATCTGCGGCGGCCGCGGCCGCGGCACCGAGAGAAACAGATCCGAGCAGGCTTCAGGGACGGGATCTCCAGTGGCCGCACAAGTACCTCCACCCACAGGTGACGGGGGTCGGTGAGAGAGTCTCTTTGGCGGGTCGAGAGGGGAGTGGGGTGCCCCCATAATTCAGGCCCCCCCCCAGGAGGTAGAAGCTGAGAGGTGGCTGCAGACCAGGGCTCCCCAAGGGGGCAGGAGCCTGAATCCATTGTGGAAGGTCTGTGCATAAACCCCCTGAGGGAACTGAGCCTGAGAGGCAGCCCTGCCCCCACCTGAGCACCTGAACTTAATCTCACACTGAATAGCAGCCCTGCCCCCGCCAAAAGCCTTAAGGCTGGAAGCAGCATTTGAATTTTAGACCCCAAACGCTGGCTGGGAGGATCAGGAGGCGAGGTGGGTGTGAGGAGAATATTCAGAGGTCAAGTCACTGGCTGGGAAAATGCCCAGAAAAGGGAAAAGAAATAAGACTATTGAAGGTTACTTTCTTGGAGAACAGGCATTTCCTCCCTTCCTTTCTGATGAGGAAGAACAATGCTTACCATCAGGCAAAGACACAGAAATCAAGGTTTCTGCGTCCCAGCCCACCCAATGGGCTCAGGCCATGGAAGAGCTCAAAAAGAATTTTGAAAATCAAGTTAGAGAGGTAGAGGAAAAGCTGGGAAGAGAAATGAGAAACATGAAGTCAAAGCATGAACAGCAGATTAGCTCCCTGCTAAAGGAGACCCAAAAAAATGTTGAAGAAATTAACACCTTGAAAACTAGCCTAACTCAATTGGCAAAAGAGGTTCAAAAAGCCAATGAGGAGAAGAATGCTTTCAAAAGCAGAATTAGCCAAATGGAAAAGGAGATTCAAAAGCTCACTGAAGAAAATAGTTCTTTCAAAATTAAAATGGCACAGATGGAGGCTAATGACTTTATGAGAAAGCAAGATATCACAGAACAAAGAGAGAAGAATGGAAAAATGGAAGATAATGTGAAATATCTCATTGGAAAAACAACAGACCTGGAAAATAGATCCAGGAGAGACAATTTAAAAATTATGGGACTACCTGAAAGCCATGATCAAAAGAAGAGCCTAAACATCATCTTTCATGAAATTATCAAGGAAAACTGCCCTGAGAGTCTAGAACCAGAGGGCAAAATAAATATTCAAGGAATCCACAGAACACCGCATGAAAGAGATCCAAAAAGAGAAACTCCTAGGAACATTGTGGCCAAATTCCAGAGTTCCCAGGTCAAGGAGAAAATATTGCAAGCAGCTAGAAAGAAACAATTCAAGTATTGTGGAAATACAATCAGGATAACACAAGATCTAGCAGCCTCTACATTAAGGAATAGAAGGGCATGGAATAGGATATTCCAGAAGTCAAAGGAACTAGGACTAAAACCAAGAATCACCTACCCAGCAAAACTGAGTATAATACTTCAGGGGAAAAATTGGTCTTTCAATGAAATAGAGGATTTTCAAATTTTCTTGATGAAAAGACCAGAGCTGAAAAGAAAATTTGACTTTCAAACACAAGAATGAAGAGAACCATGAAAAGGTGAACAGCAAAGAGAAGTCATAAGGGACTTACTGAAGTTGAACTGTTTACATTCCTACATGGAAAGACAATATTTGTAACTCTTGAAACATTTCAGTATCTGGGTACTGGGTGGGATTACACACACACACATGCACACATGCACACATACATAGAGACAGAGTGCACAGAGTGAATTGAAGAGGATGGGATCATATCTTAAAAAAAAAAATGAAATCAAGCAGTGAGAGAGAAATACATTGGGAGGAGAAAGGGAGAAATTGAATGGGGCAAATTATCTCTCATAAAAGAGGCAAGCAAAAGACTCATTAGTGGAGGGATAAAGAGGGGAGGTGAGAGAAAAACATGAAGTCTACTCTCATCACATTCCACTAAAGGAAAGAATAAAATGCACACTCATTTTGGTAGGAAAACCTATCTCACAATACAGGAAAGTGGGGGATAAGGGGACAAGCAGGGTCGGGGGGATGATAGAAGGGAGGGCATGGGGAGGAGAGTGCAATTCGAGGTCGACACTCATGGGGAGGGTTAGGATCAAAAGAGAATAGAAGTAATGGGGGACAGGATAGGATGGAGGGAAATATAGTTAGTCTTATACAACACAACTATTATGGAAGTCATTTGCAAAACTACACAGATTTGGCATATATTGAATTGCTTGCTTTCCAAAGGGAAGGGGTGGAGAGGGAGGGAGGTAAAGAAGGTGGAACTCAAAGTGTTAGGATCAACTGTCGAGTAATGTTCTTGCCACTAGGAAATAAGAAATACAGGTAAAGGGGTATAGAAAGCTATCTGGCCCTACAGGACAAAAGAGAAGACGGAGACAAGGGCAGAGAGGGATAATAGAAGAGAGAGCAGATTGGTCATAGGGGCAATTAGAATGCTTGGTGTTTTGGGGGGGGAGGGGATAAAAGGGGAGAAAATTTGTAACCCAAAATTTTGTGAAAATGAATGTTAAAAGTTAAATAAATAAATTTAATTAAAAATTTAAAAAAAACAAAAACAAAAACCAAAGAGTAGCAGCCATATGCTGTGCAATCATTTGAAAAAGGGTATGAAAACTCCAAAGGAAAGAAACTTGTTAAGGTAAAGTACTGTCTTTAGACTTAGGTGATACTGTCATGTAAGTATATAGAAGATGCTGGAAAATCTCTAGACTTGGTTTTCTCTCAGAGCCTCATTTTTCTGCTTTTTTTCTTATAGACATCTCCCTCCACCATCCCATGAAACAGAAGCACAGAAGGTACCTGATTTTTGACAGGGGTGACATATCCCTTTTTTCTGTAGTCAATGGAATCAGGAGTTCTGCCCTCCTGGTCAGGGATATAGAGAGTGTCATTGTTCTGGGAGCGAGACAGAGGCACCTTCAGTCCAGTCATATTTTGTACTACCTCCTCACTGGTCTGAAACACAGAGAAGTGGTTGAAACAATCAGCATCATGAATGGAAAAACGATAAATAAGAAATGAAGAAAGTGATTTCAAAAATTGTGAATTATGTGAGGTGAAAGATTAGAAGTTCCTTTCTGTTGACTGGGGATTCCAGAGACAATCTTTAAATCCCAAGAGTTCCACTGAAATGAAGAGTAAAATCATCAGAACCTACTCTCTTCCCCAGCTCCACCCAAATACAAATCTTTTTCTACTGACTATTATGTCTGTCTTGGTGTTCCACACTCATGGTTTTTATGTTACTTTTGACTCCTTCTTCTCCATCATCTCTCATATTCAATCCTTGTCAAGTCCTTTCAGTTATATCTCTACAGTATCTCTCTCATCTGTCCCCTTTCCCTCTAGTCTGTTTACCACCCTCCTAAGTATACCTAGACTAGTTTGGTAACTTCCTGACCAGCTCTTCTGTCTCTGGCCTTAATTCTTTGCAAACCATGCTTCCCACTCCTCCCTGAGTAATAGTATTTATGCATACATCTGGTGATGTTAGTCCTTGGCTTAAGAAACCTTTCAGTGGTGTTCTATTGCCTACTAAATCAAGTTCACACTAATATAAGGCACTCTAATAAAAATCTTCCTTTTCTGCTATTGATTCCTATTACTCCCTGCCCTTGTCCATTATGTTCAACCAAAGAAGGCTGCTCATGATCCCCAGTATACACTGACCTTTGCACTTTCCTGCCTCTATACCTTTGCTCACACAGTTCCCATGACTAGAATAGCCTCTCCCTTTCTTTGGGCACTGAATTCCTACCCAACCTTTAGAGTGTCTAACTTAAAGGCTACCTCCTCTCTGAACCTTTCCCGGTCCCCAACAAACTGGACCGATTTCCTTCTCCTTTTTTGAATTCTGATGCCTTTTTAAAGTCTGGCATATGGTCTGGGTCTTCCTATTGGCAAGAGTTTGTCAATATAACTTTAAGTCCTGTGATTATCTGACTCCCTACTGTTGTATGTGGGGGGGGGGGAGGGGTGAAGAATATGGAAAAGCTGCAGAGCTGGAGGTAGTGGAGAAAAGCCCCTCTTTCTAATTCTGTTTATGAAAATGACTTTTCACTTAGTCACTGGAAGGGGGAGGAGTGCTTACACAGCTAAAAATAAAGAAAAGCACCTTCTCTCTTACTATATATTCTAATATTTCAAAGATCTTTACTTTCATATATGTGGGAACTCTCTTCACTCATGCAAACTGCAATCTGACCATAACATAATAGATGATCTTTTTGAAAATTCCTGTGGCTAAAAATTTTCATCATTCTCCATGGGCCCAACCTGGTAATAAGCTTCTCCAGACTTAGCTAGGTCCTCAGAAGACAAGAAGTTCATTTCTAGACCTTTCTTTGTTGACTTTCCAGCTTTGTAGAAAGCCTAAAGAGGTTTGGTATAGCTTTAGAAAACTCAAGGTTACTTCTACTTCCATAATAAGGCACCAGAGTAGAACCTTAGTGCACTTTCATTATATAACTCCTATTATAATAATATTAAATTATAATTATTGGTGTATCCCCCACTTTAAGAAAATCTGCAAAAATCTGATTCAAAACAGGCAAAATTCAGAAATTTGTTATTGTTTTATAAAAGGGTTCATTATGAGTTTCCTTTAAATGAATTTCCCCCAATACTTTTTTTAAAAAATGCATATAGTTGTTTTTGATTTTCATATCACTTTCATTTCGATATATACCCTTTCCCTGACACAGGAAGCCATCTTTTGTAACAATGATTTTAAAACAATGAGGAAGAAAGCAGTTCAACAAAGCTAATCAATACATTGTGTCAGACAGTTTGTGTGTTACTCCACACTAGTATATGTATCCGTTCCTTTGTAATGAAGGGAAGTATATTTTCTCAATTCTTTTTCAAGGACAAGCTGGGTCATAACAATTGAATACTGTTCAGTTTCCATTGTTGGAGTGAGTGTATATATTATTTTCCTGGTGTTCTTTGCTTTGCTCTGCCGTCAGTTCATATACGCCTTTGTATATTCCTCTAAATTCTTCATATTCATTATCTTACAGCACATTAGTCGTCCATTTACATTAGTGTACCACAATTTATTGAGCTATTCCCAATTCAATCAAGGGGCACCTACTTTGTTGCTAGTTTTGAGCTATCACAAAAGTGCTTGTGTGAATGTTTTAGTATATATGGCCCTTTTCTTGTTATATGTGACTTAGAGGAAAATCTCGGGGTCTGAGTATGAATGTTTTAATCATTTTTAGAATAATTTCAAGTTGTTTTCCCAAATGGTTGGACCAATTCACAAATATTCCAACAGTATGTTAGTGTGCCTGTCTTTCTTTGGCCCCTCCAACACTGACTGTTGCCATCTTTTGTTGGATGGGAAGTGAAACCTCAGAGTTGTTTTGATTTTTAGTTCTCTTACTTTCTGTGATTTGGACAAGTCTTTCATATGGTTCTTAATAGTTTGTAATTCTTCAGAGACAGTTTGTTTATATCTTTTGGTGCCTTCTCCTATACGATATAAATGCTTGTTTAGAAATTATTGAGGGAAAAAAGGAAAGCTGAGAAATTTAAAGTTAAAAATTGGTCAGAAATAAACATAAAGCATTTCTAAAATTATAATGTATCAATAGGATTTGGAACTCATATAAGATAACTGATTATAATGACCTTTACCCTGCAGGACCTTCCACAGCACTATATTTACAACTTTTTGCATTTATCCTATATTGTAATTATTTGTGAACAAGTCATATGATCATAGTCATATGATCACAGAGCTGGGAGGAATATTATTTAGCTCAACTCTCTCCTTTTACACATGAGGAAAGTGAGTCCTAGAGAGTTGATGTGAATTGCCTGTGGATGACAAACAAAATAAGCGCATGAGCCTGGGATTTGAACTCAGTTCTTTTGACCCCAGATTCAAAGGTTTTTTTCCACTATGCCCTTGCCTCTTTTACACTTGAGCCCCCTATTATGACAATAGTAAGCTCTGCGAAGGTACGGATCATGTCTCAGTTAAACATTGTCTCCTTCAGAACCTAGCACAGAGCTTTGAATGTAAAAAGTGTCTGGTAAAATAAGTATTTAAGAGTAGAGAAAAGAGATAGATGGGCAAACCCTCAAACTCTAATATTTACAAGGAAGGAGGAAGGGTACCCAGCCTGTCTGTCAGGCTTTAAAAAGGTAGAGAAATAGAAAAAGTAGCATATAAAATACAGACCAGATTTAGTAGAGGTCCTAGAGAGAGAAATAAGCAAATTGAACCTGTTTTGTGTATTTTTAAAAAAACTTTTATGTGAAATTTGGGCTACTAATTTTTTTCTCTGACCCCAAAGTATCGTCAGTGACTGGTCTGAGGTGGGCAAAAAATGTGCTTCTCTTAAACATCCAAAAAGCTGACTGATGGCAATATTTGTTTGAAGAATCCCAAAGTAAAAAATTAAAAGGCAAGTCTTTGGTTAAATACAAAACAAAACATTCACAGTAGCACTCTGTGGTGGCAAAAAACAAAACAAAACTGGAAACAAAGAAGGTGCTTATTGATTAAGGGATAGAATAAGAATTTGTATTATGTAAATGTAATAAGCCAGTACTGTACCAAAATAAATCATGAATATGAGGAATTCATAGTTACATGGGAAGACTTGTAAGAACTGATGCAAAACAAGGAAAGCAGAACCAAGAAAATAATATATACAGTGACTATACACAACATACACAATGTAAATGAAAACAACACAACTCAAATTAATTACAGTGAACAACCTGGGATCCAGAGAACAGAAAAGTTAACATATATGCCCCTGCTCTTAGTAGAAAAATGGGTGCTGTGGGTACAGGATTCAGGAGCATCCGTTATCAGACATGGTTGTCAGGCATGCTCATTTCCTCAGTGGAGGAAAGGAAATCTATCTGAAAATGACTATGATGTGCAATAAAAATTCTAAAAGGCATATTTTTTTTAATGGAAAAAACCTTAAGATGAGTCTGGCTCCTGTTGCCAGGTTGAGACTTAACCCTTACATAGGAAATTGAAACTAGGGGATAAGACAGACTTACCATGTCTCCTAAATGGTTCATAGCCAGTTCAAACGTGTGAAGACCAAGAGAGAATTCCAGGTTGTGGGTGGAAATATATTTCAGGTTCTTTTCCCAAATCAGACGTCGAGAGATTTCATCCACCTAAGTAGAGCAGGGGTAACAGTGACTCTGACTGAACATCCTTTGTAGACTACACTAAGTATAGACCTATACTAAATGTTGTCAGGGAGTCAGAAGGAAGATGCCAGATACTCCCATGCTCTAAGAGAGGACAATGTGAGGAAACTAAACATATGTGCATAAAAAAAAAATTTAAGAGTACTTAGAAATTAGTATATAAAGAAATGCCAAATATTATAATCATATTAAGTCCATAAGTCCTGGGATGATATCAACCAAGGGAGTACACAGACCTGGCATGGGTTATTCTGGGGAGTCTTATAGAAGAAAGGTTAGAAAGGCTACAAGGAACAGGGAATTAAGGTTGGGTAACAAGTTGGGGTAAGGCTTGGAGGTCAGAGGGGGGAAGTATGAGTAAAGAACAGGGGAGATTTGCTTCAAGTGGGAAATTTATATTGAATTTATAATGATTTATATTTCAGGGAGGGTCTAGTACTTAAAAGAATGTTACAGGATAGAAGAAGCTTTGACCCCTCAAATACTTCCAATCGTCACAACTCAGGCCTCCCTCCAGGTCCCCACATACCTTGCTGTTATATTCTTTTCCATAGGATTTCTTCCACAACTTCCACTGTGTATCTAACATCTCCTCTGGGTACAAAGCAGAACTCACCACTGATGGCAGCAACAATAACAGGATGCTGAACCCCCACATCCTGAGGGAAGAAATACTGTCCAGATTCTGGATGTGCAAGGGGTATATATGAAAACTGCATTCAAATTCCAAATCAAGAATAATGGGGGTGGGGAGAAACTGTCATTTTGGGAAGGGAGACAGAGTGCTGAGAATGGTTTATGACCAAAGAATAAGAGTCAGGGACCCAGCTCTGGGTAAAATCTAAACATTACAGAAACACATTGCTTTTCTTGTCTGATTCCTTGACTCCTCCCAGTGTACTTTATCCTGGCAAAACATCACCCAAACACACACAATAGAGAAACAAAATAAATATATATATTGAGATGTGTCTAAGGCAGGGCGATTAGTCCTTTGCACCAACGTATAAAATTTAGAGGGCACGGCTAGTATTTGTAATTTTTCAGCAGTTTAGTGAAATTAGAAAGAAAATAGTTAATTAAAATAAGAAAGCTACCAGATGGTGGGCTAAAGAGTATTCCAAAGTTTCTATCTGCTCACCCTCCCACATACATCCATTCCTTTCAACTGAGCACTCACTTTGTACTGTTTGCCTTTGAGTTGTCTTCAGTGCAAAGGTTTCTTCTAGCTCTACATATGTGGAAGGGAAAATTAAAAATGATCTGATTAATATCTTCTCCCTCTCCCTCCAGTATGCCCAGCAAGCCCAGAGGAGATGATAAGGAAAAGGGAATGGCCAAGATCAAATTAGAATTTTAATAGACACCAAGTGGAGGTTTTGACCTGATCAGTGAATCTCCTTAGACTCTGACCTACTTTTCTTTCAAAAGAACCCATTCCTAAATTCTTAGATATAGAATGGACTGCTGAGCCAAAATTTGCTAATTGGAAGGATTTTCCTCCCTGTCCCAATCTCTCTTGCTTTCTCTGCTTCCCATTCTCCTTACTTATTTCTATCTCCCTTTCCCTAACCCTTCTCCAAAATCCTCCCCTCTCCTCTACTCCCAACTCTACTGTAGTTTTTTTTTCCTCCTCCTTTTTCAGGAAACTGCTCTAATATCAACCAGCTGCTGTGGTCAGAAAGATTTCCCTTTCTTTTCCACTGTCAGAAGCCCAGTTTCTACATCCCAAGAAAATCAAGCATGAGCAGCCCCTGAAGGTCAAGTACTCAGTCCCACCCTGATCTGTGGGACTGTGTTATAAAGCCTCCTTCACAAAAGCAGCTATGCAGAATAACATGCCACATGACATCCTAGGTACTAACAATTTTGAGTAAGCTTAGGCTACTGAGGGCCATTTTGACCATGTCTTCAGTCCTTTTCATGATTGTACCGGAAGGGCCAGGGCTGAGAGACCCTCTATACAACCCCAGCCATGTCAAATATTAGCAGTTACCATGCTGGGAGGCCCAGAAATCTTAGAAAGATGGGATAGCTTTAACACTCTCCCCTCCACTTGGGTGTTGTAGTATAAGGATCCCTAGATCTAAACTCTCTTAATCCTTCCTCTCCCTATCCTCTTTTGAAATCAGGCAAACAACTACAAGCAGAGCCTTGGGGGAATTCGAGTGGGTGGGAGGCCCCTAACCCTTCTGCCCTCCTCAGAGTTTTAGGACAAAGTCCACTCACAAGATACATTGCAGATTTCCAAAGAAGAAATATCTATGTGGCAACAAAATTATCCCTAGAAGTCACTTCACCCATGTCGTAGTATCCCCTGATTTTCCTAAAGAAATCCACAGGCAGGGATGAGGAGCGGAAGGGCAGGGGAAGGGTAAAGGAAAAGCGCAGCTTTACCTGATGATGGTCTGTCCTCTAGTCTGGAGAGGAAGGCACAGGCACGTATCTGGGGGGATGATTATGGATGCTAGTTTTATTCCAAAAAGTTTGAGGAAGTCAGTTCCAGCAGTCGGCTGGAAAATCTGGACTGTCAGGCTGGGAAGTGGCCAGGAGGAAGAGGGGGGAGAGGGGCAGAGTGGAAGGAAACCAAAAGAGAGAAGGGAAGGAGGAGAACAGATTTGCATATCAACAGGGAAGAGTTGCTGGGTGTTATTTCACATGACTTTGTGGCACACAGAAAACTCGTCTTGGAAGCTGGGCTATTCAGCCTCAACACAGGATCCTCCCAAGCTTTATCTTCTCTATCTTCTGGCTGAGAAGGGTACTGGCTGTGGGAGGCTAGTTTTGCCTCCCTAGTCCCACCAGACTGACTTTTCACACGTACTAAATACCTACCGTTTGGGGTACTGTTTACTTTAAAACACACACACACACACACACAAGAGCAATGTTTCTTTTAGTCTGTAAGATTAGCAATGTCTTAGGTCACTGAAATTCTCAGCAGATGACCTTCACTCCTATTTTAGAGACCATTCTCTCTCCTAACCCTGGATGTCGAAACTTCTTTTTCTTCAAATCTATTTTTCCTTCAAGTCTCTCAGAAGAACTAATGCACCTGAATAAAAGTAACCCACTACACCACCTGTGGTGTTCATCATATGTTCTTGTGGACCCTGAGAGAACTTATTGGGGAAGAGTACCATTGAAAACCAAATTGTAGACCTACTTCTGCCCCTAAGTAGCAGTTTGGTCTTACATAAAAGATTTCACTTTTCTGGGTAGGTGTGTGTGTGTGTGTGTGTGTGTGTGTGTGTGTGTGTGTCTGTGTGTGTGTGTCTGTGTGTGTCTGTGTGTGTCTGTGTGTGTCTATGTACACAAAATGAGGTGATTGAACAAAACAATTTATAAGGTCTATAAGTCTAAGCTCTTCTCTAACTTCAGTCATTTCTTCTCCATTAATTATTTATATCCACTTTAAAAGGACAGCTTGGTGGTGAAATGGATGGGGTGCCAGATAGACTCATCTTTCTGGGTTCAAATCTGGCCTCAGACTCTTACTAGCTGTGTGACACTGGGCAAGTCACTGTTTGCCTCAGTTCCTCATCAGTCAAATAAGCTGGCAAACCATTCCACTAACTTTTTCAAGAAAACCCCAAATGGAGTCACAAAGAATCAGATACAACCGAAGTGACTCAATAAATAAATCCACCTAAAAAGGTCTTCCCTATCCTAAGAAAGAATCTTGATTTTCACCCTGATGAAGACTTCAAGGCACTGTGCTCTCTTCTTCCTTTCACTGCCAAATTTCCTGAAGGAGTGGTCTACACTTACTTCTCTACCCTTGGCAGTCTGCCTTCTGTTTCTAACTTTACTTCACTGTGCTCTCTCAAGATCATCATACAATAATCATCCCTCTTTACCTAAAGAATTTAACAGTTACACCAATGAAAAAACAAGCACTTCCTCCTTCCCTGGCTGCTTAATTCTGCTTACATCTGGTACTCTTGTCTGACCACTGTGTGTCTATGTATATATGTTTATGTATGTATATGTGTGTATATATATACACACATATGGTCTGTATGTTCACATATAGGTATGTGTGTACACACATATATTTAAATAAGTACATACCCATGTGTGAATGTATGTACATGTATGAATGTAGTTATATATGTGCCCCATTAGAACATGAGCTTAAGTAGGGATGGTCCTTCGCTTTTTTGTTTGTATCCCTAACAGTTAGTAGTGTTTACCACATAGTAGGCATGTAAATGGCTTATGACTGGTTATTTTTTTTATGTATGTGTGTGAATGTAAGGTCTTTGAGGTAATTTTTGCCTTGTACCTGTTAAGCAGGACTTGGCACATTGTAGATGCTTAATAAATGCTTGTCGATGGACTGACATCTCTTTCTACTAGATTAAAAGCTTAAAGACATCTAATCTTTTTCTTTTCCCCAGCACCTTGTATATTGCAGATCCTCCCAAGAACTTGAATCACGAAAAATCATGTTCAAAACGTGCCCCAGACTTTGTGTTTTACCTAAAGCAAATAGTTCTCTCTCAACCCTAGTCCCACCAAACTCTCAGCCCATTTCTTCATCAGTAAAATAGGGATATTACATACCTCAATCAAAGGACTATTATAAGAATCAAACAATATTATGTATAAAAGTGCTTTGTAAACCTTAAAACACCCCATGAATGTTATAAATTCTAGTTTATCATTCATCTTATGGATTTAAATGTGTTTGGTACAAGGCTGTTATCAGGGTAGCAAATTCCTCCCAGGGATGCACATCAGGAACTCCTCTGGAACTGGCTTGTGGCCATTTGGTTAGTACGTGACAGAATCAGAAGGTGAACCATTGTAATCTTCTTGATTCCAAGGTCAGCCCCTCAATCCATTTTGTCAAATTCTTACAAATTCAAAATTCAGCCACTTTATGGAGTGAGGTAACCAAACTTCCTGCCTCTTGTAAGTTATTCACCAGGTCAGTATGTCTCTACCTCTCCGACCCCATTCAAGATAGTATCTTTCCTATATAGAGGAACCTTTTTCTCAAGGAAAAGAAATGATTCATGACATAGGAGACTGTTCAGCTACAAAATAATTGAATTAGAAATAGCAATTCCAATAATGACAACACATAAATCAATGCCAGAAGCATTGAGACCACGGGGAAGGTTGAAGGGATTTCCCTTTTCTTAAGTGTTGAATGGTAGGAATGGGTATTGTCTGATGATTATTACATGCCAGTCATATGAGCCCTTCTAGACCATCCTCCCCCTTCCCAGCATGTGACAGATCACAAGAGTCTGCCTCAGCCCCAACCCCCCCCTTCCCCCCCCTCCCCCAGTAAACAGATGACATGGGAGAAGGAAAAAGGATGATTCCAGCAAGATAAACACATTTGGTTTCTTTTCCCCAACACAGCTGGATTCTAGCCCTAGATTTCCCTGCAGTTCAAGCTCAAATTAGTCTAGTTTCTTCAGCCCATGCTACAGAAGACAGTCCCAGAAGGAAACCAAGAACAAGCAGAAACAGCCTGTCTCCCAATACTTAATTTTTTTCCATCAGAGAATAAAGATATTTGGGGTCAGAGTCTAGTAGAGATAACTTTTTCCTGCAGGGTTTAGAGCTCTCTCTTCCTTGGAACTCTGCTATATATATAGGCGTCCTCTCTTCCCATCCCCTTCCATTTCTTGAAAGTAGCAACATCAAAGGGCCAGTAAAAAAGCAGATGAATGATCAGAGCTCTGATTTGAGGTTTGTTTTTTTTTAAATACAGATTATATAAGCATCTCATTTAGGGAATAGTTGTTTCTTATCTTTGGTGTCTTAGTATGTGTATTTTTTGGTGGAGCTAACCTGTGCTCTGTGTCACACAGCACATTTTTGTCTTTCTGTCTGTGTATACCTTGGCAGGAAGCATTAAGCAAGAAACCTGGGCAGGGATGGTGCGGTCACAATCAAGACTAAAACACACAAGGATTTTTAAAAAGGAAAAATATCTTTGCTTTAAAATCTCTGCTACATAATGACATCATTTGTGCCACCATGAGACTTGACATAGGTGCCAAGTAACAAAGAATGGCCAACAAGAAAAATAAACACAACTGAAAATAAAACCCTGAAGGAAGAGTAGGAACAAAACCCCCCAGAGTTTTTTTCCCTCCCTCCCAAAACCCTACAATAACTGTACAATATTATAGTCCTAATCACATTTAAAAATAATTGATTATCAAAAGACAGATTCAAATGGAAACTCAACTTTTTGGCTTCTTAAATTGTGATATAAATATAATATATATATAATATATATAATGTATGTATGCTGTGTGTGTGTGCACATAGATTTTTAAAAAATAAAATATCTCCTTCTCCCTGTCTTTTTGCTATCTGGTACCAGGGTGAAGGGAAGGGGAGAGGAGAGGCCAAATCAATATGACATTGCCCCCCTTCCTCCCCAAGGTCATCTGTTTTCAAGACACCTACAACTACATTAAAAACATCTTGCCCTTAATAACTCAGCCTTGTAATTAAAAACTGGCCTGAGGCAATAGGAAAAAAACACTGTTGTCACTTCACTGTGACCTAAGGCTCAAATGCCATAATAGTAGCCTATATCCTCAACCAGAGGGCTACACTAATTGTTAAGAAGCCCTGTTTGATATGGGTTCCTACCCATCTGCCACATAGTATTATTATATTTATACCCACTTGCCACTCCCTACTCCCAGCAAAAATTTTTGAGACCCAACTTGACTCTAAAGACTAGGCAGAAAACAAGGTGTAGCATCATAAACCCTTTTTTCATCTGTGTGCTAGTAACAAGGAAAAATGTCTTCTTTTTTCTATTTAGGTCTGCTTGTTTAGAGAATGGGGATTGAAAAAAACTTATTTTTGAGATGAAGTTGGTATCGAGGTGCACAGCCCAGTATAAGGGCCTCTTGCTGGGGCTCTCAAACCAAGAAGTTGAGTTTCCATGGGGTTATTTTCTCCACAGTGCTTGTACAGTGTATAATTCTGACAGAAAATGCATTGTAGTCCTTGTGGCCATGAGTCTAGGGTTTCTTAAAAAAGTTAGCACCTGAGCCCACTTTCCATAATATCTTGAAGTTCCCTCCAAGTGAGGAGCACTGTCAACAGTGAAAGTGACCCAATTTTATCACTGATGATGTTCAATGAGAAGGTGCCCGCACAAAATAGTCCTACACAACTGCTCACACTGGCTGGGCATAGATGTGAACACAGCAAAGAAGTTAATCTAAATATACTTTGGCTGCAATGTGGAGCAGAAAATACCTGGAATTAACACTTTAGGACTTATTTGGAAACACACACGCGCACGCACACACGCACACACACACGCACGCACACACACGCATGCAGAGTCAGGACTAGAGTATGCATAGTCCCCCTGCCACAGAAGAAACAGACAGACATACACATGCATGCACAGACAGATAGACACACACACACTCTCTCACACTCACTCTCTTTCTCTCTCTCTTTCTCTCTCTCTGTCTCACAAGTTTCTTTCTAGAAGAATTACTCACACAATTGAAACTATCTGTATCCATTCCTAAAGCCATGTGCCTGCTCTTTCTTGGGCCTCATACACAGAGATATTTCTCTTTTTCCCCATCTCTCCTCCCTGAACCAATTCAGAGTTTGTTCAAAAAAAGTCTCTGCATTCAAGGTGGTTATCAAACACTCTGCAGCTGGACCTGGAGGTCTCTGTGTAGTATCTTCCAGCCTAGAACACATCAAGCTTCATCTCTGCACAAAGCTCTATTCAGAAGAAAAAGGGAAAAGATCCCCCAGTTCATCTGGTCTCAATTTTCAAAGTTCTCAGGAGCCTTGATGATCCATTCCATTGATTCTGACCATTATACTGGGGGTAGGGAGAAAGGGAAGTGAATGGAGATAGGGAACAAAGGGGGGCATGAGGTGGATTTTGGGGGTGAGGGAGGGGAAGGGAGAGTATCTTTATTCTGTTTACAGAAAGATTTGTTTTTTTAAAAAACAAAAAGTGATTTCTCTCCCCCACCCCCTAATCCTCACCCCAACAGTTCTATTCTGAAAAAGAAGGGAAAATGGCTAAGTCAGGAAATTCTTCATTGTTATAGGTGTTACCCTGGTCTCCCAACATAGACAGCATCTCCTAATGAGAAAAAAGAATAAAATTTGTATTAAAAACCAGTCCCTTACATCCATCATGTAATTTCTCACTATCCTGATGCTAGCATTAATAGGTCCCAAATAAATGATTTTTGTCCTCATGAGCTAGGTTGGCCCTCAGTTCCCTAACGCCAATCCCTCCTGTTGTAATTTTATTTTCTTCCTTCTTATTCAGTTCTCAATAAAAGAGGAAAAAAATTATTTCCCTCCTCTATAGCACCGTTCTTACAAACAAATCTGAAGTAGCTTTAACCCCCATCCCTTTTTATCAAACATCCCCTTCTTCTGGGAATGTTTGCTTAACAGAGC
Source organism: Notamacropus eugenii (assembly GCF_028372415.1). Taxonomy (NCBI): domain Eukaryota; kingdom Metazoa; phylum Chordata; class Mammalia; order Diprotodontia; family Macropodidae; genus Notamacropus; species Notamacropus eugenii. The sequence goes on from NC_092873.1 coordinate 304,718,350, forward strand.
CTTCTCGTTCCCTATGTCCCCTGGTTCCACTCACTCCATTCACTCTGCTCTCCCTCCTGGCATTTCAGAATAGATCTCTGTATATTTATTATTAGTGCCACACTTCTCTAGGCAGGTTTGTATTTGCTTGTTGGGTGGTATATGTCCTCTACAGCCCAAAGACAGACACTGGCTTCCTCTTGCTAGGAGCCACACCCTTTCCCCTTTCTCCTCCCATGCTGCTTAGTAAACAGGTGGTTGTCTGACTGAGTCAACAGTGACACAGGATCCACTGGTCATCTTTCAGAATCACGATGCTCTTATATTCATGCACTTCCCCCCACCTTGGCTGAGCCCAATTCCCTTTACCCTGCAGTTTCCTCTCTATCTACTTGAGCCCCTCACCTGGAAGACTTCAGGCTGGCTGGGCTGCTGTGGTGGTGGCTGCACATGCTGTTCCCCAGAGCCAGATCGGTGGTGAGCCTGCTGCCCCTGTGGCCACTGTGGCCACACACTCACTCCCTCTGCTGTCCGGGCCTGAAATTGTCCGGATGGCTGTCCGGGCTCTGTGGCTGGGGAAATGCCATCTTTTAGTAATTGGGCCAGTTCCAGAGCTTCCCCCACAAAGACAAAAGGTAACCTCCCAGTAAGTCAGCCAATATTTTTGTGATCATCATGCCTGACAAATATCTACCCTCACATATTAGAACATACTGAAATTTCTCCATGTGTTCTGTATTAATAATAGTGACTTGTACTTATAAAGTTTATATATCCTTGTTTAATCCTCTTCATAATCCTGAGGTGGGGACTGCGCATATGCTCAGCCCTGTTTTACAGATAAGGAAACTGTAGTAAAACTTCACTGAGCCTCAATCACACAACTTATAAGGGGAAAGGAATAAGCCTTTATAAATTAATAATTTCATTATTTATTTATTTATTTAATAATTAATTAATAAGCCTACTATGTGTCAGGCACTGTGCTATGGTCTTCTGCCTCCAGGCCCTCTGGCACCCCTAACAGTCTGACTACTAAGTCAAGGCATAAACTTAGGTCTCCACCCCCATTCTACCTGCAGACTCTTTCAATGATACCAGCTACCTCTCAATTACACTGTCATCCCTCCAAAGAGATGTGGGCACCTCCACATACACACAATGCTAAGTGCAGCATGACCTCACTAGCACTGGTCCTTCCCTGTATGACCTCCCCTCTCCACAAGGGACTTACCAAAGCTAGAACCCCGGCTGGCAAGGCTGGGGTAGGCAGCAGTGCCTGGCGATGCAGTGGGGGCCCCAGCAAGAGACATGGGGCTGAAGGAAGATGGTGTCTGAAAGCTACCAACAGCAAACTGAGAGGACCGGGTCTTGGATGCGGGAGGGGGGGCCACCTGCTGCATAGACAAAGCAAAGCAGAGTAGAAGCATCACTAATCTTCTCCCTGGGAAAACCTCTTCCTTCTCTCAAAAGCTAGCTCAGTGAAAATAAAAATGAATAAAGATGAACACTCCCCCATCCCAAAAAAGCCAGTTCACAATTTTATCTCCTTCCAGGAAGTGCCAACTAACTCTCTAACTCTACAATCTCAATTAGGCATTTGTATGGCTGGTAGAAGGCTTTCTATAAACAGCTAGCTTCTCTAGCTGTGATCTGTGTTCCACTAGGTATATTAAGAATTCCTCTAGGACAAGAACAGAATCCTCTATTACTTGTCTACCCTCCAAAAGCATATAGCTCAGTATTCCACATAAAATTAACGAATTAACAAGCATTAAGCTGGAGGCTATACTAAGTGCTGGGGATCCAGACAAAAAAGGGATAGAGCCCTTGCCCCACAGGGGGTACATTACACCTTTTACATGTCAGGTGTCTGTATGGATGTTAAGTAAGTGTGTGCTTTCCAGCAGGCTGCCTTGCTGAAGCCCTTCACATATATTATCTCATTAGAGCCTTGTACCAGCATGCTATTATCCCCCTCAGAAGAGGAAGGAAGAGGAAGAGAGAAGCTCAGATAGGTTGAAACCCTCACCCATAGTTGCACTGCTTTTAAGTATCAGAGACAGAATTTAAAAGCATTGAATAAAAATAAAATAAAAGAATTTAAAAGTTAAAAGTAATGAACTCTAAGTTCATAACTTACATTGCTAACTCCTTTGCATCTCCCTCAGAAGATACATATGCAGAATTAAAAGACAAACCTATTCAAGATATTCCAATTTGCATAACTCTGATTATAGATAGGGAGCTGAAAGACATAATGAAGAATGGGGCTAAAAGATGTGTGGTTTAGTTATGGATTTTCACCATGGAATCTCTACCTAGCCTTAGAAGCTGAAGAGGGAGAGTATTATTCAAGAGAAGTCCAGGGAAGTTTTCCTATTTTACCAATGAAAAAAAAATTTATCATGTGGGATAAAGGTGGGACAAAGGCTGTACCTGAGCAACGAAGCCAGGACGGGTGCTAGGGTTCCAGGAAGGAGCTGTGCCCTGTGTGGGGTTGGAGTGGCGGGAGATCTGGGCCAACATCTGTCCTGCAGAAGCTGGTGTCTGAACGATGGTCCCAGGAGGAACCAGGCTGTTGTTTCTAAAAGAGAATAAGGTAGTAGAAAGGTGGAATGGTAAAGAAATCTGGGAAATAAAGTACATATCATCATCATCATCCTTGGGCCTCTCCTCTTGGTTTCTCTTTGTGCTACAGAAAACCTGACAGAATTTAGACAAAAGAGAGGCAGAATGCACAGGATACACACAAGCACAGAGAGAGGACAACTGTAAAGACAGTGCAAGGGATGGGGCCTTCCACTGGGGCAGTGTAAGCACCCTTGTTGCCTGAGTCTAGTAGTAAAGCTGGAGAAAGAGAAATCTTGTCTTTTTAAGTAGAATCTTCATCAACACCTCCCTGCCTCCCACCTCAGAGGACTCCCGGCTCACAGCAAAAGGACTCACCTGAAATTCTCTGCTGTTCTGGGAACTGCAGGGAACGTGCTGCCCTGGGAGAACAGCTGCTGGCTAGCTGGGACAGTGTTGCTCGTGATGCTTTTACTCTGATCTAAGAAAAGAAGGGGGGGGACAGGATGAGGTGACTGCTCAAGGATCTGTCCTGCCGTGTTCAATACATTGTCCAAAGACTGCATAGAATGCCTAGATATGGATCCAAAAGGAATCCAAGCTGGAATCTTGCTAGGGGAAGGGAAGGAGGGAGAGAAAACATAAAGGTTTATTCTACGTAAGTCACTGTGATAATCGAAAGGAATTCAAATGAAACAATTCCTGCCCTCAAGGAGTTTATAGTCCACAGGAGATCAGTAAATACAAGGTCATTTAAAAAGTGACAGAGCCCTAACATTTGAGACAAGAACCAGACCTATGACTTCACTGACAGAAGGAACTCCCACTGAAAAAACTCATCTTCACCAATGTGACTCTGCAAGTCTGAGTCTCAGAGGGGCTGCCTGATGCATGCCCAGGGTCACCAAGCTGGTGGGGCTCAGGGATGGTTTAGCAAAGTTGAACCCAGGTTTTCCTCTCTCCACTATGCTATTCTGGCTTCCAACTGGGGGAATTAGAAAAGAGAAAAGGGGCACATACCTGCACTAATGTTGGGGTAGATCTCAGCAAATCTTGGGTCTCTGTCCTGACCAAAAAGGCCGTCAGACTTCTCCAGGGACTTGCTATGCTCTGGGCCTGTGGCTGACCCAGGCTGGACTGAGACCTAAAGAAAGTAAGGAGAGAGGGATATGAATTCTACCTGAGACTTATTTCAACTAGTATGGTGTTCTTTAAGATGGGAACCTAAATACTCTTAATGTTCAGAACTAACAATGAATATGAGATGAGGGAAGGCCCCAGACACCGCCAGGAATACAAACAGGATAATCAATCCCAAAATGTCTTTATTTCCTCAGTTTGTCTGATGGAACTGTCCTCACTCATCATCACCTTAGTCACACAACTAAAGAGTTAGAACAGTCATAAAGTCTCCAGTTGTCAAGGCCCCTCTACCAAGCGTCTGCTCAATTGGACCCCTTCAGTTCCCCAACCCAGCCCCTGCAGCCTGCCCAGGGTCTTGTTCTTTGTGTCTCCTGTCCACTGATGCTGTGAGTTCCCCTTCTTCCAAATGTTCTCTTTTCTCTGTACCAAGTTATGTCCTTCTACCTTAACACTTTCCAAGCTCTACTTAAAATCTACCAAATTTTTCTTAACTCTACCTATCTAATCATTCCAATGCTTCCAAGAATGTTTTTACTGTATATATTTCTTACTTCTGTATTAATACTTTTTGCTATATTTTCCTCATATGTAGCATAGTTGTCTAGTCTCTCCCTATGAGGCTATAGGCTATAAACTATGTTTTTATCTTTTCTATGTATCCTCAAAGTAAATTGCTAAATAACCAGGCCCCAGATTAAAAAATCTTTAGAAGTCTTATCCTTCCTCATGGTCAGCCTGTCCCACGGTTCCACCCAAACCTGAAACCAGCACATGAATTCCAAATTCAGGTCCTCATTACACTTATCTTGTAAGCTCTCTATTATAATAACCATTCGCCCCAAATTCAGACTTTCCCTGCTCTAATCCATGCTCCGTATTCCTGCCAGATAAATCTTTATAATGCATAGCTCAAATTTGCATTACTCTTTTGTTCAAAATTCTCCAATGGCTCCATTAAACATCAAATAAAATCCAGATTCCTTGGCCAAACCATTCCTAGCCCTCTTCAATCTAACTCCAGAACCTTCTTAACCAAAATGGAGGACTTCCTGTCCCTATACATTGCTGCTCTTCATCCCCTTTCTGCTTTTGTACATACCTTTCCTTCTGCCTAGATACTGCCCTCCCTTCCTAACTCTATCTGTTAAAAATTCTATCTCATCTCCTTGCAGGCCTGGGTCAAATATTGTTAGTACTACTGTTAAATTTAATATATACTTCTAAAAAAAGGAAGTCTCTTTGTAAAAAAGATTTCATATATCAACCTCTTTTTTCTGTTCTTTGTACAATGAAATGTTTGTTAATGTTTGTCAGGTTCATAATACAAAAAGAAAATTTGGAAAAACAATGCCTTGTATATGGTGCTCAAAAAATATTTGTTGAATAAGTAAATACATTATAAAGAGAGGACTGGCCCAAATAAAACAATTTGGGGGTTCAATCTTATAAATTATGTGTAAAGAGAAAGAACTGTAACTAATCAATTAAATTCAACAATCATTTAATAAAGTCCCTACAATATGCCAGAGACTGCGCTAGAATACAAAGAAAAACAGCTGCTGTCTTCAAGTTGCTTATATAGCCTCCAAAGGGATACATGATTCAAAAGACAATTACATGCAATCTAATTTAAAGTGGGAGAAAGCACTAACCAGTTGGGGGTGTCAGAAAAGGTTTCCCATATGAAAGGAAGCTAAGGACTCTAAGAGGGGAAGAGAGGAGGGAACTCATTTTTCAGCTCAAGAGACCTTTAAAGAAGGATATGTCAGGGACAAGGAAAGCAGCCACAACTAGATCATCTATAATTAACATGGATAATTGTGGAAGGTTAGGGTATATAGAGAGTATAGAGAAACCATATATACACTACGAAAACAGGACTCTTAGGAAACAAAACCCACCTCTAAATCTATGCCCCCAATCCTTCTAATGATGATCTGTGCAACTCCAACCAGAATTCCTGGCCCTCACTAACTAGGCAGCAAAAACTTCTGTCCCTAGACTAGAAGTACAAAAGAAACAGTATCCGATGACCCCGTGACTGACTGCAGCTCCCTCTGCACCTTCTGAGCAGAAGGAACTGACTGGCCATGGACCAACTTACCTGTGAATGATTATAGCTGGCCAATCCATCTCTTCCTGGTACCACATCAAGTTCTGTTTGCTGCTGTTGCCTACAGAGCAAAAGTGAGCAAATAAAAAAAATGGTCTAAAGATCCTAGGAGCCCAGGCCTAGAACTGGACCAACCTCCCCCATATTTGGCCAATGAAGAAAGAAACTAAAATCCTGAGATAGTCACAACTCTATTCACTCAATTATCTCCACCACTCACCTGGGTGCCAGCTGCCCAGAGCCCATCTCCAGGGGCAGATTAGTTGCAGGGCCCAGCTGTGGCCTCTGGATTGTGTTAGACAGTGTGGGACGCTGCTCTTGGTTAGAGTTCCTGGAAAATATTTTGTGGTAGAGAAAGTAAAGGGATAGAAAAAGAGAGAAATCTGACTATGTTTGCTCATAAATCTCTGTATTAATTATTTAGTGAATATACCTAAGAGGTCTGGTCCTACTGATGGACTTTACCCACAGATAGGGCAAAACAGAAATCACACGGACAAATAAGAACCCAAACATAGCTTTACACCCAATAAACTTCCAATAAATACTTGCTTAACCTTTTTTCCTTTCAGGGCTTTGTTCAAAAATTTTCTGTCGACTTTGTGTGTCTCACTTGTCTCTCCTATGTAAGCTTTTTGAAGCAAGGAATCACTGTCTTTTCTGTAGCATGTAAACTAAACACCTAAAATAATACTATCAGCCCCTGGACTCAATTTCCTACCTTTCCCATTCTTGCTGTTTTCTTAGCCCTACAAAGCAGAAGGACATGGGCCACTGGATTTCCTTTTTGCATCCATATTCTTTTTTGTCCAAAGCCCAAGCATAGATTGGATGTGATGTTAACAAAGACTCCTGTAAGAGAGTTCTCAGAAACCTTTGACCCTGGACTACTGGGACTTTTTGTTCCTGTTCAATCACAGATTAAGAATGAGACACTGTTCACGTCCTGTTCAACTTCAGCGATGGGCAGAGGACAAACCTGTATAACCTTAAGGACGCTGACAAGTGTGCTCTCTATCTCCAGTATAAACAAGAATGCTTCTTTATTCCAGCCTAGAACTAGAACTTGCTGCATGAAATCTACTTTATGCCTGGTCAGTGGAAGACTGTCTTCAAGAGATTCTTCTCACACTAAATTGAAAACTAAGGAACAATCAAACACTCCAGAATTTCACAAAAGCCCAAAATATCATTTATTCTATGGAGCTAATTCTTTTTTAACATTCTCCTCCACTCTCTTCCCAGGGATGATTTATTTTGTCAACTGGCACACACACCAAAATATGGCAGGTCTCTAATACCTTTCAATGTGGCCACCAAAACATATTTGACCAGTCCGAAATGATCATGTTTCAAAACAATGACACTGATTCTCTTACGGATCACTGTCAAATCTATGGTTGGTATCCTATGTTGATTATAAAGGTAGCTAATTACTTTGAAGGGGTGGGGGAAGAACATGGATAAAAAATAGCTATGGTCTGAAAAACCATTTGGGCCAGAAACTCTAGTGAATCTATAAATATACTACTACACATAAGCATTAGGGGGTAAGACAGGGAGAGAGACTATACTGAGCCAGGTAAAGTCATCTGCTAAGAAGAAACATCTCTACCTTGAGACAAATGCTATAAATTCTGTTACTGTATAAGTGTCTACTACAGAAGAGTAAAAGGGACTCATTGGCTACTGCATAGCAACTGATTTCATATCTAGGATGGTAAGCATCTGTCTCTTCATTGTTAAAAATTTCTACAGAATAGTTTCTCTCCCACCTAGACCCACAACTAACAATAGCCTCTGGCTATACATAACAATACATGAAGAATGGAAACAAAGCCAGAGGAGTCACTGCCAAAACCAGAGTATGCCATAGCAGGGGTAGAAGGCTGTACTAGACCTAGAGTCCTCAGTTTGAATTCCATCACTGAGACTTAATAGTTACGTTAACAACTATTAACAAGTCACTTAAACCTTCTGAGTTTAAGTTTCCTCACCTATAAATTAAAGAATACCTACACTACCTACTTCACCAGCTTGCTGTAAGAATCAAATGAAGTAACATATGCTTTATAAATTTCAGGTGTTAACTATTCAGTGAACCGAACTCAATTCACACAGATCAGGTCGTGAGATGCTCTCTCCACTTGTTGGGATGCTCCACTGTTGTCCCCATTACTGTCAAGTCAACATGCATTTATCATGTGCCTAGAAGCAATGTAACCCCTTGCCACTGCCCAGAGTGTATGGCAAGCCTCTCCCTTTGCAATGATAAATGAATTCCTAAAAATTATTACCCTCATGCCCCTACCAAAAGTGTCATCTTTGTAACTGACATGATGTTGAGGCATCAGCAGAAGGAGAAACTATATCCACATCTCTTAGTCACATATTCTAACTCCCTGGCCAAAAATAAAGGCACCAGAAAAAGATGGCAAAACATACCAAAATGTGTCTCTTAAAAAAAAAAAAGATATAAATTTAAGTCCCAGGCACCTGGATATTTCTGGAACCAGTCACCAATACCGTTGTAATATTATCCATGGAAATCCAGAGTAAATCTATAGGAACCTTGACCCCAGTGATTTCAAGTCAGTAAAGTCAAGTAAAGGCAGAAGGCAAGCACTTCAGGTTTCATCTCTCCTTTGTTACACCAAGTTGATTAGAAATTATTTAACTTTCCTTAATAAGTCCTTGGATTAGTTGACCCTGATCTCAGATTAGTATTCACAATGCTGGTTTATTATTCAATCTAGCCTTAAAGATGAGGGGCCAAATATATAGGCCAAAGAGGTATATTAGAGGGAAAAAGAAAAGCAGGCAAGTTAGAAGAAAAAAGAACCTAAGGAAAAGAAGAAGACAAGATAGAAGGAAGGAATCAAAGACTGGTGAGACAGGACTGGTTTGGTTTTGGGGAAGTATTCTAAGCATGTGAAGACAGGGTCTGGGGTGGGTGAAAGGGGAAAGAGAGTAAGTCAGTAAATGTGATTAAAAAGAGAATCATTCCTAGAAGTAAGTGAAAAATAAAACTGAGATAAGTGTCCTCCTCTTAAGTGCCTGTAATTGGCATTACGACTACAGGTTAACAGCAGAAAGAGAAACTGTGTTCATTTCTCCTATTTCCATATTTTGACTCCCTGGCCAAAACAAAGGTATCAGAGAAAGATAGTGAAACATGGCATGTTCTGTTAAAACTCCCTCTAATTGAAATAATCCAGACTTCCTGTCTCACCCATTGGCCCCAAATCCTGCAGAGAGGAGAAAGGTGAAGATTCATAGTTGAATGTTCTTCAATACTGCTTCGGGGGGAGGGAAGGGGGAGAAAAGGAGGAGGAGGGCTTAGCCCTGGTAAATCTGGAGTGGCCAGGTGCACCAAAAGCGCCCTAGGTGGTACCTACTTCACGCTGGTGTTGGTACAGATGATGTACTCAATCTCATCTGAGTAGGGGTTCTGGAAGGTAAAGGAGCTGGTTCTCATCCAGAGCCACTCATGGTTCTTGGACCGGAACCGGAACATGACAGACAGAACCTGGCCTTTTAATTTCACCACCTGGAAGAGTTTTTACTGTGTCAGTGGGACCTCAACCAAAGGAAATGGGCTGAACAAACACACGGACCCACAGCCCCAAACCCAGACCCACCTCTGTCCTAAAGATACCAGGCCCTCTCTGTATTAATGTGCACTGCGTAGATTATAATCCAGCCCAAAAAGCATTTATTAAGTGCCTACTATGTGCAAGGCACCATTCTCAATGTTGGGGATACACATTAAAAATATCCCTGCCCTCCAGGAATTTACATTGCATGAGGGTGATAGAACATATAAACAAACAGGTATATACTTACTATGAGAAGGGAGAGGGCAGCAACAAGTGGGGAGATCAGAAAAGGCTTCCTGTAGGAGATGGCATCCGAGCCGAGTGTTGGAATAAGATAAGGATTCTCTTCAGAATCCTGCTACCTCCTACAGAAAGCCTCCAGCTGAAGATGAAGGCGATACCAGGAATAGGAGTCAGCAGGTGTGCAAGCAGAGAAGCAAGGCTGAATTTAGGGAACAGCAAGTAAGGCAGTCTGACTGGAACATGAAAGTGTGAAAGAAGGCTAGAAAGGCAGGCTGGAGCCAGACGACAAAGAGCTTAGCAAGCTTCCTTTTGATCCCAGAGACTACTGAAGGCTCTGGAGCAGGGGCGTGACCTGTGCTTCAAGAAGATAATGTTGGCAGCTGTGAGAAGGGAGAACTGGGGAGCCTCACATTCAACCATGAGGCCCTAAGGAGTGATGGGGGAAGAGGAGGGCTGAGGAGTGCAGGGAAGTCTGTGAGGGGTATGCATGCTGTAATCCCATTAGACAAGAAACTTACTAAGCGGCAGTGCTCTGCACGTAGGGAGCCTTCAGTTTTGATCAATTTAATCTAGAGTCTAGCCTGAAGCCTTAAACACCAAATAATGAAGATTTAGTGTGCCTTGAGATCATAAGGGGCGCTAAGCTAAATGAACTCTTGAGGGCCTATGCATATGAACTATGCAACTAATAATGATGTTCCAGTATTTTCTGGCTTTCAGCTCATTGTTTCCCATCACATACATGAAGACAAAATGCAGTCATTTTCTTTAAGGGAGGATAGCCAGAATAAAGCCTCCACAACTTTACAATGTTTTACCTGTTCAAGATAGAACGACTAAGCAGTTGAAAAATACGGAAATAAACATAGTACGTTTCTCTGTGAGGTCCCAAGCTCTTAGATTGTTATGGCTATGCATATTTTAAAAACTGTTTCAATGACTCTTTTTTTTTTCCTGTTTCTTTCTTTCTCTTTTTCTTTCTATTCTACCCCATCACCTCTTGACCTCCTCCCAGGATTCCCTTCCCCACAATGGGGGAAACAAAAGCTTATGTGCTAGAGTCAAAAAAGGAAGCAAAAGGTTCAAAGACCAGCAGGGAAAGGGCTTTGGTAAGACCACTTAGCCTTGGAAAGCATATCAGCTCCCCAAAAGAAACAACAGAAGAAACCTAGTCCTGGTAGATGGTCTGGCATCCCAAACCTGAGAGCCTTAGGAACCTGGACATGGTTTACATTAAATTAATTGATTCTATCTTTCTCCTGATACCAATATGCTTCTGTTTTTAGAGTAGAGAGACAAAAACTGTCAGGAGGCCAGGGAAGTTTTGCAAAGCAAATTCCTCTAAAGTAATGGTAATTTTAGTCTTACTTTCTACATAAAAAAAAATTGGAAGTTGTTTTCTTTTCTAGCCAAAGAACCAAAAAGTGACCTTTTGTATGTCTAATCCATTACATATCACAAAAACTCAGAACTGGAGCTTCAGAAGCTGCCTGGTCTGATCCATATGTACCACTAATCTCTCCTGCAATAAACCTGACAAATAAGTATCCAACTTTGGCTTGAAAGTTTCTAGCAAAGAGGACTCACTACTTGTAGACAGCGCTAACTGTTAGCAAGTTGCTCTTTATATCCAGGCCAAATTCGCCTTTTGGTAACCTCCACTTATTACTCCTAATTCTGACCCTCTGGAACTAAGGAGAACAAAGGGAACCTCTCTTCCAAAAGAGAACCTTTCAAATACTTAAAGAGAGCTATTATTCTTCCCTCCACTCATTCCCCTCTTCATTAGAGATCTTTAGGACTTCAAGTCAACTAAAAATGAAGAGTAACTATCAATGAAGGGCAGCTACATAGCTCAGTGGATAGAGTGCCAGACCTGGAATCAGAAGACTCATGTTCCTTGGACACTTACTAGCTGTGTAACCCTGTGCAAGTCACTTAACCCTGTTTGTCTAAGTTTCCTTATCTGTAAAATAAGCTGGAGAAGGAAATGGCAAACAATTCTAGTATCTCTGCCAAGAAAACCCCAAATGGGGTCACGAAGGACTGAACAGCAGGATATCAACGCACAAATTATTAGAAATGGATTATCCTACCCAAAACAAGTCAAGTCTTTGAGATTAGATCCAGATAGGTAAATATATATGCCTCTCCCTCCATTTCAAAGGCAAGCAGAGACGAAATGGGGATAATCTGTTATTTTAAATTATTTTATCCTAATCTTCTCCTCTATAAACACAAATGTCTGAATTGAGTACACTTGAACAAGTGAAATTATAGTGCCTTGCACAAAGTAGGTAGCCCAATAAATAACTGTTCAATGAATGAATGAACGAATAGCCATAGCAATAAAGCCTATTTCTATCGGATATAAAGCAAGAATGAAAGAAATTACCTGTTGGAAACTGTCTCTTAGGAGCTGCTGGTCTTCATGATGGCAGAATTCCACAATATCCTTTCCCAACAGCTCCTAATTGAAGAAAGGAGTAAGGCTCTCTTTATCTAAAGCCTTAGAGTGATCTTGCTACCTTTTCACTTGTTCTGGCATTTAGAAACCTGAGTTTTTATTTCCAATTCCAACCTTAACTCCATGTTGCGCTTGGACAAAGTCCCTTTCCTCTCAGTATCCCACTCTATGTAAATAGGAAAAGTCATTTTATTCTTTTCCTCTCAGCTTAATCTATGTAAATATAAGTGAGGACTCGGCCAAACCCTCAACAAGTGTTCTCAGATTATCCAATGTGTGTATTACTCAGACCCTTTACTTCCTTCTCCTCCCCTTCCACCTACGTGTTCTGTTTATTAGTAGCTCTGCTGGAATAAGGAGAAAAGGGAAAGCCTAAATTCATTAGATTTTGTGATGGTCCCCCAAGTTTCTAAAGATACTAGAAGAGGGGTTCTTGACATTTTTTGTCAAAGACAAAAATTTCCCTTCTCAGAAGGATTCTAAATGCATAAAATAAAATACCAAAAAAAAAAAAAAAAACAATGAAGGACCCAACGTTAAGAACCCCTAGAACATTACACCTTTTTCTGAGCTGTTAAGGATGTCTCTACTAAGCAAGAACTAGAAGATTTTCTACAGGCCCTATTTTTATGAATTTTATATTCAGACTGGTTTTACTTACATCAAGTACTTGAGGCCACATGTTCTCTACCCCTGAATAGATGCAGTTTAATTGACTGGATGAATGCAAGATTCTAATAAGTACTGCAAACTGGCATCTAATTTCCCTATTTTGTGAATTTTTGTAGTACAGGAGAGATCCAATTAATATGAATTTACCCATATGAGTATATGATCATAGTTACAATAAATATGGTAATACATGTGAAAATGTTTTCAAAAGTGACAAACAATATGCAAATTTAAAAGTAGCAACAGGATAAAACACATGTGTGTATGTATATGTATCAGCTTGCTTCTTTCAGTTGTCACATGACTAACCTTTTGACAAAGAAAAAAATCTAGCTGCCAAATCTCTCTGAATCTGGATTTTTATCTTTTTATTATCTGCAAGTCTACAGTTGGTAACCTTAATACAAAGTTGAGAGAAAAAAGAAGCCAAAATGTCGGCTATGTCTTGCACTGAGCACCTCACCTGTGGCTGGTAGCCCACGGTAGCTATGCATCGATGGTCCACAAAAGTAAAGATACCCTCAGTGTTGTGACGGGAGATGAATTCTGTTGGCTGGCAGACATTGCTCATGTCTGTGCAGTTAGGAGAACTGGTCACCTAAGAACCAAGAAAAAGTTAAGGAAAAAAGAATCTCACCACCTAAACTGCCTAAAGGGAACCAAAATACATATGTCACTATCTCCCACAAAATCACTTTTATAATGACTTTTCACAAGGCCTCACATGTCTAGGCACAATAACTACTGACTATAAATAATTCATATTATCTGTGCCTCTACAAAAAGAAGGAAGAATGACATAAATATAGTCAGAGAAAATGTAAAGTCTAACAGAAAACTCCTTTTAACAAATACTAAGCAAAGGGAAATCCAGCCACTTACAATCCAAAAGCCACCGTACTCCCCTCTGATAGAGCTAGGCTCCTCAATCCAATTAGAAAACTGAGGCCTAAAGTAACCAAGGAAATTATCCAGCAGTGCAGGTGCAGGAAATCAGAAGCCCCAATTTCTCATTCTTTCCTCTAGTTAATCTTGAAGATACAAAAAAGAGAGGATGTACAGTTCTTACCTAACACAGGGGCCAGGAAACCAGAGTAGAGAAGGCAAATAGAGGGTCAAAATTACAATAGAGGGAGCATTTAAGGGAAGAAGTGACACCCACTCCTCATGCTTTGCATCTTCTGTAATACCAAGAAGGTATTACAAATTCCCAAGCCTAAATTAAATGTCCAAAGTTTTACATTTCTGTTTCTGTGGAATTAGGTAATAAGAGAGAACAGGAAAGAAGGAAAGATATATCCACAAGCCCAAAGCAGGAGGGGTATGGGAAGGGGAGTAAAACACTTCACACTTGCCTGCAATCGGCCAATGGCCACAAGGCAGAACTTGCTTCCCTGGCTAGCCTCTGGGTCATCATCGGGGAGTGAAACACCTGTAGAATGAGATAACATCAAAAAGTGTATACCAACAAAGAGTATATTAGCAACAGGGTCAAGAGATGTCCTGCCTAAGCAATGACCTTGAACATTAGTCCAACCAAATAGTTATTTCTCTAGTTATGCCTTGGGGAGGGGGGAAAGAAGAGCCATACTCCTGTGTGAAAAAGGAAAATAGAGTCATCTTATTCTTCCTCAGTGCTCTGATATTTACTTTTTTTACCCAGAATAATAGCAATACCACCTCCCTAACCTGAGTAGGAAGGAAAGCCATAAACACTTTGGATTATAATTTGCACATTTATAACAACTTAAAATCCATTTTTAAGTGCAAATTTAAGCACTGTTGCCTAGAAACTAATTTTTTTTTCAGTTTATTTTCCTTTCTCCTTTCAATAGACAAAAGGAAGCACCCAGACCCAGCAGAGGAAGGATGGGTGGGGGTGAGGAAGGGCTGGAGGAATGGAAGGGGGACGGAAGAGGATAGTCTCAGGAACTCAGAATCCTCTGCTAGACCAGCTGGGAGAGGTGTTTGCTCCCTGAATGTGTGAAACCTGACTCATAGATGTAGCCACCCCCTCTTTGACTTGCTCAATCCTGTCTTCAAACTTGATATAAAACACTCTCCCAACAAATCCTTCCCACCAATCCTCAGCCTTCCTTCCTTCAAAGTTTGAAGAGATCCTCTATTTTGGAAACTCTTTTCTACGGGCTACCCTGAGCTCTCATTACTCCTCTATGTGTTTGGTGGACATTCCTGTCAATTTTCTTTACCTGAGGGTATACTGTATTTCTCATACTTATTAGTACTCCTTCATGTTTAGGTATATATGCCCTATATATACCGTTTATGGCCCAGGAACTGAGATAGGATTAAGTCTTCTTTTATGGTCCTCTACAGCATACAATACAGTATGCTGCACACACTGAGTGAACAATAAAAGTTCATCTACTTTCTTATCCTTTTTGGGGAGTTGTCTAGGAGAACCCTTACCTGCTGGGGGCCAGGCCTTGATGTACCCTGTGCAGTGGACAACCACGAAGTGAGGCTCCCCTTCCTTCACGGAGCCAAGCCCATTCCTAGAGAAAATCATATATATCAGGAGAAAACACAGTTTTAAAGGTAGACATGCTAGTGCATTGTTCGTGGAGCTGTGAATCAATACAACAGCAATTTAGAATTGTGCAAAAAGGTAACTAAGATGTCCACATCCTTTGGTCCAGCAATTCCACTAACTAAGCATATGCCCCAAGAAGCTTTTTGATAAGAAAGCTTCCACATATATCAAAATATGTACAGAATCACTTTTTGTGGTAGAAAAGAACTGGAAACAAAGTAGATATTCATCTATTAAGGAATGGCTAATCAAACTGGAATATCAATGTAATGGAATATTACTATGTAATATGAAATGATGACTATGATGAATGCAAAGAAGCATGGAGATTTACGTGATCTACTACAGAATACAGAAAGCAGAGCTCAGAAAACAATATGCATAATAACCACAACAATGTAAACAGAACCACAAAATAATTTTTTTAAAAAGTGAATGTTGCCAAATTACCAAGAACAAGCAGCTCCATACAGTATCTGAGATTTTTTTTTGCTTTTGCAAAAATGGGAGGGAGGGTCACTTGTGGAACACTGCTTACATGATAAAATTATCAGTTTTGCTATTTTTTTCTCTTCCTCTTTTTTTTTCTTTAAAAATGTTATTATATGGGATGGCCCTCTGGGAGAGAGAAAGGGGATGGATACTGGAAGAAATTTTGGTGATATAAAAGCAAAAGATATTCAATAAAAAAATGGATCAGTTTTTGGCTTTGCATGACATGTTTAACTTAAGGATTTGAGCAATCTGAGGACAAGATAATCCATAGCTCTTTCCACACCAAAGCAACTGCCATACTATGCCCTATTACTGCAGCAGAAAAAACTCATCTTAAGGAGACCCAAGCTCATCCACACAAAGCGTGTGGACTTCTTCCTGGGTAGTGATATCCTGGAAATGGGTAATAAAGAGAAACAAACTATTGTGCCTTTTTCTCTGGAAGGCTGAGAGGAAAACTATCTTTTCCAAGGCAGGGAGAAGAATGCAATGATCTCTGGAGGAGACAGGCTACCCCAGACATGTGTGAAGCACTCTCTTTGGATATGATGACCTTCAAACTCACCTGCACCTGTTCCTCACATAGCTCAATCTGTTCATGGAACCTGGATCCACAGAGCTATTACCACACCTGCCCAATGGAAAAAAGAAAGTTTAGGCTGACCAACTCTGTAAAAGCTTCCTGTAGCACCTATGAAGCTAATAGGCCAGGGACAACTGGTAAGCAGAAGAGAAAACAGTTTGGGAATTACACTGCTGCTTTCTCTAAGAAAAGGCTTTTAACAAAAAAATGATAGGAAACATCACTGATATCTGAATTCAAGAAAAAAACACACTACACATCCTTTGTCAAAAATGTCAACAGAAGGAGTCTATACATTGACCATTTACATCTTTAAGGAATGATTTTCCTGTTCCTACCACTAAGTGTTTGCATTAGCCATCCACGACCTTGGACACCGACCTCCCTACCAAGCTCTTATTCTCATCCTCCTTCAAAGTTCTGCTTAACATTCACCTCTTCCAGGAGAGTTTTACTGATTAACCCTACTCAAATCTCATCATTCTCTATTCCACATAATCTCAACAGTTTACACAGAGTTTTGCACATTACTGGCTCATTTTTACCATGTTTCTCCTATTAGAGCTAACATTTATATAGCACTTTAAGATTTACAAAGCACTTTACAAATACTATCTCATTTTATCCTTACAACAACCCTAAAAGGTAGTTGCTATTATTATCTCCATTGTGCAAAAGAAACTGAAGCACAGAAAGGTTAAGAGATTTGTCCAGGGTCACACAGGCCTTATGTGAGACTAAATTTGAACTCAGTTTCAAATTCCTGATTCCAAGTCCAACATTCTATCCACTGATAGTATCCACCTAGCTGCTTCCCATTAAACCATAAGCTTCCTGAGTTTACAAATGTCCTTTCTTCTTGTCTCAATGTCATCTAACAATGTCTAGTACAGTACTCAAAAATATACATTTAGGAACCCCATATTTCTCATAAAGTTGCAATCACCGAAACAGAATGACCAATTGTGAGTGCACAGATGTTGGGAAAAGTGTGGAGTCAGGATGAGCTGGGTTCGAAACCTGAATCAACACTTACTAATTATGAAACTATTGGTAAGTCACTTGGGCCTCAGTTTCCTTAAATGCAAAATGAGGGGAACATCTACAGCTCCTACCTCACAGAGCTGTTTTAAGACTCAAGTAAGATAATATACACAAAGTGCTTTGCCAACTTGAAACTGCTACACAATGTTAGTTGTTATCAGGATTACTGTTGTTATTATTGTTGGTGTCCTACCCCTCTAGGTTGAAAGAAATGAATTTAAATCATTCAATGTATCTTGTAGTTTAAGGCCTCTGATAGCTGATTAAGAAATTAAATACCCTACTCAGTGCTGAGGTCTTCCTAAATAAACCACACCAACTTTCCATTTACCTCATCCGGCAGATAAATGATCTCCTTGAACCCATACACATCCTCATGGAAGACTGCTGACCCTCTTTCTTTACTGTCCCAGTCTTCAGGTCCAAAATACGACCTAGGAAGGGAAAAAAGGAAACTCGGAGTGAACTGCTTGGTGGAAAAGATAAAGAGATAAAAATGTGAATGGAATGGACTAAGACATACATGGAAACAAAGGCAGAAAGAAGGGCACTTGTAGCTCTGATTTTTAGCAATAGCATGAGTTTGGAATACGGCACCAATCTAAGAAAGTTCTCACTTGTTTCTTGTTTCTGTCTACTGCTTTCAGTATTAATGGAAAGAGGAATCTATGAGGAGTTGAAAAGTGAATGTCTAGCACAGTCAACCATCAATTACACATTTACAGATTATATGTGATAAATTTTTAATCTTGGGCTGGCTTTCATCTGCAGTCTCTTAAATGACCTCTATTTAGCAATACAGTCTTGAATTCAAATTTTCTTTTCAGATTTGATGCCTTATTTAGATCATGGTAACATTAAAATGATGAATGATGGTGTGGAAGGGGAACCCTGGCCCATTCAAGGTATCAATCTTGGATGAAAAATTATCCAAAGATAAGGCATAAGTAGATGACCCATGTGTAAAAAATAAAGACTTAATTTTATTGCATTAACAGATTGCTGGAGACAGTGCATTTCCTTAGTTCTCTTCATGCCAACACAGAGGGGAGAAGGGGAGAACAGGGAAAAAAGCACAAAAATCACTCATACCTTGCAGCATGACAAAGCACTGGCTCTGGAGTAAGAGGACTTAGATTCTGCTTCAAAACCCTTACCATCCCTTTTCCTTTCCATTGACCAACTACTCAAGTCTCACCAGTCAAAGCATTTTCAGAGGTGGAGAGCTGCTCCCGGAGCTTATCCACATCATCTGGATGCACTTGGTCATAAAGTGTGCTGCCAAACCATTCAGACTGTGGCTGGTTCAAGACAGGGGTCACTGAGTCAGATACATATACCACTCTGCCTGTCTCACACGACACAATGAACAGAAAACCATCTGCTGCCTCTAATATCAGGTGTTTCAGCTCCTGCCCAAAGTAGAGTACAAAGAATTAATATGATAAACTCTCAGAAACCAAGTTATTTCCATCAATGGAGGTCCCAAGGAGTCTGGACCTATCATGACCACAAAAAGCTTAATTTCAAAGTGGTACTAGGGCTCCATCCCTCATCCACTCTTCTTCCACCTCAATTACAGTTGCATGTGTAAAGTATCTTGTGATAACGTCCTACTAATTTTTTCTATATATATTCACATAATATCTAATTTTTCTGGGTCTTAGTTTTCTCATCTGGATAAATAAATAAATGATCTTTTCTAAGGTTCTTCCTACTTCCACTCTGTTATCTGAATCTACAGAAATTCTGCAGGGAACCTGAAAACAAGTCTGCATCCCTTTTCCTTTGCTTCAAATTCCTGTTTAAAGCTCCTCTACTCCAGGAAGTCCAAAGTGATTGTCCTCTGCTCATCTCTATCACTTATTTATCTAGCTTCATGTCTCTTATATTTAGACTGTGGGTTCTACAAAGGCAGAGATCATGTATCCTCCTTTGAAATCCTCAGAGTACACCAGTACAGAGCAAAAATTTGTGCAGTGTCAATTGGCCTTCCTTTCTTCCTCATTTAAACTGCAGCATCATTCAATATCCGGGACTAATCTCCATCCTCCATAAATGCTGATGCTCAAAGGAAGTCGTAGTCCCTCATACACACCACAGGGTGAATTAGAGATCTCTTAAAGTTGTTTCTCTTTCTTAACAACTCTCCTATTCCAATTAATCCACTATATTTTGTAAGTTAAGTATTCATGCCAAATTCCAAAATCCCCATCAGCTTTAACCTTCATTACTTCACAGTCCCAACACTGATGCACCTGACAGCCAGGAGTAGCAGCACTCTAAAGGTCAACAAAGATGGTGAAGGGATGAAGTTACTACTTTTACTGCAACTCGTTTTTCAGTCTTTTTTGCAAAATTGCTGCTTCCTTCAACACTTTGTATTGATTCACCCCGACTCTGACATTGTCTGGAAAATAGTCATTTACCCATAGAGGAACAAAGCTACAAAACAATCTACCCAACTCCCAGGGCCTTTTTGGGGCTGGTGGGACCCAGAGACCTGGTCAGTAAGGAAGGATGGCTTATAGGTGCCGTCTGTAGAAGTGTTGCCAGTTCCCCTCAAGGATTTCATGTGTGACACAGCCATGCGTAAAATGGTCAGCTTGTCTGGTTTTCGGGCCAACGCACTGCAAGTGGGTACCATGTCTGACAATTCTGTGATGTAAGCTGTCATCTTGTTCCGCCGTCGACGTTCAATTTCACTATGATTTTCCCTACATTGAGAGAAAGAGGAAAAGCCCCATCAAATAGGTCATACCCAGTCATTTAGTGGCATAAAAAAGCAACATACCTACCAGACAGGCTGCTGAGAGATGTGACATTTTGTTTTACTAGAGCTAAAGTCTTCCAGAAGTTAGGAGGGATGGCTAACCCTCTCATGCAGATCATGCACAAAAGAGAAAATGAGGCAGAAGAGAGAGCAGGAAGATCCCAGGGTCTCCCTGTTAACCAGTAGAGCCTTCTATTTCATTTCCCTTTAAAAAGTGTCTCTCAGCAAGAGCTTGTAGTTCTTTTTCAAGTAAAGGGCATTGACTTCATTCATTGAAGTTCCTAAAGAATTTCTGTTTTCAAGTGGTAGACATTATGATCATTCATTAAACTTTTCAAGGAAAAGGTGACATGGGGAAAAAATCTGTTTACTTAAGTATAATTCAGAAAGTGGGCACAGAAATATGATAGTAAGTACAGGTTTTCCCCATGCTGCTACACTCCTGGCTTATGTCTTGCTCAAAAACAATAGGGCAAAGTTAAGGGTATTCTATTAAAAAGTTATATATGCTACTCCTGAGACAGAAAGTTATAACTTCTTTAATTAATAAGCTAAACTTCTAAACAAACATTTCACAAGATGTTCCCAAAACAGAGCACACATCTAAGGCAGAGAAATGAATACAAATCATTCTAGAAGATCTAAGGGAGGCAGATCACTTTATGACTTCAAAGGTGAAGATATTAGAGTGGGATGTGGGTTTGACTAGACTGTCATTTTAGGGCCAGAAGACCAGGTCTCCAATATTGCTTTCCCAAAACTAAAACAGGATTTAAAGTATTTTACAGATAAAAAGAACTTTAGATATACTACAACCACCTCATTTTACACGAAAAGACAAATGCCCAGACAGGCTAAGGGATTTATCCAAGGTCACCCAGACAGTTAATGACAGAATAAAGACTTGAACCCAGGTCTACTGAATTCAGGGCTCTTCACATTAGGCCATGCAGAACCAGATTTTCTAAAGAGTGTGCTGGTTAGTAGGAAATACAGCATGGAATACTAACAAAAATCTTGTAGCAAAGACGGAAAAGGACAGGTAATAAACAAGGGGGGGAAAAAACATGGAAAAATGAATGGAAAAAGGATGACAGAGCTTAAAAAAAATTTGAGTACCGGCTCCAGCTACTCATTACATACCAAAGAAACTTTGACCCATTTTCTGCTACTCTCTTACTAAGACAGGGTTGACAGCCAGCAAAAAGACTCTAAAGTCTTCCTGTGCAAAGAAGAGAGGGATTTCCCTTACATAGACCTCTAATTTCATGACTCTACGTTACTTCAGAGCACCTCAAACTCTACCTTTAGAGTGGGATCAAACACCTATCTGACAAGTGTCTGACACCCAATCTCAAAGAATGAATTTTCTGATGACCACAAAGAAGCTGCCAAGATGATTCTAAGCAGCCACAAGCAAGGCCTCCATCATTGGGGCAATGCAATCCTTTTGTGGCACAGAAATGTGGGCTACAAAACAACACCGGAAACCAGGATAGATGGTTTTCTAGAGTGATAGGGAAGGAACTGCTATGGTTTAACATGGCAGGAGATGATCTTAAACACAGGGTATTTTTTGGCATTTGGCTTTCTGACAAGAAAGCATGTCCCTGCCAAAGCACAAACTGGCACAGCTGCTGAGACTGTGAAAGCTTTCTGTTCTCTAATCACTTGATGCCAGGGTTCAAAGGAAGAATAAAACTCTATTACTAATAGCAATTTCTAAGTTTCTAAATTTAAAAATTGACCATTTCCCTAACCCACATTGTTTTTCTGGGTAGAAGCCCAAAAGGGCTTAATTTCACACAAACTTTCATAAGGTGCTGTCTTCATCTGTCACAGATAAGAAAAAGCACAAAGAGGAAGGGAAATAAAAGGAAAAATTTAGATTGGGAAGGAGGAGAAAGAAAAGGAGCATTGTTGGCTTCACCATGCTGAACACTGTTCTCCTACCTGGCAAGTCTCTCTTTATCCGCTGAACTCTGCTCATCATCCGACCTAAAAATAAAATTGATGAACTAAGCTAAAAATTTTTTAATAAAGATAAATGAAAGGAAGATGGACAAAAGGGAAGAAAGATAAAATTGAATAGGGAAATCAGCCCACAACTATACAAAACCACCTGTTAGAACAAAGAAACCAATATAGAAGACAAAGATCAATTTAAAAGAAACTCTGAATGACCCCCATCTGAATTTAAAGCACTTTACAACCTGAATTAAACCCTATTAAAGTAGATACTGAAGATATTTAAAGTCTGTGAGAGAGGAATCCAAGAGAACGCAGGAGGCCTGCCATACAGGCAGGCTCTGTCATACGCCGCTCCCTCTCATTAAAGGAAGGAGATATGTTGCTATTCAACAAGGTAAGAATTGTTCATATCTGAACTTGGGACAAGAATTTAAGAACAGGTTATCATTAATAGACACACATGTATGCTCAGTCACAGAAAACAACTGGGTTGCACTGGAGAGGCCATATAAATAGCATGCAGAGCCCAGTTTCTGGCATTCTTTTGTCTTTGTCTGCTTTCTATTCATTCATTCACAACTTAAGCAGCTCTCTGCAGAAGAACCACAACACTCTTGTTCCCCTAGTACTATCCCCACCTCTGAAGAGGAAACAATGAGTTACCAGTAACTTTTACTGGGAAACTGAGATGCCTCAGTGGCAACTGAAGAAATATCATGCTAGTGTAGCACAGGAGTAGGTAGATAAGAACGTCAGCAATTGATTCTATTTTTAGGTTGTCTGCTGCAGCTTAAGAGACAAAGCGCACTGTGCTATAGTAACATGAGGAACTCTCTACATAGAAATGTTTATGTGAAATAATGTTTCAATGAAAAATGGAGAACACAAAATAACACATGCACAATGATTATAAGTATAAAAAATGTACTCTATACTTTCTCAAAGATCATAAGAAAATGGAGATTGATACAAACAGATCATCGTTCACTAGGTTTTCTTCCCTCTTCCTGCTATTAGCAAGGAAAGCAGCTTAATTTTCTTCTTTTGAAAAGCCTGTAATGTATTCTTTTCAAAACAGGGTAGAAAATTATGCCCACACTGAAGTCTATAAATTCACTCTACTGAAGACTGTAGGAGAGAAATGTGAGAGGTGCTACACAAGTTCAACTATCAGGACTGGCCAGTACATTTAAAGGACCTGCATTGGGAGAAAAATTAAATTTCAGGAAAATTAACTCAAAAGAAAATTCAAAATCCGATTTTCGTAGGCCCCCTAAGCACAAGGAGTATAAATTTTAGTTTCCTAAGAAAACTACCAAAGTGGAATGGATAATGAAAATCAAGAGAGAATCAAGGTCCAGTGGCCATCACTATAACCTGACCTTTCCTTGGCCTGCAGCCTATTTTTGTCTGCTGGAGACTAGAATTGTTTTCTATTTTTAAACACACTATTTAAAAATGTAAACGTGACCCCCTCTTCTATATGTACATTCTAAAGACAGATGGGACTTTGAAAGCCACAGAGTCCCATACCCTTCTTTTCCAGATAAAGAACTAAAGAACAAAAAGGTTTATGACTCAAGGATATGGGTTACAAGTGGAAGAACTGTTTTTAAACTCAGGGGCTATAATTCTCAATTCAACACTCTTTCCAACTGTACCACATTGATCTTGGTCTGAACAATCACATCTTAAAAGAATAAATTTTGTTTGTAGAGAAGCCAGGCAACATCTGAAAGCAGTGTATTCTGTGATTTATCATCCTAATATGGATGGCAAAAATATTCTATCCATGACTAACCTACTGAATTAGTGCTGGTTCGTCAACCAATGATTTAATAAGTATCTACCTCAATAAGCTGTGCTAAATGACATAACCAAGTTAGGTCCTGTCAATTCTTCTTCAATACATCTTTCTATGACATCATGTTGTCTCTGAAAAGACATGGCTGCCTATTATCGAGTTTATCAAGTTTAATCTCCTTTGCCCTATCTGAGAGGTCTCCCATAACCCAGCCCTATTCTACCTATGTCCCATTACTCCTTAATCTTCTGATCAGTCAGGTCAGTTTATACAAACAAAGGGAAAGAGTCTCTACTTCTATGCCTTGAATATTTTTCCTCAAATGGAAAGTCTTTCCATTTCTTTATTCAAATTCCAATTTAAAATCCATCTCCTTCATGAATCCCTCCCTGACTATTGCAGGACTCACAAATCATCATTATCCTTTCATCTGAAATCCCATCACACTTATAATCTGTACCACACAATTAAGCATTTGGTTTTATACTGCCTTATATTGTTCGTTATTTAATCTTCCCAGACTATAATAATTAATCTGAAAAATATAAAAATAAAACTGCTTTAAAATGTACCTATCTTCTAAGGTGAAAAAATGCACAAATTGTAAAAAATATGTATATACCCAAGTAATACTAAAAAAGAATATACTTTTTAATATAGGAAAAAACTGAGTTTTCGACTACTTATTTAAATAAACTAATTCTATTTCAAATCACATCCACTCTGGTTCTAAAAACAATCCCATACCCCATAAGGAGTCAATTAACATCACCCCATTTTTTAATAATGTAAAGAGAATCTGCATAGTACTTCTGACCCAGGTCCAAAAACATTACATAAATAGATTTTAAATATCCACTTAACAAACAAGTCAAAGCAATTCTACATGGCAGTTAATTCAGATTTTGGCTGACACTGGATGGCACCCAGGTGGCACACCATTTTAACAATAGGACATGTGCATAAACACAGTAGCATATGCCAACACATTTCTATTCATCGTTTTATAGTGAAATGGTATAAACTTTATTAAATAATAGGACCTAGAATCTTGAACCTTCCTAGATCTCTAAACAGGAACAAGTCAGAGTAGGCAGACTAAGCCACTCCAGGCAGAAAAAAACAGTATGGACAGGGTGTCTGATACCATGGTATAGAGGACTAAGATAAGAGCCTGTATTAACATTACCTTGCAAACCTCTCTTTATCATTTGGCATATGATCATCATCACATCTGGAGAAGAAAAGAAAGAACAATTGTCATTTAACTGATTTTTCTGAGTTAGAAATGTGACATAACATAAAGGACATTGTAGAAAAAGGCAGCTCATGGGGGAATACCAGTGTTGTAGAGACAGTAGCACCCAGGCTCGAAAAAGCCCAAATGATTGTCAAACCTTGCCAAGATCCTATTGTCTCTATCATATATCAAAAGAGGCCAAAAAGAAAGAGAATGATCCCATGAGGAGAGTTGCTACATATGGTGCCATAACCACTCAAGAGAAGGGTGACTTAAATTTACTTTGAACAATACAGTTTATGTTTATTTAAATAATAAGCTCAATCCAGTCATCATCTGCCTAGTAGATTACATCCTGCATGCTACAACAGAAACAATAATAAGTTCTTACTGAAAATGAAATATTTAGTATCTCCAGAGTCAATTTAACCTATATATGGATAATCTTATTTTCTTTCTCCTCCTCCTTACAATAAAATACTATAAGGCCTGGCCAGCATACAGTGAAAGGAGCTAGGTAAGTTTTTTACCATAAATGCACGGAAAGTTCAATCATTGTTGAGGCTGCATTTTACACTATTCCCTCACAGATGCCCAAATCCTCAATACAGCAGACCCACAGAAATGAAAATCTCTACAGATGAACTAATGCAGAATAAAATAAGCAGAACCAGGAGAACAATTGATGCAAGAACAACAATGTAAAAACAAACAAAACAGAAAGTCTTTGAAAAATTTATGAGCTCTCATCAATGCAAAGACAAAGCACAGTTCCAGAGGACTGATGATGACGAATGCTCCCTCCCTTCTGATAAAGGCAATCAACTAAAGATGCAGAATGAGATATACATTTTTGAACATAGAAATTTTTTTTAACTATACATAAACTATGAAGGTTTTGCTTTACTTCTTTTTCAAGGGGAGGGAATTGAAGGGAGAGAAAAGAAATGCTTGTTAACTGGAAAGTAATGTATGTATATATATTTTTAACAAGACTCAAGTGCAAAAGCAAAATGAAAATAAATGAACGACCTTAAAAGTTCAATGCAATCTCTATTAGAGACAAATTATTTGACTTTTTTAAAGGCAAAAAATGTGTCACTGAAGTAGCCACTTTAAAATCTTAATGAGCTTGGCTGAAATAAGTAAATTTTTCTTAAAAAGCTACTTTGAAAGAGGCAGCTTAGTGGTGCAATGAATGGAACACTGACCCTGGAGTTAGGAGGACCTGAGTTCAAATCTGGCCTGAGACACCTATTAGCTGTGTGGCCTCAGCCATTTAACCCTGATTGCCTTAAAAAAAAAAACAGTCACTTTGAATGTTCTAACAGCATTCCTTCTGCATATCAGCCCCATCCCTGTCTTCCTCTATAACCCATACTACCAAGTAAATGACAAATATCCTCAATACTTTCTTAGAATCTATGTTATAGACACTGTCTAAAAAATAAAACCAGTAAATATATTTTTAAAAGCAGCCATGAAATTAATCAATATATTTCTGCCTTATTACTCTATCTAATATTTCCTAGAACTGACCATAAATCACTAGACAGTATAAACAAGGTTGCTCTAGTATAACTTGTTGATAAAAGTGACACATTTTTCATGCTTCCACTCAAAGTAGGGATTTAATCATGAAGTCAGAAGTGCACTACAAACAAGGCTTCAGATATATGCATATGAACTGTTCAGGGCTATTAAGGGATCCCCTGAACTTGTCTTTTTGAGTTGCCATATTTTCCAGAAGCACTGGACCCACGGCATACAGGAGGCCTTGAATGTATCAAGGATGAAGCGCTTTCCCCTCTCCCCCAGAATATCATTCGTTGTTTGTAGCCCCAAGCTGAATTCTGTGTGTATCCTGACAGGTGCCAGTCAGTCTGTGCCAGATTTGGAAAATGGCTGTGTAGCTGCAGATAAGCAGACCCTCCTATTTTCAGTCTAGCGGTTCTCAAGAGAAAAGAATGCAGCTTTTGCCACTGCCTTGCTCCTCCCCTTCAGGAGAGGTTTTCTCCTTTTTCCCAACTTCACTGCACTTTTCCCCTCCCATGCCACATACACACCCCTTACTGTTTTTTCCTCCTCCTTTTGTCAAAAATATCCGAACTTCTAAAAGGACTGTAAACTCTGGGTTCTACATGTATGTTCATTTCTCTTGTAACAAACCTGGTTTTCACATAAGAATCCTGATGCTGTGATTGGCTGTTGACAGAACCACGACCACTTAGGCTAGTATGGCATGAGTACGCCAGGAGAAGGTCTACTGAACTATGCTTGCTTCCTATCAAATGAAGTGACTAACAAATGCTTAAATGGAAAAGACCCGGAGTTTTGTGTGGACTACAAGCCACAACTAAGATATATCAGCAAAGGCAACCTCAGGCTACACCAATAAAGGTATATAGATATATCCCCTAAAGCAAAGATGTAATAATTCCATACTTTGCACTGATCAAATCAAATCTAGAATATTTTGTTTGGTTCTGCATTCTACATTTTACTAGGCACACTGGGGAGAAAAAGAGTATATACAGAAGATGGCAATAAGATAGTGAAAGGTCTGAAAACTATGCCATGTGAGGGGCAATTAAAGGAAATTGAGATGTTTACTGCTTAAGAAAACAAGTCCTAGGAGAGAAAATATTTGTATTAAATTATATGAAAGGTCATCATGGAAAAGAGATTAGACTTAACTCTATGTTAACTCCTGAGAGCAGAACTAGGACAGAAGAACCAAGGTAGAATGATACAAATCATATTTCAACGCAATGTGAATAGGACTTTCTAGCAATTAATTGTCTCTAAATGGAACCAGGTAATTTCTGAGGTAATTAAATAGGCATCAATAAAAATGTTCAAATAAAAGTTTCATGATCTGGCAGGGATATTTTAGAATTCCAAGAACAAGTTGAAGTATGTGTCATGACAAGGGTGACCACTATATTGCAAATAATAACTACTCCCCAATTCACAAAGTTTGTCCCCCCCACAAGAACACCAGGAGGGAAGCAGTACAAATATTACTATCCCCACTGGACAGACGTAAAAACAGAGCAAAATTCCTAAGTGCTAGAGTCAGGATTTCAACCCATGTCTATTAATTTAGGGTCCACAACTTTCCACCATAACACTCTGACTCTCAAAGTATGTTATATCACATATCTAGGTGAGGACTAATGTCAGCAGTCTTTCTGAGGAAGGGGGAAAGGTGAAGTGAATCTGCTAGTTTTTTATATTGCTTCTGTATAAAGTAAGTTGAACATTTAGGGCTAGAAGTAACTGATTAGTGTAAATGGACAACTGGGTTTCCAGAGTAGGGGAGATAGTAAAATCATCTGGAGTTGTTTCTTCCCCATCAATGTTGTCCCAAAGCTTGATGGGGACATTAAATAACTCTTTAGTTACAAAGGAGCTAAGAACCTAAACTATGTCTCTGAAACTATGATGAAGGGTGACATCAATGACTAAATTATGTTTAAACAAGCCTATTAAGCAATAGCATGTAGTTAAAAATTGAACCCCTAACAAACCCTAAAGCAAGATTTTATTCAAAAGCTTCTTCATTCAATTTAATATATTAAATGCAAAGAAAACAATTCCCTTATAATGCAAGAAATAATCTGGGTGATATTAACATATCTGAATAAAGGAAAAGAAGGTGGCTAGTGAAAAGCTTCCCCCTTTCTGCGGCCCAATCATAGATCAGAAATATCTTGAATGGCCCTATAATAATAGACAAGGCTCAGTTCAAGTGCTCCAGAAGGACCCACAAATAAATGATATAATTTCCAAACTCTACCCTCAAAAAGCAGGAAGTAATTATGCACTAGGCCATTCCTCTGGAGCAAACAAGATGCTTGAGAATCTTCACAAAAAGAAAAGAAATATAATACATACAATTAAGTAGTTTCAACCCTGGATATGGGATCTAAAGTCATTTTTAATTCAAAAGTCTAGGAAATGGAGAAAAAAATTCTTACCTCAAAAATTTACTGTTTCCTTCTCCATCATCATCAAAATCAAGCCTGGAAAATGCCAAAAATAAAATGTTAAAGACAGCTCATTAACAAAATAATTCCTTACCCACCTGTAATCTTACTCACACAGAAGTAGGTGTCTAAGAATGAAAAGAAAAGCGACACAGGAAAACTATAACAGAGCAGCTTTACTCTTCCTCTTTGGGTCAAAACAAATGGAGATGAACTTAGGGAAAGAACAACTATTTCACTGTACTTGCATTAGGTGAGTGACTGACTTTTAAAATGGTGTCTCCAAAGACTGGTTTTGCTGAAACCTCAACTAGAAATTCAGGGATGATGTATCATGAAGAGTTTACGATAATACTGTACTTTCTGACACAGGGCTTCAGTAAGTACCACAAAAGCTCCTGTGAAGCACTAGTCCTTGACATATTGCCACAATGTACAGAATATCCACCGCTTGCTTTTCTGAAACATTTATCCTATCCCTAACACCTAGAATAAACAAGAGGATAATTACCTTGAGAGTACGTTATGTAGAACTGAAGAAGGGTTGTTATGCTATATTACTAAAAATGAGAAACAGAATCAAACTCAGTCTCCTGTCTAATTTCTAGGTTGATTCTAACTTTAAAATATCATTAAATCTGAAGAGGGGTTGTTGTTTTACTTCAGTTCAAAGGGAAGATGTTGATATTTTTAAAAAATAGTTCAAGATAGCTTAAGGGAAGATAGGTGAAAAGCAATTTACTGTTATAATGCCCATTATAAACTATGTTTCAAAGAATGAAATCGGTTATTTTGACTGACTACAATGTAAAACCAACAACATAGCAATAAGTTATGGAAGAAATAGTCTGACATTATCAGACTTGCAATTTGGGGAAATCACTTTGGCAGATGAATGGAGGATGAATTGGAGTGAAGAGAGATTTAAGGCAGGCACACCCACCAGCAGGCTACTGCAGTGGTCTAGATGGGAGTAGATGGACCAGGGTGAGACGAGAGACTGTGGATGTGGAACACTACATATATTTTAGGACATATATTTTACATTGGCTAGTTTTGCTGAACTTGTTTTTTTTCCCCTCTATATTTTTTATTCTTTGTTATAACAAATGATTTTCTAGGTGGGGAAGGGAAAGGAATATACTGGGAAATGAAGATGATATAAAAACAAAAGATATGAATAAATATAGTTTTTAAAAACAAAATCAAAATGGTTTTATAAATATAGCATAGAGATCACTGAAGGGCATAAGGGCAACCAGCCCTTATGTAAAACTTCCTGTGTGAGGAAAAAGATAAAGAACTATACCCAGTCATATACACAGCAAGGTATCCTGAAGAGAAAGGAGGCAACTCGTGTCAAGCAATTCAACCCAGTGCTACCACCCTGACCACCACTTCCCCTAACACCCAGATGGAGAAAGCCCAGGATCCTGACCCATAAGCCCAGCCTTCATAGCACTGTCCAAGGCAATAGTTCCTGTGGATAAGGAGTCAGCCATGACCACCAGTTGCTGACCCACTGCCACTGACAGGAAAGATATGTCTGCCTTGCTGAAGCAGCAAGGCACCCTGAGGGAAAGGGAGGAGGCAACATGTGCGCTAAGCCAAGTCAAACCACCACCACCTCTACTATGACCTGATGAAGTCAAGTCCTTGGATCCTGAGAGCTTGAGGAACAGCAGCAGCTTAGGATCCCAGTCTTGCCTCCAGCAAAAGTCTTGCAACCATGGTCAGGAGGTAAAAGGCCCACCTTCGTTGCCATCACCAACACTGTTAACCAACTACACCTGCCAGGTGGGTAAGCTCAATAACTTGAGAGTGGCAGCACCCACAGACTACCAGTCCATCCCTCTTACCCATTATCCCGGCAAGTAACCTCCATGGAGAGGTGAACCGGGAATTGCTCCTGCAGGTACTGCAATCACAGCTATTAAAAACCCAGAAGAAAGTTCTTGTCCCAAGATCTTGGCATTGTCAAAGGGTTCAGAATGAGAAACTGATGTCATTATCAATGGAAATGACTTTGAATTATTTGATTCAACCATTCTGGAAAAAATTTGGAATTATGCTAAAAAGGTGACAAGAATGTTTTGCTGTCGTGTTCTAAGGAAAGGTTACACGGTTCATCTGAAATCCTTTACATGTATTATTACCTCACCCATTAGAGCATGGCTCTTTTCTATTTGTATCTTCCACAATTAGCACACATCTCTGAACACAGTGCTTAACAAATGCTTTTCATTCATTCATCCATACCTTCAGTCCTCAGGGATCTTCTGCTATTTGCAAGATATTTTTAAAAAATAAATTCAGTACAAACCTTTAATCCCACTTCATACCAAATCTAGGGAACAGGACAGCTCAGTAGCAGAACAGTGGGGAATAGCCAGAAACAGCTGAGGAGTAACTATGATTCTGAAACTAAGCCAATTCTCTTACCAACGGATCAGGCATGAACTAAATGAACACATTCCAAAATCAGGCTTCTCAGTTTACAAGAACCCTCAACACCATCTCATTCTGTACTCTTACTCACCCTGGCCGACGCTTAATAGTTCGTTGAGTGATGGCTCCTCCACCTTGAACTCCAGGTCCTGGGTTTCCAGATACAAGAGCTGCACCCAGTGATGAAACATCTGATGCCATCTCTGTTAGAGAAAATAAAAGGTCAATTTTTTAACCCTTTTAATTATCAGTACAAATTTCAAGTGAGCTGTAAAAGTCAACTGTCAACTGGCATTTATTAGGTACCTACAATGGTTATATAAACTAATTTATTTTTCCTCCTGCAACACAGTAAAGGGAGGGTAGATTTGGTGATTCATGTTTCCAGCTCTGTTATCCCTAAAGAATCTCAGCCAAATCACTTCCCCTTTTGAGGCCCTGGGAGAAAGCCTAAGGCAATAGGAATAGCACTGGATTTAAGTCCTGGCAAAGTTTCCTCCATGTGGAATCTTGGGCAAGCTATTTCTCCTCCCTCTGCCTCAGTTTCTTCACTGGTAAAATGAGGGAGCTGCATTAGATCAAAGGTTCTTCCTCTATGTGTCACAGACCCTTTATGGCAGCAAGTCAGGTAAAGTCTGAGGACTCATTCACAGTATAATGTTTTTAAGTACAAAAAAAATAGAAAACATAGGATTATAAGGAAACCAATTAAACTGAAATACAATTATCAGGATTTTTTTTGGGTGGGGGAGGCAATAGGGATTAAGTGACTTGCCCAGGGTCATATAGCTAGTAAATATCTAAGACTGCATTTGAACTCAGATCCTCCTGATTCCAGGGCAGATACTCCATCCACTTCATCACCTAGGTGCCCCAGAATGGTTTTTTAAAAAAACAGGTTCACAGCCCTCAGGTTAAGAACTCCCAACTAAATCGCCAAAGTCTCTTCCATTAATAAACCTCCTATCCCTACTTCATGATTAATACATTTTACAATAAAAAGTGATTTTAAACATAGAGGTAACAATAACAGTCTATGTTCTTTCTGATCCTTATGATCATACATTCTGGTTGTTTTATTGTTGGTCAGTTGTTTCAGTCGTGTTCAACTCTTCATGATACCATTTGGGGTTTTCTTGGTAGAGATATTGGAGTGATTTGCCATTTCCTTCTCCAGTTCATTTAACAGATAAGGAAACTGCGGCAAACAGGGTTAAGTGACTTGCCCAGGGTTTCACAGCTAGTAAGTGTCTGAGGCCAGATATGAACTCAGGAATGTAAGTCTTCCTCACTTTAGGACCATCACTTTATCCAATGTTCCACCTAGCTGCCCATACATTCTGGTACAAACATACATTTTGTTTTTCGTATTAGCCAGTCTGAAAAAAAAAAACTCACCAATTTCTCACATTTAGATTGTCTTCACTTTTACTTAAAGTCTCAGTTTGAAACAAGCACCTCCTGACTTCAGCCCTTTCCTCTCTTGCACCTTATAACAAGGTACATTCTTGCAGGCCCCTTATCAGGGAGTTCTTCCCAGAACAAGGGCCCCAGACCTGCTACTCCTCCTTCTCTGGACTTAGCCACATGTCTCAGCCCAAGAGCTTCCTCTTCAGCTTTTCAGTTTTCATGCACTATCTTCTCCCATTAAGAACTGGAGTTGCTTGTGGAAAGGGGTTATCTTTCTTTTTGCTTATATTTGTATCCCCAGCACTTAGCACAGTGGCTGGCACACAGGAGCTGCTTAATAAATGCTTGTTCACTTTTTTCATAAGAGATGATCTTCTCTCTTTAAGAGTGCTAGATAAAACATTAACTGGGCTAGGTACAATGCTTAAGTCAATCAGAGAAACTAGTTGTGCATCCCAGCTGTTTCTGCCTGCGTCATTTTGGGCAAGTCACTTAACCTATATGGGCTTCAGTTTCCTCACCTAGAACATGAGACAGTTGTGGCTCTATAATACTGATTACTTTGACCATAAGTTGAAAAGTTGTCCAGCATGTCAAAGAATAGCACTACTAACACACTTAGCTAGTGTTGAAATAGTGCCTCATATAAAGAGCAGAGTTATGGTGAGAAAGGCAGCGTGAGAGAAAGGAAATGAAGAATTTTTAAAATTATGAATATGGCATACATTTATATATTATCTTAACTACAATATCTCACCTAATCCTCAAAATCTGGTGAGGCAGGCTGCTCAAGTATTGTCATCTCCATTTTGATGAGGATACTGAGGTTAAAAGTTATTCAAAGTCCCACAGCTGGAAAGGAGAGGAGTTGGGCCTCAAACTGGGTCATCCGATAGATTCCCTGGCATTCACTCTTTCCACTAACTGGCTCTTAGCCAATTTAACCTGCTTTTTAAAAAATCAATATTTTCTTGGAAAGATCCCGCTTTAAATTAAATTACTGCCAAATTCAATTTGTTTTCTTAAATAAGAAGGAGGAATAAAATTCAAAATGAGTAAGAAATTAAAAATACAAGACTGAAGCAGACAAATATTAAAGGTGCTGTGCCAACATAAACAGCTAATTAAAGAATCAGTTATCCAAATTTTCTAAACTATAATTCACCACTTAGGCTGGAGTTTATTTTCCTGTATGTTTTTTATCATTTCCTAAATCTACCTCTAAACTGGATTTCAAGTAAATATAAAGTATCTGCCATTCTGAGGCACAAACTGATTATCATTTATTATGGTGATGCAATTATATCAGTGGCAGGGGATAAATCCAATAATTGTAAGCTTTCTATTTTTGCTCCAACCACCAAGAAATAAGGACAAAAACAACCTGTGAGTAGCAGCTCCTCTTCTCCCCTCACCTCCCCTCCCCTCCCCTCCCCTCCCTTCCCTTACCCTCTTCTCCCCTCCTTTCCTCTGGTGTTCTGCCCAGGGGAAAGTAAAATCCAATTCCCTCTGGAGCTCATAGATTGGACAACAAGTACCCACCCACCTAGCACAGAGTGAATGTCATAACTAAATAGTAACTGTTTCTCTTTTACCCAGGAACCCTGAGTATCTTCCCCTCCCAATTTGATTTTTTTTTTTATTAAAGGGGCCATCCCTTGAGTAACCTACGCCTATTCATTGAATACGTGTATCTCACTCAAAGTGAGAATGTGACAAGACCTTAGCCTGAAATTGCATCCTTGGCCATCTTCAGTCGTCCTGATGAATATCAGGCCACTGGACACAGATGGCTCAGGAGAAGAAAGTAAGGTTGGTGACCTTGCACAGTCCTCCCTCACTCAAATCAATGTCAACTGCAAGTCATGTCATCATCTTGACATCATGGTCCTCTTCAAGAACAAAGGAAAAACACAACCACCACCACCAAACAAGCATGTGACAATACGTGGTACTCAATATATCTAGCTCCTCCTGATTATGTCCTTTTAAAAAAGCATTCATGACATACAGGTATAAAGTTTCTAAGGTTCTCTACAAGTATCTTTTACTTCTCTAATTCTTTACTTCCAAATTGTATCTTTAAAAAATATTTTTAACCATCCTTCGTGTACATCTTTGCACTGACATTACCAAGTATCAGAATTTGGGGAGTTTTTGGTAGAGACCTGTCCAGATCAGTGTGGAAAGTCCCTCTACCAAAGCAGATCAGCAATTCACCTACAATGTGTAGCCTCAGAACAGGGTATTGAGTATTAAGTGACTTACCCTGGATAACACAGCTAACATACGTCAAAGGCAGAATCTGAACTCATGTTCGAAGTTCCTGGCACCTCCAAGGTAAGAGACCACACTGCCCCTCATCAAAAGTAGAGGCTCATTTAATTTGGAGGGTATTATCCAGGCTGCCTCCTCATCTTCTGCAACCAAGGCTGGTGTATAAGGTGCAATTACATGCATGGTAGTCTTTTTTCTTTTTAATATGTTTAGTATTTTATTTTCCCCAATTACATGTAAAAAATTTTTAACATCCGTTTTTAAAACTTGGAGTTCCAAAGTTCTCCCCAAATTAGTCCATCCTCCACAACGCCGCCAGTGATTTTCTTTAAACACAAATCTGACCAAGTCACTTCCCTACTCACCTCCCCTGGTACCCTACTGCCTCTAGTGTCAAATATAAACTGTTTAGAATGACTTACATGGAAATGTGTTTTGCATGACTATACATGTATAACCCAAGTCAAATTGCTTGCCTTCTCAAATGGGAGTGGGGGTGAGGGAGGGAGAGAGGGGAGAGAATTTGGAGCTCAAGATTTGAAGGGAGAAAAAAGAATGTTAAAATTATTTTTACATGTAATTGGGAAAAAAATAAAACATTAAATGAGACTAAGAAAAAGAAAAGAAACTCCTGTTAAAGGGTACCACAACCTTGCCACAACCTATCTTTTCAGTTTTATTGAACATTATTTCCCCTCTTAATCTGAAATACAGCTAAAGTGGACTTTTTTTCTATTCCTCATTGCCTGGAATGAACGTCCTCCTTGCCTGCCCCTCAAAAAATCCCTCTTCCGACAAGAGGTAGCTCAAACCCCACCTTCTCCATAAAGCCTTTCCTAATTCCCTCAACTACTCATGCCTTTCTCTACCTTATGTTATCTCATATTTAACTACTTTGTAGCTATTTGTATTTATTTTATATAGTCTTGCAGAGGTGGTTTTATTTATTGTATTTTAGATGCCCAGCACTAGCATGGTATTAGACATGTAGCAGGCACTTAGTAAATGACTGACTGAATGAAAAACGATGAGGTCTCCATACTTAGCTGGTGTGATCCTGAAAGCAGGTATACCCTGCTACTTTCTAGTCTTATAGCTGGAGGAGGTAGGGGGGAAAGGCCAAAAGAATCTCATAATTGCAAAATTGGTTTGAGTAAGCAGTATGGAATCTTCTATTAAAAACAGATTTATTCCACTTATACTGAATAAACCTCTTTTCCTAATTAGTCTCACTTGCACAGAATGGAACATTGGACTCATGTTATATAAAAGGACTTTTATAGCAAAGCATTAGGAAAGAATGTCTCAAGAAGAGAAAAATCAGAAAAGCTACAACTCATAAAGGGCTAGAATTTGAGTCAGGAAGACGGGAGTTCAAATCCTACTTCTAACACTAGCAATACAAGTTATCTAACTTCTCTGAAATCATCTCTAAAATGAGAATGATAACTGTAATATCTGATTTGCAGAGCTGTTGTGAAGATAGAGGATAAAACATTTAAAACATTCAGTGAACTTTAAAACACTATCTAAATGTCAGCTATTATCATCATTGCAATGAACTATCCTTACATACTTTTCATTATTCCAAAATTGAGAAGAGCTTTTCAGGTTGTACTTACAAGCCTTACCTTTCCGTTTTACTTTTTTAAATGTTAATTAATTAATTAGCATCAGCCCAACGACTACTGAATACCAATCTCATACCAGAACACTAAATTGATATGGAAAATTTTGCTGCTACATTGTCAATCAAATGTCTCTCATTTGGCACATGATAAGCAGCAGCAGCAGCAAAGAGGTTATAAATTAGATTCCATAACAAATTTATTAAATTCTTTCCCTGAATCCCATCTAAATCACTATTTACTAATTCCCAGGAACTATATGCACCTTTATGTCCCCAAATAATTATAGGAAAGCTGGCAATTGTGACTTCCATATTTTCAACTACTGTATTGATTAATAAAGAGATGCTACCTCATACTCCTCTTAGCATTACCAGGGAATATTTACTGGAGTGACCACAACATTTTAGGCAGGATTCTTGAGAACAAAGATTATGAAGACAATACAAACAAAACTACAAGAATCAATAAATGAGACTACATGAAAACACTCCTGAACTCAGATTAAATCTGCAGTGGTCCTAAAGAACAGATGATGAAACACATTTCCCAGTTCTCTGTAAAGAGATTGGAATGGTGCTTATATTCTCAACATGTGGTTTTTATTTCATGGAAGGGTTTAATGGGGAATGGGGAAAGGGGAGAAACTAGAACAAGAAATGATCTTTAAAAAGTAAAAGACATCTACAGAATATTTTTTTCCACACAAATTTCTAGACAGAATATTGAGCTCAATTATATCCCTAAACTGTAAAATCTAGGTAAAATCATGGAGAAAGTACCTTCCCTTAATTTTTGTATTTTTCTTTCCATATAAATTAATAACTCTGTATATAGGTCTCTGCTTGGCACCTGACAACTACCTGACATACTACCTTCCCCCTCAAGTGAGAATTCAGTGGAAGAAGGGTGGATATAAAGTACTTCACCCTATTCAGAAAGCTGACTCTTTGACCACTAATCTTAGAAGTAACCTCATGAAAGAAACTTCACAAAATCATAGAATCTCAGAAATGGAAAGGCCCTCAGAGGTCCCCTAGTCCAGTGTGTACAAGAATCACAGTTCTAATGTTTACAGGTAGAAAATCATAGATTTTTTTTTCACAGACCAGAACCAAAATAATATCTGTTAATTCTCATCTATCAGAATCTCATGTATTTTAAAACTACCTACTTCTGCTTAAGTTCTATGAGCATAAAAAGTGTATGATTTAAGGTCTACAAATCTGATTTCATGGAAAAACATACAGATTTAAGACATCTTCCTCCATATGTCCATCTATCAGCATATTGCTTGGGTTTAAAAGGAAGCAAACAAAGAAGGGAATGCTTAAATTAAGGAAAAGCTGCTTCAAAGTTTGAAACCTTATTATAACACTTCCCTTTCCCTTACTCACTCATATCTAATCAGTTACCAGTTCTTGTGGATTCTACCTCCACATATTTCCATTTATCTCCTCCTCTCCATTCACATGGCCACCATGCTAGGGCAAGCCCTCAACAAATTCAATCTGGCCTATTCCAAGAATCTCCCAATTGATCCCACTGTTCCCTTACACAAATGCCAAACTAGTCTTCTCTAGGGCATAGATATGACAATACCTTTCTGTGCTCAATGGCTTCAATAGCCTCTTACTACTTCCAGGATAAAATACAAACTCCTCAGCCTGGCTTTTACAGCCCTCCGAAATCTGGCTCCACCCTCTCTTTCCAGCCTTATTACCAACATTACTATCATTTATGCTTTCTAGTTCCAGCCAAACTGGACTACTGGGTGTTCCCTGACATTCCAGTTCCTGCCATCATGCATCTGTACAAGCTGTGTCTCTTATACTTGAAATGCACTTTCTCCTCACTCTGCCTCTGATCTTTCATCAAGGTTCAATTCAGGTATCATCCCCTACTCTATGAAGACCTCCTTCTATTAATTTGTGTCCCCCAGGAGTATGGAAGGGCTTCAAGATTAAAGGTTGATTTAGTTTTTGTATTCTTATCTACAGCACTTTAATCATTTTTGTTGTTTTTCTTTGTTAGAAGAGGGGAAGAAGAGGTCCAACTGGGGAGAGATGTTTTCTAAAAATGACTATGACACAAAACAAAAAGAAATCAATAAAACTAAAAAACTTTTAAAAGTCTGTTGAACTGAAAAGAACCTGCAGAACTAGCATCTCATGTATTTTAAAACTACCTACTTCTGCTTAAGTTCTATGAGCATAAAAAGTGTATGATTTAAGGTCTACAAATCTGATTTCATGGAAAAACATACAGATTTGAGACATCTTCCTTCATATGTCCAGGCTTTTGACCACACTTTAACTACTGAATTATCATATAACATGCTCTAAAAAGCTTTAGCTACTGAAGATATCAATGTTGAAATATCTTCATTATTCACT
Source organism: Notamacropus eugenii (assembly GCF_028372415.1). Lineage (NCBI taxonomy): Eukaryota > Metazoa > Chordata > Mammalia > Diprotodontia > Macropodidae > Notamacropus > Notamacropus eugenii. The sequence continues at coordinate 304,757,752 of NC_092873.1, forward strand.
GGCTCCACAGACATTAAGACAGATATGCTGAAGAATGGTCTCCCAAATAGAACAGAAAACAAGATTATGTATAGTGCACAAATTTGCTATCACTAAGAAGAGTAAACAAAGGTAACAAGTAAGAAGTTGAGCAAATGGTGACTTTTCAAGGTTGAAAACACTAAAATGGTTTTAGTTTTTAAGGTTCTAAAACCTAAAAGGTGTGGAATAATTTGAAGGGAAAGTACTTTTCCAAATATCACCTTCAGAAACAGAGAAGATTTACATCCCCTTCCAGTTCTGCATCTACAATAAAACTGTAGCCTACAGCACAAAATAGGTCTTCACTGATGCAAACCAGAACTCAGAGAGGACAAATCCACCCTGTGTACAATCTAGTTCACAAGGGTTGTCTTGAATGCCAGAATCTAAATCAAATACCTGGCCCTCTTCCAATCAGTTCCTTTCCTCCATGTAATTTCTTCTGTACTATTACATCATAAATCATATATCCAAATAAACAAGTGATTTTCAATTATTTTTTTCAATCCACAGACCACCCAAAAGGAACAAAAGACTTCATGGAACACCTAACCCCTACTTTCCAGAGCACAAAAAAAAGAAATAAAAAATTAAAAACTTATAATTAATAGAAAAATGATTAATTCATACCAGAAATACAACTATAGATATTTCAGTATTAGAAATGTTATCATAACTCAACTTACATACACTCACACACACACACATATATATATATCAGCTTAATATTTGCAAAAGAGCTTTACGTCTATTATCTCTTTGATCCTTACAACAACATTCCTGTGAACTAAGTGCTGCAGGTATTACTATCCACATTTTACAATAAGGAAACTTATTGTCAAGGAGTCTCAAGGAGGTCTGCTGATTTGCCCTTGCTTACAAAGCTGTCAGAGGCAAGATTCAAAACAAGGTCTCAACTTCAAATCTAGAGCTTTTTCCAGTACTCTATCCTCAAATTGTCTTCCAAAAACAATAAGCAACATGTCTCATTTTATTAACTCTTTAGTAGACACCATAACACCTATACTCTTCCTCTCTCCCCACCACCTTTCCTATTACAGTAGAGAGCAAAATCATCCTCCCAGTCCCCCAGGCTTACAGTCATCCTGGACCCATCACTATCTCTTACTTACCACACTCAAGCTGTTGTCAACACTTGCCTATTTCACCTTTGCACGACCTCTCTAATACTCCTCCCTTTCTCCTCTGACACTGCCAATCCCCTGGTACAAGACCCTCATCATCTCATACCTGGACTGCTGAAATAGCCTGCAGGTGAGTCTGTCTGCCTCAAGTCTCTTCCCACTCCAATCCATCCTCCATTCAGTCACTAAAGTGATTTTCCTAAAGCACAGGCCTGATCATGTCACTACCCAACTCAAACTCCACTGGCTCCCTATCACCTCCAGGAGCAAACATAAAATGCTCTGGCATTCAAAGACCTTTAGCACCGAGTCCCCTCATACCTTTCCAGTCTTCTTATACCTTGCTTCCCAAGGTACTTTTTGATTAGGGGACACTGGTCTCCTGGCTGTTCCACAAACAAAACAATCCATCACTCTCCACTCTGAGCTTTTCTCTAGTTTCCCATTCCCTCCCCCACCCCCACCCCATTCCTGGAATGCTCTCCCTCCTCTGCTTCAACTACTGACCTCTCTGGATTCCTTCAAGTCCTAAATAAGAGCCTGCTTCTACAGGAAGCCTTCCACAACCTCTCAATTCCACTACCTTCCTTCTGTTAAATATTTCCTATTCATTCTGTAGATAGTTTGTTTTTATGTTTGTGGGCATGCTGTCTTCTCCTTCTCCAGACTGTAAGCTCCTTGAGGGTAGGGCATGTTTGTTGCTTTTTTTCTTCTTGTATTCCCCCAACACTCAGCACAATGACTGGCTAAACCTAAGCACTTTACAAATATTATCTCATTTGATCCTCACGACCTCCCTGGCAGGTAGGTGCCCCATTTTAGAGTTGAGAAAGACAGGCAAACAGAGGTTAAGTGACTTGCCCAGAGTCCCACAACTAATATGAGTTTGAGGCAGGATTTGAACTCAGGTCTTCCTGAGTCCAAGCCCAGTATTCTATCCCCATGCCTCTTAACTGCCTCAAAAAAAAATGACATTTTTACCAAAACAGGTAACATTATATTCCTGCTTTGTCCTTTTAGTACATAAATTTGAAACTAAAAGGATCTTAGACATAAAGTAGTAATACGTCTACTATCCTCTCATTTCAAAGATGAGGAAAATGAGGCCCACAGTGGTTAAGTGACTTACCCAAGGTCATAAGCATAGCAAGCAGCAGGGCTAGGATTTGAATTCTAGTCTTCTAACATTAAATACAGTGCCTTTTCCCTTCTGCCTACTTATCTTTCAGAGGTACAGGCTAACAAGTTTTACTACTGATGCATCTACCTTAATATTACTAAAATACTGTTCAATATTTTTGTTATAAGAGATCTTGAACTGATTCTCTAAATATGACTTTCTAAGACATGCAAGATTAATTTATTTTACTCCCTTCAAGAAACTTCTTCTGATCTCATCTGTAGTCAGTACTGTTGTTTAATTAAATTACGGATTTTCAATGTGATTTGGAAATCACAGGTGACCCTCAAGGAATCCACCAACCTGTCTCCCCTAGCATTCAACTCAACAACAAGTTTTCAGTGATTGCTGATTCCCTTTTCCTTCCACAAGAAAATAATCGCTGGGTTTCCCCATTTGAAAAAAAGAACAATTATCTTTCTTGACAATTAGTTTGGTGTAGTGAAGAAAGTCATAGACAAGGAATAAAAAAGAAGGGAGTTAAAATTCCACCTGATGTGGCATATGATCCTAGGCAAGTCACTTACCTGTTGTCTCAACCTCAGTTTCATTTGTAAACTAAAAGGACCTGTCTCAAGATTGATAAAAGAATAAAAAATACATTTAAAGCACTCCTGCAAACCCTACAGTGTTACTCAAATGTTAGCTATATTTACTTTACATTGAGCACATAAAACATAGCAAAAAATTATAATGACATAAGTACCTATGACGTTCTCATTTTGAGGAGTTTTAAGCAGAAAAGAACTAAAGGAAAATAAATTTTCTGGGAAATTTACAGGGCATTCCAAAAGTCTTACTGTGGTTTTAAATTTTAATAGCTTGAAGGCCCTTTGGGACACTCTGTATATATGCATGAAGCATGGCAGGCAGGATGGCCCAGTGGATGAAAAACTGGCCTTGGGAGTCAAGAAGCGTTGGCTCAAGTTCCTCCTCTATACATATTCACTGTATAACAATGAGAAAGCCACTTAACCTCTCAGTATCCATTAGCAACTCCCTAAAACTACAAATTATACACCAGAGTTGTCCACTGGGACACGGAAGAGCCTGCATTAATGACATCACAGAGCTGGACAAAAAAATTGTATTTTATATATATAATATATTATATGTAATATATTATATATATATATATCAACACACACATGTGCATATACATTTGAGTCATTTATCCCTTTTTTAATTCTTTCAATGCAAGGTTTTTGGTACTGATTAGCACTAAGAAATAATTATGCAAATATATGCATTACACATTTTTAAAGACTGACAATTATTCCTATGCAAAAAAAGAACTCACAAAAATATAATGCAATCAATCATTCGTAAGAATTATTCACTTTTTTAACTTCTAAATTTCTTTTCTGCATTGACAGAGGCAATCAAAGAACAAATGAATCTGTTCAAATAAATGCTACCCTTGCCTTACAGGTTTCAGCTAATATTAATTAGCTCATCAAAATGTGATCATGAGTTTTGTTGGTGTACACACACACACATACACACACAACTTTATTCTCACACTGAAGAAAAATTCAATTCTGAGAACCTGTTTGCCTAGGCTACCATTAAATAATAGCAAATATTTTGCAACGTGGCTGACTGATATTATATTACCTTTTGCAAGGTGATCAGTTCAAAAATTTATTTATATTTGCTCCATGGTTAAAAAATGTCATTTTACTACAAGGTAAGAGTTATAATAACAAGCACCTTTCCAGATTAATTTCATCTCTCAGAATTTCCTGCAATATAATTTCAGGCATTATCTCTCAAACTGTCTCCCTCTCCCTGAAAAAAAGTTTTAATAAGAAACATAATGAACATTGAGGGGGACAGTAGGCAGGAACTGAATATTTTTCTAACATCCATTGTTCCAGAAACAGTGTAGAAAAACTAGTAAGAAGTATTCACGATGACTGAAATTAGATGTTATCAAATTCTTGCTATTGTAAAATGATAATTTTTTTCCAGGAGTTCAATTTAAATTTCCACCTACACTGGATAATTCAGAGAGATTCCTTTTAATACAAAAACTAACACAAGAAAATCAATATGCCTAACTACCTTGCTTTCTAGAAATGCTACTCCTTTAAAAAGAAACTGACCAAAAAGCTAGAGTGACAAATCTAAGCGACAGGGAAATGCTTAGGCAGCATTTTCAGTTTGAATCCAGAGGTCACCAAAGGAAAGCAACCCCTTTTAAACCTTTTGACCTTTTCTTGGGGTTTCAGCTCTATTTATTGCCAAGAAGAAAAAGGAGAAGAATCTTTTTCTAAAATCCCATCAGAACCCTACAGAGGATCATTTCATCCCTTCATCTCCATGCAAAATTACATTTAGAATTATAGAATCACTAAGTTTTAGAACTTAGAAGGAATTTTTAAAAAATTTTCTAGTCCATCTATTTTTTAAAATAATCTGAACTAAGTCATTTTACAGAAGAAAATGAGGCAGAAAAAGACTAACCAGTGGCACAGATAAAATAAGAAGTTTCTCAGTTTACTGCAATAATAATTATCATAATAGTGATAGCTAGCATTTATATAGTTATTACTGCAAAGTGCTTCATATACTATCTCATTTAATTCTCATAACAACCCTGTGAGGTAGGTGCTTATTATTCCCATTTTACAGATGAGGAAAATGAAGCAGAAGTTAAGTGACTTGCCCAAGGTCACATAGCTAGCCTCCGAGGCAACATTTGAACTCAGGTCTTCCTGATTCAAGGTCTAGGACTCGATACCAAATATGTCAACAAACACTTAGCAAATCCTTAATATATCCATGCTAGATCTCTTGCATATCTGTTGAGTTGGTTCTTTTGAAAAGAAATCCCCACCTAGATTACCCAACATGTAAACAAAATTCTGAAAGACAGGAAACCAACCTAACCTAGCCCTAATAAGATTTGAATTTAAGCTTCTGAAAGCTTTATTCTGAATCACAGTCCTAACTATGTCGAAACATATACACGTGCCTACAGTACCTGGGGACACAAGTCTCTTGAAAGTCAAACCCAAGTTTGAAAGTAGGGTCCAGGTAAGTCTCCTGATCATCTATTTTTCTATAAAATTTAAATACCTAATTTATTATTTTTTATTTATTAAATACCTATTCCTCTCTAAATTTTAAAAATACAGGGTGTCCCAAAAGTCTTAGTGAAGTTTGAAGTTAAAACTTTAATAGTTTAAATAGCTCCAAACTGTACCAAAACTTTTGGATACCAGGGAGAGAGACACTACATAACTATATATACATATATATACACACACATATACTAAATATAGAAATCTACTTATATAGTACATATATACACACAATTCTATATACATGTACATACTATGTATATACCATCCACGTACTTGCATATAGTATGAATATATACTAAATGTGTGCCCATATATGCATATTCACAGTATTACATATATATATACTATGTCTATACTATCCATGTGCGTCTACAGTGTGTATATATACATACATATATACACACACATATGGGTATATGTATACATATATACTAAAATACACAATAGTATATACACTATAAGAGGCAGCTAGGTGGCTCAGTGAATAGGATGCTGAGCCTGGAATCAGGAAGACCTCAGATAATTACTAGCAGTATGACCTTGGGCAAGTCACTTAACCTCTGTCAGCCTTGATCCACAGGAGAAGTATCCAGTATCTTTGCTAAGAAAACCCCAGGGACAATACGGTCCACGTTGGACACGACTTAACAACAATACATACTACACAGTATACTACATGCATACACATATACTACAGACACACATACACTACGTACATACTATCCGATGCTTACATATAGTGTGTGACCACCATACATAATATATACGAGTGTATGTACAATATGGCATACGCACATACATACGTCTATGTTTGTATGCAGGATTATATAGTAAATTGTACGTATAAACTAAGTCACACACACCCACAGCTGGGAAGACACAAAGCCCCGATCTGAGTAGCAGTCCCCAGTGTCGTGAACTCCGCCTCTCATTCCTCGGAACCTACAGCCCACGACACCTCCCATACCGAACCAACCCCCAGAACCAACCAAGCCCCCTCGGTCCCCGGAGCGCAGGGGGTCCGGAGAGGAGGACCTCCGGGCCGCAGACCCCGCGCCCACCACGCAGACTCTTCGGACCGGAATCGTCCCCCGCCCCGGCGCCGCCCCTCCCTCTCCAGCCTTTCTCTGCCTCCTCAGACCCCGCCCCAGACCCCAGGCTCCCCCTCCTCTTGGGCGGCCGCCCCCCGGCCCCCGGCCCCTCGGGACGCCCGCGCCTCCCGGTGCACGGACGCCGGCCCCTTGGGCCCAGGCCGCCCCCCGCCCCAGTCCCGCCCGCCTCTCCCCCTTCCCGAGCCCCTCCCCCTCCTCCCCCCAGCCCGGTCTGCAGGCTCCTCACCAGGATTTGCAGCCGTCGCCGCCATGGCCCCCGCTGCCGCGCCCCCCAGCGGGAGGAGTCGCCGCCGCCGCCGCCACCGTGGCCGCCTCGAGACCGGGAGGGGCGGGGGCGGGGGAGGGGAAAGTCACTGTCCCGAGCCGCCGCCGCCGAGCAGCCCCGCGGAGCCCAAGATGGCGGGCGCCCCGGACCCTCCCTGACAGGGGAGGTGCCTCCGCGCCCGGGAGGAGAGGCCTAATCCGAGCCTGGCCTCCTCGGCAGAAAGCCGACCAATAGGCAAGGCTGGGTCGGACCCGCGGCCCGCGGAGGTCGAAGCGCCAGCTCGTCCTCTGGGAGCCGGGCGGGGGGAACCTTCTTGGGGGCTCGCGAAGGCCCGGCCTCCCGGGCAGCTCCGGGCAGGGTCAAGGGTCGGAGTGACGTCAGCAGACCTGCCTATATAAGGTCGGGTCCGACCGGGGAGATCCTGAAAGAGGTGGCAGCCCTGGGCTGCTCCGTCCTACGGCATTCTGCAGCCTTCGGTATTTAAACACCCGTAGACCAGCCTTTCCGGCGCGTTTTCCCCTGACTTCTGTGTTCATGTTCTACCAGGTGGCATTCGTCAAGTGCCTGTTCTGAACTAGGCACCGTGGCAACCGCTGGTCCGATCCAATCGGCATTTATGAAGCGCCTGCGCCGGGGATGCCAAGAAAGGCCAGGGCAGTCCCTGCCCACCAGAGCGCAGACGATGCCCGAAGCGAACGTTGGCCCGGGGCTCTAAGGGAGGGCACTGGCGTTAGGGGAGACTGAGCAAGCCTTCGCAGCGAAGGCAGAGGCGGTTTTGTTCTTAGGTAGACTTGGTGGCTGCCGGAGGAAACCCGCCGACTGGGTAGTGGGCAACCCATTCTACAGAAGAGCTTCCTGAAAATGCTGTTGGCAGCCCAAGGAGGAAGTAGGTGGCCCTCTTGAGGGAAGGTCTTCAAGCGGTAGCCGGGTGCTTATACGTCAGGGACTCTTCTAATCATAGTCTGCTTTTCTACGAGGAATTAAGATACAAGTTCCAGAATGAGACGATTCCATCCCCGTGCGCAGATGTCATCTCTTGAGCAAGACCTTTTCTGATGCCACCATTGTTACTACCCTTTCCTTCCTCAAATTACTTTGTATCTATATTGGTTTATATTTTGTATTCTCATCTACTCCCGCTCTCCCCACCAACATACCTATAGACTACAATGAAAGTGGTTGCTTTGTGTTTATATCCCTAGAGCCTAGGATCGTGCCTCATTCATTAGCAGGCACTAATCCACCCATCCCTCTATCTATCCATCCATCTTCCTAACTTTCTTTTTCTCCCTTCCCTTCTTTCTTCCTTTCTTTTCTTCCCAGTTGAATTGTATTGCTTGTGCCAGTAAATGCAGAAAAATTCCTACAAAACTAGTCCAATCCAATCATCTTTAAATGACTTCCACGTGGAAGGTCCCTGTGTAGGCTCCAGTGATAACACTTGAGGAAGGAAGAAACACTACAATTTGGTTTTGTCAGGAAACGGCCTTGTGTGACCAGCGTGTGGTATCAGTTATACTGGATACCTTTCTGGGTCCTCAGAAAGGGTCTTGAAGTGGTTTTCTCACCTATAAATTGAAGGGGCTGGATTAGGCCCATAGTAGGCATCATATACGCTTATTGTCTTCCCTACCCTTCCTTCCCCTCCTAAATGATCTCTGAGGTATCTTCCACCTCCTGATCTATGATTAAATTATGGTCCAAGCATGGACAAATTCATGGGGTGGAGAGGCTGCCAAACAAGAGCAGGGAATATATCTAGTGTGACTGGAAAGCTATCTTAGAACCAGTCTGTAGAGGTCATCAAATGCCCAGCTAAGGAACACAGGTTCCCTAGGAAGGCAGAGGATGTCTTTGAGCAGAGAAGCTATACAAGGGGACCTGTGCATCAGCGAAGATTATTTTGGTATTGGTGTGAAATGCTGACATCTAGATAGGGAGACCAGATGGGAAGCTGTAATGATAACTCAGGGCCTGATAACACAGTGGAAAGAAAAGGTCAATGCAAGAGATGTTATTGCATGTAGAATCAATAAGCCTCAAAAGTTTGTGAGTGTGAGGGAGACTCGGAGATCTACAGATGACTGACGTTTGGGGCCTGTGTGACTGAAAGGATGGTGGCGCCAGAGAGTAAGTGAAGAGGAGAGAGGTAGCAATTTTGGACATGTACCTGGCTGTGAAGCCAGAACAGGTAGCACCTTTAAAACTACCAGCCTAAGACAGTTCCTCTCCTCCCATGGAGATAGGTGAAGATCCTATTCCCCTACAGCAAGGGGCCATGAACTCCTGTATGGCTCCCCAAAATGACCTTGAGGTTCTATTTTGCTTCTCTTTTTCCATACCTGCTAGGCAGGGATTCCCTGTACTTCTCAGCCCCCTGCCCCACTTCAACTGGAGCTATGGATACTTTGGAGGCAGGATTCCAAGGACAGATAGTGTAGCCAAACCAGCTAGGAAGCCCAGAAAAGCCTAGGGCAGAAACACAAGGTGGGGGAGGTGAGGCACTTGAACTTGTATGGGACTGTGCTGCACGGTAACTGAGTTGTTTGTATGTTTTTTTTCTTTTTCTTTATATCTTCAAAGATATATTTTTGAAGTAAATATTCTTTTGTAAAAGCTAATTTGACTATAAAATGGTTAAATGGAACTGGAGTGCAGAACCCCCCCCACCATTGATTGAATATAATTGGTGATGGCTAGAACCCTTAGTGGCAGAAACTAGATGACCCCAAGCCCCCTTCACAAGCAGCAAAGAACCCTGGAGGACACAAAAAATATGACATATGTTGCCTTCATGCAGAGGATGAGGGGCAGCTAAAGTAATCACTGTTACATAGATAATATACATACAGGAGAGGCATGTACCTTAATAGCCAGTGCAATTTTATTACATTATATATAACATATGAAGATACCCTATCTAAAATTATATGAATCATATCATATATAAAAATGTAGAACATTATATAGCATCATATATATTGTATTAATTATACATTATGTGAAGAATATAATGTTTAACATGCTACATTATATACTGTGTATTATATGGCATATGACATGATCTATCATACACACATGCTATATAATTTATATTATAGTTTGTTTTTCAGTCATGTCCTACTCTTCATGACCCCTTTTGGAGTTTTCTTGTCAAAGATATTGAAGTGGTTTTTCATCTCCTTCAGTTCATTTGATGGGTAAGGAAACTGAGGCAAACTGGGTTCAGTGACTTGCCCAGGGTCACACAGCTTGTAAGTGTCAGAGGTCAGATTTAAACTCAGGAAGATGAAACTTTCTATTTCCAGGCCCAGTACTCTACCCACTATACAACCTAGATGCCCCATTATATTATATAGTATACTATATTGTGTTATGAATAATATATTATGTTATATAATGTATATACAAGATATGTTCACCTTAATAGTCAATACAATTCTATTACAATATGCATAATATATAAGATATATGACTGGATACCTAAATTGTATGCATTTACAGTAAAATAGTATATTTATATAACATATTCTATATTTTACATTGTTTTGCTTATAGGATTGTTATATTATGTATGTTATATTCCATTATTATATATTTTATAGTATAGACCATACGTACAAGGGATATTCACTTTAATAGCCAATGTAATTGTGTTCTCTTAACGCTATACATAACATATATAACTAGGTACCTAACATGCATACTATATATAATGTATTGTGTATATATTATATAATGTGAATTGCATGTTATTTTATATGTATAATATGACATAGCATATCACATGTTATATCATTATGTATTGTGCTGTATTATGTGATATGTTATATTACATATAGCATACATATTAGGTCCATCATCATATATGTGTATATTATACTTTGTAATACTGTTGATTATTAAGGTACATGACGACTCCATGTAATGTATACATATGCATGTATGCATGCATGTGTTGTGTGCATATATTTATGTATATGTGTGTCTACATGTGTAATATCTTACATATAGTACCTTATAGCTTACAACAGGCTTTCCTACAGTGTTCCTCACAAGATTAGCCCTGTAGTACATGTATCACATTTCATAGGATAGTATTGTGTATAATGTATATTATAATAATAAAAATAGTAATAATATACATTATGTATAACATATATTATTTGTGTATATTAGGTATCATTGTATTTATTTATACACATATAATATAATACCATCATAATGGCTATTAAGGTATAAATTTCCTGTGATGATACAGTTTTAAATTAACTCAAGTGCATGTTGGAGAGAGTAATTATATTAACATTTATATAGTACTTTAAGATTTGCAAATCACTTTTCATGGATTATTTCATTTGTAATACCTCAGCTAGTCAGTGGGGACTCACATTGTAGGTAGAGCATACCTACACAAGAGGTGCCTCTGTCGAGGGAGGGGGTTTAAGGTAGGGACTGATGAAGGATCATACTGTATGAGGAATGTATAAGCTGGAATACATCGATATGTTTGTTCTGATTTATTTCAACCATTCTGATTTAAGAGACTGTGTATAAGAGTATCATTTCCTCTAGGCTTACTTCCCCACCTTCCATTTGCATTGACAGTTTGAGTCACTAGAGGACAAATCACTACTAATGCTCAAAGTTCATAATGTAAATCCCTGAGGGGCTAAGTTTTCCTAGTACTGTGAGCCACCACCATTATTATTGATTATCAGCCAGGAATTTTTATTTTTTACAAAGGGGATTTACTTTAGTGGAAGGTACAAACAGTGAAAACATTCTGTTCAAACCATGGGTACACTTTTCCTTTATACTTACAAGGTCTCTGGGGAAAGCAGGTTAAAAATTAAAGTACAAAAATAATGAGTCACATATATATATAAAGTATAGCTCATAGCTCCAAGAAGTCCTTTTCTCCCTTTGTAGCATCCTTATGAAGTATTTCCTAGATAAATAGCTCTCTGCTAGGGTCTGACAATAGGTACCTTTGTAGGATCGATAGCTGGCACTTCTCTTTATCAAGAGGGGTCATGATCCCTGAAGCTTCTACCTTCTGTCAGTGACTATTTTTTTACATCTGTCTGCAGGCATTTCCTCTATCATAGGCCACTATAATTCTATTTTTTCTGTCATAAGTAACTACCACTCTGTTGAACTCAGCTGCCAACTCTGGTCACTGGTGGAACCTATGATGGCTCTGATGGATCTCCCAAATTCACAGTTACCTAGGTGATAAACTACTGAAATGTACAATTCCTAACCAGACTGAAGTTTAATGGACAGCCTAGATGCATACCTAATTCTTTTATCCAGTCACAAGATAGTTCCTGTGTAGGGTACCATCTCTCTTTATCCAATGACCTAAACACTTTATTCCTCTTGAAATGATTAAGGACTTCTTTACACACTTGGTAGATTGATTGTTTCAACCCAGATATTTGAGCCCTTTGTGATTACATTAATTAGAATAGAGGGAAAACTTCCACCCTTACACAACTATATCTTAGGAAGAACCATTAATATAAAAATAGTAGGGATTGGATAAAAGAGAGGCATTTCCTTAAATAGAGTATGGGATAGAGGTAGCTAGGTGGCCTAGTGGATAGAGCACTGGGCCTGTAGTCAGGAAGACCTGAGTTCAAATATAGCCCCAGACACTTATTACTATTTTGTACTTACTCATCTATGTATGTATGTATGTTATATCTGACTAGTAGAATGCAAGTTTCTTGAGAGCAAGATCTGTTTTGTTCCTTATCGTTGTCTCCCCTACAATAGAGCCTTCCACATTGCAGGTATTTAAGAAATGCATTTTGAATTTAAGTACTTTGAAAGCTATCCATCAGACAAGTAAAGTGAAGCTCAGTTGATTTGACAAGTCCATATGTCCTGTTGGCCTGAGTAAAAGAAAAGGAAATATAAAGTTATGCTTCAGTATCCCTTTAGACCAGGTACTCTTAACTTCGTGTCCATGAACCCCATAGGGGTCCATGGATAGATTTCAGGGAGTTTGTAAACTTGGGTGAGAAAAAAATTATATCTCTATTTCAGTATAATTGATTTCCTTTGTAATAGTATATATTTAATTTTGTTCATTTGAAAACTTTATTCTGAAAAGGGATCCAGAGACTTCATCAGACTACTAATTGGGATCATGACATAAAAACAACAGACAAAGGGTTAAGAATCTCTGCTTTAGACCAAATGACTGGGTCTGGTCTATCTTTCACCACATATGTTCATGAGCAATACATTAACTTTGTCTCCCTTTGCCTAAGTAAAGTTGTGGAAATATTCTCCCCTTGACCCAGGTTCTTATTTAATCAATTGGGATCATTTTCTCACTCATTATAGGGTGTCTGAAACTTGAAGCTGTTTTGGTTGAACTATTCATGAAGTACCTGGTACCTCAGAGTAGAAGGTGGAGATGAACTAAGCAGTCTGTCTACCATACCACCACCACCACTCCAGTAATGTGGGGTGAATAGGGAGGGTAAAGATCACACGCTGCTAAAAAGATGCATTTATTTAGGTGAAATCTGCCCTACCAACAGCCAAATCCAGCCTTGGATGTCACTGCCTCCAAAGGTAAAAAGCTACTGCCATTGTATTTACCATAGAAAGCCCTTTCAGAAATACTTTAATTATGCCTTTAATTCTGTGGGGTTCACTATATGGTACTTTTCTTTTAGGCTTTGTATTATGAAGGTGATGGTAGGAGGAAGGTTTTCTTCCTGGAGCTCATTAAGAGACAAAGGGATAGCCATCATGTCTTTGGTATGGTTTGATGTGTGGGAAGATAACCTAGAGATGTGATCTCTAAAGAGTTCTGCCATCTGGAGTAGTTTGTGATTAATAGGTTACACTGTATGATATCTTAAGGTTACAGAGTGTCCTTTCACATATACTTTTTCTTGAACTTCACGAACTTGAGAGAGGAAGTACAGTGGAAATAGTATTATAGCCATTAAAAAATGAGGAATATTCAAGTTCAGAGAATTGTCTTGCTGGCTTAAGTTAAGTGGCAGAGCCCAAAGCCTAAACCAAGACTCCACTGGGTCTGTCATTCTTTCCATTATACTATATCCTATCTTTTCTAAGAATTGTAGCATAAAACGCTAAGGATCATACCTGAAGATTCCTTCTTTCTCAGAGCCAATACTACTGGAAGGAGAGAGGCTAGTGCATTGTGTAGGAAAGAGGACAGGTCAAAGAGGAAAGAAAAGTGAGGTGTTTCAGGAAGGGAACATGTGGCAAAGCAGAGAAAACTGATGAAAGGAATATTGCATTCCTTGCATGTTCTGAAATTCTGCTCTTCCTAACCCCTAAAAGGGTTTGAACTCAAGCAATATGGATAAAGGGATTTGCTTCCTGACCTTCATTTTTCAACTCTCATTCTAAGAAGGACTATATTTTTTAAGTAACAAAGAAAAGAGCCTTACTAATCATTTTAAATGTCCATGACAAGTTTCTGCTTTTTTTCTTTTTCTGTTTCTTATGCTGAAATCCAGATCAGATTTGGTCCCTACACTTCTTAGCATTGTTCGTCATGTAGTCACATGAAAAGATACTTGATTGAATAAAGTATGGTTTCTGTTTTACCTAAAGAATCAGACCTTTCCTGCCTGTCCATCTGTATCTGTACATCATATAATCCATGGATAATATTTTCAGTCAAAATTATTGTTGTTAAATTAAAATTTATCATCATAAGCTTCTCTTTCAACTTTCACATTTGTTCTTTTAACTATTTAATAAGAAATTCCATCCCAATACATTTACCATGGATCATATTTTTAAAAGGTAGCACACAAGTCTGTTCTCTAAAAGGCAGAAGAGACCCTTCAAGTCAGAAAGTGTGACATGTGGAGGATCAAAGGTGGCAGGCAACCTTGTATAGTGGATAGAAAGCTGGTTCCTAGGAACCAGGAAGACCTGAGATCAAGTCCTACCTTTAACACAAACTAACAGTGTGACTCTGGGCCAGTAATGCTGGCTGTAATCACTGCTTTAGGTAATGTTCTAAGACCATAAGTTTCAGAAAAGGTGTCCACCTTCATTGGTAGAGGAAGTTTCTCTCTAAGACCTCCTTACATTAATTAAATCATAGGTCCTATCTATCTCTATCCCACTTCAGTTTTCAGAGGAATTGACTGCTTTTGGAAATATTCACAGAATGATGTGAATTGAGTCTTTGAGCTTTCATATGGGCATAAAACATCATAAAGGGTTTTTTTAGGCATATGTTGCCTTCAAGTACCTTTTAAATCTAACCAGACTTCACATGCATAAAAGAGCAGAAAAAGAGAGTATGTAATCACAGGATTGTAAAGCTGGAAGAGCCTTTAGAGACCTCCTAATTTTACAAATGAGGAAACTGAAGTTACTTAAGAAATGTGGCATAGACAGGAAGTCAGAGTAGGGGATTGATTGGATAAGTATGTTTAGAGAAGACTTCATAGAGGAGCACTTTAAACTGTATACTATCTTGTTTTGATACTCAAAACAACTCTGGAAGCTAGGTAGGGCTGATACTGTCCTCATTTTGCAAAAGTAAAGAGCGGCGTTCTTCTACACAGGAACACATGCTTTACGTTGGCAATAATAAGCAAAAGGCAGATATATAACTGTCAGACCAAGCATATACATGTCCTCCTACAGTAGTAACCAAGCCAGTGCTTTGAGTGCCTCCTGCAGGGGTAGGGCTGGAATAGCTTCTCAAAGTAAAATTATGTAAATCACCAGATGGTGCTCTTAGCCCAGATGGCTCCAGCTTCCTCCCTTTGTGCAGGTGTGCCATTCCTACTTCATCCGTTTGATGCTTCATGGATGTGCTTTCAGTAAACTTATTTCAATCCAGACGGGTCCATACTCCTGACCAACAACCAGCACAGGGAGATCTGGTTGCACTCTGCCTTTCAGTGGGCCTATCCCCAGTACTTCATTCCATACCCTCAGTTGTCACCTCCAGCACCTCACTCCCATCAAGGCAACATGGCACCCTAGTTATGATGTCAGAGCAGAGGGTCAATAAGGGGACCTCAGTTTTGCAAGTTATCCTTCATGAGCCTTGGACAAGTGACATAATTAATGGGAACTCAGGGTAGATGCCATGTCAGCTTTATGATCCAAACTCCTCTGGTGTGAAGACTAAATTAAATCCCACTAGTTAAGGTTTTTTAGGACATTATTATCTGAGTCCTTTCTCCCTCCTTTTTGTAAATGTACAGATGTGACTTGCCTCGGTCCCTCAGATCCCAATGCCTCAGTCCAAACTTATCTAATCTGGTTTAAGAGTGTCAAGATTCCCAACAATAAATTATAACATGTGATTCATTTCCCCTCATTCCCTTAAGATTTTTATCTCAATAACTTTATCATAAGATCTAGTCTGTAGGAAATAATTTTTTTAAATGTATATCCAAGCTCTTCCTAACTTAAAGAGAGACTTTCACACTTTCAGAGTCCCCCAAGTCTTTCCACATGACTCTGCCCCAAGACAATTTCAGTTAACATTTATAGGAATTTCAAACAAGGAAAAGTTCATGATTTGTTAAAATACAGTTTGGGGTTAATATCCTAGAATAGTTAGTCATCAGTTCTTCTCTGGATCACTTCTCCTGAGTTCCTGCCTGTGATCAATATCTTAACCTTGAATCTCAAAACAAACATTGTCTTCAGGTGGGTCATATTGTCCAATCATTCCAGGTATGTAGGTAGAGATCAGTTTGGGTATTACCTTTACTTTATTTCAAAGGAAGGTGCTAGCCTTTGTTCCTCTCACTTTGCTAAAGGGAAAGGACTAGAAAGACTTTCAGACTGCCTAAGTAACTAATGTTTCTAGAGAAGCTAGAAAACTTTTCAAAATATGCTTCCTCAGGAAGCAAATCAAGAGAGTGAGTGCTATTTGAACTTAAAAGAAGGAGAGATAGTTTATAGCGGGGAAAATCAGAAAAGTCTTCATAGAGGAAGTGGTATTTGGGCTAGGCCTTGAATCATGATGAAATTCGGATGGACAGAGGAAATTACATTCTAAACGTAGAGAGCAGTAGGGGTAAAAGAGAGGGGGGAATGCCTGAAATATGTTCAAATAATGGATGTTATGTACAACAGATTACCTATAGTTAAGTATGAAGGTAAATGGTACAAGATAAGCCGGAAGGATAGTTTGTGGAAAACTAAGAACATTAGACTAAGGAATTCAGATCTCATTTGGTAAACCGTGGGATTCATTGAAGGGCTTTGAGCACTGGGACAGCATGATCAAATCTGGAAAATTCATCATGGGGAGTTGGATGAATTGAACCAGAGGGAGATTGGGAGGCAGGAATATATCAATTAAGAAGCTGGTAAGAAGAGCTTGAACTATGGTGGTGACACTAGGAGTAGAAACAAAAGGGTAGATATGAGAAAAATAGAAAGAGAATCTCCAGGATTTAGTCATTAATTGGATGTTGTGGGTAAGGGATAATGAGGACACAAAATGACTAAGAGGTTCTGACTTCAGAGTGGTGGTTCCACCATTCCACCATTTCTTTCAAAAAAAATAGTCAAGAATAAAAAGATCTTGGATGAAAAATAACCTAAAAAATTTTTAATAAATTTTTAAGAAGAAAGACAATCTAAAAGGAGCAGCCCTAACAGCTCCTGTGGTTGAACCCCAAATTCCAAAGGATTATTTAATTCTTATTCTCCTGTGGCCACCATTCCTAGCTCACCACTAATGGCATCACAAAAATTCTTCTTTTAATTCAACCAAAACATGGTAGGAGAAGGGGAGGGAAGATTAAGAAGCTTTACTAGGTAATTGGGAAGAATTCAATAAATATTAAGTTCCTACTATGGGTAAGGCACTGTGCTAGGCATGACTAATGATACCAATAGAAAAACCAATAACTCCTGACCACAAGGATCCCTATATTATACTAGAGGAATGAATGCAACATGTAACCAAATAGATAAATACAAGTTAATTCAAGGAGGAATACGGCACTAACAATTGAAGACTTGGAAAAAGTACAATAAAACAAAATAAGGAACAAGATACTTAAGAGTGTTACATTTGCAAAGGTGTAGCAACAGACTCCTTTTAACCCTGTGTAAGCCCAATTTGGGAAGTTCCGTTCTTGCACCACTCTGGTCTGAAATAATGCTCAATAGCCATATAGAAGGTTGGTTTTTCTTTTAGATAAAAAGCTCAATTTCTTCACCACTAGTGAGTATCTCAATTTAATTTAGGCTCATTCCAAGTGTTTTTTAATAGTTTTCATCATTTTAATCCCTGGACCCTCTCCTTTCCTTGTTCAGTCTCTCTCTCTCTCTCTCTCTCTCTCTCTCTCTCTCTCTCTCTCTCTCTCTCTCTCATACACATACACACACACACACACACACACAGAGAGAGCGAGACATTGAAGAATCTGGAAGAATAAGGACTGGAGTATTCTAGAATTTTGAAATTCCCAACCTAAGGACACTTCCCAAGTGCATAAAAGCTAAAATCACCAACTTCACTTGCATAGTCTATCAATTTCCTGTATTCTTGGGTTGGGACTCCATTTGCTCTGAAGGAACTG
Source organism: Notamacropus eugenii (assembly GCF_028372415.1). Lineage (NCBI taxonomy): Eukaryota > Metazoa > Chordata > Mammalia > Diprotodontia > Macropodidae > Notamacropus > Notamacropus eugenii. The sequence continues at coordinate 304,776,146 of NC_092873.1, forward strand.
GCCATCTAGTGAACTTTATAATCTTAAAATATTGCAAAGCATTAGGTGTACAATAAAAATAATACTAGCTATTTCCAGGAACAGTAAGAGAGGAGTCATTTCATAATAGAGAATGAGTTTGACTACAAGTTGGGGTGGGGGTGGCTAAAAAGGCCCTCTTCTTCTTGTCCTCCAACTATTTCATTTGCTATAGTGTCATATATAATAATAAATATTTAATAAATGCCCATTGAATGGAGAATAAATCTTCCCTTTATGGGGCTTCTCTAACCCTTCCTCCTCTCCCCTTGGTTTCTATAAAATAATAAACAAAATTGTCCCTAAAGGAATCTGCATTCATGTTTCACTCTTGTTTCTCCCCAGGAATACTGTAACTGTACAAAGGGATCTGAAGAGGCAGTCAAGCAGTCTCTGCATGGAAGATACAAGCTTAATCTCCAGTGTCGATGTGGATAAAGGGTTTGCCATTGGTTTTGTAGTTCTTATGTGCGTGTTCCTGATTGTAATGACAGTTCGGTGTGCCAAGCTAGTCATAGACCCTTTTAAGGCAATCCCTACATCTACTTGGCAGGAGGAAGACATCTAACCAGACACAAAGCCCAGGAAGTTTGGCATCTCTGGGATGAAGCTGGAGCAAATACTACATATTGTAGGTTGGTGAGCCTAATACATCTGCTGTCAATTGTGTAGAGAGTAATGATCTAGCTCATGAGATTATTAAACTTCCTTGTTTTTGAGCATTCTCATTCCTACTATTTGGGATATAACCTATTCCCTGGAATACCAGTTCTGGGTTTATAGAGACTGGACCCAATTTCTCCAAAAATCTTTTTGGCTCATTTTGTTCCCAAACTGGGATTCTCTTGGGAACCTTAGAATTTGGTTCACTTTGTTCCTACTCAGGATGTCCCCTGGGAATATCCACATTCATTGTGTCTAGGTCTCTATCTGACACTTAGGAACCCTAAGCCCTGGACTGATGTAAAACAAAGTCAATCCTGAGGACTACCCAAAACATGGCTTTTTCTTTGGAATTTACTCCAAGAAATCTTAAAATATAGTTAATGCCCAATCTCCACAAATAAGGATAACAGGATGGCTAATTTCTGTATAAGCACTCAAGGTAACAAGTGCATTTATCAGGTATGATAAAGGTAAAAGCCTTTATTTCAGCCAATAAAAAATAGACTCAAAGAAGCCCATAAATAAGTAAAAAAAAACACATAAAAGAACTCACAATAGCTCAAAAACAAACACAATTCTTCCTCTCTGGAGGTCCTAATTTACCACAGGATCCTACATAACTTGTTACCAGATTTTTAATTCCACCCTTGTGGTCTGGACTCTCCTTAAAAGGGAAACACATGTTACCCTTACACAGACAACATCCTTCCTAGGGGGCCCACACTGTCTAAATAACTCTTTGTAATGACACATACAAAGTCAAGGTCTTTTGTTCCTCCACAGCATGACTTTTGGTTCTTTGCCACTGTCCCAGTACTCCAAGCCAAGTGTTTGATTCTCATCTCTTTTCAAAAGGCACACTGATCATGAAAGTCTCCTTCTTTGGATAGAAGGCTGGATGTCTGACTCTCAAATTTGGGGTTATTCAAAAGGAATTGTGTCCAAGAAAATCTACTGTCCAAGAAATCTCCCCTCTCTGGCTAAAAGGATAAATTTCCAGATCTGGTCATCAGCCTCAACTCCTTCCCATGGAAACTTGGACTCCACTACTGGAGCCACACTGAGTTCAGATAGTGGAGTTTTCATTTTATTTGCCTGGATCTAAGTTCTATCTCACATCCTGACTATCTCCAAAATATGCCCCTGCCCTTGTCTCCCTCCACTTACCAACTCTGTTAGTGTTGCCTTTCCTCAGAATTTAAACTCTTGAGGGCCAGGATGATCTTGTTTGTATTTGTACCCCATCATTTAGCATAGTGCCTGGCACATAGTGAGTGCCTAATAAATGTTATATCTCAGTATCTATCTACCTACCTTTTACTCTAGGAAATCCCCTTTCTCTATCTAGAAGCCCAGATTCCAGATTGAAATTTAAGATTACCTTCAAGGCAAGCCCCAAGCTAGGAAATTCCCCTGCTCTGGCTGGAAGACAAGGGCTCAGGAACATCAGCCATATATCCCTCCCTTGGTGTCATGTGGGCAAGAACACTTGTCCTTTCTTGTTTGAGAAGGAGACACTCTTTGGGACCCAGACAGGAGATCTGAAGTTCTTTGGTATGGATAGAACTAGTTGCCACTAAAGTAACTTAAAGTTACTTTGGTACCCAGCTGAGGTAGCCAACTTGGAAAGCTCCAGACTCCAGGTTCAGGGTTGTTGTTTCACTGAAAGAGTGTAATGAAGTTGTTTTACTAAAAGAATTTACCACTGCTTTAGCAGCAGTGGAGAAGCAACTTTGTCCAGCAGGAGAGTGGAGAGTCTTAGAACAGGACAGACTATTCCTAGGAGAGATCATTGCCAACCAATCTTGAAGTCCAGAGTTTTGGACTGCCTCAGGTGCCTGCATTTCTCTACTCATGTATCTCATTACTAGATTCTATAAGTGTGTGCCCACTCCTACATATACACGTTGTGCACATTGCTGGAAGAGTGACCAGAGTTTATGATGGACCATCATATTTGGCTATTCCTGAGTAAATGTTACATAATGATTATTGTTGCTTTTGCCTTCTTGTTTAGTAAATATTTCATATTTAAGAGTTAATGGTATCATTGTGACTGCTTTGTGTAAATGGGAACCAGTGGGGGCTCAGGAACCACAGTGGTGAGCAGTAACAATGTATCTTCCCGCACCATAGCTAGCCTCTGAGTCTGAGAGTGAGCTTTGGTGGTCATGGCCATGGCTGCCTCTCACCCTCCACTATGTGAAAACCTTTTTGAACTGCCAGCAGGAAGACCAGAAAGAGAGACAGAGATGGAGATAGAGAGGCAGGGAAGAGAGACAAAGAAAAGGAGAAGAGGATACAGATGACACTTTGGATGCCATGTTCACAGATTAAATACTGCCTGTATCAGCGTGTTACCTCCCATACCTGAGCTACTTTAAGCATGTATACTTATATCTGATTCTGGGCAAGCTTTATTTCACCCCCATAGAAAATTCAAAACATCAAGGACTCATATCTAAGCCCATAAAAAGCCAAGACAGCTCTCTTCTATCAGATAAGCCTTCTTTATGACTTCTATAAGGCTCCCCTGAAAGGGAAAGCACTTGAGGGTCAATAGAACATTGACTTCCTTCCCCTGAACTTGCAAAGTCTACACAATTCACAGTAGTAAAGGAGGGCAAGGTCTGGATTTACTTTTCTATATCATGACTTTGTCCCAGTACTTCTACACTTTGGCTGTCTCCCTGGGTGCTTTGTGTATTAGCAAGATTCCCACGTCTTCCTGGGACCTAAGCCCATTCTTCATACATAGGTCTCTTATCTGCGCTGTTAGCCCTGGACAGTTTTTCCTCCATGTCTGTGCCTTTCCCTTTATGTAAGCCAAATCTAGGCATGGAGCTCAAATCTATCTTGGTCATGCTTCAGTCATCCTTAGCTGGTGACTGTAAGCCCATAAAATCCCAGGGCTAGGGAACTCTTCACAGTCCTATCAAGGAGATAGCAGATTCCCCAAAATAGTATTACTGAGGATGTTTATGTCTTATATAGAAAAACAGTTTCAACAAAGGTCTTACTTAGCTTTCAAATGTTTGATGCTGCTTGCCAGAGAGGGGTGGCAGTACTAGACATCTATGAGTTTAGCATCCATTACTGGCCAGAGATGACTAATGTGGATGCTAATGCCCTCTTCCAAAGACCATATGACAGGGAAAGCTATATTTAACTCCCAAGGTGCTGGAAAACAGATGGCAGAACAACTGGAAGTTTGGGACTTTTGGTATGTAAAGAGCATATGGAACCTTTTTTCATAGAGTCAACCCTATTTCATTCCAACAATAAACATTATTAAGAGCCTATGTGACAGGCATAGTGCTAAACACTGAAATACAAAGAAAGGTTTAAAAAACCTTAAAAAACCTGCCCTCAGAGAGCTCAAAATCTATTTGCTTCCATTACTTGTAGATGACAATTGAAGAGACCAGATGACTGACATACTATTTGAAGTAATACAAACCAAGAAAGAAGGCAGAAGGGTCAAGTGCCAGTCACTTGAGAGTACTTTATTGTAGAGACAATGGCAGAAACTGGACTTGTATAACAGTGCTAATTGAACTCAAATCAACAAGTCATCAATGAACATTTATTAAGTGCCTACTTTATTCCAGGTACTGTACTATCACTGAATCCTACACATGGCACCAGGAAGCAGTTAGTACCACCCAAGGCATATTTATCTATGGTCATGAAAGTTTTACAGGAAGATTTTAGAAATTGGCTGAGAAAGGACCTTAGAGCTAATAAGAAAATAATAGAAAAAAAAGAAATAATAATAAGAAAAATTTTACTGACCCAAAAGGGCCACAAATGTCACCAAAAATGTGATGTTTGTGCCCATGTGTGCAAAATACTATTAATCACATTGCATATTTGGAGAATATTAGCACCAGCAAACCTTTAGACTCTATCTACCTTGACTTTTTATCTCTCTGTAACCTGTCACTCAAAGCACATTTGCAGAAGATGCTTTGCATTGATGGCAATTGAGGGGCAGAATTGGCAAGAGTTTGAAGGAGAAGAGAGATCCTGGTTATCTGGCTTCCAGCTTTGAGAGAGAAGACATGGGTTCTTTGAGAACTTTCAGCCCAGAAATGGAAAGAGGTTTGGGCAAATGGTCAGAAAGAGATTATAGAAGATCCTTTGCTGACACTGGGTGCAGAACCGTTGCTTTGACCATATACAGTTTCCTCTTGCAGTTCCAGGGGAGAGAGGAGCACCGGCATTTATGGTGACAGGAGAGCAGAGTACCAGCTCACAATTCCAGCACCAAGAGGAACACTAGCATTTACGGCAGCAGGACAGCAGGGAACCTGGTCATGGTTTCATGGCAGAGAGGAATACTACCACTTGTGACCACAATAGAACAGGAAACCTGGTCACAGTTCTAGGGTTAAGAGGAATAAAGACAAGAGTGCAGACCAAGAGATCACTGACCACACCTCTCCTCAGATTACTTGTGGCAACTGACCCCTTCACAAGGTATGCATCAGCATACCCAACCAGGAACAAGAAAGCTTCCATAGTTGCTAAAATGCAGTGGGAGAAATATTTCTCAGGATATGGACTTCCTGCCAGGATCCATTCAGAGCAAAACAGAGACTTCAAAAGTACCCTGCTCAAAGAAATGTTAGCTTTGGCAGGCTTTTTAAAAGGTCTAGAATAATATCTTAGGATATTCAAGGCCCACTACCTAAGTGTTTCAACTGTACCCTGGTGAGCATGTTCTATACATGGAGACTAAAAGAAAAATCTCAGTAAAGCCAAAGTGTTTTTCCTAGTACATGCGTAAAGCTCCACTAGGAATAATACCATTGGCTTTACATCCTATTTACTGATGCTTGTAGAGGACTGAGCCTCCCTATTAATTTATGTTTTGAAATCTCTGAAGAGGGAGACAGTACAGAAACCTACAACTACTACATTTCTTAAGAAGTTAAAGAAAGCTTTACCTATATCTACTTTAGCCCAGAAGAACAATGAAAGAGATAAACAATATGATATCCAAATTCATTTTTTTAATTGCTTAATTTAATTTTTTAAATTTGGGGAAAACATATGATCAAACTACATTTTCATAAAGGAGATAAGGATAAGGCATGAATTTCTTGATCCAATCAATTTTGTGATAATTTTTATATAATATTTTATTTTCCCCCAGTTACATGTTAAAATAACTTTTAAACAGTTTTTTCAAAAAGTTTTGAGTTCATTTTCCCCATTGTTCGATGTAATTTCAGTATTATTCAAGCTTCTTTTTTTATAAAGAAATTAAATATTTTTTTTAAAGTTTTGAGTTCTAAATTCTATAATTTTCTCCCCCCCTGAGATGGTAAGCAATTTGATGTAGATTATACATGTATGATCATGTAAAACATTTTCACGTTAGTCATTATGTAAAAGATGACTCAAATGAGAAAAAAACAAAAAAGTGAAAAATAATATGCTTCAGTCTGCATACAGACAGTATCAGTTTTTTCTCTGGAGGTAGATATTATACTTCATCATGAGTCCTTTGGGATTGTCTTGGATCTTTGTATTGCTGAGAATAGCTAAGTCATTCACAATTCTTCATTATACAGTATTGCTGTTACTATATACAATGTTCTCCTGGTTCTACTCACTTCACTTTGCATCAGTTCATGTAAGTCTTTCCAGGTTCCAAATTCCTTTTCAAGACCTTCTACAGGGTAATAGAGTTCTGCTGAGAGATCTTCATGTTCTTGGGACACACAAATCAGCAGATCAATGCTTCAAATGCATTGCAAGATTCAGTGCAATCAAAGCCACTTTATGCTTTGTAATGGAATGAACGGACAACTTACTTGTCTAAGAAAACACTGTCAGAGGCAGGTGGAAGCCTTGCAGAGATGATTCATTGCCATCACATTGCCAGTAGGTGAGTTTGTTGGACTCCCCAATAAGCCTGTTGAGACTGATGGATGTTCATTTTCACCAACTTTGAGGCAAAGACTGACTGCCAGTCTTACAAAGTCTGCTTGACCCAGACAGTTTGTGTATCACAAAAAGAAATTTCACATGAAAGAGATCTTGCTTTAGGTACTTCAAGAACTAATAATATTGATACTTATTATATGGCCTGAGGCCTCTATCAGCTGAGGTTTAGGAAAATAGAAGTATGGTTCTGATGAAAATCATGATCGGTCAGTACCAACAAGTAGCACTAATATGGGGCAGATAATTCCATAGAAAAGCAAAAACTAGTTGACCAGTGACCAGACTGAATTAACAATATCCCGTGTGAAACTAGGGAAACACACATCTAGCCAGATGATAAGGCTTATTCACATGTGTTCGCTGATAGACATATTAATTTTCACATGTTCCTGTGTTATTTTCTTTCATGTACTCTTATGTATATTTGCTTTGTATTTTCATCATGCAGGTACATAGCTTGTTAATTATATGTTGTTATTATCTAGATGTATGTAATCAGGCTATATTGCATAGCTTGTGGATCTTATCTGATGGGTGTAATGGTCATTTTGGTTAGGATAGGACTGACTGCCATCCTGGTGTGCCAGTGTTGCCAAAGAACCTGACAGTAGCATTTCTTCCTATCTTAGAAAAACAACAAACTCTCCTGGATCAGAACTGGAAGATGGCTGGTTTTTTCCCCCCACTAGAGCAGGAGTTTAAATCTTCTGGAGGGGGATGAATGTTAATTACCAAATTTGTGCCACATAGACTTTTCCCAAGACTCATTAGTACAAGGCACAAGGGAAGGCATTCAAAAAAGATAATGCAGAACATTCCTAAGTTACCAAAGAGTTATCCAGGATTTGGGACTATGGACTTTGCCAAGCATACCCCAGTAGTTTTATTTAGGATAGAAGATATTAAAGCTAGGGCTGAGAGAAGAGTAGAAGGATGGGCCTCTATTGATTATTCAACCCACTTGAAAGTGATTACTTTTGTTAATTACTTTTTGCATTTGTTAGTTACTCTTATTAATTCACTGAAAAATCAATCAATAAAGCATTTATTGAATACCTACTATGTGCCCTGAACTGTGCTAAACACAACAGAAACAAAAAGAGGCAAGAGACAATCCCTTCTGTGGAAAAGCTTACAATCTCATGGGGAAGACAACAAGCAAACAAATATATAGAACTAAGTGTGATCAGGGCCTGTGCACTGCCTTGAATCAATCAAAATTATTGTGTGAGGGATGTGGTCATGCCCTAAGAAATTTATTTAAACAAAAGGTACTATCCCAGAATTGGATAGAAATTTTGAGGACCTGGTTTCCAGAAGTTGGTATATAGCATTCTAATATGCCCCTGAGGAGCAAGAAGGCAGGACTAAGCCATGAAAGAAGGGAGCCATGAAGAAAAGCATCATTAATTCTACAGGTTGTTTGATTGATTGGTTGTTGCTTCCTTTCTCAGAGAGGACCAAAAAGGCAACTCTATGTTAGAGTCAAGTTATAATTTGCCCTACTCTGGTTGATCAGATCAATTTGAGCTTGGAATGCTCCACTGCAGGTTGGGCACAAATAGTTCATGTGAACATTTGAGGTGGATTCTCTAAATTTGCACATCTCACGTTTCTTTGGAGCTATTTCAATTCTGCTTTGCTCACAGAGCACAGTACCTTCTTTGATGTGGGCATGCCATGCTGATCAATTCTGTGCCAGTATCTCCCATGTCACACCATCAGTTCCAAAGTTCTTAAGAAAAACCTTGAGAGTGTCCTTGTATTGCTTCTTTTGACCATCAAGTGAATTCTTGCCCTGTGTGAGTTCTCCATAAAATAGTCTTTTAGGCAAGCAAAGATTTGGCATTTGAACAACATGTTCAGCCCTTCAGAGTTATGCTCTCTGAAGCAGAGTTTGAATGCTTGTCAGTTTAGTTCAAGAAAGGACCTCAGTGTCTGGTACCTCTTCCTGCCAGATGACCTTCAGAATCTTCCTAAAACAATTCAAATGGAAATGATTCAATTTCCAGGCATCGAACTGGTAGACTCTCCAGGTTTCACAGGCATACAACAATGAGGCATCACAGAAGACTTGGGCTGAGGGAAGTTCTGAGAATATGTCAGCTTTTCTCCCAACTCCCCTCCTGTGCTTCTTTATCCACTAACACTATAACATAATCTACCCTTTTGTGAGTCAAACTTTTACAATAAGTTGATTTTTGCCTCAACCACAAATAAGTCAAGGGTTAACTAGAGATAGGTATAAATGTAAAATTAGGCAGAGAACCCTACCTCTGCCTAAATGTTAGGAATTTTCCTAACTGGGAGCCCAAAGCAACAGTGACTAAACTCATAACTTTTGATCTAAAAACAATTCTTAAAACCAAAGAGCAGGGAATCATGAGGACGTTAAAGGCCATTATATTGCCCTCTACACATAAAATGAACTAATTATTGTAAGGGGGTGTTACAAATTAGGCGAGTTTATGTTTTATATAGGAAAATATCTTCAACAAAATCTTATCCTTCAACTTTGAGATCAGGTTTTTCCTGATCATATATTCTACACTTTTTCACAGTCCATAGAGTAGGGATAGAGATTGGACCTGTGAGTTCCCTGGTATAGAGAACAGCTAGATGAGGAAACACCCTTTTCCAGTGCAGGTCAGCCCCTCCTCTGCAACTGATAGCCTTAGAGACTTGGTCTAGAGCATAAGTATCAAACACATGCCTGAAACTGTAGCCCAAACCAGCTTCAAAAGTAACTGAAAACTATTTAATTGTAACAATTACTATGCCGGACACATGTAGCATAGGAGTATCATTTTGTGGCTCAAAGGGAGACAATTGAAATCTTTAGCCTCTTTTTGCCAGAAGGGGAAGCAAGAGATTTGGGGCAGAAATTTGGTCCTTCTACTCTCCTCAGAGAAAGGGGAAGTGCCAGGTTGGAATTATGTCTATTTTCTCCCTTAAGTAGGATTAGTCTAGAGCAGGCCTACACAACTTTGGCCCTCAGGCCCCTTACCACATGCCAAAGGTTTGGCTATAAAACATAGAGGAAAACATCCTTTGTATGTAGAGGAAATCCTTTGGCCTATGGAAATCAGCTTGAGGGGGTCAAGTTGTGCCTGTCTGGTCTAGGGAATGTGGTTTTCAGGTTCAAAATAAACTTCTGGTCACTGTTTCTTAACAGGAAAAGGAGGGCCCAAGCTTTGTATCTAAGGTTTAATTTCCTCTCCACCAAATATCAGTTCCACAATGAACACACAAAGGCAGTAGCAAAGAAATCCATTTATCCAAGTGAGCAAAAAATGGAAATCAGATAAAGTATACATGGGAGAATATAAACCATATACTATAGAGCATACCTCAAATAAAGCCAGGACCAATCAAACTCAGCAGGACAGACTAGCACTGCTGACACCTTTCCCTTTCCTCCATGTCCCAACGCTGCTACTGAACAACTGGTCATTTAATTAGATAGGATTATCAGAAAATCGGTGAAAATCTCAACAAAAGTGGCAGCCTGGTGGAAAGAAGGGGGACAACCATCAATCAATCAATTAACCTTTATTAAGTGCCTGCATGTGCCGATACAGACCTAAGAGCTGCGGGACACAAAAAGAGGCAAAAGCCAGTCCTGATCTCCAGGAACTTATAATCCAATAAGGGAGAGACTATGTGCACACAAAGATAGACAGAGGAAGCTGTATGCAGGATCAATAGGAAATATTGCATTTAGGGAAGACACCCCCACCCGCTGCATGTGTAGTTTTACTCCTGCCCGGCGCTGGCTCTTGCTGGTGATGGGCAGGATTCTAAGGGCCAGAGACTAATCAGGCCACCAGGAAGGAACGCCAGCTCTGTCACTCGTGCCTGACTGATCCTTCAGCCTTTCTGGTCTCATATTCCTCCTCAGTAAAAAGACGAGGCCGGGATACGAGATCTCTGCACCCCTCCAGCACACCATCCATCTAGTAGGCAGCACCGAAGAGGGCGCGTCCCCTTTAAGTCAGGCCCCGCCCATCCTCCGTCTTCCCCTCCCTTCCACCCTAAAGCTCGGAAATGCCCACCCCCAGAAGACTCCTCCTTCCAACGCATGGGGGCGACCGCCTCCACCACCTGGTATCTCGGCCGAATGGGAGGCCGAGGCTACACCGACTGGGTTTGAGCCCGGCCGGCCGCCATCGTCGGTACCGGAAAAGCATGAGGGGCGTATATCCGGCGTCCGTCCCGCTTTGCGTTCCCCCTCTCACCACTTTTTCCCCCCCGATCCCCCGCTCCAACCTGCCTTTCCCTCATCCCCTCAGCTCGGGCTTCCTTCGCAGTCCGTGCCGCTGCCGGCCCCAAGGCGTGAGTCTGAATGGTGGGAAGGGGCTGAGGGGCGGCTGTCGGGCGAGCGTGGGACTCTGGGGACCGGGGGAGGAATGGGCAGTGGAGCACTTGGAGCCTGAAGAGGTAACTCCAGCAGGGACCGGGCCCCGGGGGCTGCACTCGAGCAGGGCGCGCCCAGCCCCTAGGCCGGGGGCTGCGAGAAAGAGCGCGTGGCGAGGGGACCGCGGGGTGGCCGGGCCCACGGCTGGCTGGGCGGGGGGGGCGGAGTTGACCGGGCTCTAGGGGCCTGTGAGGGGAGGGGGGAATCTGGGGGGGAACCACGTGACTGTTTTTGCCCAAACTGCTTAAATTGTAAACCTTGTCTGGACGTCAATCACCTGGAGTTCTCGATGGTCCCCTTCCTTTGGTGCCCGGGATGTGGCGTGTCCTCAGTCCCCTGGTAGGGCCAGGCTGGTTCCTGCCGCCTCTCAGCGGGGGTCTCTTCTGTGCGAGTTAATTGCTTTTTTCAGGTAGTGCAAACTCATTTTACTGCAGGTGAGACTGGTTGTTGTGGTTAGGAAGAGGGATAATGATGTGTGATATAATCAAAAGCCAAGCCCTAATAAGTGCTTTTTGATTAAGGGACTAATTATCAATGAAAGATGTTCGAAAAAGTTACACCTGTCTCTCCAAATGTGAAAGTTTTTCCTAAAAATTATCATAACATAATTTTAGGTATATACTGTTATGAAAGCTTATAGTTCAGTGTCACTGTGTATAAAAGTATCAAATAAGGTATAAGTTGTAATGCTTTTGCAAATATGTTACCATAAAGAAAGAAAAGACACAAATAGTAACCTGAAGATCAAATCACAAAGACAAGCTGACCTGATTATAGCACACTTGCTTTTCTTATTGACCTCATTGGACACTAAAGAACTAAAACTTCATAGAAAAATTATCTTTTTTTGTTAAGGGAATGCATCCTTTCATTAATTGCATATGGTGCTGTCTCCCTCCTTCCTCAAACAACAAAAAGAAGAACATTGATAGAGTGAATTTACTTCTAGAAACTTAGAATCTGACGTGAATTTTTTTTTCTGGACCTTTGTACTGGGCTTTGACTTCTTTTAACTAAGAGTCTTATAGCATTGCCTGGGCTGCTGGAAAGTTAAATGATTTGTCTCTGACTACACAGCTAGTATGTGTCACAGGTAAGACTTGAATCCAAGTCTTTTTGACTCCAAGGACTCCTTATTTTAACATTATCTCTTAAAGTCACGAATGCTGACATGTATATACATGCACAGAATATAGAATAAAACCATTAAAACAAGGTGTGTGTATAGTCACTTAGCCTCTGTTTGCCTCAGTTTTCTCAACTGTAAAATGGGGATGATAATAACACCCACCTCACAGGGTTTTTGTGAGGACCAAATGAGATAATATTTGTAAAAATGCTTAGCACATGTCGCTGCCAGAAAGAATAGCATGACCATGGGCAAGTTTCTTTGATTTTCTTCCCTTGGTTTGTTTTTCTTCACTTGGTTTCCTTATCTGTGAAACAGACATGAGGGCTGAGGAGAGGAAGTCATCTTTGTCATAGTCAAATCAGCTTTATCTCTGGGACCAGAAGATCTGAATTTGAAACCTGCCTCTACAACTTACTAGCTGCATGACCTGGACAAGTCAGCTTCTTTGAGGCTCAGTTTCTTCATTTGTAAAATAAAGGAGTTATATGACCTCTAAACAGAGGTGTGCTGGAAGCAGCTCAAACCAGGTTCCTGAAAGCTGACTATTTCACTTTTTTGAAGCATTTACAGGTCTCAGCATTTATACCTCAGAAATCAGAAAATGCCAAAAATCAGATCTTGATTTATTGTTTTGTTCATTAACTAGACTTAATGAAGTTATGGATACAATGTTAATAATGCAGATTAAACTGAGAAGCATGGTGTGGGCACTTCCTTCCACTTCCCTTGTAAAGTAGGTATTTGTGTAGGTATAGGCCTGTGTCCCTAATGTTCTTCCATCCTCTTCAATTCCATCCTGGTTTACCAGTCAGTGTTTACCATTGAGCAAATACTCCTTGTCCTGGAGATAGCACAGGATTCAAAATTAAGCATATTTAGCTTTTTCCAGATAGAGCAGCAGGGGCATGAATTTCCCAGTTAACTGTGGTCATGGTTCATTTTATTGTTTTCTTTTTTTGTCTGGGACAGAGAACCTCAGGCATGACTTCCTTTCCTGGGTGTTTTGGTTTGGGTGCTGCAGCAACTGGGATGGACCCTCAGGAGATTGCTGAGCTGCAGCAGGCTGTGGTGGAGGAGCTGGGCATCTCCATGGAAGAACTTCGACAGCTTATTGATGAGGAACTGGAAAAGATGGACTGTGTGAAGTTGCGCAAGAAACAACTGGCTGATCTGGAAACCTGGGTGGTGCAGAAAGAGTCGGAGGTCGCCCATGTTGATGAACTCTTTGATGAAGCATCCAGGTCAGAACAGAATTGACTGGGAAGAGTAGATATCAGCATTATAGAAAAGCATTTACTAAGTGGCCAGACACTGAAAAAGAGCCTGACCACTTTACTAAGAGTTTGTGATCTAAGACTAGATTCACTGAAACAAATAAATATGTATATATAGGACATTCAGGTATCAGTTCTAAAAGTGAAAGAACTTTTAGTGACCTGAAGTAACCTTCAAGTATTTCTATGTTTTATAGGTCAGGATAAGTATATTTTAGGCATGGTGGCCTAGAGTAGTTTCATAATTTGGTAGAGATCAAAGAAGATAGTTGTGAAAATTTGCTTTCCGTCTTTTGTGTTATTCAGGCATCTCATTCTAGTACAATCAGTTCCTTACTTGTAAGTAATTTTTTTAAAAAATTGTATGTATAAATGAGAAATAAGAAATTCCAAGTCCAAAGCCTTAGTTCCTGCTTCCCTCTTTCTATTCCTATTCTAACACAACTACCCTTTGTTCTTTAGTTTAGAATATCAGGTTAATGACTGACCTGGGGAAGTGGCTTTCTTTAAGCAAGCATATTGTAAATAAATGACCACATTCTAGTGTCTGCTTTAGTTTCTTCCCCTTCCCACACCACGCTTGCCAAGATGTTGTCTGCAGCACCCTTATTGGAACTTAGAACATTTTTCAATAGAAACTATAAATGGTGGTAAGATGTACTTAAAATAGAAATATTAGTTTTCTACTTCAGGTACATTATGAGTTAAGTGAACTTTCTTGAGAACAATATACTGTGGTGGAAAGAGCACTGGCTTTGACGTCAGAAGACCTGGGTTCAGTTCTTAGCTCTAATATTTTATGACTGTATAATCTTGGACAAATGACTTCTCAGAATATCATTTTCTTCATCTTTAAAATGGTCATTGTAATAATTGACCTATCTACCTCATAGATTCCTTGTGAAGAAAGCAGGGGATAAATTGTGAAACACTATATAAACTGGAATTATTCTATATGGGCTCCTGTGAAAGCTGAAACACCATTTATAACAATATCCACCCATTGTGTAGTGCTTTAAAGTTCGCAAAGAGATTTACATTCTATCATTGTTTCTGTGGGAAAATGCCTTCTGAATTGTAAACAACTTACTTAAAAATGAACAACCCATGTATGAACATAATAACTCTTTGAGGGCCCTCTCTCTACTGCTCTTGCTGGCTTTGACCTTTTTCCCCATTTGTGTCCCAATGCCAGGGCAGTGACTAACTGTGAATCTCTGGTGAAGGATTTCTACTCCAAACTGGGGCTGCAGTATCGGGAGAGCAGTTCTGAAGATGAATCCTCTAAACCCACAGAAGTAATTGAGATTCCTGATGAGGATGATGATGTCCTCAGTGTTGATTCAGGTGAGGGACAGGGACTAGGTCAAGGAAGTCTCAGGTTTACAGTGGAAGCAAGTAATGGACAACCCTGTTTATGTTTGGTCTTCACATGGATTCCCAGCTTGATTGTTTTCCAGTTACGTAAACATTTGTTTAGGATCTTCTCTATTGGACCTGTGCTAGGTGGGAATATAAAAACAATACAAAAAAAAAGCCCCAGTCTTCAAAGAATGTGAGCTCTTACAGAGCTGTTCCAAGTAAGAGCTTACTGTCTATTACAGGGATACAACTGTTAAACAACTAAGTGTACATGTGATCATTTAAGAAGGGGGAGCCTGTGAATGAGGGAAGTGATGAGAAAGCATAAAGAGAACAGCACCAGTAACAGAACTTCATGGAGTGTCAAACTTGGAGGACAAAAAGGAAAAAAAAAAAGCAAAAATGAATTAAAGAAGCAGACAAACCAGAGTAATGTTGTGTTGTTGGGAACCAAGGGAAGAAAAAGTATCTAGAAGCTTTCAAGAGTAGCAGCTGTTCCAGAGAGGGGAAGGAGAATGGATGGGTAAAAGAACATTTAATTTTGTATCTGGGGTATTCATTTTCAAGAGAGAAATTTTAATAGAATTGGGGGATGGGAACCAACCTATAAGGAGTTCAACCCTTAATGAGGAAATGGAGGCAATGAATTCAAACCCTTCAAAAAGTTTAAAAGTAAGGGGAGAGTAACAGAATGGGATTCAGCAGTCAGAAATGATGAATATGAAGAATTTGTAGATACATAGATTTGTCTCATTCATTCAGTAAGCATTCATTAAACACCTGCTGTGTGTCAAGCATTGTTTTGTGCACTGGGGATAAAAACACTAAAGTGAGACAGTTCTTGTCCTCAAGGAGCTTACCCTCTAACATTCTTGTATGAGCAGATTCAGAGTGAAGTAAACATAATTAATGACCACAGTGCTGTAAACTAGAATAAAGCTAGAAGAGATCTGAACTTTAAATCATCGTAATGACACATCTCAGAAGAACAGGGGATGAAATCTGCATCCTTTTCCCTGGCAGATGCAGAGCAGACAAATGCCACAGAATGTTTCATACATATTGGCAGACAAAGTCACTGTTTCACTTGCATTTGCTTAACGGTTTTTCTTTGTTACAAGGGAGAGTTCACTGCTAGTGAGTCATACCCAGAAATGACTAAAACATATAAACAAAAGGCATAAATAAACATTTTTTATTTTATTTTAGCATCCTAAAAATTGGAAGTGGGGGAGAAGATACTAGTAGTTGTTGGTAGCAACATCAAGGATATTTATTTTAAGAATAAGGGAAAGCTAAACGTCTTTGTGGATGAAAGTGAAAGAAACTGAAGCCGTGAAGGAGGGATACAAGAGTCATTTGATAGGGTAAGATCCAGGAAGATTTGGGAAAAGCTGGTTTTAGTTGAGGTGGAAGGGTTAACCTTTGAGGGTGGGAGGGATTCTTTACTTTCTGATACAAGAGAAAACGAGAATGAAGAGATCAATGAAGGTACAGAGAAATCTTGAGGTAAAGAAGAGGGAGGTTTAGGGAGCAGCTGTTAATTAATTCCTAAGGAGAGGTATGCACATTGAGTTCAGAATTCAGAGAAAAACTTTGTCATTTCCAGCTGGAGTGGCAGGGAGTGCTTCTTAGAAGAAGTAGGAATTCTTCCACCTTGAAGGGTGAGTAGTATTTGGATAGGTAGGTATGGAGAAAACAAAAGAAACCCTTTTGGATCAGGAAAACATTATGAGTAAAGACAAAAACTTGGGAAAGCAAGTGGAAGTCAGAATAAAATCATTCGAATAAAACAAATGATTCATGTAGGAGGCAGTAGTGAAAAAGAAGCCTACCATACCACGTAATTGCTAAGTGACACAAGGACCCCTTTTGATAAATGGTATCTGAAGCAAATGGAAAATTGGCCAAGATTTAGGGTTCAATCTTTGGTCCTGGAACAGATTTTTGTATGAAGATGATTGGCATGTCACCATTGCCACCAAGAAGTTTTTATCTGCTCACTTTTCTCAGAACCCTGTTCCTGAACCTCTCTTTCACACTTAGCCCCCTTTCCCTTGTTTTCAAGTTATTTGTATGCTTGTCCTTCCCCTCAGATTGTAAGGTCCTTGAGAGTAGGGCCTGTGATGTATACACCTAGCATATGGTGGGCACCAAATAAATGTTTGCATTTTAGTGATTTGACAATTAGCTCTATGTTTGAACCAGTCCCAAAGAAACAGAAAAGAGAAGGCCCTGAAGAGCCGATACATCTACATCTTGGTTTCTTGTGCTTATCTAGAACTTTAACCTTTCCATTAGGGTCCTATTCCTCAGACTCCTTATCAGGAATCTTTGATCTTTCAAGTACTGAGATTTAGTCTAAAAAATACTAAATGGGAAGTATTTATTAAGCGTATATCAAGTCCCAAGCACTGTGCTAAACTTAGGATACAAAGAAAAAGGGAAATTGGTCTCTGGCATCTGGTTTACAGTAGGATGGAGGAAGCAACATGTATATAATTAGGCATATATAAAATACGTACAGTCTTAAAATGGCACATTCTTCTTTGTTGGATGCTTGTCAGCTTTCTGGTTTTAAAACTATCCTCTCTGCTCCACCCTGTAACATCACTGAGCAGCAACTCTATGAAGTGCCTACTATATGCAGACCATTTTACTGGGCACTGGAGAAGATTCAAAGATAGAATGTAGTCCTGCCTTCAGTGAGCTTACAATCTAATAGGTTGGAATACATGTATATAAATATAAATGCATGTTTATATAATATTAATATGCATTTATTTATATAAATGTATAAAAATATACAATACTGTGACATTAATGTGCAATCACTATAGGTCAGAATAGAAAATAATAAGAGAGAAAAAGTGCTTTTGGAGATTGGAGGAAGAGAAAAGTCATTTCCTAACTGGGAAATCATTGAAAAATTCTCAGAAATGGTGGCATTTGCTCTGGAGCATGGTAGGGTAGAAAGAATGGAGGATTTGCATTGAGAAAACCAGAGTTCAACTCCCAACTTCGCTGCTTTATTACTTGAGTGATGGGAGGTAAGTCACATAACCTTCTTGGCTTCATTTTATCATTTATAAAGTGAGGTAATTACTAGCTCTGTCTAGGTCTAAATCTATGATCCTATAACCCTAAGTTGCATAAGATTTCAGTATGTGGAGATGTGTTAAAAGCAAAAGCTTTACATGTCTAGTAGAGATTTGGGAAGAGGTCAGGACTAGAGGTGTCAATTGGGAATCTTCTGAGTAAAAAGGGTAGGAGGAGTCATGGGAGTAAATGAGATTGTAAGAATTGAAGAGTCCCCAAGAAAGAACCTTTTGGAAGATACCTGTTTTAAGAACTTGAAAGAAGGAAAAACCAGAAAAGGACTGGTCAGAATATGAGGAGAACCACAAAGTATTCACCTCCCAGAATCCAGCAGGTGAGAGAATCTTGGGGAAGAGGTAGGGTTAACAGTATCACATGTCACAGCTGAAACTGACAAAGGAGGATGCAATGAGGAAGGAGGTGTTTGGTGACCTTTAGTAACAAAGGTTCTCTAAGAGTATTGAGGATGGAAACTGCATTACAAGTGAGTGATTAGACTTAGCTTTTTAGTTATAGGAAATGTAATTACAGGTATATCTTTTTCTCTTAAACCCACAGGTGATGCGGGCAGTAGGACCCCAAAGGACCAGAAGGTGAGTTAACTGGTAGAGTAAGAGGCAAAACGAGTTAAAGAAGTTGTTGGAATAGGATTCCTTAGCAACATCTGAGGGCCTACTGTTTGTGGAAACCTGTTCCAGACACCCTAGAAGACAAAAAAGCTCTTGATACTATGAGTTGGGTAGACAGCACTCACACCCACGGAAATGACCAAAACAAGTTTACAAATAAACATTATTTAGATAAGCTGGATATACAAGTGCAGGATAATCAACAAGAATTTAAGTGCTTACTACAAAGGAAGGCAAAATTATAGTCTGTCCCCTCAAGGAACTCCCATTCTAATATGAGGGGGAGACAACATGCACATAACTATGTACATATGAGATAGAGAGTAGCTGGAGGATGTTCTTGGAAGTATGAGCAGTAGAAGGAACTGGAAAAGGCGCTCTGCCAGTGTGGGCTTTGAGCTCAGTCTTGAAGGAAGCCAGAGGAATGAGGAGGGAGAGGTAGATGCAGAAATAAACAGTGAGGAGAGTCAAGGTAAATCAGGAAAAGTTTCCTAAAAGAACTGAATTTTGAGCCAGGTTTAGAAGCAGAAGCATGTCCTGCCAAGAAGTTGGCCATCCTGTTGACTTACTACAGCTCAGTCTGTTTGAAAGTCAAGCTAATTCTGCACCTGAGGAGAAGACATTTGCTAATTCCAAGATTTTGCTTTCCCAACCTTTGTCCTACAGCTCCGAGAAGCGATGGCTGCCCTGAGGAAGTCAGCCCAAGATGTCCAAAAGTTCATGGATGCTGTGAACAAGAAGACTAGTTCCCAGGACCTAAACAAAGGTCAGGCTGATGAGATGCTGGAGAAAGCCATGTAAAGACTGCCCTAGAGCTGGTGTCATCCTTCCTCTTCACACCTTGGCTCTGTTGGTAGCAGGACAGTTCTTGTTTGTGACCTATTTAAAACCATTTGCTTATGGTAATGCTTTTTTAAAATTTCAATTTATTTATTTTTAGTTTTCAACATTCACTTCCATAAGTTTTACATATGGTATTGCTTTTATCGGCATTAACCAAGTCCTCTGTCTCACAATCCAGTCCGGCATATTTTCTATAGCTATTTTTGAGTCTTAGTTGCCTTGTAACTATTTATCTGGCAGATGGTGGCTCACTTAGATCCATGAGTTTTCCCTTTATTCACCTCCTGCAACTTGACCTTTGGCTACTTTGCAAAGACTGGAAACCTTCCCCAGTGTAGGAGTGAACAGAAAAGAACACTTTTGACTCCTCTCAGCCAGGAAGACACGCAGAACCTTTAGATGAGCATTTGAGATTATTTGTAGATTTTGGGTTTCTACTCCCTCCAGGTGGTGTTGGTAATTGAGAAATCATGGGGCTTGCCCTCTAGAATGAGGACTTGAATCTTTTTGTGTCATGGACCACTTTGGCAGTCTGATGTGGACCTCAGAATAACATTTTTAAATGCATAAAAATGTATAACGTTATAAAGGAAACTGATTCTATTGAAATAAAGATGTCTTTTTTTCCCATTTTCTTGACTTCCTGAAGTCTATTCATGGGCTCCTTTGTGTTCTGTGGACTCCAGGTAAAGAACTCCTGCATAGAAGCTAACCTCAACCAATATGAGCAGTAAGGAAACCAAAGGCCATGGTTCTCCTCATTTTTTTATACCTCACCCCAAAGATGACATACCTAACAGTTTGGTGTGTTAGTGTCCCCAACACATGGAATCAGGAGGACCTGAGTAGGAATCTCTTAATATTTACTAACTATTGGTGACTTATTTCACTTCGAGCCTCTTTCCTCATCTGTCATATGAAGATAATAGCAGCACTGACCTTACAGGTTGTGAGTTTCAAATGAGATCAAAGATCTTTTGAGACTTAAAAGGGCTACGTGAATGTAATTGTTCATTGTTGCAATGCTTCTTCCTTAGGAGCTTTGGGTCAAGTACCTGTTGAGTTGAGTAAGGATGGTGACTTAGTTGTCAGCATGAGAATCCTGGGCAAGAAAAGGACCAAGACATGGCACAAGGGAACCCTCATTGCCATCCAGACAGTTGGTATGTACAGTCCAGGGGGAAAGTCAGTGGTATAAGGAGCTGTCTGGGCACTCATCCCGTTACTTAGGCAATCAGCCCCTGTGTCTCTTGAGCATTATTTGATCCTCTTTTTAGTGGCCTACAAGGTTTCCTAGTTGCCATTCACATCAAACCTAAACATCTAATTATGATCTTCTGGACACTCACCAATCAATGAACTCCCTTTATCAACTTTTTTTCTGCTTTAGATGGTCCTTCTGCTATTACAAAACTTGAGCTCTGGGTCCCCTAAGCTTTCATTTGGATCCTACCTCTTTAGTGTCATTCCACTTGAGGAGGCTTCACAAACCTCTGCAAATCTTGAGCAGCTTTCATGCGTTTTTTTCTTATTTTATTTTTCTCACATCTCTAGTATCCAATCAGAACAGATAACTGTGGTTATTTGGCTTTCCCATGTCCTGCATGTGTTCTCTCTCTCATTTGAACTGTTGAGTTCCTTTAGGCAAGAGCTATTTCTCCCATTAGCAGAAGAAGTCCTGGAATACAGACATTATTACTTCTCTTTCTCTATGTCTCTGTTCAGAAATAAGCACAAGGTTGTAGGTGTGAGGAATTAGTAAAGTGATGAATGGTGGAGAGAGTATTGATTGAATTTGGGTTCAAATGTGGCCTTTTCCATTTACTGCTTGTGAGACCTTAGATAAGTCACTTAATCTGATTGGACCTCAGTTTTGGTTTTTTTTTAATATATGTAAAATGAGAAGGATGTATGAAGTGATCTCAAAGACCCCTTTGAGCTTTTTTCTATGATTTGTGAGTTGACAATTATATTGACACCTTTCTTCCTTACCTAGGGACTGGGAGGAAGTTCAAAGTCAAATTTGACAACAAAGGGAAGAGCCTATTGTCCGGAAACCATATTGCCTATGACTATCACCCTCCAGCAGACAAGCTGTATGTAGGCAGCCGTGTGGTGGCCAAGTATAAGGATGGCAATCAGGTCTGGCTCTATGCTGGCATCGTGGCTGAGACTCCAAATGTCAAAAACAAGCTCAGGTACTGGGATGGGGGATTATAGAAAGAGAGGTAGCTGGAAGATGAGCAGCTCATGCATCCTCTAACAAACTTTCAGCTCTCAGAACTGACCACATTCTCAGTTTTGTCTTTGATTTTTATCATAAGTTCTCCAACCTCTGGACATTGTTCCCAAAGGCCAGCCAGCCCACTTTTCATCTGAGAGTTACAGGGATGATTCTCCCCTTTTCCCTAATTCCTATTTGGTTTTGTTTTTCAAGCCTTACAAAAAGAAAATATGAAGTAGAAGAGTCACAGAAATTCAAAACTAAAAAAAAATTTTGCATAAAAACCAATGAAATAGATGGTCATTAGCTAATTTGATTTAAAAAAAGAAAGAAGAAAAATCAAATTACCAGTATCAAAAATGAAAAATAAAGGATAAAAGAAAATTTTCCAACTCTCTGCCAATAAAACCAACCATTTAATGGAAGTAGGTGAAGATTTACAAAAATATAAAATAGCTAAGTTAACAGAACAAGAAATAGAGAATTTAAACAATCCAGTCTCAGGAAAAGAAATTGAATGAGCCATAAATGAACTTACAATGAAAAACCCCCAGGACCAAATGGATTTACAACTGAATTCTATCAAATATTCCAAGAACAATTCATTCAAATATTTTCAGACTTTGCAAAAATAGCAAAGGATGTGATCCTGCCAAATTCTTTCTATGACACAAATATGATCTTGATAGCTAAATTAAGAGTCAAAACAAGTGATAGAAAATTGTAGACCAGTGACCTTAATTAGCATTGATGAGAAAATTTAAATGAAATGTTAACAAAGGGGCTTACAGCAACACATGACAAAAGGTTATACACAATAACCAGGTTTTATTTGTACCAGGAGAGTAGAGTTGGTATAACATTAAGAAAACTACCAGCACAATTGGCCATAATAACAGGGACAACCAAATCAAATCAATAGATGCCAGAAAAGCTTTTGACAAAAACAAAAAATCACCCATTTCTCTTGAAAACTCTAGAAGACATAGAGACAAAAGCATTTTCCTTAACGTGGTAAATAGTATAACCAAGAAACAGCATTATATGTAATGGATATAAACTAAAAGCTTTTCTAGTAAGATTGGGGATGAGGCAAAGGCAAACCTTTGTCATAACTTCTTTTGACATCATGCTAGAAATGATGGCTGTAGCAAGGAGGCAGGAAAAAGAAACTGACAGAATAAACAACACTAAAGAAGAAATGAGATGACCATTTTTACAGATGAAGTGATATACTTTAAGGTCCCTGGTGAATCAACTGAAAATTAATCAAAGCAATAATTTCTGCAAAGTTGCATGATATAAAATAAATCTATATAAATGACCAGCATTTCTGTATAATACCAATAAAATCCAACAGAAAGGAGGAAATTCCATTTAGAATAACTGCAGAATATATAAAATACTTCTCAACTTACCAAGATAGATATAAGAACTGTATGAACACAGCTATAAAACTATTTACGGATATAAAGACAAACCTACATAATTGGAGAAATGGTAACTGTTCGTTGGTAGGCTAAGCCAATAAAATAAAAATGATTACTATCTAAATTGGTTTACTTACTCAGGGCCTTGCCAATCAACCACCAAATGATTACTGTATAGTATAGTTCCAGAAAAATAATAATGAAATTAATATGGAGGAAAAAAGGTCAAGAATCTCAGGGGAAACAATGTTAAAAAGTGGAAAGGAAGTGGGTCTAGCAGTAGTAGTTCTCAAACTATATGACCAAGCAGTAATTACCAAAATGGTTTGTACCAGCTAAAAAAACTGATCAGTGGAACAAACTAGGAATATAATCTGTAGAGGTAAACAAACCTTGTAGCTTAGTGTTCAGTAAACTCAGAGACCCCAGTCCTTAAGGACTCACTGCCTGAAAAAATTCCAGTTTTCTCAAACAGTAGTTTGACAGAAATTGGATTTAGACCAACACCTCATTCCCTTTAAGAAGATAAGCTCCAAATAGATATATGACCACCTGTCAGATCCAGGGATAAAAGAAAAGTTCATAACCAAACAAAGGATAGAAAGGATCACAGAAAATAAAATGGACTCTTTTAATTATGTAAAATTTGCTTTTTCCAATCAAAGCCATTACAACTAAGATTAGAAGAGAAACTGGGGAAAATACTTACACATTTCTCTAATAGAGATCTCATTTCCAAAATGGACAAGGAACTGATTCAAAATTTATAGGAATAAGAGCCATTAACCAATTGATTAATGGTTGAAAGATATGAATAGACAGTTCTCAATGAAAGCTACCTAAAGCCATATGAGAAAATGCTCAAAATTACTAATAGAAAAATACAAATCAAAGAAATTCTGAGTTTTCACATCATACCTATCACATAGCAAAGCTAACCAAAAAAGAAGATGACAGATGTTGGTGGGACTGCCGGGGAATGGGCATGCTGGTGTACTGTTGGAGCTGTGAATTGGTGCAGCCATTCTAAAAAGCAATTTGGAATTAGGCCTGAAAAGTTACTAGACTGTTCATAACCTTTTTGACCTAATGATGCCCCTAGTAGATCTATACCCCGAAGAGATAGAAAGAGAAGGGAAAGATCTTAGATGTACAAAAATATTTATAGCAACTCTTTGTAGTGGCAAAGAACTGGAAACTAAGGGGATGCCCATCAGTTGGAATGGCTGAACAAGTTATGGTATAAATATGTAATGGAATACTATTGTGTTATAAGAAGTGAAAAAAGGCCAGTTTAGAGAAACCTGGTAAGACATATATGAACTGTTGTAGAGTGAAATGAGCAAAACGAGGACAACAGTTTTATACTATATCAATACTGTTAAAGTAATCAATTCTGAAAGATTTAACTCTATTCAGTGCATTGACCAAACATAATTCCAGAGGACTGATGATGAAGAATCCTACCTACCTCATGACAGAAAGTCAGACTGAGAAACATTGTTGGATGAGATCAGTGGAATTTTGTTTGATGTAACTATTATATGATGCTAGGATTTTTTTCCCAGTGGAGCTTAAGGTAGAAGGGGGAAAACATAAGTGCTTGATGATTGAAAAATATTTTTAAAAAGATAAGAAAGAATTAGGAATCTAAGCAAGATGGCATACCAAAAACTGGTGAATTACACTGAAATCCAATAAGCCAGAGAGAACAAATAACCTTTGATTAGAGATGCAGAGATGTAGAGTAGCTTTAAAGAAGAACTGTTAGCCGCTGGGGTAGGAGGAAAGCCTGAGAACAAAGAAGAATGTGCACTGCAGTATTGCTCCACACAGAGCAAAAGAAGCTTCATCTTTGGGCTAGAAGAGTAGAGGCAACTAGGGTGTAATCTGCCAGATATTTTTAAGGACCCCTGTCTCCTGAACGGACTTGTTTCACTGTCACATTTTATTTTTAGGTTCCTCATCTTCTTTGATGATGGCTACGCATCCTACGTCACACAGTCTGAACTCTATCCCATTTGCAGACCATGTGAGTTTCCCTTTCCCCTTCCCACCTTGTATATCCTCTTCTTAAGAGACATAAATGATATCCTCTTTCTTCGTGGCTTACTGTGGCCTCATCATTCCATTCTAATCCTAGGAAACATATACTGAGTGCTAGAATCCTGGTGAGGCCCCTTGTGTAGGGAAGTTTCACTTGTTAGATTCTAGAGCTCTATCTTCATAGCCAAAGTACAACAAATTTCTGACACCACACTGTTTAGAAGGATCCATGTTTTGGGGGTGACTTACAAATATGCTATTTTGATCATCATTTTTCCCTGATGTTACACCTGGGCATGAGGAAGAAGATGCCAGATGGCTGTTTTATAATATCCTAAATATGTGACTATGCCTGAGGAAAAGACTTTCCAGGGAACAATCACTTCATATTGATGCACCTCCAGATATGTCTGATTGCAGACATTCACTTTCAAAGGCCATTTAGGCCAATGTTATTTTCTTGGATTTGCCACCTGGCTTCTTTTAAACTCCTTAACAAGAATCTCCACTTGAATTTTCTTGAGGGTTCATATTCAGGTATATGGTATGAGTAAGCAATATGTGTACATGATTTGCATGTTTTTTGCACACCTGAGATTTGCATACGCTTATACATGCTATAATCTGTCCTCAGTTTTCAAGTTAGTCTTGTTATATCCCTTGAAATTGTAATTTCTTTATATTCTTTTTCCCTCCCAACTTAGAGAATCTCAGTTCTCCTTTCTTCACCTACCTTTAACAAGACTTTTTTTCTTTTGAATAGTGAAGAAGACATGGGAGGACATCGAGGATGTTTCATGCCGAGACTTCATCGAAGAATATATCACTGCCTACCCCAACCGCCCCATGGTGCTACTTAAAAGTGGGCAGCTCATAAAGACTGAATGGGAAGGCACTTGGTGGAAATCCCGGGTGGAAGAGGTGGATGGGAGCCTTGTCAAGATCCTGTTCCTGGTATGGTCTCTTCCTCAGCTTGTGGGGAGGAGGCTGTCAGTGTAACAGTAGCTGTGTGAGGGAAGTAAACAAGGGTCAGTTTGTATCCCACAGTCTCCTGTCTCTTCCTTCACTCCCACTTCTTCTAGTCAATTGTTGCCTTACTTCATTTCTAATGCTAGGTAGTAAGAGTATCTTTGTATGTTGATACTAAATATTTTCTCATGTGCAGGAAGTAGGCATAGATTCTGCCATTGGATAACTCTAGCTAGCTGATGGAGGAAACACAGGACAAATAGGTATGAGATAAAAATAGAAGAGACATAGTTACAAACTTGAATTCGGTACCATGCAGACTTCTCAATTCGGGGGAGTTATGTTCTACAAAGTTACTGCAAATGCTGAACTAAGGAATACTAGTTCTAATCCTACTGAAGCATTGCTTCGAGGGGAAATACAGGATGAGGTTCTCACATGCTTCTGGTTATAACATTTACTTCATCACTTTCTGGAGTGGCCTAATGTACAGATTGGCAAATGTCTTCCATTTTCTGGATGCACTATATTATATTGTTGATGCAGCACTAGTCTGCACACCCGCACAAAGCTTATCTAATGCACCACTTTAGCTGGGATGTATGCTTTGTGCAAATCCAGCTTTTCATCACTGTGCCTTTCTGTGAATTATCACAAAAGTGCTATGTGTTTTGATTCCAGGGTGTTAAATTTCATTTTATTTATTTTTTTATTGCAATTATTTGTTTTCAGTTTTCTACAATCACTTCCATATATCTTAGATTTTTCCCCCTTCTCCCCTCTGTCCCCCCTCCCTCCCTGAGATGGTGTGCAATCTTATATAGGTTCTACCTATACATTCTTATTAAATACATTTTCACCTTAGTCATGTTACGTAGAAGAATTAAAATGAATGGGAGAAACCATAAAACAAAACATAACACAAGAGAAAATGGTCTGCTTCATTCTGTGATCCAATTCCATAGTTCTTTCTCTGGATGTGGAAGGCATTTTGCCTCAAGAGTCCATTGGGGTGTTAAATTTTAGCAAGTGGGCAAATTCACAAACCCAGAATCTGTGAATAATGAGGATCGACTGTATATTCATTGGACAGTCCGTGCTTAGCTTTGTATGAAGCTTTGTGGTATGTGTGGAGTATAGTTAGTTGTTTTCTCTCCCCTTATAAAAGCAGAAACAGGATGGGCTGGTAAACAAATCAGTCATTAATATAATTATCTGAGTGCCTCCTGGCTATAGAGCCCTGTAGATAAAAGATAAAAAGAAAGGAGGAACTTGGGTCCTAGGGCCTAGGAAACGTAATTTAGTTTGGAAGGACAAACATATATGAAAAAATTGTTAATAAGAATTACCAAATCTGATACAAAAGAATACAAATTAACTGTCATATAATAAAATTATTTTTGTTCCAATATGGAACAAAATGTGATTGAAAAAGAGGGACCTTGCAGTGGTGAGGGATTTAGGGATCATCAGAGGGAAGTTTCCTCAGAGGAAGCAGCTTTGGTGTGCTCCCTACAAATGACAGGACAGACTCCGGCCTCTCTCCCTTCTCCCCCGACATCAGGATGATAAGCGCTGCGAATGGATTTATCGAGGTTCTACCCGACTAGAGCCCATGTTCAGCATGAAGACGTCCACAGCTTCCACACTGGAGAAGAAGCAGGGGGGGCAGCTCCGGACACGCCCAAACATGGGTATGTCTCAGGAGGACCCAGGGGAAGAGGGAGGGTCACAGAGAGATTCTTTTAAAGTCATTTCCTTGCTTTGTAAATTGTCACCACTTTACTAGTCCATCTGTATGCCCTTTATGAAAACATTTGTGATAATAGCTGGACAGGGCTACGAATTGGAGTAATATGCTGTGGAATGGAGCTATTCCTTTTAATTAATAATGGAGGGAAAATTGTCAGTATGATCTGATTTGTTGCATTATCCACAGCCAATTAAGCTTAGCCTTATTTTTTTCTGTTTTTCTGTTCTTGTTTCTTATTGCTGTTATTCAGCATGCCTCTACCATCTTGAGTACTTTAAAAAAAAAATTCACCTGAGTAAAACATAATTAAGAAAATAAATCCAGAAGATAAAGAATTCACATTGTATGCCAAAGCCTAAAATGAATACCTTTTGCATTATCCATGCCACTGTTCACCTTATAGTAGTGTAGATAATAGAGAAATTAGAGTAATTCCATTCAGTTATTTGCTGAAGATGCTTTTGCTACTTCCTCTTTCCCTTTTACCCAAGGGAGGTGAGGGTGCATTGTGGAGTAGGACATAAGTGGCATTAAGCTAAGCTTATCCCTGGTCCATATTCTTTCCCCTGCCAGGTGCTGTGAGGAGCAAAGGTCCTGTAGTACAGTATACTCAAGATCTCACTGGTACTGGAACCCAGTTCAAGCCCCTAGAACCACCTCATACTACCTCCTTGCCTACCCCAACTCTGTCCCCTCAAGTGACTGATTTGGAGTGAGTATGACTCCTTATTCTCCAACCCCTTTTGGTCTTACCTTACCCTTCGTAGAGTGAAAGCTCTTCTTTGACCCCTTACTCATCATGGCCTTCCTTTTTCTCTCTCTCAGAAGTCTGGAGAGTCAGCTCGCTCAGGCACGGAAGCAAGTGGCCAAAAAGAGCACCTCTTTCCGGCTAGGTTCTGTGAGTTCTGGTCATTCATCCCCTACATCCCCTGGACTTAATGAGGTAGTCCCTGGTGGAAAGTCTGCAGTTGGCCAGACAGTCAGGTGAGATGAATTAGGAGCAACGTGATGGACCCTAAACTGTCTGTGGGCTTATCAGCATCATGGCTTGAGGGTCCATGATGTAAAAGAAAGAGGAAAATCAGTTTCTGGTTCAGAATGCTCAATTCAGTGAAAGAAACAAGAAAAAAATGATACCTAAGACATAAATGGTGCATCAGGAAATGTAGGCCTCGGTGTTGAAAGATTAGAATGATCACAGCCAGGAAAGTTGATCTGGGGAGACTTCTGAAGTAAGGGGGTTTAGGGCAAGGTTGAGAAGAATAGGTAATGATATGCCCCATACAAGAATGGTGTTCAAGGCTAGGGAACCACTTCTCAGACTTGGGTGGTTGAAGTTAAGTCAGGAAGGGAGCAAGTTTGACTTCCTGAAATAGGAGGAATTTCAGGAAATAGGGAGGGTTAGACAGGTTGCCTTGAGGGAAGTTGATGAAAGATGAAATGGGGATGAGTGCCAAGTCAAGATTCTAAGGAAGACAAGATGAGAAAGTTGTATTAGAAAGTAGGGGACAAAACAATGCCTTTGTTAGACTCTGAAGTGTGTGGTGCCTGCCGTACTAAGGTGGTCACATGGAATAGAAGCCCTGGATTTGGAGCAAGGAGGACCTGAGTTCAAATCCCACCTCAAACCCTTCATAGCTTTATGACCCTGAGCAGGTCACCTAACCTCTGTCCACCTCAGTTTCCTCACCTGTAAAATGGAGGTAATAATTAGACATAGTAACCAAGAGTTGTGAGGATCACATGAGATTACATCTGTGTAGCACTTTGTAAACTTTAAAGCACTATAAAATATCTAATTTTATTAGTAGTAATAGTGGTAATAATAACTCACATTCCTTTGACACATCAAGGTTGGTAAGCTACTTTCCCTGTGAGGTTAGAATGCTGTGATAGATCACTTAATCGCTGGGGGAATAAGGTTTTGTGAAGAGGCGCTTCTGAATCCCCACCTGATCTTCCTTCTCTCCCCACTCATTTCCTTCTGTCAGATTATCGCTAGGCTCTGCAACCCTTGGCCCAACCTTCCCAGCTTTTCATGGCATGCTGGAGCGGGCTCCGGCTGAACCCTCATATCGGGCCCCGATGGAGAAGCTCTTCTACTTGCCTCATGCCTGTAGTCACACCTGCCTCACTCGAGTGAGGCCGGTGAGTAATTCGCAGTACCGGGGCAAGAACCCCCTCTTGGTTCCTCTGCTCTATGATTTCCGGCGCATGACAGCCCGGCGACGGGTCAACCGCAAGATGGGCTTTCATGTTATCTATAAGACACCCTGCGGCCTCTGCCTAAGGACAATGAACGAGATTGAACGCTACCTCTTTGAGACAACTTGCGATTTCCTTTTCCTGGAGATGTTCTGTTTGGACCCATACGTTCTTGTAGATCGGAAATTCCAACCCTATAAGCCTTTTTACTATATCCTGGACATCACCCATGGCCAGGAGGATGTTCCTCTGTCATGTGTCAATGAGATTGATACCACCCCCCCACCACAGGTGGCCTATAGTAAAGAGAGGATCCCAGGGAAGGGCGTCTTCATCAACACTGGCTGGGACTTTCTTGTTGGCTGCGACTGCAAAGATGGCTGTCGGGACAAGTGAGTTGGGAGTGCTAATTATTTTCATTTCCCTCCTGGCTCTTCTCTCCTTTCTCAGGCTCCTATTTTTCTTCTCTGTTTCCCTCTTGTGATTCTTCATCTCTTTCTTTTTATTCTTCCCCAACTCTGGCTGTGCCGTAAGGCCTCTGCTGGTTATAAGAAGGAAATGATAGGATATTTGGGCCTAGATTTTTTTTTTCTGAGTCACTTTGTCAAGTGCCTACCTATCTCTGTTCCACTTTGCCTCCTTCCCTCATCATTCTGTTTTTATTGACTTCTTCATTATCTTTAGTGTTTTAATATGCAATATCTCTTCTTTCTCTGTGGATGTCTCTTATTTCTCTTGTGTGTGTACATATCCTTCCTTTTAAATATGTGTATTTCTGTGTAGGAGAATCTCCCCTGCCATCTCTTTCTCCATCATTTATCAATGACTTCTCACCCATAGGAAAAAAAACTTCCAGCCTCATTCATTCATCCCCTCTCATTCTACATCCAGGTCTAAATGTGCTTGCCACCAGCTTACTATCCAGGCAACAGCCTGCACCCCAGGAGGCCAGATCAACCCTAACTCTGGCTACCAGCATAAGAGATTAGATGAGTGCCTACCCACAGGGTAAGTGAGAGAGGGAGACTGAGGCTCAGACATGAAGGAAATTATTGGCGTTGCTTTTGTTTTGATTTGTTTGCAAAGACTTCCAGTGTACTGGAACAGGGAATACAGAAACAGTTGCATTTTGCTGTTTTTTAAAAAAAACAAACAAACAAGTATTTGTTTAGTCAACTTTGCTGTCATTGAAATGAAATAAAAGAATGCTATTAAATAATCGTTGGAAATTTTGCTTTGAGATAAAGGATAATCTGTTTCCTAACTGTATGGTTTTTATGACATTCATCTTAGCCAGCAAATGAAATTGTCAGAAATGTATTTTATGGAGTCAATACATTGATATTTGACTGGGGGTCACTATAGGCAGAGTCCTGTACTGGGCGTTAGATATAAATGAAATACATAAAATAAGTTCCATGTCTTTAAGGGATTTATAATGTACATAGACATAACATAAATGCATATAGGGAAAGTCATTATCTAAGTATGCATACAGTAATATATTGCCACTAGCATTCATAAGCACTGAGGAAGTGTAAAACCAAAGCATCATCGAAGGGTAATTAGAGAATTCTTCTCAAAGGAGAGAGTTGAGCTAGATGTCAAAGGGAGTCAGGGACACAGAGTGGCAGGGAGGCCATTTTGAACTTGAGCAATGGGGCCAACATCCTCCAATTTAAGGGTGTCAGAAAACGGAAGCCTAGAACATAGATAAACACACATAACCTGTGATTTAGAAGAAGCAAAGAAATTTTAGCTGATATCAACATTGGAGGGAAGAAAAGTTTTATACAACATATAAATATTTATAATAATAATGATATATATTATATAATATATATAAATTTATTTATAATATAAAAAGTTATATATAAAGATATCAGCATTAGTCTTTTGACTAATTCATTTGCTATCACTATTGGCAGCTTTGAAGTCTTTAACCGTTGCACGCACTTTGAAATGGAAGCACCTTTGGCAATGTGGATTTGTCACTGTGATTAATGTCATAGAGATCATATTGTAATAAATTTTAATCTAACCTCTTTCCAGGGTATATGAATGTAACAAACGCTGCAAGTGTAACCTGAACATGTGCACAAACCGCTTGGTGCAGCATGGGCTACAGGTTCGCCTGCAACTCTTCAAGACACAAAACAAGGGTTGGGGCATCCGGTGCTTGGATGACATCGCCAGAGGTTCCTTTGTCTGTATCTATGCAGGTTGGTAGAGTGAGAGAAGGAGCATAGACTCTTAGGATTGGAAGGGATATCAGAGACTGGTAATTCAACTACAAGATTTAAACATCATTTCCAACAAGCAATCACTTAAGCACAAAGACAAGTTAGACATGTAGAGAGAGGCTGCTCAATTGTCAGATCCATGGAATGGGGAATGGTGAGGCACCAGCAGGGGTGAGGAACCTGTGGCCTTCTAGGTCCTCAGGTGCAGCCTTTCGACTGAGTCCAAGTTTTACACAATAGTCCTTTTATTAAGGGGATTTGTTCTCTGAAGTTTGGATTCAGTCAAAGGATAGCACTTAAGGACCTAGAGAGACCCAGAGGCCTCAGGTACCCCCACACCTGGGCCAAAGTATCTGCTTTCCCAGAGAATATTTATGAGATCTATGCCTCTGTAAGCTGGGTTGTAAAGGCTACTAGACTAGAGATAAGAGTGCTCCAATAAGAAGACTAAGATCAGAAAAGGCTAAAACTGGTAAAAGTGAATGAATCTGATGTTAAATGTTACTGCCTAGTGGACAGTACTGAGACCTGTTTGAGGGAAGCTAAGCTCTTTTGTTTCCCTAGCAGAAGTTCCCAAAGTGGGCCATACCACCCTCTGGGAGGTGCTGGAATGATGGGAGGGGAGGCCGGTAGTAGCCTTGGGTGCAATTGGGGGGGACATTGAATAAAAATAAGGGTGCAGTGGAAGCATAAAAAAGAAAAGAAAATTTTGAAAAACCATATTTCATCTGCTGTGTAACAGAGTTAAAGTCATAATGATTACATTGTTTTCCAAATAAACACAAAATGCAAGTTATAACCAATCAGTGGAAGCAAGTGTTGAAAGGCAAGGATGTCACATATTGTCAGGAAGTCTAGCATGCATGTATGCATCTGCAGGAATGTGTGTGTGTAATAACTTGTTTACAATAGGATACTGTATGGTTACATGACACAATAAATGCGTCATCAAAATTTCAATGTAAGAAAAAACCACAGATTTACAATAAATTATTAAATTTAAGATGC
The DNA here is from genome assembly GCF_028372415.1 of Notamacropus eugenii. NCBI lineage: Eukaryota > Metazoa > Chordata > Mammalia > Diprotodontia > Macropodidae > Notamacropus > Notamacropus eugenii. Next base: position 304,809,422 of record NC_092873.1, read on the forward strand.
ACTATTTAAAAAAAAATTTTATATATTTTTTGAAGTGATACAAATTTCAAAAAACCATGAATTGGTTAAAGAAAGTAGATTTCCAGGGGGTCCTGAGTAAATTTTTTTTTGAAAAGGGGATGGTAGGCCAAATAAGTTTGGGAACCTCTGCCCTAGAGAGATCTCTTAGCATGAGAGAAACATTACTTCTCTAGGCATGGAGAAAAAGACATGAAGAAATAAGAAGGGGAATGGGAGCTCATTAGTTTAAAATTCAGAGACTTTCCCAAATCCATATAAGTGGGAAGTCATATAATGGTTTGTTATCAAGGATAGATGATAGCAGTCTTATGTTGGTGGGTTTGCGGATCATGGCCATGGGAAAAAGGGGGAGGACTGGAATGAACTTCTTTCCAATGTGCCTTTAACCCCTTCTTTTTCTATCCAGGCAAAATTCTGACTGACGACTTTGCAGACAAGGAAGGTCTAGAAATGGGGGATGAGTACTTTGCAAACCTGGACCATATTGAAAGTGTGGAGAACTTTAAGGAAGGCTATGAAAGTGATGCCCCCTGCTCTTCTGACAGCAGTGGTGTGGACTTGAAGGACCAAGAGGATGGCAACAGTGGCACTGAGGACCCTGAAGAGTCTAATGATGACAGTTCAGATGATAACTTTTGCAAGGATGAGGACTTTAGTACCAGTTCAGTCTGGCGTAGTTACGCCACCCGGCGGCAGACAAGAGGCCAGAAAGAGAATGGGTTGTCTGAGACTGCCTCCAAAGACTCCCGCCCCCCAGACTCTGGCCCCTCCCATCTTTCTGCCCCTCCAACTTCCATAGGGGGGTGTAAACCTCCTTCCTCTGAGGACACACCCAAGAACAAAGTGGCCACATGGCTAAGTTGCAACAATGTCAGTGATGGCAGCTTTGCTGACTCAGATAGCCGCTCCTCCTTCAGGACCAGTGAGGGTGGAGATGGGAGGGCTGGGGGAGGCCGTGGGGATGGAGAGAAGCCCTCCATCTCAGGGGTAGGAGTCAAAGAAGAGGGGGATGTCAAGCCACCCAAGAAAGAGGTGAGCAGTTTGGAATCCAGGGACTTTGGGGTTCTCTGTGCATAGTGCTGATCCTTCCTACAGTCAACTTTCTGAATTGTCATGGGGGTTGTATACTTTCTGGATAATTTTTAGCAAATGGTATCCAGCTTTCCCCATTACCCAACTAGGTTAGCCTAGGTTGTCATCTCCCACCATCAGCTGAATATGTGCCCAAGAAATATGATTCATTTTAATATTATGAGCAAAACATTAGCAAGAGAAATTATCTGATGAATTCCAAAATCTCTTGTTTTTGTATTGTCAGCTATTTAGGGTCACCCGAGAATGAAGCATTGACTATGTAGATTCTTTTGTACCCATCAAATAGCTTCCATGTTGGGAGTGGAAACTGAAGCTCAAGGCCAGTTGAGTCCACTCTTGGCCTCTAAGGTTCTGTTCCTCTGAGGGTTGCCAGAAGGCCTACCCTCCTTCCTGAAGCCTTCTGTCCTAGGACTGTTGCTGAGCCCACTGTGGCATGACCAAGATGCAGGGTAACTCCATCCACCCTCTGCCTTTAGACAGCATGGACCCACCCAGTGCTGTTCCTTGATCATGAGTTCAGGGGGAAAGGCAGTGTATAATTGTGGAATTTGAAAAGAAAAAAATTTTAACTTTGCATTTGCTGTTGTATTTCCCAGGAGCCTGATGAACAGAACAAGATTTTATTGTAAGTGTCTTCTGTTACTAACTCCCTGATTCCAGATCTGTCCTCTACTGCAGTCTGAAGAGGATGGAAAACAGTTCTGACCAACACTCTTCCCCCTTCTGTTTTGCACACTAGGCCTAGTGAGAGTTCCAGGAATTTTGGTTACAACCCATCCCCCTTAAAGATTGAAGGTATCAAGTGCCCACCTAGCAAGACCAATATGCATCAGGCCCGGAGGCATTCAGGGCCTGCCCAAGCCAACCCTGATGTAAGTGATGCTGCCTAACTTGTTTTCTCCATGATTCTGCTGGTCTTAGTCCTAAGACCAGGGAAAGCATTTTTACCATCACATGGTCTTCGTAAGTTTGCTAGTTGAGGATAGAAATAGGGTTCCTCCTTTTTCTTCCATGACTCTGGCTTCTTGCCTCATCCCACACTGTGGTTTAACTTTCTTCCAGCTTTAGAATCAGCCCTTTGCATTTCTGTCCTTTACCTCTACCCCATACTCCATTTTCCACTTATTGATTCATTATGGAGAACTGAGGCAGAGTACCCAGATTTCTCCATCCCTAGCCATTCCTGGGGAGGTATTACTACTTATGGTTCCTTAACACTGATCCTTCTGCCAGGATGTTTTGACACTGTCCAGCAGCACAGAAAGTGAGGGGGAGAGTGGGACAAGCCGAAAACCCACGGCTGGTCAGGCTCCAGCTACAGCAGCAGACAGTGATGACATCCAGACCATCTCATCTGGCTCTGATGGCGAGGATTTTGAAGACAAGAAGAACCTGTCTGGTACTTTGGGTGAATTTAAGGGGCATTTAAGGGAGTTTAAGAGCTGGTGTCTAGTAGAATGCCTAGAGCCTAATAGCCAGGCCCACTGTGTCCTCCCCAGCTGTTAATGTCACTCTTCCTATTCTTAGTGTGCTTAACTCTCTCCTCCAGCAAGTATTCTGTAAGGTTAATCTAGCTTTACTTGAAAAAAAAATCCCATTTAAAGTTCTGCTAAGCATCCCAGACTGTTTTTTTGGTATAGTGAAGAACTTGCCTGCAGGGAGGAGCAGAGATGGGATAACTGACCTCTATATAACACTTCATTTTACCCAGTGCTTTAAATGTGTTATCGTATTTGATCTCCATCTTAAACCTGTGAAGTCAGTGTCCATCCAAGGTCACATGGATGCCGTCAGAGCTGGGATTTGAACCCATCCCTTTCCTGGTTCTAAGTTCAGGACTTTCCTGCTGAGCCAGACTATGCTATCTCCAAGCCTTCATCTTCTTATTTCTCCACAGGCCCAATCAAACGTCAGGTGGCTGTGAAATCCACACGTGGTTTTGCTTTAAAATCTACACATGGTATTGCTATCAAGTCAACCAACATGGCATCTGCAGACAAGGGTGAGAGTGCACCTGTCCGCAAGAATACACGCCAGTTCTATGATGGCGAGGAGTCTTGCTACATCATTGACGCCAAGTTAGAGGGCAACCTGGGTCGCTATCTCAACGTGAGTTTCCCTTCCCTGCCATCCCAAGGTCCCCAAGACTGCACACCCTAAGGACCTGAAAACAAGCACATCCTAACCCCCTCATTCTTGGATCAAGTATCCCACCCATCTTATTAGACCTTACTTAACCTCAAGGGTGCAGCTTGTCCCTTTCCTTGCCTCCAGAGAACCATTTAGCCTAAAGCATCTCAGCACCATAGCTCCTCCTTGGGGTTGGAGATTCACTAGCTCTTATCTCCCTCTTGGCTAGCATTCCCTTACTTTGTCCCTGTTCCCAAGTCCACCCATATTCTGTATTCTCACCCACATTGTGACCATTCATTCTCCTTGATTCTGACTTCATCCTGTTTCCATACCCACAGCACAGCTGCAGTCCTAACCTGTTTGTCCAGAATGTCTTCGTGGACACCCATGACCTTCGGTTCCCCTGGGTGGCTTTCTTTGCCAGCAAGTAAGGATTGGGAGAAAAAGAAAAAAGGGGTCTGGGCTTGGCAAAGGGAATAAAGGTGGAAATTATCCACCTGTGTATCTTGTTTTTACCTCTGAACTGAAAGGGCTCCAGGACTTTTGGGCTTCCTGTATTGTGTCCATTCTTTGTTTCCCATTCCTTCTTTCCTAGGAGGATACGAGCTGGGACAGAGCTGACCTGGGACTATAACTATGAGGTGGGCAGTGTGGAAGGCAAGGAGCTGCTGTGCTGCTGTGGGGCCATAGAATGCCGAGGACGGCTTCTTTAAACTTCCCTGCCATGTTCAGGAGCCTCTGAGTCATCTCAAACTCTGTCCCTATCCAATGGACTTGATCCCTCTCCTGCTTCCTTTAGTAGATAAAAATGGGAACCCTGCAGTTGGAGGGTCCCTTCCAGTGTGGTGCTATCAGGCAGGGCCCATCCCCTAATCTTCCCTCCTAGCATGTCAGTTGGAGGAGATCCCAGCTTGAGGACAGGGCCCTTCCACTCCTGTCTCATCTTCTCCTTCCCCTTGACTGAATTCACACGAGTGTGGCAGACCTAATGTGTTCTTTACATGGGGGTGGTTTTTCCCACCCCCACTCCCACTTTGTATTCTTCCTTGAAAAATCTTTTAACAAGGAGGTAAATCTGCGTCTCTGGTTTGATTTTTCCTTCCCAGCTCCCTTCTCCAGATGAGGGAGTCTGATCCTATGGTCTTAGTTTGTTCTTCTTGCCCATATACACTGTGCTAAGTATCTTGGATCATCAGTTAGTCCTTTCCTATGTCCATGTGCCAGGTGAAGTTTGTGGGGGGGGAATGTGTGTGGAATTTTAAGGTTAGTTGTGAAGATGAACTGTTTTCCTGTTCCCCACCAAATTCCCATGTTCTCACATGTCTCTTGCTCTCACGTCTCTTGCCATGTTTTACTTAATCTTTAATATATTTTAATTAAAAAAACGCACACACACAAACAGTACAACATTTGGTCTGTGGGTTTGAAATGGTTTGATATGGTCCTCTCTACTGAAATGTCTGTCACCCTCCTCTCCCTAGGCTGTCTGCAGTTCAGGCTTTCAAACTGAAAACCAAAACTCCAGAGTACAATAAATAAGTAAAACTAGTTGCCGCCCCACTTCAGTCAAGCTAGCCTGACAGAGAAGGAGGAAGAGAGTAAAAAAAGAAGGAAAAGGCCATGGAAAGGAAGAGTCTAGGTCCTGTACAGGAGGCTGGAAGGGCAACTAGAAAGGTGTGACAGAAGAGAAAATGATGCCCTCGTGCTGGCCCCATGTGGACCCTACTCTGGGCAGAGAAGGCAAGGATCATGGACACTTGGTTTCTAGATGTCTCTGGTTAGAGGAAAGAAAGGATTAGGCAGCTCAGCTTTGGTCCCCAGCCATAGTAGGGAGCCTGGAATAATTAGGAGGGTCTAGCTTTGGCAGAATGAGACCCACAAAGGGAATGGTAAGGCACAGACTCTGTCTCAAGAGCTCCTGATCTGAAACTAGGGTAAGGAATGTGAGTCGTTCCCCTCACTCTGAACCCAAGCCTATGGGTGGGGGAGGGTGAAAGTTTGTCCCCGAAATGAGTAACAGGACAGGCAGCTTGGGGGGGGGAGGAAACCGCCCCCTGTAACAGAGGCTATGACCAATCCCCCTCACAGAAGATGGACAGGAGTTTGGTTTAAAGGCAACTGGGTGACCAGGAAGAAGGGCAATTGGAGGGAGGAGTGAAGGGAAAGGGAGAAAACTTACCCTTTCACTCCCACTCCAAGATTTTGGTGACCTCTGACCCCCCCCAAGGGATATCTTCCCCTTGTGGTAGGAAGGGGTGGTTTCTTGGCTTTATGAAATCAGGCTGGGGGGCAGTAGGACCCCAGGCTCAGTCATTTTTTCTGTGATTATTGTTAAGGATAGGGTGGCCATTGGCTAGATGATGGCTCTTCATTCCCCCACCAGTGATAGCCTCCTCGCCCTCAGAACTCTCCGTCTCTTCCCGATCACTGCGTTCATCTTCCACCAGCTAAGAAAGTAAAGGAGGCCAGAGATCAAAAGCTGCCTAGAAACTCCTTCCTCTCCCCCCTTTGGATCCTAATTTTTAAACTAGGTAGGATATCTGATGTGAAGGGGGGCTAAGCTTTGAATTATGGATCATGAAGAAAATGTATTGGGGTGGGGAAGAACCAAGTCCTAGCTAAGGAGACACAAAAGTGGAAGAAATCCTCACCTTTCCAGTTACAAACTTGTGTGCCATTCGAAGGATGAGGTAGGCCCAGAAAATGTGAAGCACTTGCAGTACACCCATCATGAAGTTGAAGAAGTAATAACCAAAAAAGGCAGGATACAGCTGCAGAGGGTACACCACTGTGCAGTGCAGGATCCTGAGGGACAGAGAGGTGAAGATGAGGAAATGGGTGAGGGATAGAGTCTGGGGAAGCTGAGGTTACAGGGTCCAGGGGCAAGGGGGACAGAGGGAGAACAAGAAGCAGGTAGGGATGGGGGCTTGAGAGAGCAAGAAAAACAGGGAGAGACCATCTCCTAAGCAGGCAGCATCCCTAAGCTCCCACTCACCAGAAGGGTAAAATGACGAGTCGAGTGATGATGAAGACAATGGCAAAGACAATGAAGATATTGTTGCACGTGTTTTTCCATCCAGCGTAGTTAAACATCTTGGCTGACTGCACAAAGACCCCCCCAGGCCCCTGTAGCCATCATTAAGGGCCCCAATACCCCCTCCTACACACACACACACACACACGGGTGTGTATGTATATGTGTGTGTATGTATTATACATCTATATATGTATGTTGGTAAATAACCAGGACATTGATACCCCTTACCCCAACCTGATGTCCCTAAAGGAGGCAAAAGGGGCAGGGGAGGTTTAAGATGCAGGGAGAAGTTACATGGCCTGGGATCTTGGGTTAAGGGAGCTCAGGGGAATCCTGACCTCTAGCAGGTAGTCAGAGGAGTCATGAAGAGCCATGATGAGTGTTCCTGCCCGGATGTAGTTGGCAAACCAGGAGAAGCTGATGAGGATGATAGTGGCCACATGGTGGATCACCTGCTCTTTGAAATCCTAGGGAGGAGATTAGAGGTCACGGGATGAGGACTTTTCTTTGTTTCCCAATCCCCACAGTCCCTGTTTCCCTTTCCCAAATATCTTCCAACTCTTGCTACTCAGAATAATAAAGTTCTTGCCTGCCTTCTAAAGCAGGAATTCTTAAATGGGGCCCATGAACCCTTAGGGGGAGAAATCTACAGATTTTGGGGTTTCATGAATGTGGATGGGGAAAAAAACTATCTCAATATAATTGGTTTCCTTTGTAATTCTATCTCATTTCATTCATTTAAAAACATTTTGAGAGGGGGTTCACAGGTTTTCAACAGACTGCCAAAGGGGTCCATGATACTGAAAAGGTTAACCCTCAAATAAAAGGAAATCTGAGATGATCTCACACCCTTATTTCCTTTCAGACGTAGCTCAACCATACAGAGCTTCTATCGGTAAATGGGAAGATCCAGTACCTAGAGAATTCCCCACACCACTCCTTTGCCAGCCAGTTGCCCCACCTTTCGTTTAACATCAGAAGCAATACTGAAGAGTAGGGACCAGTAGAAGGAGAGTTCGATCATGTAATACCAGTACTGGGAAGGGATGGTGGACTAGGAGAGAGGAAGGAAAACTGAGGCCCACCAAAGCATGGCTATTGCCCAAAAATACCACTGCCCACCCACCCCACCCCACCCCACATTAACTGCTTTACCCCAACAAGCAGCATTCCCAGACCTTCAAATTTCTCTTAGCTCAGTTCCTCCCAAGAATGTTACAGATTCCCTTCATCTCAAGTGTCTGGCCCCATCCCACCCCACCCCAAATCTCTCTTTGCCTCTAGCCCCAGATGAGGATTTCTAACCCCCACTTCTCATACCTGTATGGGATAACCTTTCCATACTTCCTTCATGTCATAGAACCAAGGTTTCTGAGAAAAGATAGTGGCAAATCAGAGGAGCTGAAATATTGAAGAGGGGACCAAGTCTTATGACTCCATCTCTACTATGCCAAACCTCCAACCCTCCCACCCTCACTCACATCCACAATGACAGCCATGCCAGCAATGAAAGCAATAAGATAAAAGGTGAATCTCCAACTGGAAGAAGAAGCAAAAGAGACTCAGTGGCACAGGAACAGGGAGCACAGACCCAGACCCTGGACTCCCCCACCTATATTCATGACCCTTTACTTCTATTATCCAGATATAGAGAACATCACATCTCCATTTCATCCTTTTCCACACCCAGCCACTCCCTATACTCTTCAACACCCACTCCACCACCCTTGGCTCTGTTGCCACCTGGCCTCCCGGAATTTCTTGAGCAGGCTTGGCCGGTCCTGATTTCGGCGTCTACGGAACCATCGTTCCACCTGACGGCTTGAGAGCCCACTCTGCCGAGACAAGAGCTCCACCTCTGCCTGAGAGGGGAGAGAAAAGAGAGAAAACTTAGCAGTGCCTACTTGCATACACAACCCAACTGAACACTGACTTCCCTCAGAACCTTCAGTAGTCTCTTTGACACTGACTCCCTAATTCCCTTCCCCAACCCTCCTTCACATCAACCTCTTTAGTGGCCAGGGCACCAGACTCTGGCTGTGACCTTGTCCCCAAAATTGACCCCTTATTTTCTAGTGCTAACGTACCCAAGGATCATCATTCTAGAGCTGCAAAGAATGGAAAAGCTCATGCCACAGTTCAATCCTCTCATTTTAGATGAAACAGGTCAAAGAGGGTGGAATTCTTGACCAAAAGTCACCCAAGAAGCGAAAAGCAGAGCCAATACATTGAGGTCTTTCTTACTCTCCATTTTCCCACTGCCTCACCAATTTCTTCTCTCTAGGGCTCACTTCAGATGCACCCTTTCCCTCCCTGCCCTGCTAAGATCTGGCCTCCAATGTGTCAGGTGTGCTTGGGGGGTACGGTGAGCATGACCCTCAGGGGCCTTGAGTCTCTCATCCTCCATACCTGTTTGGGGTGTTTGCCACTGGTACAATAGAAATTCTCCAAAGTTGGGTTGGGGGATGCTCGAAGTCGAGTCTTCTCCTTCACATTTAGGAGAGCAGCCAGTGGTGTTGCCACATAACTGGGAAAGGGATCTGGTTAAGGAGAGGGGCCTGTCTGTGCCTTTCAAAGACCCCCTATGACATCTGAGGTTGGAGTGGGATGGGGAAGCGACTAGGGCTCAGAACCTTCTCTATGGCCTCAGTTTCCCCAGCTCAGTAGGTTTCCTGGCACTCCCTCTGGCCTCTTTTGTTTCCCACAGCTCTGGACAAAGCAGCTTGTGTCCACCAGTGGCCTGGGGGAGGGGAGGAAACAAATGGCTATTGAAAGAATGGCCTGGGGGAGCTAAACCCTCAGGCAGACAATGCTGCCTTCATGGGGAGGGCAAAGTGGGGACGCAGTAGGCAAGAAAAGAGGAGCCAGGACACCAAGGCTTAACCATCAGCGATAACTAGGCTAAGAGATGGTCAAAGAGGGTAAGTGGGAAAGACTGGAAAAAGCAGAAGGGCAATATGCTCACATCTCAAAGAAGTATCTGACAATAAGAAAGAGTAAGGCGAGGGGCAAGGTGATGTAAAGGTCAGAAGCTTTGGCATAGACACGCCCGTCACGGTCCTCCAGGTCAGCCCAGGTCAGGTTCACAGGTAGCCACAATCGCTCCCACCAGAAGTAATCATATAGAGTCTGCAGCATCCTAGGGAACCCAAGAGATCAGGAAAAAGAGCTGTCAGGGATGGGGGCAGGAATGTTAGAGATGTTAGCACTCTGAGGGAACCATGATAAGGCTTACTGAATGAATGTTTGGGTTGGAAGGATAGAGATCACTCTTTACTCCCGCATAATTTGAGTGAAAAAACTCAACAGTCTGATTTCTCTTGGCTCCTGTAAATATGAACTTGAGGGTCGGGACTTCCCTTTTGGACCCCACGATGGCAGAACACAAGCTCTGGTTTGCTTCGCTCTACTTACTGGCTAATGATTAAGATTTCACCAGCTGCTGAACTGACTAAAGACAGACGACTCTTCCCTCTGCCCCTCCTTCTATCTTGCCCCCTCCTAAACCGACCCTAGCCAAGGAGGCCTTCCTGAGCAAAAGAGGCTTTCAAAACTAGGGAAAATTTCTCCTCTTCCCCACAGTCCACTAATGAAATGAGCAACAAAGAATTAGAAAAAGTGACTAGAGAAAGGAGTGACTGATTAAACAGAAGAGGGGACAACAGGTGAGGAAACTGTAGCTAAGAGTTAACCCATCAGACTCTGGGCTACAGGCCAAATTCTCCACTTGTAGTAACTGGACACATGACCCCAGACCACCCAGATCCTCACTCCCCCAGGCAGAAGGTTTCAAGCAGTCCAACAGACTGACTCAGTTCTTCAAGGAACCAGTTTTAGGCTGGAAAGGGAAGGAAGGAGAACAGTGGCAGGTCCCAAAGTTTAGTAAGGATTAAGAACTATATCATGTTAGAACTTGTCCAGAAAGAATACCAAGCTCGGGGCAGGGAGCACCGACTGCCACAGCTTCTGGAACCTTAGGGCAAGGCTGCTATATTGATATCAGTAACTAGTAGTACCCTCATTACCCACCACCTCCTAGGAGGATGAAAGGGAGAATGAAGCTGTCTTGACTGCTTGGAGAAAAGAAAGGACAGGGTGATCTAGAGACAGAGGAGGAAATGTTCTCCACTGGCAAGGAACAGGGTAGGTGGAAAAAAGTGGTTTTAGGGTAAAACCGGACAATCCCACAAAGCATAGGACCCAAAGCTTAAGAAAGTGAGTTAACCACAAGATCAAATTACAGAGACCGCTAGGCCACTATTTTCCTGGCTCTTCATTGCTGTCACCATTCCATGCTCCAGAGGAGTCACTGAGAAAGAACTCCCAGGGCTCCCAGAATGTTTTGGCAGAAAGAAAAATGACTCCACAATGATGACTTTGGGGAGACTGTTCTTCACTGTGATCTAGAAACCAAATGGTACAATGGCAGAAGGCTAAGTCCTCAGATCATAAAATAGCTCTGCCTATACCCTCTTCTTCCTCCTCCTCCTCTTCTTTCCCCCACCCCCTCCTGGAACTTGCGAAACACCAACTCTGCCAGTCATGGGCAAATACTCTCAGCACAAGGACTTTAGCCTCTTTATAGTCACCACTTCCCCTCCTAGAACACTGCCCTCAGGAGTCAGAGGTCAATCACTGAAACTAAAGAAGCTCAGGGCCCTTCCTTCCTCCCCCAGCTCATTTATCTATAATAATACCTTTACACCTTGATAGCACATTCCCCAGGCCCACCCCCAACTCTGAAGGATCAAATTCTGATCTGAGCTGGGAGGGAAATGAAACCTTTTTACATGAGAACAATAAAATTATCTATAACAAAATCTCCCCCTCAATCCCCTTGCTTTCTCTCCAAACAAAAGCAAAGTGGGAGTACAACTGAAAAGAAGGGACAGGGTAGGATGCTTAATAATATTATCACCATAGGGACCCAAGTCCTAACTAGACAGGTCCATACCCTCAACTACTCCCCACTTTTCTTTTCCTTTTGTCTGCTCACCCCAAATGGGGTTAGAGAGACATATCCACCTGCCAAATGGGCTTTATACTGGGACAAAGTTTCTCCCTCTCATGGAATATAAAACCTATCATGTAACAGAACGAGGCTCTGGTTATCTCTTCACAGAGTAAAAGAGGTGAAAAAGATGGGCAGGGGAAAATTTCACTTGCTTTAACCCTGTTGGAGAGTTGTAAGAGTTAAGTGCTTAGAGATCCTGGCAAAGGTCCTGAAAGTTGTGGGAGGAAGTCATCTCCTTGCCTTTTCTTTCTGACTTCAGAAGCCCAGGTACATCTTGTTCCTGGATAGAGTTGGAGTTGGGAAGGGAGGGTTTAAGGGAGTGGGATGTTAGCAAGGAAAGGAGTAAGCTAACCAGCTCAACCCCAAGACCTCCCCTCCCCCACCTCTCTCCTAGAATCAAGGTAAAGTGTATGTTGTGTAATGATGGAAATAATGAAGAATAATGCATTCTCTTGCCCATGTTTTAGGCTCTCTCTAACCACAATCCTCCCAACCTTTTTCATACTGTCCTCTACTGCCATTAGCAACAGCTCCCTTACTCCCTTAGCCTGCCTGGCAGAACACAGAAATGGAACAGATCTGCACAGCTCTGCTCTCAAGTTTGGGTTCCTGTAAAACTGTCTGGCTTCTGCTCCCTTCTCCAGTGGGCTTCTTAGGACCCATGAATCCAGTGAGAAAGAACAAAAATAAAAAGCTGAAAGCAAGCAAACACTGGAAGGGAGAACAACATTCAATTCCTCCACCACTAGTCTCGCCCCCTGCTGCCCTTTACTCTTTTACACACCTACCCTCACCTTACCCTACACAAACCTTTTTACTCCCAGGACTGCCCTCTAAATACAAAGATACACACACACACACACACACACACACACACACACACACACACACACACACACACACACACTCATAGAAACAAAGAGAAGCAGTTCTCCCTCCTCTGGAAACACAGACACCACTTTCTGGGGCAAAGGCTGGAGAAGTGCCAGAATAGCAGAGATTTCCTAGGCATTCAGTTACAAGGAACTTGAGCTAGGAGCTGCCCAGCCCATCCCTTACCTCTTCTCATTCTAACCCTAACCGTCATCCCAACCCTTTTTTTGGGGGGGTGTGGGGTAGGGGTTTGGAGAGCTGGGATTAGGGATAGAAGCTGATGGGCCAAAGGGTCAGGAAAAGGGGAGACCAGTTATATTTTCAGTCTCCTGTAATCTGTGCAAGGTAACTATAAGATCAGGGACCAGAAAAGCCCTGGAAGGATTTCTTAATCTTTTTTTTTTAAATTATCAGGCAACCTATGGGAGAAACACTGAAAAAAGCTGGAAGAGGAAGGATGAGGACAGGGGAGTCAATGCTCCAGGCTACTCTGTAAACATTCTTCCTCCCTTCCCCCCCCCCAAATTAGGTCAGAGTGTTGGGACATAGAAAAAGAAAGAAGAAAAGGGGCCCTCAGGTCTTATTTAAGGTCACCTGACATGAAGCCCAGCTGGGTCCCCTTACCTGAGAGCCCAGCACCCAAACACAACAGGCCCAGGCTGAGTAAGGCAGATAAAATTGCAAACCCTAGGGGCAGGGATTGGTTGACAGGTTAGAAAGGCAGAAGAATAAGCTGAGGAAAAAGAATGGGAAGACAAAGAAAAGGAGGGGAAAGGAACCTTTTCAAAACTTCTAGGGGAAAGTAAACACATTGCACTGGTGAAGAGAGTAGAAGAGAAAATGAAAAATGAAGTTCTCTTTGGAATAAGACTCTCCATTCTCAGGCAAGGTAAAGTCCTAAAGGATTAGATTGAGGGACAGATCAGGGACGTGGTTACACACACAAAATGACAAACACAAGCACCTAAACACAGTAAAATACAAAGTCACTGAAGCTTTTTATGCATGGATACACACCCACCCACTTAGTGACAGTTCCCCAGTGGGGAAGCATCCCTTATCAAAGCCCTTCCCAACCTGATACCTTGAAGGAAAGGGGACCACAGAAAGTGGCCAGGTTCCAAAGAACTTCAGAGACCAGAGTGCTTTGTCTAGAACTTCCACGTTAGAGAATGAAGTTGGGACTTTTGGGCCAAGGGGAGAAACACCTCAAGCTGAAACTTAATTAGGTTGGGGGGAGGAAAGGGGTAAAATCTAGGAGTAAAAGAAGCCCCCAAATGGGCTAGGTACTTTAGCTAAACACCTGCAATTAACTCACTTGTCAATTTGCCTTTCCTACTTCTGTAATTAGCAGCCTGCAGTTCGGAGAACCAGCTCAACCAGCATCCCCCAGCCTCAGCCTCCACACATACACACACCCCATAACGGTGCAGGAGTGGCAGGCCCCGAGGAGCCAGGGCTGGCTCTCCTAACCACTCCTTCCCGTTTCCCGTTAAGCAGATGAGGGCTGCCAGCCTCTCCAAGGTGGTCACACCAGGCAACTCTTTTCCTTCTTGGCTGGCACATTGAGTGAGCTGCAGCCCAAGTCCGCTCTGTACCCGGGAGGGCACACTGTCAGGTCGGGGGCCGCTGCAAAGTCCTTCGGTCCTTTTTCTTTCTTTTGCTTCACCTCAAAGATTGAGGGCTAGGCCCGCACCCTTTTGTGGTCCGGAGAGAGGCTTCCCTCCCCGGGACCTGTTGCCCAGTGGGAGAAATCTCCAGGCCTGGCGCGGAAGCGGGCGAAGGGAAAGCAAAGCCCGGAGGTGCTGGGCGAATGGGCACGTTCGCGAGCCCGGCCTCGGTGGGGCCAGGAGCCGGGGGCCCCCCGGCCAGGCCCGGCTCAGGCCTCGTCCCTCCCCAGGCCGTCCCTTCCCTCCCCCCAGGCTCCGGCCGCCATGAGCAGGGCTGGCTGAGGCCTGGGAGAGGCAGCGATCGCCCCATTCCCGGCCCATGCCCCTCGGAGACGGGCAGCTCGGGCGCCTCGCGGGCTCCCTAGCCCTAGGGGCCGGGCTGGCCGCCAGCGTGGAACCCCAAGAGCGGAGGTAGTGCCAGGGACGAGGCAGGGAGCCCCTCCGCCCCGACCAGCTTGGCCCCGGCCCCCGACTCGTGCTTCCCCTCCTCCCGCCCCTCCGCCCCCTCCCCGGGCCCCCCAGAGCCGCGCTGGGAGTGGAGACTTACTTGGCAGCGTCCGCGGTGGCCGGGCTGTCCTCTGCTCTCACCTCCCTCCCCCACCTCCTGACTCCACTGGGCTCGGCTGTTCTCCTCTCCTCCCCCTTCCGCCTGCCCGCCTGCCCGCTCGCTCCCTCCTCCCGCCGCCGGCGAAGTCCGAACCCCAGCCCAAGTCTAGAAGGAGGCGAGAGCGTCAGGCAGAGCCTAGGCGGGAGCCTGTGGGGCGTCGGGAGAGTAGGAGGGGGAGACTGGGCTGGGCTGGGCGGCGGGGGCGGGAGCGGGGGTGGGGGGGGTCTGCTACAAACCTTAGCAATCAATGACCGAGCCACAGATCGAACCCCCACCCACCCCCTCCTCAGCCCTGCAGCTGGGGCAGGGGACCTTCTGGGTGGTCAGAAAACAGATTTCTTCCCAGTGCTTCCTGCCCGCCCTTCCCACCTCCCTCATTCCTAGGTAAGCCCCGCAGGTCAGAAACGGAATCTTGGACTTGAGGAAAATGTGCATTTGTCACTTGAATTCAAAGCGCATCAGATAGGGGTGAGTGGCTTTCCAAAGCAGAGTGGGAAGTTGTAAAGGTCAGTGGACTTTTCTGACCACAAAGATCACTCAAATATTTGAACTGGAGGAAGGTCGGTCTTGCAAAGGGCTGGTGGCATGACCTTGGTAGGTTCAACTTGTCTCTGGGGCACAGGAAGGCTCCGAATTCTATTTAGACAAGTTAGAATAATGAAAATGGGAAGTGACGATGGTACTCTCTGCCATTCACCTCCACTCTGTTGTACTCTTTGCCCTAGTTACAGATGCATGGTTACATTGTTTCAGCCCAATTGCCCCAGTCTCCAGATGACACAACTGGTGATGTGAGCACATTTCTTATCCTATTTTCCCTGGAGGACTTGAGGTGAAAGAGTAGGTTGGCTGGTGCTTCTCCACACTTTGATGCTGGAGTACTGGGTATCAGGGCACCCCCAAACTTTCAGAAAAAAATGCAAATAAGCATAGTTGAGATCCTCTCTAAGGGTCAAGGGTCATCTTCCATCTCCACCATCAATAACAGTCAGCACCACTTCTTGTCTGACGTCCTTTCCATTTTCCAAAGAATGTGACTAATAGTCTGAGGCTTATATATAGAGAGAGAAAGGATGGGGAGGCTAAAAAGTTTCACATCAATTAATTTATTAGTCTATCTGCAGAGGTGTACTAGCTCAAGCTTGAACCTTCATACTCCCACCTTTAGAGACCCCTAGTCTCTAAGAATGAGCCTCCCAGATGCCCTCTTTCATCTGCTTCCCCAGCTCTAGAACCTGTTTTCCACTTACTTCTTGGTAGAATTTGTTCATAAAAGCCTTCATGGCCAAGGCCAGGGTCCCACTGCCTTCTAACACTAACATTTTCCCAGACCACTTTCCAATTTTAATTCTCCTAGGTTCTCTTTCTCTGTTGTGCCCACACAATCTGGATTTTCTGGGACAATCATTAAAAAAAAGGTTCAAGAAGAAATTTTTGGAAACAGGATATCCATTTTCAGACCACATGCCTCAGTTTTTTGGTCTGAAACAAATATCACTGTATATACCTTATTAGTTCTACTTTCTCCCAAATTTCCAGCTCTTGATTTCTCTCTCTCTCTCTATATATATATACGTATATATGTATATACGTATATATATGCTATACATGTTTATTATATATATACTATATGTGTACCATATATACTATATATGTTTATTGTATATTAGAGAGAGAGAGAGAGAGTTTTTTAACCTACTCTCCATATTTCACCAATTCCCTATCTGCTTTTTCTGGCATTTTTCTCTCTTCTCCAAAGTCCCAGTTCTTTCTCTAGCCCTCTGGTATCCCCAGACCTTGTGGTCTTCAGAGTTCCTTCTCTTCTCTCTCCCTTCCAGCCCCTACAACTCCCTGGTTCCAGGTACATAGAGTTCCTTTTCTAGCACCCTGCTGTCACAGACTTCTTTCCCTACCCTAACCTCACCCCTTTGGCACACCACTTAGGGCAGCCTTGAGTTTGCTCCTTCAGCCCTCTCACAGTTCTGCTCCCTCTGCTGTTCAAGCCTGCTAGATTCCCTTTTTGCCTTTCATTCATTCTCCCCCTCAAGCTAGCTCTCAGCATATCCAATTATTCCTCTACCCTTCCAGTTTTCCATTCCCACAACTACTTTGCTCCTGCCTTTCACCCTTCCTTCCAGCCCACCTTCTGAGCTCAGCTGCCAGCTGTATTTGGAGGAAGGGACATGCAGTCAGGCCCTGGTCATTCAGTTTTCCCGTTGGTATCTGCTACTTCCAAATGTCTATTCTGTCCCTACCCTGATCCTTTCTGCCACTGTTCTAGGGAGAACAGAATACTAATAATTTTCTGAGGGGTGGGGCGAGTGTGTGTGTTCTGACACAGTAGAACTACCCAGAGGGAGAGTTCAGCCAGGGCCTGAAAAATAAAGATAATGATTATAACCCTTGCTGCCTTTCAAGGAGGGAAGCAGGCATCTCTCCTGGAGGAGAAGAAACTATGCCCCCACCTAGTATTAGGGTGATGTTACTAGCTTTGTCATTATCACTATGATCTTATCTCAACAACTGTCCTGGAAGTGTTAGCCTCACTGCCCTCCTCACTCATCCCCTCACCCAGGCACTTGCTGGGCTGGTATGGCCACACCCACAGTGTCCCTGTGACAAGTGGGGTGACTCACTTCCTTTGCACAGGCCTACAGAAGTGTCAGGGAGTTGGAGGTGCCCAAGGCTCCCGCAGTGCCTTTAGTTCCTGGGCCTTAGGGCACAGGGTAGATTGCCAGGATAGAGTTAGAAAACTATAGATCTTTTTCCAGGTCAAGCAAACACAGCCCAACACAGAAGGGACAGTGGAAAAGAGAAACAGTGACTAGTAGGGACTTCAGGACAGGGAAAAAGACTGAAATAGTTTGGAGGGAAAAATCAATGAGGCCTCCTGAGACAGAGGATACTGGATAGAACTGGCCCAAAGCCAAAAAGGTCACTGACAGGGAAAGAAGCAAAAATGGGAAAGAAACAGGACAGATGTCTTGGTAGCAAGAGATTAGACCTACTCATTTTTTTCTCATACCCAAGGTGAGCTGTCTTGCTCTTTCATTCAAACAGGTTAGTTAGGGGACTCATGGAAAAGAAAGGGAGGAAAGCAAGAATCCTCATCCCATTCTTGAACTTTGTTTGGAGTTCCACCAACTTATTGGCAGAAATGAACTGTATCTGAGGAGGGAGATGGACAGGCTTCTTCAGCAACCATTTCTACTATTCCCTTGGATCCAGAGCTGTTACAGCAAGGAGAATGGATAAAGTGGAGGGAAACACAGTGAGGAAATTTGTGGTAGGCACTGGGAGGAGGAGGAGAACCTTCTAACTAGATTTCTCTTCCTTTATGTAAAAGCATGAGGTCTTTTAAGATCCCAACTGCTAGTGTCTCCAAAAAAAAATAGCCTTGTATTTGTTTTTTTATATTTGTATATACTTATAGAAGTATTACTCATATACACATATAGGTATATGGTATACTTATATATTGTCTCTCCAAATCTAATGTAAGTTCCTTGAAGGGAGGGACAATTTCTTTGCTGTTTTTGTATCCCTGCCACATAGCAGACAATTAATATAAATTCTTGTTGATGACTGATTGAATGATGCTGTGTTCTGTACATTGTGCCCATGAATTAGCAGTGGAGAACTCAAGTAGTAAAACCAAGCCCCTTGGTGTTGTGAACTGGTCTGAAGTGGAGAGCAGGACAGCTCACCTAGGGGGCAAAAGAAAAAACGTGAGTAGGTATAATCTTCTGCTACCAGGACATTTATCCTGTTTCTTTCCCATCTTTGCTCCTCTCCCTGTAGGGGTAGCTAGGTAATGCAGTGGATAGAGCACCAGTGCAGGAGTCAGGAGGACCTGAGGTCAAATCTTACCTCAGACACTTGACACTCACTAGCTGTGTGACCTTGGGCAAGTCACTTAACCCCAGCTGCCTCATCCTGGGTCATCTCCAGTCATCCTCATGAATATCTGGTCACTGGATTCAGATGACTCTGGAGAAGTGAGGCTGGTGACCTGCACAGCCCTCCCTCACTCAAAACAATGTCAAGTGAAAGTCATGTCATTATTTCTCTGATGGCATGGTCTTTTTCAGCAACGAAGGATGAACACACACCCTCTCCCAGGCAGGAATTGGGCTAGTTCCACCCAGTAATCTCTGTCCCAGGGGTCTTGTTGATTTTCCCCTTTGAGACTTGCAAAGTTTCGGTAGAGAACAGACCAAAAACCGCCACCAGGGGGCAAGACCCCTTTCCCTGGACCTGCTGAGTTCCAAGATTCTTGACATTGGTGCCCTCTTGTGGGCTCTTAGAGGTTATGGCTGACTCTAGGGAGAAGGGCCTCAAGTGGACTATTCCCCTAGAGGAGCAATTAGGCATTTGTCCCAGGCATGTGGGTGTTATCTGCATTTTTTTGCACAGGAGGAAGAGAGATCATAGGTGCCTACCACCACTGAAATCTCTTCCCAGGGGACCTGGCACCATGAGAATTGATACCATCTACTTTAGAAGTAAGCTTATCATTAGGGAATCTAGGTGAGGTGAGGGAGGGACAGGTTTGAAACAGAAAAGCTCTTTGCCTACTCTGAAAGAGAGAGAGAGAGAGAGAGAGAGAGAGAGAGAGAGAGAGAGAGAGAGAGAGAGAGAGAGAGAGAGAGAGAGAGAGAGTGTATCCCAGGGAGGATAGTCTAACTTGTCCTGGAAATGGGAAAAGGCTGTCCCCAGTCTTTAGAGGCTACATTATGAGACTTGTGGAGTCCTCCAGGGCCCCCTACTGCACCACAATACTGTTCACTTGCTGTTCACCTGCTGCTTTGTGCACCAATGGGTCCCAAAGGGAGGAAGAGCCCAGCTGCTGGGATTGCATCACCTACAGCTAGGACAGCCCATGAGCCAATAAAACAAAGGGACACTGGACAACCACCACGGGGTAAAAAGCTGAGTCTTGAGGCTCAAAGATCTTAGTATCTCCCATGATCCTCTTCCTCCATTTTGTGACCTCTTGGGATTCACATATTTAAGCTCAAAGTTCAACATCTCTTTTTATAGGTCCCCTTCCCAAATATGGCCCCCTTCCCCTCCATTATATGCCCTTTTAAAATTTCTCTCCTTATTTAGATTTCTGGGGAGATAAACAGAATCCTATCTACGCTGCCTGGAATTGTAAAATCCCTTCCCTGCTGCTATGAATCCAACACCAAGTTGTCTATTCAGGGAGTGGTCTAAAGAGGTTTGGGCTGGGACCCCTCTGGGGGCCTGTCACTGGGGTGTCCCTGCTGGCATGTGCCCCAACAAGTTCTCTGCAATGCCATCAAACCTGGGATCAGTCCTAGAGCCTGTCTGACTTGCCCCCTCTACCCTCCCTCCAGGGAGCCAGGAGCCAGAGTTAGAGCCTGGCTTCTGTTGCCCCTACACCTGGCCCCCTTAGGGAAAACAGTATACAAAGCCCCCAGTATCTGGCATTGAACTGCTCAGAGGGAGAGTGTGGGATGAATGAACCAGAAGAAAGGACAGGCAGGGAAGTGTGGGGGTGTTGTGCCCAGGTACAGCCAGATCCTCTCCCACAACTGGGAGGGGCCAAGGGCGGGAGACACCAGCTGGTCTGGTCTGGAAGGGAGGTCACCTGACTCACAACTCAGCCAGGTCCTGCACACACCCCCTCCACTATCACAGAGAAGCTGGTCTCACACTCAACATTGGATAAACGGTTGGACCCTCTGTTCCAGGTAAGTTTTCTGATCCCTCACCCTCACCTGATGGAGTCTTTCTGCACCCTCAGGATGGACAGGTCTGCCTTTCACAGACACACAAGTCTACGTGATGGTATGTACTGACCTAGGTTCATAGGCACACACATACCTGTACATGGATTGTGCTCATGAACTAAAGAGTCTCAGCTTAGGGCCTAAAGGGAGATGAATAGAAGCTGAAAGAGGTCAGGTGAAGTGTTAGATGGATACAGGATAAAAGCAGGTGTGGGGAGTAAAATGAAGAATGGAAAATGTTCGGAAGCTGGGGCTCCGGCCTTAAAGGATGAGAATGGGTCTTCTACACACTCATTTTCTACCCTGCCCCAAGATTCAATACCATTGACAACTCAGCAGCCTATGGAGAAGAAGGATAAAGATTTCTTAAAGGGAGAAATCTACTTTAGACCACAGATCTGGTATTGTGGGGATCATCACCTGGGGTTAGGATGAGTCCTGGCTGTAACTGGTGCAAGTCCTAGCTGTAGCTGCACTCCTTAGTAGCCCCCAAAGAGACATAGGAACAGCGGGGACTTCTTTTCCTCTGTTCCTCTGGCTTCCAGCTCCAGCCCTTACTCCCAAACCTGCCTATCAGGTTGATGATGTTTTTTCTACAACAGAGAGAAGAGAAACATTGGGTGGGAAGAGAAAGTACAGGAAATGGGAAGGGGAGTCTAAACCCAGGAGTCTAGGTGACAAAGAGAACCAAGAGGGACAGGAGATCTCTCCTCAGCTCCTGTTTCTGTCCCCAAAGCTGCCAACAACATCATGTCTGTGAGCAATGGGAGGATGGAGTCATCCCTGGTCCATGAGATCCTCAGCCACCTGGACCTGGCCAACAAGGTAGGACCATGAGGATGTTCTAAGAAATGGGCTGGGGTGAACCTAGAGGCAAGTATGTAAATAAAGGTAGTTAGACCACTTAGTAGGTTCTGCTGAAAGTCAGGTTGAGTCACTGAAATTAAATGTCATCCTTTTCTTAGACTCTCTCAACCATATACCTACTCCCCTATATTTCTATAGACTGCAGCTTGGGGTACCCTGGGGACTCTCAGGCCCTTTTTGAGCTTCAATGTGGACAAGGATGTACAACAGCTACTAGAAGCTATTGCAGGCCAAGGTGATTTCTCTCTCCCCATCATCCCTCTATCTTGTCTTGTGGATCAGGGATTTCCCTTCTCTCTTTTTAAAAATTCCTCTATTATTCAGAGTGAGCTGGAGATTGAAAATGAGTTGGGACATACTTACATATCGTTTAGCATATCATTTGCATGATCATTTAAAAATAAGTAACAGAAATCACCCCAATCTTGTACCTCCCTAGCATCTGTCCTTCCCAAAGTGATTCCAGCCCCAGTATATCTTATGGACCTAGTCTTTGCTATGTTACATTGGGTAATTGGACCTTCAAAAACTCCCTGGTTGGGTTCTGCCCTCTGTCCTGGTTCAGGTGTGGATCAGGGCACCATAGTGGATGTGCTGACCAATCGGAATGGTGAACAGAGGCAACTTATTGCCCGAGCCTTCCAGGAACGCACCCAGCAGGTAAGAAGACACAGAGGGAGAAGCCCCTTGGGAGATACCAGGAAAAGCTGTTTATTTAGCTGAAATGCACTCATTTGTCTATATGAAGTTGTTCCCAAGCTCCCCACAGGGAAGACTGACCCAACATGAATATGGTATTGACCAAACCTCTACAGGTTCTCACAAAACTAGGCTCCTTTGCCCCTACATTGGCAAACCTTATCATTCCTGCCCACCCTGCTCTAGAACTTAATTACTGTATATTTATCCTAGGACTTGCTGAAATCCCTGCAGGCAGCTCTTTCTGGAAGCTTGGAGAAGGTTGTGGTGGCACTGCTGAAGCCCACAGCCCAGTATGATGCCCACGAACTAAGGGCAGCACTGAAGGTATTAGGAGAGGAAATATATTACAAATATATTGGAAACAGAAATATACTCTCTAATCTGGGAGCTGCCTTCCCAATCTCCCAATCACTGCTTGGCCAGGGCTTGAGTGGGGAGACTGTCTAACATCATCACCCTATGGGCTCTGCTTTAGTCTCATTCTTAGGGTCACTGGTCCATGCTCTCTCCCAGTGGCAAAACGGCCACTGTCTTCCTTGAGTTCCTACTTCCACCATTCCAGCTGGCATTATGTCTCAGTCACAGAATAGATACTTGGTTTCTTGTAGGATATAAATTCTGCTGAGGATGTAGGAGTGGAAATCCTTTCTACACGGTCCCCACCACAGCTACAGGAGTGTCTGACTATCTACAAACATGGTAATGGATCTGAATGGCTAGGGACTTGGAAGGGAATCAATGGGGACATCCCACTGAAGAGAAAACTCTCAGTCCCTCCCCCATCTTTCAACTCCACCATTCACCAATTAGGGGTGGAATCCTGGATCCCAAATGCTAATCTTTTACTCTCTGATGAGTTCCTTGAGAGCACTTCTCTCTGCTAGTGTCTCAGTTTCCCCTTGGAAGAAAGTCAAGTGTGGTCATTTGGAAATGAGAAGACAATTATTAGTCCTTTCAGTCTAGGGCCTTGGATTAATAATAGAGTTAGACCCTGGTAATCACAAGCATATTCATTCCTCCCCCTTCCCTATCTCTTCCCAACCCCACTTCTCCCCACAAAACATACAGTCACACTGTTATCAATCTCCATCTCAAGCTGAGTGGTGCCTGGCCATAGCCCTGAGAGAAGATGGGGACTTTGGTCTTTAATTTATGCCTCAGCATACCTCTTGAGTACCAGACTCCTATGACCATGTCCATGGCCCTGCCCAGCAGAGCAACTAGATACTTTTAATCTGATACCTGCTTTTTCTTACTTTTTCCTATCCCTTTTATTCTCTCTCCATAATAATAGCTAGTGTCTCTATAGCACTTTAAGATTTGTCAAACACTTTAAAACTATCTCATTTGATTCTTATAACAACCCTGGAAAGTCTGTGCTATTATGATTATTTCCATTTTAAAAATGAGGAAACTGAGGGAGAAAGAGGTTAAGTGACTTGCTAAGAATCACATAGCTAATTTCTGAGTCAATTTGACCTTAGGTCTTCTAACTCCAAAAGCCAGTGCTCAGGTTTCCCCCTTCTCCATCCTTTCTCCTTATATCCTTTTCCTCAGAGCATCATAATTCAAGCATCCTTTCTCCCAGCCCAGATCTAGAATCATTTTCCCCTCTCTTCCAGTAAGAAAACTAGGACTTAAGCATCTCTCCTTCCTTCCTCCCTTCCTCTCTTTCTTCTTCCTTCCCTCCCTCCCTTCCTTTCCTTTTTCTCCCTTCCTTCCTTCCTTCCTTCCTTCCTTCCTTCCTTCCTTCCTTCCTTCCCTCCTTCCTTCCTTCCTTCCCTCCTTCCTTCCTTCCTTCCCTCCTTCCTTCCTTTCTCCTCTTTGCCCCTTTGTTACCAGGCCAGCAGATGCCTCCCACCCCTAGCAGCACTACTATGGGACTTTGAGATTCTTTAATATCAACACTGAAGTCAAATAGTTTCCCTTCCAATACTAGGCTGTGAACATGTTACTTACGATTCAGAAGTATTTCCAGCGATAGTCATGATGCCTTAATCTCAAATGCCAGGAGCCAGTGACCCCCGGAGTCCTTCGGGTCTGGATAATGGATTTTATTGGGTGCTGTGGGTCAAGTGTTAAGACTATCCCTGGTGGTTCAGATTAGAAAGATCAGGAGAACATATAAAACTTAGGTTTCCCCACTCACTCTGATATTCACTCTGGACCATGCCCTAGATTTTCAGGTGGAAACTGAGGATGACATAAGGGCAGAGACAAGTGACCTCCTGAGGGACCTGCTGCTAGCATTGGCTAAGGTAAGGAAGCCAGACCTTGTGTTTCCCAGTGCAGGGGGCCTTTGGGGATGGAGGACAAGAGAGAATTTCTGTGATAATAGAAGCAGGGAAAGGTTTTAAGGAGTCCTGGGGCTTAATTTCTACTGGTCACAGAGGTTAGGGGAAAGAATGTTGAATTTGGGGAGTCAGAAGACATGGATTTAGAATTCTAGCTTTTGTATCTGCTACCTGGGTGACCATGGGCAAGTTGTTTGACTTCTCTGGGCCTCAGTTTCCTCATCTATAAAATGGGATAATGCCTTCCCTTTCCCCAAGGAAGTAGTTTTGAGGAAAATGATTTTGCAATACATATGAAGTGCTGTTTAATTTTTATTAGTCATTTAAAAAAAAAAAGAAGCAAGAAAGGGAAAGAAACAAAAAGTTCTCTCTCAATATGTTCCCTCTAAACTCAACCCCAAACTCCAGGGCAGCCGGGAGAGCTATTCTGGGATAAAGGATTATAACCTGGCAGAGCAGGATGCACAGGTGAGTTGGGGCCACCTAGGGGTAGCCCCAGCCATCTCCCTGCCTTACATGGGGAGATGATGGGGGAGATAGGGTGCCCATCCCCCAGCTTCAGACCCTTCTGGGGTGTGTCTGAGAGATAGATAGTAGTCTCACCTGACACCTTGATGTGTGCCTGACCATATGGTTCTTTGACTCACAGGACATGAGTTCACCAACTGCAGGATTCCCACGCCAGGGGTTGGTGGAGTTGGGGGGAATGACCAGGACCCTCCAGGAATGAACCTGGCTTCAGCCCTGGGCCTGAGGGGTTCTACCCCTGGGGAAGATGGGAAGCCCCTGGCCCAGGGTCTGCTTCTTTCTGATAAGACACCAGCTTCCCCTGGCCCCCAACCACATAGCTCTGGGGGAAGGGGAGGCATGGCACCCTTCTATACACCATTGCTGCCTTGACAGTCTCAGGTGGCTGGCCCCTGCTGCCCTCCTGTCACCGTGGTGATGGGCCTCCATTCTCGCAAGCCCTTTGGGGGAGGCAGGACTGAGGGCAAACAATCCCAGGCCTTGAAAGCTTACTAGCAAGGCGGGGGGGGCAGTAACCTGGAGGGTAGAGTGTTGAGGGCTCCCTTGTCCTGGGGTGGACTAAGATCACAGACCTAGATTTAGAATCACTGGTCATTTCAGAGGATAGGCTCCTCAGTACCTGTGGGCCTCCATGGGGCAGGGGAGCACAAGGGGCTAAGATACCCAGAGTTCATTGGAGCCCATAACTCATGTTACTTTGTCTCAACCCAACTATTCCTCACTCCTCCCCGTCCCCAAGCCAGATCTTCCTCCTGTCTCATTATCCCTGTCTCTCTGATCAAGAGTAGCCTATGCTAAGGATTTGGGAAGGTATGGGGAGAGAGGAATCTTAGGTTAGAACCTGGGTCCTGGGAGGTCAGGGAAGTGGCAGGGCAGGGATGGGGTAGATTTGGGGGAAGTGGGAGAGACCTGGCCTGTAGGACAAGGGTGCCTTGTTCCACAGGGTGAATAAGACAGCTACCGGCCTGAGGGATGGTAGGTGTCATCATGCCACACATGGGACATAGGGACCTGCCCCCACTGTCTTCCATGGGGAATAGATGATTCTGCCACCACTTTTTAGGTCCCTTCCTATTCTTGTCTCATTTTCTCCACCAGGCATTACAAGAGACTGGAGAAATGGGAACTGGTGCAACTTGGATCATGATTTTTACTCAACGAAATACTGAACACCTCCATCGAGGTAATATGGAATTCCAGTACTCAATAGGGATGGACCCTGACTGAAGGGGAGCCCTTCCTACTAAGACAAGCCCCCCCCCACTTTTCTATTTCTTCCTCCACCCCCAATAGTGTTTGATCAATATCAGAAACATAGTGGCCAGGAGATAGAGGCGGGCATCCGGAACTGTTTTCATGGAAGTGCCCAGACTGCTCTTCTCACCCTAGGTAAGGGCATGCTCTAAGCTCTAAGTCTTTGTTGGAATGGAAAATTGGGTGTCCTCATATTTGTCTCTCTAATTTTCTCTCCTTTGCTTCATAGCCTCTGTGATCAGGAACACACCACTATATTTTGCTGAAAAACTCCACCAGGCTCTGCAGGTGAGAAGGGGAGACACACCCTGGAAAGAGGGAGGAGATCCAAGGTTGCAACTAATATGACAGTGGTATATT
The DNA here is from genome assembly GCF_028372415.1 of Notamacropus eugenii. Taxonomy (NCBI): domain Eukaryota; kingdom Metazoa; phylum Chordata; class Mammalia; order Diprotodontia; family Macropodidae; genus Notamacropus; species Notamacropus eugenii. The sequence continues at coordinate 304,835,636 of NC_092873.1, forward strand.
ATTACTGTATTGTCCTCTTGATCATCTGCAAATTACTGCCTGTCCTTAATATGCAAAGACGATGAACCATAAATAGAGCTTATGCTTGGAGTCTTTCTTCAGTAGGAGTGATGGATGGGTTCCATGTTTATAGTCTGTACTAAAGTCTTCCTCTGGTGCCTCACTATAGCATAGAGTGGGATCTCCAAACCTAGCATGGTCCACCTAGATATAAAAGTTTTGGATAAGGACCCAGTGGTGAACTGTCTGTTGTTCAAATGTAGGTGGGTGGTCTTTTTTTTCTCAAAGATTCATTCTTAGAAGAGAAATATAAAATACATATAAACATTCTAAACAGATTTTTCATCAAGACCTTTCAGACTTGCAGCAATACCTATCTAGAGTTCAAACACCCAAATGTAATACACTTTCCTCTTCCCAAAGGAAGCAGCATAGGAAATGTCTCTCCTACATATTAACCACAAAGTCTTATTCATGATCTGAGGTTTGTTGTTGTTTTCTGCTAACGATGAGAAACATGGTTCCCAAAAGTCTTAGTGTAGTATCAAAGCTTTGTTTTTTATAGTTAAGCATGGTTTTCTATTCTATGGTTTTTTTGCCTTTCAATGCCTTTATTTATTTTTATTTAGCATTTTGTTTTTCCTCAGTTACATGTAAAAACAATTTTTAACATTCACTTTTAAAACTTTTGAGTTCCAAATTCTCTCCCTTCATCCCTCCCCACCCCCACCCCAATCCATTTAGAAGGCAAATGATTTGATATAGGTTATACATGTGTAGTCATGCAAAGCATTTCCATATTAGTCATGTTGTAAAGGAAACATAGACCCCCCAAAAAAACCTCAAGAAAAATAAATTTTAAAAAGTATGCTTCAATCTGTATTCAGACACCATCAGTTCTTTCTCTGGGGATGGATAGCATTTTTCATCATAAGTCCTTCAGAGTTGTCTTGGATCATTGTATTGCTGAGAACAGTTAAATCATTCACACTCATCATCTTACAATATTGCTACTATTTTGTACACAGCACATTTCACTTTGCATCAGCTCATATAAGTCTTTTCATGTTTTTATCTTGCTCATCATTGCTTATAGCACAGTAGTATTCAATCATAATCACATGTCACAATTTGTTCAATCATTCCTCAATTGATGGGCATCCCCTCAATTTCCTATTTTTTGCCACCAGAAAAGAGCCGCTATAAATATTTTTGTACCTATAGGTCCTTTCCTTTTTTAATTTTTTTGTATTTTTTTTTATGTATAGACCTATTGTGGTATTGGTAGGTCAAAGGGTATGCATGGTTTTATAGCCTTTTGAGCATAGTTCCAAATTCCTCTATAGAATGGTTGAATCAGTTCACAACTCACCAACAGTGCATCAGTGTCATATTTCCCACATCAACATTTGTCATTTTCTTTTTCTATCCTATTAGCCAGTCTAATAGGTATGAGGTAGTACCTCAGAATTGTTTTAATTTGCATTTCTTCTATCAATAGTGAGTTAGAGCATTTTTTCATGTAGCTATAGATAGCTTTGATATTTTGATCATTTATCAATTGGAGAATGGCTCTTATTTTTACAAATTTGACTCAGTTCTATACTGAGTATATATTTGAGAAATGAGGCCTTTTTCAGAGAAACTTGCTACAAAAATTTTTTATATTATTTCATTGTCTATGGCACATTTTAGCATAATGTAGTTTTACTGATTATCTTATTTAATTAGGTCTGGTTTTGCTTTTGCTTTGTCTGAGATCACAATTGCTCCCTCTGCCTTTTTTACTTCAGGTAACACATATTAGTTTGTTCCAGCTCTTTATTTTAACTCTGTGTGTGTCATTTCTGTTTCAAGTGTGTTTCTTGTAAACAACATATTGATGAATTCCTCTTTCTAATCTTTCTGCTTTCCCATTCATATGCACAATTATGATGACTAATTGTATATTTCCCTCTGTCCTATTTTCTTCTATTCCTTTCTCTTCCTCTCTTTTTATCTTGTCCCTCCTCAAAAGCGCATTTTGCTTCTAATCACTGCCTCGCTTAATCTACCTTCCCTTTTACCTTCTCCCCATCCTTTGTCTTATCTTCTTTCCATCATGTTTCCCAATTGGGTAAATTACATTTCTATATTCTATATATGCACTTTATATATAATTGAGTGTGCATATAGATTCTTCCAAACTCTTTAAACCAATTCCAGTGAGAGTGAGCTTTAAGCATTATCTCCCTTCCATTATAAAAGTTCTTCCTTGCCTGCTTCATTTATGTGAGAAAAATTTTCCCATTCTACCTCTCCACCTTTTCCCCAGTGCATTCCTCTTTCTCATGCCTTCATTTATTTTGGATATCATTCCAACATAATCAATTCATACTTTCTGTCTATGTAAACACCTTTTAGTTGCCCTAATAATGATGAAGTTCTTAGGAATTACATGTATCATCTCCTCATATAGGAATGTAAACAGTTTAACTTTATTGAGTCCTTTATGGTTACTCTTTCATGTTTACCTTTTTATGCTTCTCTTGAGTCTTGTATTTGAGTGTCAAATTTTCTATTCAATTCTGGTCTTTTCATCAGGAATGCTTGAAAGTCCTCTATTTCATTAAATATCATTTTTTTTCTTCTAAAGGATTGCTGGGTAGGTGATTCTTGGTTGTAATCCTAGCTCCTTTGTCTTTTGGAATATCATATTCCAAGCCCTCTGATCCTTTAATGTAGAAGGTATTAAATCTCATGTGATCCTGACTGTGAGTCCATGATGTTTGAATTATTTTTTTCTTGACTGCTTAAAATATTTTTTCTTTAACCTGGGAGCTCTGGAATTTGGCTATAATATTCCTGGGAGTTTTTATTTATGGATATCTTTCAGGAGGTGATTGGTGGGGTTTTTTCAGTTTCTATTTAACCTCTGGATCTAAGATATCAGAGCACTAATTTGGTAAGTTTAAAAAAATGTAATGACTAGGCATTTTCTTTGATCATGACCTTCAGGCAATACAATAATTCTTAAATTATCTCCCCTTGGTCTATCTTCCAAGTCAGTTGTTTTTCTGATGAGATATTATTTCATGTTTTCTTCTATTTTTCATTCTTTTGAGTTTGTTTTATTATTTCTTGATTTCCCATGAAGTCGTTAGCTTTGACTTGGCCAGTTCTAAGTTTTAAGGAATTATTTTCTTCACTGAGCTTTTGTACCTCTTTTTCCATTTGGCCAGTTCTATTTTTAAGGTAATATTTTTTTTCAGTATGTTTTTGTGTGCCTCTTTTACCAAGATGTTAATTCTCTCTTCATAATTTTCCCTTTCATTTCTTTCCCCAATTTCCCTCTACCACTGATTTCTTTCTTTAACTCTTCCAGGAATTCTTGTTGGGTTTGGGTCCAATAAACAATTTTCTTTGAGACTTCTTTTGATAGCTGTTTTTACATTCTTGTCTTCTTCTGAGTTTATGTCTTGGTCTTTCCTGGCCACAGTAGCTTTTTATGGTCAATTTTTATTGTTGTTGTTGTTGTTTGCTCATTATTCCAGCCTTTTTTTTTTTTTTACTTTGAATTTTATGTTAAAATTGGACTCAGGTCAGGTGGGAGTGATAAGGCACTGTCCCAAGCTTCTGGCTTTTTTGTGCTGCTCTTTTCAGAGCTAGTTCTAGGGGTCTGCATGTTTTTGGTGCTTCCAAGATGGTGAGATCCTGGGAGAGGTATCATCACTGCTTTCCTGGTCTGCGCTCTGGTCTTTATCTAAGAAGGGCTCTATTCTTTATCTATATCCTGCTAATCAGATCCCGTGTAGCTGAAAGCACTAGCACTCCTCTTTGCTTTGGAACTCTGACCAGGGCCCCTGCTCCCTTGTGACTGATGCCTAGTGCTTCCCTCTGTTCTGGGACTATGACTTACCACTGCATATGGACAATGCTGTTGCCAATCAGCACCAACTGCACCCAGTGGTAGTAAATCTCTTTCCAGTCAGTTGTCTGACCCCCTTACTGCCCCTGGATTGAGCACTCCTGATGCTGCCAATATTTCCTTTACCAGGTATATGACAAGCCTCCATTCCTAATGCCATGGACTTCTCTGGCTGAGCTCTTGAGTTTTCCTAAGCCAAAAAAATAGTCTTTTATTGGTTCTGCTGCTCCAAAATTTGATTTGGGGCATTATTTTAAATTTATTTAAATATTATTTAAATATATTTATTTTTATTATGTATATTATATATTATATTATTTATATATTTATATTATTATATTATTTAAATTATTTTAAAGTTATTTAGAGGGGAATATTGGGAGAATTCAGCTGGGTGACTGCCCCTAATCCATCATCTTGGTTCTCCCTCAAATTTATATAAAATTTTAGACAAAGAGGCAGCATAATACTAGTGGGATACTGCCCTATTTATAGGAACAATAAAATAAGGGTATTTTCTAATGTGGCTAATAAGGAGGATGGAATGAGGGGCAGGATGTAGGGAACTTAACCCTAATTGTACCAGTCCAGCAAGAGGCTGAAGGAGGTTAATGACCAGTCTGTCAGTTTATTAAACTTGGTGTACATGTATCCTGAGAGGTTGGAACTGTACCATTCAAACTGCACTTTTATGGGTCAGTGAAAGGAGAGAGAGGGAACAAGCATTTGTATATCATCAACAATGTGCCAGGTACTCTGTGCCACCTAGCTCAATCTCTGCAGGGAAAGTTCCTTTTCTCTTAAAGCAGTCTGTTTTACTTAGGGATAGCTTTAATTGTTGGGAAGTCATTTGTTTTTTATTTCTGTCATGATATTAAGCCTAAATTTGCCTCTCTGAACCTTGTGGCCTTTGATCCTGGTTCTATGCCCTGGGACCAAATAGGACAAGTCTCTTTCTGTATAATAACCCTTCATAAACATAACTATCATATTCCTTCTGAGTCTTTTCCTCTCCAGGATATATCAGCAATGGCCCTTCCAACTTCCAAAATAATACAGGGATGTTTCCAATTATTATAGATTTATAACTACCATTAGCACAAAATCTCATCCTTTTATCCCAATCTCAGTCAGATTCTATTCCATATTCTCCAAACTAAAATTAGACACCCTAAATTTTAGTAATAATAACATTGTATACAATTGTCAGATTTTTTGCTAATCACTATTGCTGTCACACTTGGTAAATCCTTCCAAAATCCTACATGGAAAAAAACAAATGAGTAGGTTTTAGATAAAGAGGTGGAGGAACTATCTTGTATGCTTGGAAGCTCCCATTCTTTGATGTCAGCCCCAAAAAGTGACTTCTGACCCTTGCCATATCAGATTTGACTACTGTAATGTCAGTAGAGTCTATTCAACTCTAAAGACTAAGCACCAAATTCATTTGCTATTTTGTTCAAATGTCTAGTAAGAAAATTTCTAACTGAATTGTTAATTAACATAGCATCCTTTAACAAATAACAAATTTTGTGTCCATTTATGTACTTATGAGAAAGAGACAAAAAAAATTATGAAATTCAGAAAAGCAACTTTGAAGAAAGGTTTATTTAGTATAGATTCAGACCAGTCTTCTAAGTTTTAAGTTTCCAACATCCCACCAGTACACTGCTATGACCAGCGATGGGTAGGAGAGAAGAAATAGATTTGGAGTTGTCTGTGGACACTGCAAAAGATGACCTTCAGTTTCAAGAAGTCCAATGGAGTTGTACTTAGAGAGATGATAGTGTGATGTAGAGGTGAGAGCATTAGACTGGGATTAGGATACCAGAGTTCTAGTGCCAGCTCTTACTGTCTTTCTCTGTGACTTTGGAACAGTTCCCTCTTTTCTCTGGACTCAGATTCCTCATCTCTAAGATGAAGGAGTTGTTCTAGTCCCTTCTGGATGTGACATCTGAGGCGGTTCTCAGATCAACTCTAAATTAAGCTGCCGTTGGGCCAGAGTTAATCTCGTGGTAGAAAGGAGCTCAGGACAACAAGATGGGTTTTATATCAGAAGATCTAGGTTTAAAGCCCTGTGTTGGCACCTATCTTTGTTACTTTGGCCAAGTCATGTCTTATCTTTGGGCCTTGGTTCTCTCATCTATAAAATAGGATGGATGCAGCTAGACAGTGCAGTTGCTAGACCATCGGCCCTGTAGTCAGGAGGACCTGAGTTCAAATCCAGCCTCAAACACTTACTAGCTGTGTCACCAGGGACAAGTCACTTAATCCTGATTGTTCTAAATACAGGCTCTAAATACAAGCTCAAAAGTGAATTATACCTTGAAAATAGTGAACCTGGTATACTATAAGAGTTTGAAGCATCAGAAATTAAATTAATCCAATTTAGCTCCAATTCCAAGTATATTTTGAAAAATATAGGCAAACACTCATATGGCAATATAACCACAGTGATAAGTACACTTGAAAACTGAAACCAGCACCTAGTAACCCCTGGTATCAAGAAAAATATTCAGTTAACTAGAAGACTCCATTCCTTAACTAGAGTACTTTAGATAAAGAGGATTTTTATTGATTTTATTAATTCTAAAATATATAAGTTAATATCAAAGCCCTCTGTTGTGAAAATGTAATAATGTGTCATCTTGTTTCCATTAGAAAACAGAATAAGCAGTTAAGAAAGTTACAATTTACCATATTTGTATGCTATTCCTCAAATGTCTCCATTTAAAAATTGTACATTCTTTTTTATACCCTCATAGCATTTCCCAGAAAGCAAAAGGTAGAAATAAAGAAGTCATTGATATTGGATTCTAAAGTTAAAAAATAGAAAACGAGGCAAAGAAAAAAGGGAATATAAACATGGCTTTAATCATGCCATGAGCAAGGATCAGGGACTCCAAGAATCTTTTCTCCGTTTTGTTTGAAAATTAAGGTGAACTTAGAGACAATGGTCTGTGCAGGATCAATTTGTTAGTCAGGCCACCAAGAAACAATAAATTGGATCATTTGCCTCTCTTAATAATCAAAGACCCTGAGGTAAGTCTTACCAGGCTTCATATAGTTTTGAGAAGTACAAGAGAACAAAGAATGGAATTGAGTAGGTGGGGTAAACAAGGCAATTGGTTGCGGGGCTGACAGCATCACGTGTGGGGACAATGATTGGCTGGGAGTTGAAAATGAAGGCCCAGCAACACCCCCTTCTTCCCTCCAGTGACTAGGAAATGTTCATTGAGTCCATCAGACTTCTTTGGATAACAATGCAGACATAACCAGGTGATGTAAAGATATTAGACCAAATTCCTTGGTGTCTACCTGCATTCCTCAAGGACAACAGATTTCCTTGAGGCAAGAACAGACAATGGTTAGCGGGGGAAATGAACTTGTAAACTTAGCTCATAGACAAAGGGGCAAAGAAATGTGGCTTGAGCAATCATACAAAATGAGACAGTAATACAGAATAGGATCAGTTATAGAATAAAATAAATTATAAAATTATATAGAATCAATTTAATTTCTTCACCTCCCTCTCAGAGTATCCTTAAGGGAGTTATTTAGAAACTGTTTGCTGTAGGCATTTCCTTGGGAATTGTAAGAACAATTGCAGTCTCAGGGTTTCACTTCCAGTTTTCAGCAGGCTTTCTGGACCTCTGAAAGCTGGCAGCAGTATCAGGTGACAGATGGAAAAGGGTACCATTCAATTGGGGTCCTCAGCTAACTCCATAGGGCACTGGAAGACACTCGGATCAAGTTGTCTTTTCTGAATCATTTCTCACATGTACGACCAGAAAAGACGCAGCAGGACACTATGAGTAATAGGTCCCTTGGTCCCTTTTTTTTGTCTGTTAGATAATTAAGAACCTTTTCCTGTCCATTCTTGTTTCTCCTTGACTCTGCTTCCAGGATTTAGTGATTCAGTTACACCATCCATTTCTTACTGTCAACAACTATTTGCCCTAATATTTAATTATCCCTTGCCCATTTCTCCCTCATCCAGGGAACTGAGCCAAACTACCAAGTCTTGTTGCGCATCCTCATCTCTCGAAGTGAGATTGACCTCCTAAGCATAAGAGTGGAGTTCAAGAAGAAGTTTGGAAAGTCCCTCTATTCATCTCTGCAGGTCAGAGTAGGCTAAGGGACTCACCTTTGAGGGACAATTCACCATCTTGAGCCCCAAAGTCTGTCTTCACATTCTGTCACCATTATTCCTATGGGTCCAGTTTCGGTTTAATGACTCCAAGGAGGATATTTCTCATGTGGGATGAGAATGGGATGGGGTCAGGGGGAACTAAATCTGAATGATGGTGAGAATGAACTTACTGATACTTGATTCCCCTCTTTTCAGGAGGCCATAAGAGGGGACTGCCGGTCAGCTTTATTAACCCTATGTCGGGCTGAAGACATTTGACACATCCCCCAGAATCTGATGTCTACTGCTTCCATCTACCCCTCTTGTCATTTTCAAGGTTTAGAGACTTGCAAGCCTGACTGGGCCTTCCAGAAGTCATCTTGTCTATTCCTTTGCTTTCAAATAAGATGATTCTTCACTAAAACCAAATAGGAATCTCTCATATGCCCCTAAGTTTCATGTATAGCAGTTTGGACCCTACTAAAAAAAAGTCCCAGAATCCTATAACCCAAGGTTAAGGATAATCGACTGTCTTGCTCCTCTAGCTTTGCCCTGGTTCTTCCAGTCTTTACAAGGTACATATGTTCAGTGGAGAATCTCACAAGTGCCTAAACTCTACAGGCAAGTTTATGCTTTGTGTTCCCTTGGGTGGAGAACTTAAGAGCTAGAGAGGCTTTGATCTGTACTTTTCTTTTTTTTTTTAATGTGCTCTTTCAAAACACAAACAGGAACTGTTTCTGGATCCACCTCCTCTACTACAGACCCTCCTCTCCTTCCCACCCCCACCATTCACCCTTCCTTGGGGAGGAAAGACAATAATTTAGATCAGCAATTAAGAAAATAGACACAGGACAGAAGACACAAAGTCTTGCAAGAGAGGAATTATCTTCTGTTAGGTGGAGTATTACAGTTTCTGTGATCAACATGTAGCCTGACCCAAATCTTATGCACTAATGCTGATTTATAGTGATGATTAAGAATTGGAACACTATGTACATAGGGCCTACAATGAAAAAAAAAACAAGAGCCACAAAATGGAATTTAAGCTCCCTCTGTTGGCCTTAGAACAAGCCACCTCCGCATTCCTCACCCTTTTTCCACACCTCACCAAGATAAATGCTCCACCCTGCTCCAAGGACAGGATGAAGGATAAGGCTAAAAAATAAAACACAAACTCAGGAAAGAAGTTTTATTTTCAAACTTCTAAGAAGGCATTAAAAATGCCAGGTAGAAACCTAAACAAAACCCTGAAACCAAAATGAGAAGCATACCCTGGGGAGAGCCAAGAGAAGTCCAGCCAACTGGAAATGGGGAGAAAGGAACACTCTAGACTAAGAAATTTCACCCAGGAGCCTGAGTCTGTGCATTAGTGTCTCTGTATTATAGAGCAGAAGATGGGGCAGCATGAACCCCGTCCCTCGTCTTGATGCTTCCCTGTATAATGGGGAGAAGGATCAGGGGACAGCAGCAGATGGGTGTGAGATATAGGTGGCACAACCCTTGGACAATACTGAGAATAGCCCCATGGACTTGATCAGCTCTTGCCATGGCCATTGCCCCCTGCTCTCTAGTACCCTACTACTAAGAAAACCCAGAAGGGCTAGGATGAGCAGGCAGGCAAATGGAGGAACCATAATGAGAAGCCTCTCAAGAAAGTGGGGCACAGCAGCTTGGCTTGGGGTGCAGCTATAGAAGGACACAGTCTGACTCCTGCTTTGACCTCTGCCTACGTTCTCCAGCTGGACGTCCAGATGAGGCTCCTCTCTCCTGTAGCAACATGAACAATTGGTCAACTATCTACCCTAGAAAAGCAGCAGAAGAAGTAGAGTTTGGGACTCTAGGCTGATGGGACAATAGAAAAGACAAAAGTGAAAGGGGGGTAGTGATAGAATCTTAGGAAGGGAGAGGATTGGGAGGTATGGGAGTTTGAAGATGAGAAAAGCATGAACTCTTAGGGAAAAAGACTAGCATTGGGAATACTGAAGAAGAAGGAGGGAGTACTAGGACTAGTGCTGGGAAAACATGAATGGGTAGGGGTTACCTGTGGGGATGGGGCACGAGGTGGCACAGGCTGTGCCTGCTGTTGCTGGTATTCCTCCTGTTGCAGCTGCCTGGCCAATTCCAGGTCACTGAGACCCAAGGTGCCTTGTTGCTGTTGGTGCTGGAGGGACAGGGCAATCATATAGTCCTGAAAAGGAAAAATGGGGCTAAGGAGGAAAGATACTAGGGAAACTCAGATGTAGTTTTACCAATAAGTCCCTTATTCCCTCCCCACCCCCAATCACCAGGTCTTTCTCCCTTGCATCCAAAGACAAAACAAAACATTTAACTTTGTAGAGTCAGAGATATCCCAGACAATAAGTAGGGAAATAGAAATCAGGAAAAGAAAGCAAGAAAGCAGATGGATAGTCTACAAACCTGACTACTAACTGACTGCTAACCCCTAACCCAAGATCCACAGACTAAACATTTCAGGGGGTTTATGAACTTGGAATGGGTAAAAAATACAACTTTATTTTCACTAACTTCTAATTGAAATCTAGCATCTCCTTCAATTACTAATCAGGGAAAATAAAAAAACAAAAAAAACATTGTGGAAAGGAGTCTGTAGGCTTCACCAGACTGCCAAAGAGGTTGATGATAGAAATGGTTAAGAAGCTGAACTAGATCATCAAAAACAGATTAAACAGTAAATGACATCCCTTACTCCTTACCTTCTGCTGTTCCATGAAACTAACAAGACCCTGCCCGTCCCACTCACCTGATCCACTTGCCGTTGTGTCTCCTGAGATTGAGCCCCACTTCCTGCCCCAGCCTCCTTGCCCAGAGCTTGGCTTAAGTGGAAGTCAGAGTCACAGAAGCAGCTGTCTCCATCCACATTGTGCAGGCTCTCCCAAACCACCTGTTCCTCTTGCAGAAAGCCCTGATCAGTGACTAGTAGGTAGAGATGACTCTGTCAAAGTAAAAGAAAGTCTTCAGAAAACAGTTGATGGGAGCCTTGGGGATTTTTGTGAAGGAAACAGTTGGGGCACATTTGAATCTCCTGGGTCTGGTGAAAGAGTGTGAGTGGTCACAGGCGTCTTTTTTTTACTACATGTTTCCGTACAATCATAGATTTAGAGCTAGAAGGGAACTTAGTGCATTATTTGGGCATAAAGGAATATCTGAGCATAGATGTATCTTAAGTATGTGATCCCTATGGTTCTGTTCTTGCCTCTTCCTCACTGCAATGCCTTCCACTCAAGGGTTATGGAGATGGAGTCACAACTAAATTCTTCATTGAAGGACATTAGCTAAAAGTGATTTGGGAGAATATGATGTAGAAAAGAGACCAGTGGGAATACGTAAGTCCCTAACCCCCTGAAACCTCTATCACCTTATGTTTGATCATAGTGCTAAAGTGATTGTTTCGAAAAAAGACACTGAGTTCTCCTTCCTTGGCAGCTGCTGTTAGCTCACATAGTCCATGGTATGTCAACTGTGCTGCTGTCACTTCCAGGAACTGCTCTGCGATTAGGCCTGGCAAGGAAAACACAGATTGGGATGAACTTTGGTTTAGATCCAGAGTTTGCAGTTGAAGGGATCACCCAGAGATGACCCTAAAACTCTGGGGGCCCTTTTTTTTTTTAGTTCAAAATATTTTACTTAACACCTATCCCGTGCAAAGCACTTGGCTTAGTTAGGAGGTTTCTGGGGACCCTTTAAAGTGCAATTACTTTACTTCCACAAATATTACCTCCACTTGCCCTATTGTCTCCCTCAGTCTCCCCTTCCCATAAAACAGGGAATGTGTTCTTAGTGTAGAGAGTAGGGGAATTACCTTCTGTCACGAGGTTGGTATCATTTGAGTGCTTACAGGTGATGATCTTCTCTACCAACTGATTGTAGCTCAGTTTGCCAACTGCGCTCACAGCCTCAGGGCTCTACAGGGATGATAAGGTTGAATGAATGAATCTCTTCCCCACCAGGCCAGGGATGTAGGATACCTCCTCTATCCTACCTTGGCTACAGTAACAAGAACAAAGGTGCTTGATCTCTCAACTCACAAAGGTTTGCATGTGGCATTTACACTTCTTTTTGATGTCTTTCATTTAAGGTTAACCTGCCCAGAAACTCCCATCAACCATTGCCTTCTGTAACAACAGCACCCTCAGCCCTCTTCTCTCCTTTCCCTCTTAACCCCTGTTCTGTTCCTGCTGCTCTCCCCAGCACCTTCTCTTGCTTCAGGTTTGTTTGGAGAAATAGAACTCCTTTCACTCTCACCTGTGGGTCCACCAGCCAACCATGGTAGAGGGGAATTCCAAGTAGGTCAAAGACGCTGCACTCAGGTGTGTATTCAAAATCAGAGACACCTGTGAACCTCACATTGACATCCAGACCGGTGGCCAATTTGGGCAATACTGTCATGGCATCATCCACATTCTGGGGAGGTGGGGGGAAGAGAGCAGGAGAGACAAAAAAGCCAGCCCATAACTCCATACCTTCCATATATCTCCAAGAAGAGAATTGAATTCTGCTATTTCTGTACTCCCTGGGCCCAAGAGTCTTGATTCACCTTCCCCTAGAACCTCGCGTAACTCATCCATTCCCCTTCTGATCCTGCCTTTGCTTCATCAACCCCAAAAGATAAGGATCTTTCCAGGAGAAAGAACCCTCTGACTTGGAAAAGGGAGACACACTAGGGAAAGAAGGTTTGTCTGAAGTGCCCAGTGGTGAATTGCCCACCTCCATTCCCTACAAAGCTTCTTTCTTCAGATCTCTAACTACCTTGGAAGTTCCTCCTGTCTTACCTGCTGAAAGTTTAGCTGCAGTGCTTCTGACTTCTCTTGTGGCTTGATGGACAGTAGGCAGTCCCCTACAGTAGAAAGTCTCTTATGAACTAACCCCAACATACCTCCCAAATAGGTTCTCCATTACCCTGGAGAATTGGAGATCCATAAGAGAACTCAGACAGGCAGATATTTTAGAAATGCATCTAGTTTCAACCCCTCATTTTAATAGATGAACAAATAAGTCTAGAGAGGCTAAGCAGAAAGGTAGTAGCCAAGCAACAGCTTGAATTCAGGTCTCCTGACTGCTAATCTGGTGTTCTTTTGCCAGCCAGACTTATAGAAAGTGTCTCACAAGGAAAACCCCTTGCTATTCTGAATTTCAATTCTAGACAAATCAACTACCTGAAGAATTGCATTGAATATCACTCCAATCCACATGCAACTCACTCACCAAGGTGTGCCATTAGCTCATCTGAAGTGATTACTTCCTTTTGAGGGGCCAGCTTCACCTGAAGACAAGAAGGAATACCCAAAGAATTAATGGTGTGTCTATCCTTTCACAAGCTCCAGAATATAAAGCATTGTTGAGAAAGGGAAGGGTAGGCGGATGAAGTGAGATGAATAAAAGCATCTACAACTTCAGCAAAAAAAAAAAAAAAAGATTAAATACCAGAAAAAACTTCTCATTCAAGGGGATAGGACAAAGAAGAATGGGATCTATCTCTGAGTTACTGAAACAGATGGTGTAATGTGAAGTTCTGTTACCATTTGAAAGAATCAGGAATGATGTGGAAGGTAGCTAGAAAAGGAGGTATTTCACCTTTCCCCTCAGCAGAAACTTCTCCTGTGCCCCCCCTTCCCAGTTCCCATATGTATGTACATACCTTCCACTGAAGGAAGAGGATGTTCATGATGGCAAGCAGGGGACAAGGCCCATTGGTGCTCTGAGTGATAATGGGTGTCCGCTCCCCCTTCCAGGGGATCCATTTCACACAATAAAAGTCAGGTTCATGCTGATGGTTTGAAGGAGATTGGGGAAGCTCTTGAGGGCTGGCCTCCACCTTCTCTGTCTCTTCTGAAGTCTGGGATCCTAGGGCTGGTCCTGGTTGCTGTGGATCATCTTCTGGAGGTGGTGATTCCAGGTTATCCTTGTCCTGGGTGAGCAGTGAGACTTGGTCTACTGGTTCCTGCCCTCCAACTGCACTCTTAGTGTCTTGAGCATCTTTATCTTTTGGGTTCAACTCTGACTCTGACAGGACTTCATTATTTTCAAGGGTGTCTGCTTCTGGAGTCTTGATCTCATCAGAGGATGGCTGGCCAAGCTGAGGGTGCTCCATGGCTGGAAGGAAGCAAGTAGGTTGTATTCCACAGGTGAACCGTCTCCAATGATCACAAGGGTATGTTCAATCTAGGTCTGGTTATCAGCAGAGTGAATAGTTCAAAGGAAAGTTAAGCATCAGGTACAGGTAGATCCAGGAAAGTCTAGGAAAAGGAGAGTAGTGACAGTGATGAAAAACTGGGTGTGGTTTAGGCACTGCCCTTCTAATGGGTACAAACAGGACTAACTTCTTTTCCTGCCTTGTATAAACAACAGGGTCACAGGCTGATCACTGCTTCTATCTGGCTGTTACTAGATGGAACTAAAGAGGAGAAAACATGCAAATATATGGTGGATTACTCCAGTGAAATCAGGAGCACAGACTGGAACTGGCTCTCAGAAACAAAGAGAATAAGGAGAAGAGAAAAGGAACAAGAATAAGAAGAGAAACAAGGAGACTGAGTCACACAGGAAGGAGATAAAGGAAGAAAAAACCCAAGGAAACAGCATTAATTATTATTAAAACCCTGGTGTTCTGCTTACTTAGTGAAGATCAAGACAACAACCCCAGCCATAATTCTCAGAATGAAGAGGGTTAAAAATATTGTCTGGACCCCTTTGGTTTACACTAAGGCCCTGCTACCTGCCTGCCCAAGAGATACCTTGAATAGACAGAGGTTTTATGCTTTTCCTCAAAGAACAAGTTATCTGCTTTCTCCCTTCTTTTTTTTCATGAGGGGTAAAAGAGTGAATAAGTTTAAGTTTTTAGTTGGTGTTTTTAGAAAAAGAGGGATTGTAAATTAGAATAATGCCCCCTTTAGGGCACTGAGGGAAATTTTCTGCTTTTCTGAGAAAACCTCCTTTCCTTGCATGGCCCCAAACTGCAGCAGGAGAGAAAAAGATAGACCTTGGGAAGGACTTCCTAGTGGGTAAGGAAGAGAAATATAGGAATAAGTTATGGAGACTAAATTGAGGCCCTGATCATACACTAAGATCTCCAGGCTCAGAGCACAGAAGCAGTTTCTAAAATAATAAGGAAACCTTTCTGGACTAAGTGGAAGACAGGGATAACTTTCATCCCAACTCTATTTCATCAAATTTGTTCACCTCTTTTGAACCTCATCCCTTGTCCCCATAAATCTATACAATATGCATTTTTCCCCTTGGATGTATATACTGTATTCGGTCAGGGAATTCCACGATTAACTTCTGAGGCTCTTTGTCTGGGACTTTAATTCTATCTCTCTCTGGAGAGTGTGGGCATATTCATTGACATTTGTAGATATGTTGATAACTCAATGGGGGCGAGTGATTGAATCTTATGGATTGGAGATTGGTTCAGGTTGTTGTGGATTGATTTGGAATGGATTAGTTGACTTACTCATTGGGTCTGAGTACTCCTTTGTGCAGGACCTATAAACTAAAGCAGACATACTAAGCCTTACATCTGTTTTGCCTTTTTTTTTTTAATTTTTTTTAAAATTTATTTATTTAACTTTTAACATTCATTTTCACAAAATTTTGGGTTACAAATTTTCTCCCCTTTCATCCCCTCCCCCCCAAACACCAAGCATTCTAATTGCCCCTATGACCAATCTGCTCTCTCTTCTATCATCCCTCTCTGCCCTTGTCTCCGTCTTCTCTTTTGTCCTGTAGGGCCAGATAGCGTTCTATACCCCTTTACCTGTATTTCTTATTTCCTAGTGGCAAGAACATTACTCGACAGCTGATCCTAACACTTTGGGTTCCAACTTCTTTACCTCCCTCCCTCTCCATCCCTTCCCTTTGGAAGGCAAGCAATTCAATATAGGCCAAATCTGTGTAGTTTTGCAAATGACTTCCATAATAGTTGTGTTGTATAGGACTAACTATATTTCCCTCCATCCTATCCTGTCCCCCATTACTTCCATTCTCTTTTAACCCTATCCCTCCCCATGAGTGTCGACCTTGAATTGCACTCTCCTCCCCATGCCCTCCCTTCTATCATCCCCCCCACCCTGCTTGTCCCCTTATCCCCCACTTTCCTGTATTGTGAGATAGGTTTTCCTACCAAAATGAGTGTGCATTTTATTCTTTCCTTTAGTGGAATGTGATGAGAGTAGACTTCATGTTTTTCTCTCACCTCCCCTCTTTATCCCTCCACTAATGAGTCTTTTGCTTGCCTCTTTTATGAGAGATAATTTGCCCCATTCAATTTCTCCCTTTCTCCTCCCAATATATTTCTCTCTCACTGCTTGATTTCATTTTTTTTTTAAGATATGATCCCATCCTCTTCAATTCACTCTGTGCACTCTGTCTCTATGTATGTGTGCATGTGTGCATGTGTGTGTGTGTAATCCCACCCAGTACCCAGATACTGAAATGTTTCAAGAGTTACAAATATTGTCTTTCCATGTAGGAATGTAAACAGTTCAGCTTTAGTAAGTCCCTTATGACTTCTCTTTGCTGTTCACCTTTTCATGGTTCTCTTCATTCTTGTGTTTGAAAGTCAAATTTTCTTTTCAGCTCTGGTCTTTTCATCAAGAAAATTTGAAAATCCTCTATTTCATTGAAAGACCAATTTTTCCCCTGAAGTATTATACTCAGTTTTGCTGGGTAGGTGATTCTTGGTTTTAGTCCTAGTTCCTTTGACTTCTGGAATATCCTATTCCATGCCCTTCGATCCCTTAATGTAGAGGCTGCTAGATCTTGTGTTATCCTGATTGTATTTCCACAATACTTGAATTGTTTCTTTCTAGCTGCTTGCAATATTTTCTTTCACCTGGGAATTCTGGAATTTGGCCACAATGTTCCTAGGAGTTTCTCTTTTTGGATCTCTTTCAGGTGGAATTCTGTGGATTCCTTGAATATTTATTTTGCCCTCTGGTTCTAGAATCTCAGGGCAGTTTGCCTTGATAATTTCATGAAAGATGATGTCTAGGCTCTTCTTTTGATCATGGCTTTCAGGTAGTCCCATAATTTTTAAATTGTCTCTCCTGGATCTATTTTCCAGGTCTGTTGTTTTTCCAATAAGATATTTCACATTATCTTCCATTTTTCCATTCTTCTCTCTTTGTTCTGTGATATCTTGCTTTCTCATGAAGTCATTAGCCTCCATCTGTGCCATTTTAATTTTGAAAGAACTATTTTCTTCAGTGAGCTTTTGAATTTCCTTTTCCATTTGGCTAATTCTGCTTTTGAAAGCATTCTTCTCCTCATTGGCTTTTTGAACCTCTTTTGCCAATTGAGTTAGGCTAGTTTTCAAGGTGTTAATTTCTTCAACATTTTTTTGGGTCTCCTTTAGCAGGGAGCTGATCTGCTTTTCATGCTTTTCTTTCATCTCTCTCATTTCTCTTCCCAGTTTTTCCTCTACCTCTCTAACTTGATTTTCAAAATTCTTTTTGAGCTCTTCCATGGCCTGAGCCCATTGGGTGGGCTGGGACACAGAAGCCTTGATTTCTGTGTCTTTGCCTGATGGTAAGCATTGTTCTTCCTCATCAGAAAGGAAGGGAGGAAATGTCTGTTCTCCAAGAAAGTAACCTTCTATTGTCTTATTTCTTTTCCCTTTTCTGGGCATTTTCCCAGCCAGTGACTTGACCTCTGAATATTCTCCTCACACCCACCTCGCCTCCTGATCCTCCCAGCCAGCGTTTGGGGTCTGAGATTCAAATGCTTCTTCCAGTCTTAGGGCTTTTGGCAGGGGCAGGGCTGCTATTCAGTGTGAGATTAAGTTGAGGTGCTCAGGTGGGGGCAGGGCCACCTCTCAGGCTCAGTTCCCTCAAGGGGTTTATGCACAGACCTTCCACAATGGATTCAGGCTCCCGCCCGCTTGGGGAGCCCCGGTCTGCAGCTGCCTCTCAGCTTCTACCTCCCGGGGGGGCCTGAATTATGGGGGCACCCCACTCCCCTCTTGACCCGCCAAAAAGACTCTCTCACCGACCCCCGTCACCTGTGGGTGGAGGTACTTGTGTGGCCACTGGAGATCCCGTCTCTGAAGCCTGCTCGGATCTGTTTCTCTCGGTGCCGTGGCCGCGGCCGCAGCAGATCTGGGCTGGGCTCCGCGTCTGCAGCACGACGGACCTTTTGTGAGAGGTTTGCAGGTCCCTCTGTGGGTGGAGGGACCCTCATGGCCACCGGAGATCCCGTCCCTGAAGCCCGCTCGGATCTTTTCCTCTCCGTGCCGCGGCCGCGGCAGGGCTGCACTCAGCTCCCAGTCCCGGCGCCCAGTCCGCAGCGCGAAGGACCCCCCACAAGAGGTTTGCAGGTCTCTCGGGAACGGAAAGCTCCAATGTTCCATGGCCTCTGGGTGCAGAATTCGCCGTGAGTTACTTCCTTGTAGCCGTTCTATGTGTTGTGGGTTCGGAGCTATGTGTATGTGCGTCTTTCTACTCCACCATCTTGGCTCCGCCCCCCCTGTTTTGCCTTTTTGAAGGACAGAGTGGAGAGTAAGACCTGGGCTCTGAGGGCTCCCAAATTCATCTTCCCTTCTATAATGACATCCTTTGGGCAAAGGCATATGGGAGGTGCATTACTATCAACCATTTGGCCTAAGAGGATTGTTCTTGGACCCAAAATCCAAGAGCCCTAATACATCCTGGATGGAGGGGAGATTTCCTAGTCAATGTCAGGGTCCTGGTCAGTATGATCCTAGAATCCAGCCTTCTCATAAGAGAAGGTGGTATTTCCTGGACAATGTCAGCCTTGGGATTGTTTCTCTAATAACTTCAAGTCTGAGAATTCTGGTACTCAGGATTTTATAGATAGAAGGAAGTTATTGGGTAGCACCAGCCTCTTAGGGAAGAAGAAGATCATATACATGGCTCCTTGAACTGGAAGAGCAGCAAGAGAATGAAACTGCAACATGAGGGAGTAAAATATCTCTTTTTCCTTCCCTACTATCATGAATTATTAGTATGGTGCAGTTCCAATGGAAAGGGGGTACATATCTAACAATGTTTTTCCTTTCTGTGGATAGTCTGAACCTTTAGAATAATACTCTAAACCTTAATGCCTAAATGAAGATGAAACAGAAACTCACCAGAATATTTAGGGTTTACCTCCATAACAATCTCAATTTCATTTCCCTTCCTCAGGGAATTTGAACCATAAGATATTACTAAGATTCTGGAGGACCACTTTGAAGATGGTGGACTCATTGGCAAAGGAAAGAGAATCTTATTGACTGCTTAGTGGTTACTGTGAATATTTATTTTTGCATTTTCTGAGGAGTAGAATAAAGGCTGTCCTGTTCCCAGTATGCACTATTACCCTGAGTGCTTATGTAGGAGCTAGGGATCCTTTCACCCCCATCTTTGGAAACTGAGTTTGAGTTACAAATTGAAATTTCCCAAAGGCAACTCAGTGGGAATGATAGAAGACAAAGAGACATGGCCTATGTGGCTGCATCCAGTTGTGAACCCAGAACTTAAAAGATTAAGGTTATACACATAACTGGATCAGTAAATAATTAATTTACTTATTTAATGCATGTTCTTGTTTTATACTTATCTAGCTATCTTGGTGTCCTTTATGTCTATAACCATTTAACTAAATAACAATAGGGACATAAACATGCCTTGGATGATAGTTGATGAAAAGGGTCTTGGGCCTTGATCTCTAGGAAACATCCCTCCTTGAACCTTCTTGTTCCCATTTCTTTTACACAGGTCCCCTGAGAGAGAGAGAGATGAAATCTTCATAGAAATCATACCTTCTTCACTTCCCTATACTAGCCCAGAATGCTTCCCATTTTGAAACATATAGGGATTTGAGGGTGGAAGTGATAGGAAGAACTAGAGATGGGGGATGGTAAATGAAAGTTCAGGTTGAAAGAATTGGAGGAAGAGGCTGCCGAGCATGTACTCAAATTTCCCATCCTCTGAACTTAAGCATATAGCTAACTGCATGTCATCTTCATTTTGTTAATTTTAGGTCAGAATGCACAGAAAGTACTCTCTCTCTTTCTCTTTTCTCTCTCTCTTTCTCTCTATCCTATTCCTCCAGCCTTCTAGGAGACACTTAAAGAAAACTCAGGAAGTTGATATTAAAATGATGGTTAAAGTTGGAACAGTTTGAAATACCTGTCTCATATCTTCTGGGTAGTGTCAGTATCTCTTTATAATTAATTGGGGGATAGGAAGCTAATTGAAGACTTCAGAGGCAGATACCCTTTAAAATGAATGGTATCAGAGCTGCTAGGTGGTACAACGAATAGAACACCAGTTGTGGAGGCAGGACGACCTGAGTTCAAATACAGCCTCAGACACTTACTAGTTATGTGACCCTGGGCGAGTCACTTAACACCATTGCCTCCAAAAAAGAAAAATTAAAAGAATGGGGTCCTATCAGGTCAGAAAGGACTGGATCAGGGACTAGGGGTTAAACAACAAGAGATTCTGAGTCTTAGAAATAATGACCAGATATGATTGTACATGTTATAGCCTACATCAGATTACATGCAGTCTTGGGAAGCGGGAAAATTTTGAAACTCAAAATCTTTTAAAAATAGATGTTAAAAACTAAAATTAAATAAATTTAAATTTAAAAAAAAAAAAAGAAATAATGACCAGACTAGACAAAGATCTAGAAAGCTCCCATTCCTCAAGGTATACAAAGTATCATGCCCCCTATGCCCACCTTGGAGTGGTGGGTTTTAGGATTTCATTTTATTTCTCTGTAGTTGATGTTAAGTGGGAATGGTCAGACCAAAACTGATCAATTCTCTCT
Source organism: Notamacropus eugenii (assembly GCF_028372415.1). NCBI lineage: Eukaryota > Metazoa > Chordata > Mammalia > Diprotodontia > Macropodidae > Notamacropus > Notamacropus eugenii. The sequence goes on from NC_092873.1 coordinate 304,856,470, forward strand.
TCCTCTTGGTTCCCCAAATTCTTAACCATTCTTTCTACCTTAGGTCAGGGAGGATAAAATAAAGTCTCAGTCCCTTCTTGAGACGAAAGGGACATTATCAGGGAATTCTTAGAGAACAACCAATTATGATAGATAAGAAGGCAAAAGAAAAGAGGGACTTTGTAGTCCGCTCAAGGAGACCCCAGAAAACTTCCCTTTCTCACTTCAGTCCCCCATTGTCCCAGATTCCTTTTCAGTCTCCCCCAAACTCTCAATTCATGGTTCAGAGTTTCTCCTCCAAATAACTCAAAACAGTATTGCGGTGCCCCATCCACTTGCCTACACAAAGGAGCAAGATGCATTAAAGGAAATAAAATGTAACAACCAAAAAGCTCCTACATTTTCCCCCTCAAAAGACCTTTCAGAATGTCTGGAATAAACCTTGGAAGGGTGGTGTCATATCCCAAAGGCTAGATAGGAAAGAGAGATGGGGTAGAGGAAGTAATTAAAAGAAAGTTTTACCTTAAACCAGAGGGAGTTTGTGCAGGGAGTCAGTCAGGAGTTTGCAGGGGCTCCCAATCCAGAGAAGGATGCTCTTTGCTCAGCTTCAAGAGCTGCTTGCAGCTGTCAACACCTGGGCTGACGGACTTCAGAGCTGGTTGGTGTCCAGGCTTGGTGGAAGCAGTTTTGTACTCACGCCCACCACTGTCAGGCAGTGGGAAAGAGAGGGGGGTGCCTCAGATATAGCTCAGCTTTCTCCCCTCAGTCCCATCCTGTACACCCTTCCAATACTCAGACCCCTTTAGGCTTTGGGAGGGTCTCCAGGTCTAGGGCGTGCTAGGGTGTGCTCTCCAGGCCCTGACTAAAGCCTGGTTTTCCAGGGGGAAGTTTCTGTTTGTTCTTCTTTTCCTTCTTCTTTTTTTCTATTGAGAGAAATCATCAGTTAAAGACAGATTCCCTGGGGCAGGGGCAGACTGCCGAATTCCAAAAGGTTTTCATAAGGGCCATCTGCCGTGGTCAGCAGCTGGCGACAGGCAGAGAGAGGGAGAGGGAGAACGAGAAGGAAGCAGAGAAAAACAAGAGCCCTTCTGTTCCCTCCCACTGCTGCTAGAGAGGATGAGGACTCTTGTGCCTCTCTGGTGAGAGCTGGGAAGAGCAAGGGGGGAGGAGCAGTAGAGGGAGGGGACCACGTGCTGCCCACCCAGCCTTCGGGGAACAGCCTGGGAGCTTTCTGGTGTGCTACTTGCGATTGACTCATTTCTTGCCAATGTGTATTTTGGCGTTTTCCCCCCCATGTTCCCTCCTTGTACTCTTAGCCCCTGTTCTCCTTTCCTGAGCCCTTGCTGTGTCATTTTTCAGCCCAAACAAACTGGTTGAGCTCTCCTTATACAACCTTACACCAAGTGGTAACTGAGAAGACAGTACAAACAGTCCAAGACTCCTGAGTTCCGCATCTTTGGCCGTTTCCCCACTCCTCTCACCCCCATTAATTACCAACTTGGGAGCATCAAAGAAGGAGTAGGGTTTGAGAGAGGGAAATAAAAAGATGGATAAGCAAATGAAAACAACTGAAGGAGCAATACATTAACTTTGCCTCAGACACTACCACGGAGTAAGAAGGGTAGGATGAAGGTAATGGGGATCTGTGAGAAGTGACAAGGACATAGGAATTCCATTTCTAAACTCTGAGGGGACCCCAGATTCAACTGAACAATCATTAACTAGCCCTATGAGCTGGGCACCGTGCTAGGTGCTACATATACAAAGTTTTCAAAAGAAGCCTTGAAAGGGCAAGTGATGTGTTAGAGTGGCAAGAAGTCCCATAGGATCATGTAAAATTGAGAGCTGGAATGTCCCCATAGATACCTCAGACTCAACATTTCCAAAACAAGACCCAATATTTTTCCCTTCTAACCTACCCTTATTTCCAGACTTCCCAATTTCAAAAATGAAAGTCTCTGACTTCAAGAAAGTCACATTCTACCCAGTGATACAACATGTGTACAGATAAGTATGTAGCAATAGAGTGTATCAGTCAATCAACAAGCATTTTTTTAAGAGCCTATGTATGCTAGGGCCAGGCATTACTACTAGGTGCTGTGGGTACAAACAAAAGAGTGAAACATTTCCTATACTCAAGGAATTTACATTTTGCTGGGAGAAACAAGTACACCCAGAAGTATATGTGAAATAAACATAAAGAAAAGAAATACAATATTGTTAAATACAAAGTAGCTTGGGAGGGGAGGATGCTGGCACTTGAGATCAGGAAATGCTAAAATGTAGCAGATAGAACTTGAACTTATCTTGAAGGAAGAGAGCAATTCCAAGGCAGAGCTGAAATGGAGGTACATTTTTATGAGGAGTAGCCAGTACAAAGGCAGAGATATGAGAGATGGAATGTATTATACAAGGAAGAAAGAGAAAGTGAGTTTAGCTGCATCAGTGTGGGAAGGGGAGAAAAATGTCTAAGGAGGCTAGAAAGACAAGTTGAGACAAGGTTGCAAAAGGATTTTAAAAGCTAAATAGTGAAGTTTATATTAGATCCTGGAATCAGGAGGCAACCATTAGAATTTATTTAATAGGGAATAACATGGTGACATTTGTGCTGAAAGAAAATCACTTTGGCAGTTGTGTGGAGGTTGGACTGGAGAAAGACTTCAGGCAGGCAGATCAATCAGGAGGCCTTTGCAATAACCTAGGCAGAGGTAAAGAGGGCCTAAACCAAGCTGGGCACAATAGAAATAGAAGGGATCCAAAGTGAGAAATGATATGGAGGTAGACACAGCAAGACTTGGCAGCTGAGTAGATGTGGAGGATAAAAGAGAGTTAGGAATTGAGGACAATTCAAAGGTTTCTGGGAGTCTGGAAGAATGCTGGTATCTTCTATAGAAATAGGAAAGTCTAGTTTTGGGAAGAAAGATATTTAGTTTCTGTTTTGCATATGTTAAATTTAAAATATTTCTGGGACATCAAGTTTGAAATTCCTAGTTGGTCCTTAGTGATGCTCAGAGGAAAGGCTAGAGCTGGATATACACATCTGAGTCATCTGCATAAAGATGATAGTTAAACTTCATGGGAATTAAGATGGGCACTGAGAGAGTATGTACATAGAAAAGAGAAGAGGACCCAGGACAAAACTATGTTCACCCCAGCAGTTAGGGAGCATGATAAGAATGATGAACCAGAGAAGGAATCTGAGAAGTGGTCAGAGAGGTAGGAGGAAAACTGGGAGAGATCATTGTGATGAAATCTAGAAAAGAGAGGGTATAGTATCAAGTTAACAGTGTTTAATGCTTCAGGGAGGTGAAGGAGGTTGAGGACTGAGAATCATATTTGGCAGTTGAAATACTTGATAAATATGGACAGAACAGTTTCATTTGATTGAAGAAGTTGGAAGCCGGATTGTGAAGGGTTAAAAAGTGAGTGAGAAAAAGGGAGGCAACCAGTAGAAAAGTTATTTCCAGGAGTTTGGCTAAAAAGGAAAGGAGAGTTTTAGGATGATAGCTAGAGGGAAAGATAGGGTCTAGTGAAGGGTTTTGGATTTTTTTTAAGCCTAACATCAAGAGCCTCTGCTGAGTCTGAGAAATTGAGGCACTATGTCCACTACCTTCTCCACTAAGGTGTCCCCTCTCTCTGCTCTGGACACATGCCCATGGTCCAGATCAGGTTCAGTCTTGAGGGAATGTGATTACCAAGAAGAAAGGATAGGATATTTTTTCTTATAATCTTTAGCTCAGTTAGCTCCTACCTTGGCAATCTATGAACAAATTATTTAAAACTTGGGTTTTGGCTCATTTATATATTCCCCAAGGGGGGAAATAGGAAGTTATTCCATGTACAATAAAAATCAAGTATGGGACATGTATTTCTACATAGAAAAGAAATGCTAAAAGATACAAAAGACTCTCAGCAGACATGGACAATAACTAAGGAATTGGTAACATATCTTCTATTTCATTCTGCCAGGAAGTTAAGCCATAGACATCAGAATATGAAGCAGTTTGCAGAACCATTAGAACTGTCATTGCAGATCAGTCATTCCACATTTTACTTCAGCTTCACATTCTCTTTCAAAGCCCATCTTTTTTGTTAGGTTAGGAGTTTGAACTCCTTCCCCTGATGATGGTGCCCTCTCTGAGGCAAGAACTTCTCCTGTCAATAAGGAAGGTCTTCATGGTGAACCCAGGACCTCTGAATCTCTCAAACTCACAAACTCTGAGGAAATCACTTAACCTCACTCAACTTCACTTTGTTGTGGTTCAGTCTTGTCCAACTGTCCTCGACCCCATTTTGGTGCTTTCTTGCAAAGATTCTTCTCCAGCTCATTTGACAAAGGAGGAACTAAGGCAAACAGGGTTAAGTGACTTGCCCAGGGTCACACAGTTAGCATCTGAGTCCAGTTTTGAACTCATGATGGTGAGTCTTCCTTATTCCAGTGCCTCTCAGCTGCCTTCAACTTTACTCATCAGAGTCAATGTGAAGATCAAACAAGAAAACTAAAATAAATGAATGAAGTGCTTTGCAAACCTTAAGGCACTGTAAAAATTCTAGCTAGGGATTTATCTTGGATGCCTGATCACCTAACAAGGAAGAGAAATTCAGAAGAGAATAGATGGTGGGGGCGTGGCTCAGATGCAATCTCGTCTAGTTGAGACCCCAACTCTAGTCTCTCTGACTTCCTTCAAGGCTCAGCTAAAGCCTCACCTTCCACCAGAAGTCCTTCCTAATCCCCCTGAATGCAGGTGCTCATGCATCTCTCCTACATCGGATATACAGGCTATGTTTCCTGCATGTACAGTATCTTGTTTGGACGTAACTCTTTACTTATTGTCCGGATTATGAGAGCTGCAGGAGCTGTCGTTTGCCTATCTTGTATCCCCAGAGCTTGACAGAGCGCCTGGCACAGTGCTAGTTGACTGACTGACTGACTGACTGAGAGGTGCCTCCCCCCTTAGCAGAAAACCTCAGGTTTTTGTTTGTTTTGTTTTTTAATGCCACCTGGAGGGTAGAAGGAAGAAATCAAACCGGAAGCCGTCTCTTTAACCAATGCGCCAATTCCACGTCTTGGAAATTCGAGTGATCAAAATGTTCTAGGATTTTTGGAGAAGGGTGGTCATTTCCTTCTCTTGGAATAAGGACTCCCCCAGAAAACCCAAGGAAGGTGTTTGCTATGTAGCACACAAGCCGACTGTCTCTGATGCTTTGTGAACCAGAACTGTGTGAACAGGCTTGAACTCAGTAGAAAAGGACAGAAGTCAAAGTTTGGGTTTTTGTGGCATTTGCAAACATCCACTAAGTATTCTCTTCGGAAATGAATCCCCTTTATCTTCTCTCACGACTTCAACGTTTCCTCAGGCCCAACGGACTACATTTCCCAGCAAACCTTGCGCCAACCCGGGATGCATTCCTGCCTCCGGAAACCGTTCTGTGGGCGGGACCAAGGAAGAGGCGGCTCAGGACGTGGCGAGAAACGAGTGTGTCTCCACCCTCTGAAGGGCGGGGTGACGTCGGGCGACGAGAGCGGACCGATGACGTTCCCCCTCTTCGGGCATGGGGCGGGGTCGGTACGCGGTGCGTGCGAGCCCCGCCCCCTTTCCTCCCCAAGGCTCGCGCCTCTGGCCGGCTGCCTGTGGCCTGCGGGCTCGGGGCGGGGCGCGTCGTGGGCAGCTGGAGGGGCTGCTCTGCTGGGCTGCGGAGGAGGTTGTGCTGAGCCGTTCCCGCTGGAGCTCGGTCATGGAGCGCTTCTTGCAAGGCTGCCGGGCCGCCGTGCAGGTAACGGAGTCGGGGCCCTTTCCGTGAGGGTGGGACGGGGCGGGGCGGGGAGGTGAAGTGAGGTGAGGAAGGGGACCCCGACCTCCGCCCGTGAGATCCTTCCCGCCCCGGCGGGTGCCAGGCTGGCTGTCACAGGCGCCCCTCCCCCCGGGGCCGAGCCGGGGCTTCTCGGGGTTCCCCGCCCCGCCCCCTCCCCCCGGGTAACTGACGGCTCACCCAGGCTGGCTTCTGCCGGCTCTCCTGAGGGCCATGGGGCGGAGGCCCGGGCGCCCGGGCTCTCCCCTTGGCACAGTTTGGTCACGTTCTAGAGAACAGGCCGTTGTGGTCTCAGTCTCTGGGCTAAACATATACTTTGTCACCCGCGCGGCTCTGCACGCACACCACATGGTGTCCTGCCCCCGTGTTTTCTCTCCTTTAGGCACCCACACTTAATCATAATTCCCTGCCGTCTGAATGTGTAAACATGAATAATCCTGGACGCGACTATTGTGAATGTTAGCTTGTCTTCGGTCTTCTCTGAATACGCTATGCGTGACCCATTCCTGGTCAGTGGTGAAGTATGCCTAGGCTGATGGTCATAGCTATAATACTAACAAGTGGCATCAGATTGACCTGTAAGCTTTGCAGAAGCCTTTATCTCATGAGATCCCACACCAGCTCTGTCAGTTTAGTGCTACAGGTGTTACTATCCCCATTTGACAGTGAGACCCAGAGAGGTGTGGTGTGGTGTGACTCGAATAAATGAAAACGAATGACAAAACATATTAAGTGCTTACAATGTGCTAAATATTGGGAATATAAAGATTGAGACACTCCCTGCTCTTAAGGAACTGAAAAGAACACATATGCAGGTTTTCCCGACTTCAAATCCACTATATCCACTACATGGTGTTATCTCTTTAAGAAGTTTGCTAGGAAAAAAGATTCTCCTAGGTCATATTAGCATATTTCATTTCTAAGTCAGATTATACCTAAAACAACTTAGGGGTTAGTTGACTCTCGTTTTCCTTTAAAAAAAATCTCCTGATTTTATAATTTTCTTGTATTCAACGAAATTTAAACAGATATTAAATGTGTACTCTATTTTTGGATAATAAATGATAGTGTCTTACAATATCCCTGATAGGTGAGAATCAGCTAGTGTTCACTTTTGTAGATTCAGCCATTTATTCCTTTTTAAAACAAATTTTTATTGATATCTTTTTGCTTATTACAACATTAGAATTTCTCCTAGTATTATACCTCTCTCCACTGTTTCCCAGAGAGTCGTTCTATATAAAAATTATTTTTATAAAGGAAAAAAAAGAAAGAGGAAAAAGAGAAAAAAACCAGCAAAACCAAATAATATATTGGGAAAAGTCAGAAAATATATACAATATTCTATACCTGTGGACCTACTGCTTCTGCAAGGGAGTGGTGTGAGGGGTTATCTTCTCATATCTCTCCTTCAGTGCCATCCCTGTTCTTTATAATTTTGCAAAATTCACTTTTGATCATTTTGTGGTTCTTTACATTTACGTTGTTGTAGTCCTTTCAGTATTGTTTTCTTGGCTCTGCTTATTATACTCTGTATCAGATCCCATAAAGCTTTCCAGTCTTCTCTATATTCATCATATTCTTTATTTCTTACAGCATAATATAGTAATACTCCATTACATTCTTGTACTTTGGTTTGTTTAGCTAGTCCCCAGTCAATGGGCATCTACTTTGTTTCCTATTCTTTTCAGCCATTTATTCTTTGACTTCGGGTAATTGAAGTACTTGCCCTAGGAGTAGGGGTAAATTTTAAAACCAATTATATTTTAAATTTTAAAATAAATTTAAATGTTTTATTATGTTTAATATCATGTATTTAATATATTAATATCTAACCATGTGTCATTTTATTATATGAATAATTAATATTTAAAATTTAGAACCAGTTATACGAAGCTTTTCCTTATAAACAAAATTTGGGATATCTCTAAGGATCTTCTGCTTCTAAAATTCTGTAATTCATGTTATAAGTAAGAAAAAATGTAACTACTTAACAGTTAAAATATTGCTCCTAATGAGGTTTAATAATCAGTCCTAGAGAAATAGTTTTCAAACTTTTATGGACTGAAGTAGGGAAGAAAGAAAATGGACATGAAATTTCTGTGCAGGTTAGGGTCTTCTAGACTTTAAGTTGTGTACAGAATACTGTAGCCTCCAAGAGCAATCCAACTTTGTGACTTTTTATTTTGTTTAGGTGAAGTAAAGGGATAATTCAGGTGTCCAAAGGAGACCATCCAGGATGATGAAGGGCCTCAAGTCCATGACATGAGGATCTGTTGGAAGAATTAGGCTCATTTAGCCTAAAGAAAAGAAGATGGAGGAGGCGTGTGTGTGTGTGTGTGTGTGTGTATGTATAAGACGGAGTAGTTATCTTCAAATATTTGAGGGCTGCTATGTGGAGAAGGTATTAGACTTGTTTAACCTGGCCACCTTCCCCAAATAGCAGAGTGGAAGTTGCAAAGGGGCCAATTTAAAACAGCTCTAGCTATTCATATGGAATGGGCTGACCTATCGTCCCCTTCCTTAGAGAGCTGTTCAAGTAGAGGTTTTTTTATATGTGCTTTGGACTAGATGGTCAACTCTCAAATTGGTTGACTAAGGAGTGATAAATACATTCAGTTCAACAAACATTTGCTAAATATTATTAGGTTGTATTATAAAGTATTTAGCATCATTCGTTCTATTCAACACAGAGAAGGATGGGGAAATAGTAATATAGGAGGAATGAATGAAAGGAATAGTGTCAGAAGGATATATTTTAGACAAGAAACAGTGATGAAGACAAAGGTTCATGTTGAACTTTTGGGGAAATAAGCAGAAGATTTTACAGTTGCTTATGGAGCTGATAACCCAACCAATTCTTACATATTTTTAGCTTTTGTACCAGAAGCATGTCCTTCAGCTTTTGTCACAGTGGTGTAGGATGACCCATTTAAAGGGCATTCTGTTAAACAAATTGGCTCATATGAATTTGTCCTTTGCTGTTCTAGGACTGATGGCCCACATGGGTGATGGATTTATCTTTCACTAGAGTGTACATTTTCTTGTCTTCAGGACTCAGGAGCTATCCCCAAAAGGTCAATCTGATGACTGCCCAAGGATCTATGGAGTTTATGTATTTTTCAGGGGTTAGGTTGGAATTAACAGTCACCTGCCATCCTTGAAAACTTTGTCTAATGGCCTGATATCACTGAAATTTGCCTGTTCTACTTTGTGGAGGTGCTCTGTCATATCTTGTTTATTTTTTTAAAATCAGCATTGAATACTGTAATATAAAGTATGTATATATTGGACAAGACTAAGCTTTTGAAATTTGGGCTCCAGCTGGTATACTCCATGGGTGATCATCAGGTAAGCAGAAACAAAGCAAACTAGGTTCTGCCTTATGGCGCCTTTTAAAAAAGGAAAATAAATATTTTATTTATTCGTGGATCATAGATTCCATTTCTTCCTTTAGAAGCTCAGGTTTCCAAATTGCTACTAAGCATAGCTATATTTGGCCTGAACACTCTCTCCCAGTCAGAAAACTGAGGGTGTTGTCCAGTTTAAGCAGCTTTCAACTTGTGAGGAATGAGGGTGGTGACTGAGAGGTGCACCTGTTATTTTTCTCTATGAGTCTGGGCCACCTTCCCTAGTCTGATGTCTGTGGCTTTGTTTTCAAAGTTGATTGGCAATAATCCTGTGTTTCAGTAGATCAGTTTTCTTCACTTGGTTTCCCTGTGTTCTTTTTCCTGATTTAACTTTCTGGCCTCATCTGCTGTTTTAGGATAGTTCCATCCCTGCTTGAGGATCCACTCTTATATCATTATACTGTGGACCTCTGTATTTCTGCTCTTGGATACTTTTCTTCCATTTGATTTGTAAAGCCTTTAAAAAGTTGAGCGATCACTGTAGCATAAGGTGATCAGGAAGGACTTCAAAACAGGAGCAGATTGAGATTGTAAGGTCAGGCTGTGCTGGGCTCTGAGAATCCAAAGATAAACAAACGTGAAATAGGCCCTGCTTTCAAGTTGTTTATTTTCTACTTGGCAATTTCAAGTGCATACAGAAATAAGTCTAGTACATGGATAGTTGAGGAAGAAACACTTTGTCATAGCTCAGGGAAGGCATCTTAGAAAAGGTGGTACTTAAGCTGAACCCTGAAGGAAAAGGATTCTGAGAAGTGGGTATATTCAAGAATATGTTACAATTAAAACTAGTAATCAGTGATCGAGGGTTGTGTCCTTCTAGGGCCTCAAGTGTGACCCTTTGACTGAATTCAAACTTCATAGAACAAATCCTCTTAAAAGGATCTAGAAGGCCACATGTGGCCTCAAGACTGAAGGTTTCCCACCCCTGGTAGACTCGTAACTTTGTGTCAACACTATGCTAGATGCTAGGGAGAGAAATTTAAAAAGTGAGCTAGTTCTTATCCTTAAGGAGTTTACATTCTCCTGGGAAATATACGTTTACAAATAATTAATGCAGTCTGTGTACCCAGTAAATGCACCACAGTTGGAGGGGTTGGGCAGGTAGGGCACTAATAATTGGGGAATGAGGAACAGGCCTCTGAGAGAAGGTGACTTGTGAACTAAGTCTTGAAGGGAGTTTAGGTGCTTATTTATATATATTTATATGTGTATTGTTGTCTTCCTCTTTAGAATACAAGTTTCTTGAGATCAAGAATTGTTTTATGTTTGTCTTTGGGGGTTCCCAGTGCCTAGCGCATAGTAGGTACTTAATACATGATTGCTAGTTGTTTAAAGAAGCAGAGATGAAGAGGGAAAACATTCCAGACATAGGTGGAAGGGTGGGGCAGGGGATGGCATGGAGCCTGTATAAAGGTAGGGATGTGGGAGATTTTGTGAGTTTAGAAAACAGTAAATAAACCATTTTAGATGGAGAGTAGAATGTATGAGGACGAGTAATGTGTATTCAGCCTGGAAAGATTGAAGTCAGATCACAAAGGGCTTAAATTGCTAAACAGAGAAGTTAGTGTTAATTTTGTCCTAAATGCAGTGTGAAGCCATTGAAGGCTCTTAAGCAGCAGAGTGATTTTGACCTGTGTTTCAGGAATTCCAATTTGGCAACTCTATGGAGGATGGAGTTGGACTCATTAGAAAGCCATTGCAATAGTCCAGGCAAGAGGTGATGGACTTGTACTGGAGTGGTTATGTTGTGAGGATAGTAAAGGGTTGTTCAGAAGGCAGAATTGACAAGACTTGGCAACTGATGAGTTATATGGAGTGAATGAGTGAAGAGTTGAGGTTGACTCCTATGTTCTGAACTTGAGTGACCAAAAGAATTGTGTCATCAGCAGAAACGGAGAAGTTTGGGGAGGGAGAGACATAATGAATTCTGTTTTGGACCTGTTGAGTTTGAGAAGCCTCAGGGACATATAGGTAGAGATGTCCTGCAAGTGGTTGGACATGTGGAACTGGTCATAAGTTATTGTCTAGTAGACAAATGGTCAAAAGACAAGAATGGTTTTCAGAAGATATGTAAACTACAAATTACTACTTGAAAAAATATTTGCAATGACTGATAAAAAGATGAATACATGTTAAAATAATCCTAATGTGTACTATGTGTATACTACCTCATATCCCTCAAATTAGCAAAGGTGTTAAAAGATGGGAAAATTCCTTTTTGGATGGCCTGTCTTCCTACAGACTTGCTAATTCTCTATAGGTGGGGCTGTGAATGAGTTCAGCCATTATAGAAATCAGTGTGAAATTATGCAAGGAAAGTTAATAAATTATTCATATCTTTTAATCTAGAGATACTACCACTGGGATACATCTTAGTCAGTTTACTGACATTAAGAAAAGACATGTATAGAAATATTCAAAGAGTTATTGTTAGTGATAACCAAAAGCTGGAAACAAAATATGCTTCCAACAGTTGCTTAACAGTCAAACAAATTACTTTGTGTGACTGATAATAGAGAAAGTAACTTATATAGTGGATAATCTGCTGGACTTTGAATCAAGAATTGATTCAAGTCGTGCCAGTAACACTTAATCTCCCAACTCCATTTCTAAGTCTCTGGACTTTTCCACTTCCTTGGCAGCTGCCTTCTCACTCTGTCCTTGTGGCCCTCTTCTTTGATTACTGAATGATAGTCAGGGACCACCATTTCAGGAGTGTATTTCAAAGCAACCTTATTTGCTGCAGCTTAATTTAATTTCGGTTCAGATTGGTTCAGAAATGACACAGTCTTAAGTTTGATATGTATATGTATACTAGTAGTAATTTTTAATAATAGTAATAATAATAATGGTCTCAATCAGTGTGTCACAATCAGTAGATCTCAATAGGCATATCACAATCAATAAGTCTCAATAGGTATGTCACAGTCTTACCACAATTGATAAGCACTGATGGAGGAATTATCTACATCTAGATCACTTGGCTGGTGAGTCCCAAGCCAGCCTCTGGAGTCCTGTGCTGGGGAATCCATGCATGGGGGGTGAAAGGGAGGTCTCCCAAAGATGTCTCAGAACTACCTGCCCTCTAACCAAGAAGGCATTTTGCTAACTAAATGTGTGATTGATGGGTAAGGAGCTGTTCTCAAAACATCCTTGAGAGCATTTCTCTTTAGGATTGTCTGATTTTCTTCTGGCTAAGAATAAGATTAGTAGAGGTCAGATTACAGGCATATTGAGTGAGGTCAGAATGTCCTAATAAATGTATGCATCACAAGGTGGTGCTCAGGTTGTACATCCTTAATTCCCTCCTGACTCTATTCTAGACTCTGGATTTTTCCACCTCCTACTTAGCACGCTGCCTGTGTGGATGCCCTTCTCCCTTTCATGTGTTGCCTTCTTTAATTTTAATGCCACATATAAATCTTTATTATTGTGCAATATGGAATTAGGAATATGAAGGTACAGAGGAAAATAATAGAATGGTATGAAGTGATACAGAAGAATAAAGCAGACCCAAAAGAATGATATACACAGTGAATGCAACAACATAACTCAACATGGAGTCAACAAAACTGGTCAAAGTACCAAAGTTAAAGGATTTATTCCTCTTCTCTGTTAACAGTCAATAAACAGTTTTTTGTTTGTTTTTGTGGGGGGCGGTCTTTGGGGAAAATATTTATTGTATCAAACACAGATGATATAAAAATTTGTTAGTCTTCCCACCCCCCAGTAGCAGGTTTAGCCATATCATGGAAGATGTTAAATGCCAGGCTGAGAAGTTAGCATTTACTCTGTTAACAGTAGAGAACTGTATTAGCAGTGGAATTTTAGAACAAAAAAGTGCCTTAAGATGGTTATTCTAGTAGCCTTATGGAGGATGAATTGGAGTGGGGAAAGCCTGGAAGGAGGCAGATTAATGAGGAGGCCATGACAGCAGTGCAGGCAAGACATGGTAAGGGCATCCATTTGAGTGCAGAAAAGGACCTAGGGGAAAGAGATGTGAGGCAAGTGGAATTATCAGTATTAAGCAGTTGATGGACATGGCAGATAAGGAAGGAGAGTAAAGAGTCATGGATAACTACAAGGTTTGGAACTTTGGTGACTGAAAGGATGGTGGGTCCTCAACAGAAATGGGTAAGTTTGGAAAAGGTGCATTTGGTTAAGTGGAGGAAAGATGAATTCTGTTTTGGACCCATTGAGTTTGTTGTGCCTTTGGGCAATCAGGGAGGAGGTCCCCAGCAGGCATGTACCACCCTATCTAGATTTCTTGGCTTTGCTAATCTGAAAGTTGTTTCTTTTGTTTAGCTTTCTTCTATTCTTGCTTCTGTTTTGGTCCTATTCTCTTAGTGCACATGTAGATCTAGTTGCTCTTATCCTCTTGGGATTCACCTTCACCTCAGGTATTTGAAGATGACATTTCATCGTTGATTTCTGCTCAGTCTTCTCTCCAAGCTGGTTACTTTTAATCCCAGTGATAATGATGTTGTTAGTGGATTTTGGTTCTGGGATCTGGCTCAGCCTGATTTAACTTGCATTGAGTTAGCACTAATCTAAATGAGCTTTTTGGAAAGGTTTGTACAGAGACCTATGCTCTCCAAGTGCATTTTAGTCCCAAATTGTAGCTGTTTCTTTGCTGCTTCTCCATTCCTCTTAATTTTCTTTTTTCAGTTCCAGGGCCATATTCCACTCTTGTTTGTGTCCTCCCTCTCTCCCTCCAAAGGATATCATATCCTAATACCGCCTTTGCAAGTGAGTTATATTTGTGGTCACTTGTCCTAAGTGCTTTGTTGTTTCTTCAGTCCACATCTGCCCAGGCAGTTGCCTAGTATCCTGGAAACCTAAAGATCTCCCTCATTCATTAAGGCAATAGCTAGGAAATGAGTGAGTGGATAGGGAGCTGCCAGGATAGGGGCTTGTATACTTAGTTTTCCCCCTATATTCAAAAACTGCTCAATACTTTGAAAGAATATATTTCTCTAAATTTTTGTGCTGCTTGACATGAATAAGATGTGGCTTCTTCTCTATTCAAAGAGAATAGAATAGAAGGAGAGTCTGACTAGGTGACCTAGGAGGTTCCCTTCCCAAAAAGCATTTGTCTAATTGGTAACATACCCAGTACTTTTTTGGTCCTTTACCCGATAGGGATATTTCAACCAAACAAACAAGCAACATGTATAATAGCCTGTTTAAAACAAATCTTTGTATTTAACCTTCAAACTTTTGTAAAAAGTCATTTCAAACTGGGCACTAAGAAAACAACAAAAAAACACTTAACTACATGTACATGATGTGATTAGATCATCTTGGAAGTATTCCTCTTAAGTTTAAAAACTTAGTTTTTAACTTGGTGTGGTTAGGATTTACTATAACTACTTAAAAGTTTTTTGAGGTCTTGTGGTTATTAGAACATTTTTAAATGAAATTTTAGTCACCATCCTATTTAAAGTACCACAATAACTTTTAAAAATAACGTTTATTTTCAGTTATAAATTCTCTACCTTCCACTCCCCCCTCCATCACATCCTTGAAAAAGCAAAAAAAATGAAAGCCATTAAAAACAAGTATAGTTAAGCAAAACAGATTCTCCCACTAGCCATGTCCAAAAAAAAAAAAGCCTCACTAGTGAGTCCCTCTGCTTTCTGTTTGGAGGTGGGTATCATGTTTCACCACGATTCCTCTGAAATGTGGTTGATCTTTGTATCTATCAATTCTTAGTGTTGTTGTTATTGTATAAGTTGTTCTCCTATTCACTTCACTTTTTATCAGTTCATACAAGTCTTCCCAGGTTTTTCTGAAACCATCCTTTTAATCATTTCTTACAGTAATAAATGTTTATTGATTTGATGAAGCATGATAACATTCTATCAAATTCATATACCATAACTTGTTAAGTTATTCCCCAATTGATGGGTACTCCTTTCATGCCATTGTAAAAAGAGCTGCTATAATATTTTTGGAAACATGGATCCTTTTTCTCTTTCTTTGATCCCTTTAGAGTATAGACCGGGTAGTGATATTGTTTGGGTTAAAGGGGTATGCATGGTTTAATAGTTTTTAATGCATAGTTCCAGATTGTTTTCTAGAATGACTTGATCAGTTCACAGCTCCGCCAATAGGGCATCAACATATCTATTTTCCCACAGCTCCTCCAGCATTTGCCATTTTCCTTTTTTGCCAACTTTGACAATTGGGGTGAGATGATACCTTAGGGTTATTTTAATTTTAGTTTCTCCAATTACTTGTGATTTAAAGCATTTTTTCATATAGCAGTTGATAGCATGGATTTCTTTCTCTGAAAACCATCTGTTCATATTCTTTAACTATATTTCATTTGGGGAATTATTCTTATTCTTATTCCATAATAATTTCTAAATAGAAATGGGAGAGATTTGTACAGTAAGATTATTACTTTATTCAGAGGTACTCTAGAAGAAAAACTTGAGACTGTACTGGGATAGGTGATTTGGAAAAATCCTATAGTCTTTTCTTTTTCCTTAGCATTAGTCATGTTTAGTTGTTTACTATTCCCTGCCTTGGTTTATCCCTTTATCTTCTTGCCTTGTTTCTAACTCTTCCAGGAAGTCTTCAGGACCTGATTGAGGTGTACAGGATTTGTGAACTTCCCTCATACCTATAGTCATTCTTATTTCTCCCAATTACTCATTGCCAAAAATCACATATTCCCTTAGGATCATAGGATCATAGATTTAGAGCTGAAAGTTACTTTTGAGTTCTTCTAGTCCAACTCCCTCATTTTACAGTTAAAGCAAATGAGGTGTGGAGAAATCAGGTGACTCTTAGGAAACAGGCTGAGATAAAAGTTGAAAAAGAAATCCATAAAGAGAAGAGCCTGGGGCTCTGGGCTCAATGCGTGAATATCATGCAGTAAATGACAATCAGATCTCTTGGACACTGATGGTTTTAAATGCATTTCATTTTCAAGTAGCTTGATATCTAGGGAGGTGCCAGGCAGCAAGGTTTAATTATAGCAGCTGACATCTCTCCTGCCTTAGAACTCTTATCAGCAATTTGGCTTTTCAAAGCGATTTAAAAATAAAAATTCCATTGGCAGCTGTTATTCTTGTTCCAGCCTTGGATCTGAACCTGCTAGGGAAAACTTCTATGTCTTAAGTTGAAGAGCAATAGTCATGTGAAGAATCCCTGAGAATGACAGGATTAACAGGGGTATCTGGAGAACTAAATAGATTTTGTGTTTATGTAATACTTTTATTTTCCCATTTCCTTTGCATTTTGTTCTAATGATTTTTAAATGTAGCACTTCTGTCTATTTTTGAAAATCAGAAAAACCTCTGTGCAAATAAGCTCAAGAAGGCAAGAAATTCAAGGGTACAAGAGAGTATGAAGTTAAACTGGTTAACAAACTGTAGGGTTTAGACTGCAAAGGGAGGACAGGTAATGCCAGAACAGGGATTAGTCTTCTCTTCTTCAGACTAAATCTCCCTTGTTCCTTCAACCAAGTCTCAACCTTCCTTTAGGAAGGGGTTTATTGGGGGTCTTCCTAAAGGTTGGTGCTCATTTCATATTTCTTTTGCGCTACTAAAATTCTGCTTTGCTCATCGAGTGCCTTCTTTGATATAGCCACACCATACTGGGTGGTTTTGTGCCACTGTGCCAGAGACGGCAAATGATGTACACATCCTAACCCTAAATACCTCAAAAAGCTTGATTTCATTGGTTTAGGTATTCCTTTAACACCTCCATGACTACAGGGTGTGTGTCACAGACCTGTTTGGCAATCTGATAAAACTTATTCTTAGAATCATGTTATTAAATTAATAAAACAGATAAAATGTATGAGATTACAAAGAAAAGCAATTATATTGACATTGTTATCAAAATAGTAGAAAAAAACAAGTTCATGGACTCCTAGTTAAGAAATTCTGACAGTATATGGGTTTATGAGTTGCTGTGACCAAAAGTATTGGCCAGTTAGCTGGTTCTCTGATGATAGATGTATAGTTCATTCCCAAGTCTGTAGACAAAACCTTTCCATAATGGCTGTATCCACAAAGTTTGCATTTCATTGGCATAGCAAGAACCCAAAGTCACCTCTATGACATGGTGAGGCTTTAAAGTAGGACTTTAACAGAAAACATGCACAAGTTACAAAACAAAACAGTACCTAAGTATATGAGAGGTACAGATTGGTAAATGAGGTCTGAGTAAGGAAACCTCATTATCAGTAAAAGAAGAATCACGAAAGTTCCAAATAGTAGGTAGTATGTGAATTAGACTTTAAAAGACAAGTAGGAATTCACCTTGCCATAAATGAGGGAGGATGCCATTCTAGGCCTTGGGAACAGTATAAGCAAAGTCATGGAGATAAGAAAGCAGAGGATATATACTGGGGATAGTGAGTAGGGAGGGCATGTTTGGCAAAATTACAGAGCGTGAGAAGGGAATAGTGAAAGATAAAGCTAAAAAAAGGAAAGATATGTTAAATTGTAGAAGACCTGAGATGACAGGCTGAGTTTGAACTTTATTCAGCATTAGAACTAGAATTCTGTGTTCCAATCAAACTAGCCTACTAACTGTTGTTCAGGCTTGCTATTCCATCTTCCCCTTTCATGCTTTTGTAGAGACTGTCTCCTCAGTCTGTAATGCACTTCATCCTCATCTTCATCTCCTGCAATCCTTGTCTACCTTCAAGGTTTAACTAAGGTGTCATTTATTCCATTAAGCCTACTTCACCCATTCAAGCTATTTTCCCAAATATCACCTCCCTTCGCAGCAAGTGTCCTAGAAAAAGTGTAGATTACTTATTGCCTCCACTACCTCACCTTTACTTCTCAATACCATGAACTGAGCTTTTGACTCCACTACTAGACTGAAATTGCTTTCTCTCAGGTTACCAGTGATCTCTCTTGATAAACCAGTGGCTTTTTCCAAGTCCCACCTTTTCCTTCTTGATGTCACTACAGTTTTTAATTTCATTGAGTTCTTCTTGGAAAAAAGAATGTTCATACTCCCCTTATTCTTTTCTTATCTGCTGAATGACTTCTCATTTTAAGAAGCAGCATCCTCAGAGTTTTGCCTTGGATTTTTTTCTCCCCCTTTCTCCTGACTTTCTCTAGTAATCTCATAAGTACCCTTGTGGTCAATTATCTGTCCTCTTAATATTCAAGCCTACATCCTCTTTTCTGAAGTCTAGCCCTATATCACTACCTGTCACCTTCATATGGATGTGTATAGACTTCTCAAATTCAACATGTCCAAAATGGAACTCATTTTCTTCCCTTATAGACCTACCCTGACTTCACATTTCCCTATTTCTATAGAGGGTACCACGATTCTCAAGTTTGCAACCTTGGAGTCTGACACTGTACTTAACTGCACCTTATTTGCCTATATCTAATCAGTTGTCTAGTCTTGTTGATTATACCTCCATAACAATCTTGTATCAGTCCCCTTCTCATACCCTGGATTCAAGCTCTTATCACCTCTCACCTGCACTGTTACAGTAGCCTCCTAAATGGTCTCTCTGCTTCCATTATTTCCTCTTTGCATTCCATCTTCCACATACCTGCCAAAATTGTCTTTTTAAAGTGGAGGTCTGACTGTATCATTGCCTTTTAAAGAAGTTCTCCATTATCTCTAGGATAAAATACAAACTCTTCAACTTGATATGTTTAAAGCCCTTCACATTTAAGTTCCAGCCTACCTTTGAATTTATTTTTAAATTTTTCAGTTAATTTTTTTTTATTTACAAGCATTTATTTTTCTCTCCTTCCACCTAACTCTACCTTGGAAAAAAGAAAAATGAAAGCTTTGTAACAAATATGCAGTGCCAAGAGAAAACATTCCCTTATTGGTCATGTCCAAAAATGTGTCTCTCCTGCATATTTAGCCCATCACTTCTGTCACAAGCTGGGGAGCATTCTTTATTGTGCCCTCTGGAATCTTTGCGTTGGTTGATCACTGTTTTAAGTCTCCAGCCTACTTTTTTATTTAGTGGTTTTTTCCTCCCAATTAAATGAAAAACTATTTTTAACATTTGTTTTTAAAATTTTGAGTTCCAAATTCTCTCACTCCCTCCTTCATTTCTCCCTTCCCTGAAAAGGCAAGCATTTATACATGTGCAGTCATGCAAAATGTATTTCCATATTAGTCATGTTGTGAAAGAAAACAGAAAAAAAACACAAAAATAAAGTTTAAAAAAAGTATGCTTCAATTTGCATTCAGACTCCATCTGTTCTTTCTCTGTAGATGGAATTTTACATTATCAGTCTTTTAGAGTTGTCTTGGATCATTGTATTGCTGAGAATACCTAAGTCATTCATAGTTGATCATCATACAGTATTGCTGTTTCTGTATACAGTGTTCTAGTTCTGTTTACTTCACTTTGTATCAGTTCATGTAAGTCTTTCTAGGTTTTTCTGAGAGCATCCTGCTCATTACTTCTTGTACTACAATAGTATTCCACACAATCATCTGCCACAATTTGTTTAGTCATTCCTCAGCTGATGGATATTCCCTCAATTTTCAGTTCTTTGCTACCACTAAAAGAACTGCTGTAAGTACTTTTTGTACAAATAGATATCTTTTTTTATTCTCTTTGGGCTATAGAACTAGTAGTGGTATTGCTAGATCAAAAAGTATGCTTGATTTTATAGCCCTTTGGGCATAGTTCCAAATTGTTCTTCAGAATGGTTGAATCAGTTCACAATTCCACTGAAAATGCATACTAGTGCATTTAAATTTTCCCTCATCTCCTCCAACATTTGTCATTTTATTTTTCTGTCATGTCAGTCAATCTGTTAAGTGTGGGGTGGTACCTCAGAGTCATTTTAACTTGCATTTCTCTAATCAGTAGTGATTTAGAGCATTTTTTCATATGACTATAGATGGCTTTGATTACTTCCTCTGAAAACTTCCTGTTCATAGCCTTTGGCCATTTATCAATCAGAGAATACTCTTATTTTTATAAATTTGATTGTTCTCTATAGATTTGAGAAATGATCCAGCCTACTTTTCTTGAGTTATTTTGTTACTCTTCTTCATTTATTCTTATGTACCAACCAAACTAGCTTACTTGCTATTCCTTAACTGTGCATTCCATCTCTTCTCTGAGCCTTTATACTGCCTCATATGCTTGGAATGTACTACCTCCTACACCAGTGTTCCTCAGAATGGTTAGCATCCTTTAAAGTTTATCTATACATCCTTTGATAACTATATCTAGATCACCTGGTTATTAGCATTTTATCTCCCCTCATGTGTGTTCCTTATCTGTTTATATGTTGCATCCCCAGCAGAATGTAAGCTCCTAAAATGCAGGGACTTTTGTTTTTTGTCTTTATATTGTCAGCACCTGGTACTATGGTTTCTGCCTAGTAGGTACTTAATAAATGTTTATTGAATTAAATTGGGGAGACAATAAGAAGTTACTGAAGGGCTTTGAGCAGATTAATAACATTTGCTGGATCTGTTCATATAAAGGAAGGTAAATCTGGAGCATTCGTAACCGCAAGCTGATTCTGGAGTTATCCTAATTCCAGAGCTGCCTAAGCTGTCTTGGAACATAGACCAAGGAGTGCTAAATCATTCTATAGTCCTCTACTGACTCTTCCTTTTGTGCCCAAAGCCATGCTCCCTGAGAAAAGATCAAAATGTATATTTACTGCAACAGTAAATTGTTACTGTTTTTTAATGTGATTTGAATTGACCTTCAGAAGAACTGTGGAACCTGATAGATACATAATTCTGGGAGGTCATGATGACTCATGGTTTGTTCAGTGACATTTACCCTCAGAATAGAACTTCTGTAAATCATGAGATCATGAAGAATTATGGAAAACTGAAAAAGGAAGGATAGAGACTTAGAAGAACAATAGTATTTGCTATCTGGGGTTCTAAAGTCTGTTGATATCTATTGAATGGGCTGTTCAGAATTCCAAAATATTTCAAAAGTCTAGCAAAGGAGATAGAGAAGGAGCAGTCTAATAGGTAGGAAAAAAATCCAAGAGAATGGTATCTCAGACCTTTTCTCCTACTTGATCAGCAGTGTCAGAGGCTACAGAGAGGTCAAGGAGTAAGAGGATTGAAAAAAGGCCATTGGATTTGGCAAACGTAACAGCAAGGACCCCAGCATATATACTTTCCTTTTCTAAAAGGAAAGTAACTTTTGAGGGGTCAACAATCATTTTAATCAAACAATACACCAACAGAGAAAATAAAGCAGAAATACAGACCAACAGACAGGGCTTCCAACTGTCTGACCATAAGCAATACATATATCACAGATTAACAGACAGATCCAACTATCTGACCATTACATACATACATAGTTACCAGCGAGAGAAGCACCAACATCTGAGTTTTCAAATCCAGAGGGCTCCTTAGTAGCTACCCAGAGTCTCATCTAGCCAAACAAACATTTCCAATGAGTAAGCCCCAAAGTAAAACCTTACCTCAGAGTATTTATACACTTTTCCGCACTGGAGGGTGACCCTCTAACCCAGTGCCTCAATAGAAATTAACAAAAGGTATTGAGGCCTATCATCGAGTGGGGAAAGATCTTTAACTCTTCCCCACCACCCACCATTAACCTTACATTAACAGTATAGCCACTAAGAGATCATTAGTAACTTTGGAAAGAACAGTTTAAGTGGAATTATTAGGTAAGAAGCTTGATTGTAAGAGTTTAAGAAGAGAAAAGATGGAGGTTTACAACCAAGAATAATTTAGTCTTTTATCCAATCTAGGATTGGCAGAGAGAAACAGATATGGAGGTCTTTGGACACTGAGGATGGGTCAGGCCAGGAACATACCACATGCAGAGGGCTCCAATGTGTAGTGAGAGCACCTGAGCAAGCTGAGGTCCCAGACCTATGTCAAGGTGCTGTGATGGCTTTATGGCCCTGCATCCAGTTCTGGTCACAATTCCAGAATATACTGAAAAGGAGACCTTTGCTTGAGGGTGGGAGGAAGGGTGATGTTACCAAGTAGGATCTGGGCTATGTATTAAGATAGAATGAAGTTCAGAAACAAGTAGCAGTGATGTAGCTAAGACCTCCAAGGGCAAACATTCTCTCAATTACAGCTTCTAGCCAAGCCTTTAGGGGAATAACCAGGGTAGGAAACTCAGACTAAAGAGGAGTCTATAAATCTATCACTTAGATACAACTAGTTGATAGGGGCTGAGTCTAGCAGCATTCTACTATTGCTCAGACTGAAACCCAAGTCAGTAACTTGTACAGCTCAGACCAGGGGAGGGGTCGCAGTTAGATTTTGCCCTGTATTAGACCTTTTTGGGAACTCTGAAAGTTTGCAGGTCCCCAGCCTGAGCTGGCCCTGAGATTCTGGAACAATTAAATACACATTACCCCCAAGAAAACTGGAACAGGACCAGCCCAAACCTATTATAGTTGTAGGGGAGTTCAATACACAAATTGAGAAAAAAAGAATGATTCTAAAACATCTTTAAGCAGAGCCTTACAGAAAAAAAAACCAAAACACAAAACCACAGCTTGGGAACAAACTCAACTTGAATCAAGCATTTAAAATGTTTTTATAAATGAAATGAGAGTGCTTGAAGAAAAAATTGGAAGACAAATAAGCACTGTAATAGAAAGAATTAGAAAGGAAATTAACAGCTTGGCACAAAGAGGTACAAAACTTTTACCCAAGCATCAAACTCCCTTAAAATTTGAATGGACCAAATAGAAGCCAATAACTCCCTGAGGCAACAAAAAATATTAAAACAAAGTCAGAAGACTGGAAAAAAATGGAAGAAAATATATGATTTTCACAGCAAGAACAAATGACCTGGGAAACAGATTGAGGAGAAAATAATTAAGAATCACTGGACTATCTGAACCCCTTTGCTAAAAAAATAGCCTAAGCATTCTATTTCAAGAAATCTTAAAACTGCCTAGATCTCTTACAACTAAAGGACAAAGTAGAGATACAATCCATTGGTCATCTCCTAAAAGAAAATCCAAAATGAAAACTCCCAGAAACATCATAGAAAAAATCCCAAGTTCCAAGTAAAAATATATATATATATATGTGTATGTATGTATATATGTATATATATGTGTGTGTATATACATATACATATGTTGCAAATAGCCAGAAAGAATTCAAGTACTGAAGAGTCACAGTTAGTAATAAATTGTTATTGTGTTTGTGCCGAAGTTTTTGGATTTTATATAATTAAAATTATCTATTTTACATTTTGTAATGCTATCTATATTTTTCTTTGGTTTTAAATTCTTCCCTTATCCACAAATTTGACAAATAAACTATTCTATACTCTCATAATTTACTTATGGTATCACTCTATGTGTAAATCATATACCCATTTTGATCTTAATCTTGGCATATAGTGTGAGATGTTGGCCTATACCTAGTTTCTGCCATACCGTTTTCCAGTTTTCCCAGCAGTTTTTGTCAGATAATGAGTTTTTGTTCCAAAAGCTTTGATTTTGGGGTTTATCATGTACTAGATTACTATGGCCATTTACTATAATGTAATGTATCCCAAATCTGTTCCAGTGATCTATCACTACTTCTTAGCCAGTACCAGATTGTTTTGATAATTGACCCCTTTATAATACCATTTGAGATATGATACAGCTCCACTACCTTCACATTTCTTTTCATCGACTCCTTTGATATCCTTGACCTTTTGTTCTTCCAGATGAATTTTTTGGTAGTTTGATATGGCACAATATCACACAATTTAGCAGACTCCACTGTAAAGGAACTGAGAACTTGGAATATAATATTTCAGAAGGTAAAGAATATAGGCTTATAGCCAAGAATAGCTTACCTGGCATAACTGAACATAATGCTACAGGGGGAAAAAATGGACCCTTATTGAAATAGAGTACTTTTAAGTTCAAATCCAGGAGTGAAGATAAACATCAAAAGATAAGACTGAATTAAAAACGATAAGGGGCTAAATGAAGATAAATTTCTTACTTTTATGGGGAGATGATGCATTCGTTCCCTCTGAACCCTGTCATCTTCAGGGGTCATAGAAGGAGATTAATTATACAAGACCTGAGAGTAGTTCTGTTATTTCTTCATCTTAACAGAAGAATGGAATGAGAGGAAAAGAGGAATACATTAGAGGGATGAAGGGGAAAAAGGAAGGTTAGGGAAAATTAACTCACACAATCAGGGTTTAAAAATAAACATCTCTACAAATAAGGGGAGCAGCTGACAGTTGAACTTCACTCCATATGAACTGATCAAAGGAAGGAGGAATATAGAATACACATGCACATAGAAATACATTTCACTCTATTGGGAAATAGGAGGGAAAAAGGAACAGGAGGAATTAGAGGGGAGAGTAGATTGAGGGAAGAATTAGTCCTAAACAAAACTAACTCTAAAGATGTACAAAATATTTATAGCTCTTTTTGAGGTGGCAAAGAATGAGAATCTGGCGGCGGGGTGCCCATAAATTGAGTTATGGATAAACAAATTGTGGCATCTAAATGCAATGGAGTGGTTGGTTGTTGTCCTTCATTCTTGAAGAAGACCAAAATGACATCACTTTGTTGGGAGTCAAGGTGCAGTGTGTCGTGCTGTGGCTGATCAGACCCCAGTACAAGCTCAGAATGCTCTCTCATAGGTCAGGCACAAATTGTCCATGTGCATTCTCTAAATTTGCACATCTTGTATTTCTTTTGAGCTACTGCAATTCTGCTTCAGTTATAGAGCACAACACCTTCTTTGATGCAAGCAAGCTATACTGGGCAGTCCTGTGCCAGTGTCTCCCATGTCACATAATCAGTTTCAGAATTCTTCAGACAGACCTTGAGAGTATCTTTGTATCACTTCTTCTGAACATCATGTGAACACTTGCCTTTTGTGAGTTCTCCATAAAATAATCTTTTAGGCAACTGTACATTTGGCATTCAAACAATGTGACCAATCCCATCAAGAGTTGTTCTCTGTTTAGTATTTGAATGCTTGAGTTTGGTTTTATTCCTTTTGCTTCATTTGGCACAAGCAAAAAAGTGTGTCAGATGTGTGTGTGTGTGTGTGTGTGTGTGTGTGTGTGTGTTCTTTCCACAGTGATGTAAAGGATTAATTTATTAAGGTGTTGGGAACATCTGTTAGGAAACTGGTACATTACTCTGAATGGTATGAGGAAGTCTGTATTAGGGATAGAGGGAGGAGGGACAGATGCTAGAGAGAGAATCTATAGAACTTGGTAACTAATGGGAAATGAACAGTGAAGCTTCATTATTCCTCTTTAAACAGAGTTATCCCCATGACTTCGATTTTCTCTCTGCATGCTCATACTAATCACTCACCAACCATTTGGGGGAAAACTATTCATGATCCTCTCCTCCCTTTCTTTTACTCCAATCCCATCCCACTCCTGTTCCACTTCAATCCTGCCCATCTTCCACTATGCCCTCTGGAATTCCTGTTAAGATATGAACCACTTCCCCTTCATCCTGTAACCCTTTTTCTCAAATTCCTTCCTTCTACCTACCCTCAGTGAGAACTGGCTTCACCTTGGCTACACTGCATACATGGCTATCCCTCTCTAACACTGACTACTATCTTCTTTCACCAACCCTTTCCAACCCCTAACTTCAAATCCCCTGCTTCTCCTGGAGGGAGTTTGTTCAGTCAAATCAACCAGCCTTTAATTAAATGTTTTCTAGTATTTGATTTGGTGCTAAGTGCTGGGAATAGAAAGTTTCTGTCCTCAGAGAGTTTACCTTCTTATAGTGGAAGACTCTACCTAAAAAGAAGTTGAAAAATAGAGGGAGAGAGTAGGCACATGGAAGGAAATGCTGAGTCTGGACTGTAGCTCCTTCAGAAAAAAGGCTTGGGTACCCTAGGCACTATCCAAATAAGAGGTGTCAGGGTAGCCTATACTTTCAGTGCAGAGGTCAAAATAGTAAAGTCAGGAGTGGAGTCTAGAAGGCAATGAAGACATGAATCTGAATAAGCTTTGCTCCCTACTGTCATTTTCAGACTTTCTCTTTACCTCTTTCAATCCTTGCCTCCTTTGAAAGCCCACTCAATCAGAATTTTTTCTCTTGTCCAAATTATGGAGGCTATAGAATACTAACCCCCAAATCATTCTCACATTTTATCAAGAAATTTAGCATCTAGCTCATCATTATCTCTCCTCCCCAACTCCTACTTTTATGGTAGGGGACTTTGCTGATCACATACATGTTCCCTCAAATTCTGTAACCTTCCACTTCCTTAATCTCTTTAATGACCTTCAGTGGTGGTGAACCTGTGGCTTCTTGTCCACATGTGGCCCCCTAGGTCCTCAAGTACAGCTCTTTGACTGAATCCAAGATTTGTTATTTGAAGTTTGGATTCAGTCAAAGGGCTACTGCACTCAAGGACCTAGAGGACCACATGTGGCCTTGAGGCCATAGGTTCCCCACTCCTGAGCCCTATACCTTCACTTCACCACTAGATTTCATCATTACCCGCAAGTTTTCCACTTGCCTGATTAGCAACTCTGGTCTTCCCACATCTGATATTTAAGAAAAAAAATATTAAGGCTGTACTCTGCATTTTAGTCATAGGTCTGACAATTTAATTTAACATTCAAGTGATACTGGCTTAGTGAGAGATTGTAACAGTAAGCACCCCAACATACACAGGGGGGCCTGCTATCACAGGTTCTTAGATCTGCATTCATAAAAGAAAAACAACTTTCAAAGGGTTAACAGTCACAGTAATCAAGCACATATATCATTCCTTTAACCAAGCACATATGTCATTCACCTCTTCTGGGGAGTCAGCACCCTGAATTTCAAAGAAAATACAGAGAAATCAAAAGATCAACAGACATGGCTTCCTCTGCCAGAATTCAACAAATAAGTCCAACTGTCTGACCATAGTTAACCAGAGAGGGAAGCACTAACATCTGGGTTTTCAAAGCTATGGGGCTCATTTATCAGCTTCCCAGAGCCCTCATCTGACCAAACAAACACTTCCAGTCAGTAAGCCCCAAAGTAAAACCTCACCCTCAGAGTATTTATACTTTTTTTAGAGTCAAAAGGCAAGCCAACCCTTGAGTTGAGAGGTGTGGGGTTCCTACAAATCTTCCCTAATCAAACTCCCGTTAATGGGCAGGCAAGATCTTTGATCACATTAAAATAATTAACAATACAAATACATATACTGTTTATAGTTAAAGAAACTCTCCTTTCTGTGCTTCTAGTAAAGACTCTTGATTGATAAAAGCAAGATTCGGTCAGAGGCACTTGATTATACTGAAACAAAAACAGCAAAAGATCCTATTTTGCTTGCCATCACAGAGCTCAATTAGAGGTAACATTATAGTAATCTTGAAAAATATATGCACAATATATTAAAATACAATTTTGGGTTACTATTTCAGGTTACTTAAATAATGATGGTCA
The DNA here is from genome assembly GCF_028372415.1 of Notamacropus eugenii. Lineage (NCBI taxonomy): Eukaryota > Metazoa > Chordata > Mammalia > Diprotodontia > Macropodidae > Notamacropus > Notamacropus eugenii. The sequence continues at coordinate 304,884,056 of NC_092873.1, forward strand.
TTATTTCGTTCTTTCCTTCAGTAATTTAAAAGGGACTCCTTGTGAACAGTATCAAAAAATCTCTTCTATTGAAAATAATGGCTATATATATACACACACATACACACATACATGTATTACTTTTAAGGCTTACAAAGCTGTTCAAATATCATTTCACTTCATTCTCACAACAGCCCTGAGAGATAGGTATTGTTATTGCCTTTTTACAGATGAGGAAACTGGGGCAGAAAGCAGTTAAGTGACTTGCCCTGGACTCAACATAGCTTGTAAGTATCTAAGGCCAGATTTAGACTCAAACCTCCAGACTCCGTATCTAGTGCTCCTGCTTTGAACTGCACTGAACCCTTTATTGACTTTCAAAATCTCTTCTGAATATTGGAATATTCTGAACATTTTCTTCAAAGAGAATTGGGGACTTTCTTTGGTAAAGTCAAGTCTACAAACATTAATTACATTCTGTGACCCTGGACAAATCACTTAACCCTGTTTGCCTCAGTTTCCTCATCTGGAAAAGGAAATGGCAAACCACTCCAATATTTTTGCCAAGAAAACCTCAAATGGGGTCATGAAGAATTGGACATGACTGACTAAAGAACAAAATATGCTAAGTGTTGGGTATACAAGCTTAGAAAGGCAAAAACATTGCCTGATCCCAAGGAAATTAGTCTTAGACAATATGCAAACTGTGAACAGGCTAGATATCTATGGGATAAATCATAGATAATCACAAAAAGAAGACATTAGCATTAAAAGTGATTGGGAAAGCCTTCTTGGAAGCCTGAGACTTGGAGAAAGCTTGGAGGTAGAGATGGGAAGGGAGAGAATTTCTGACCTGAGGGACTGCCAGGGAAAATGCCTGGAGTCAGGAGTATCTTGTGTGAAGAACAGCTAGGAGGCTGGTGTCACAGGAATCTAGCAGTATGTGGTAAGTAGTTAGTTGTGACAAGATTTGAAAAACAGGGAAAGGATTTTATTATAAAGGCTTTAGGAGCAAAGTAGAGGATTTTATTTTTGACCCTAGAGATGACAGGAAGCCACTGGAGTTTATTGAACAAGAGAGTGACTGGGACTGACCATATTTAGAAAGATCAATTTGATCTCTTGATGGAAGATGGACTGAAGTGGGAAAAGGAGGCTAGGAGATCCACTTTTGAGTGGGTTACTGGCCATTCCCCTTAGGTGAAGGAGAAGACTGCCCTCAGCCTTAGTTGAATCTAGAACCCTATCTATCTATGCTATGCGGTAAAAACTGTGATTGTGTTAACTTGGTGGAGTTATTCTTTGTTTTTTATTTAGTTTCCACCTTTTATCTGTTTCCTTAAGAAAAATCTTTTGTCCTTGATCTATTACCTACCTTTCTAGAGGGGAAAGGGGGCAAACCATCTGGAAAGGGCTTTTAGACCAAAAACTAAACTGAACTTGAAAAAAAAAAGGTGGATTTTTTAAAAAAACATAATCTCCTATCATTCTACCTTTCCTATACTTCACTCCTCTTAAACCTATTTTTAAACTTTGTGGAGATTTCCAATCCTTCTCTCACTGCTTTCTCACAACATTACACTTTCTCTGACTTCACTTTCTTCCCCTTCTAATCTTGGTCTAGTATTTTGTTTATTTATTATTTTTATTATTTAGACATTCTACACTGTCTTCTGCTCTCAATTCATTTGCCTCCTGGTCCTGTCACTATTCATATCTTGCCAAACCTCAGCCTTGGATGTCTCCTGCCATCTGCCTCTACTACCAGCTGATAAATGCAGTTGGAGAAAATCTTACAAGTTTGTTCACTGGATACATTACAGATTCATGGTAACTGACTTCTACTATGCCTCCCTGCTGCAAATCAGAGATTTCCTGGCAGCAGCCAACCTGTATACATATGTACATGATCCTGTCTTCTCTGGTCTTTTCCAGCAGATTGTTTCCTCAGTTATCTCTCAAATCTTCAACCTCTCAGAACCCTGTTGGTTCTTTCTCTACTGCCTCTGTACTAACCCAAATTTCCCCCATCATTAAAAAAAAAAAAACTTTACTAGACCTTATTATTCCCTTAAGCTATCACCCACTTACCTTTCTTAACCAGACTACTTGAAAAAGCTTTCTATTCCTTGCCTCTACTTCCTCTCCTATTGCTTTTCAGTCCTTTGCAATATAACCACTAACTTTATTACTTAGACGACTGCTGTCTTCTAAAATCTCCAACTATCTCTTAATTTTAAAATTTGATGGTCTTTTCTCAGTCCATTATCTGCTTCTCTGCAGCTTTTACCACTGTTCATCATCTCTGACTAGATAAACTTTTCTTGAGGTTTTTAGGACAGTGGAGAGACAGTGATTTCTCCTGGGTCTCCTACTTCTCTATACATTTCTTCTCAGATTCCTTTGCTGACTCATCATCCGTATCATTCTTCCTAAGGCCCTCTTTTCTTTTCTCTCTACATCATTTCTCCTAAGTTTCATTTTCTTGTTGCTGCAGATTGTGGGAAGTAAGAAAGTTCTGTTGTCCACATTCCTAAGTGATAAAGGTTGTGACCTAGCATGAACAGGTTAGAGGTCAGAAAGTAATGCACAGGCCCAAGGAGCTGTGTGAGGAAGGGGCTATCAGAGGGGAGAACATGGAGTCACATGGCCAGGGGACAGTGTTGAGGGAGATCCAAAGTTCAGAAAACAGTATAAGAAGCCCCATCTTCCTGTATGTGTTGTGGTCTTTCTGTAACCTTACTGGAGGAGGCTACCCATCCATACAAGGGGAATAGACATAAAGATTAATAAAAGCTTTCCTGATTTCACAACAGGTATTGCTCTTTATTTAAGGTGAGCATATTTCTCACTGATGGGGGCTTGTTAGGCTTACTTCTAACAAGATGATGCCCAGATTTCTATATGTGGCCCCAGGCTTTCTCCAACATAAGTCCCTCACATCAGCCATTGCTTATTGGACATTTCAAAACTGAATGGCCCAAAGATATTTCAAACTCAGCGTGTCTAAAAGTGAACTCATTGGCATTCTTTCCTCCACTCTTCCTAAAGTCACTATTTTTGTTTAAGGCCCTACAAGCTTTCTAGTCTCCCAGGTTTTTAACCTTTCCATTATTCTCAATGTCTCACTTTTCCTCATCACGTATATATCCAGTCCACTGCCAAATGTTTCTCAGTGCACATCTCTGGCATCTTCCTTCTTCTGTATTTGAAGCAGGCCCTCATCACTTCTTATATAGATTATTTTAACATATTCCTTGGTATGACTCTTTGGTCTCCCTGTTCCATCTTTCCCCATTCCTATCCATCCTACACTCTGCAACCACAGTAATTTATCTTTAAGGGCAAATCTGACCACATGACTGACTCCCCTATTCATTCAGCTCCTGTGGCTCCCTTCTGCCAATAGGACAAAATATTAACTCCTCTGTTTAGCTTTTCAGACCTTTTACAAATTAGCTCCAACCTATCTTCACAGTGTTAATAGACTTTACTGTTCCTCCTGCACTCTCCAGTCAAACTCACTTTTCTGTACCTCATACAGGACATTTACTCCATTGCCTGTCTCCTTACCTTTGTACTGGCCATCCCATGTGCCTGAAATGCACTGTCTCCTTACCTCTTCTTCACAGAATCCTTATATTGCTTTAAGATGCAACGTAAGCACCACTTTCTCTTTTCTTTTCATTTCAACATACAGTGTGGCACAGGAAAGGATTGTATATGAAATTTCAAATTTGCATTATGCAGAGCTTGCTTTCTTTTAAAGCATATAATAAATTCAACATGAAACTTTGCTTGTTTGGGATTCCTTCTCAACTTTTAGTCAGGGAGGGGGGAATCCTATTCCTATCCTTTCTCTTTGTTTTTACCTTCCTCCCCTTAAAAAAACTAAAACAAAACCATTGTAACAAATACACATAGTCAAGCAAAACAAATTCCTATACTCACCATATCTAAAAATGTATGTCTTACTGTATGCTGAGTCTGTCATCTCTGAGGAGGTGGGGTAGCATGCTTCCTCATTAGTTAAGTCTTTAAAGTTTTGCTTTTTACAGTGTTGTTATTTTATAAATTATTCTCCTGGTTCTGCTCATTTCTCTCTGCATCAGTCCATAACTGATAAGAATTCTCAGGTTTCTCTAAAACCATCTCTTTTGTCATTTCTGACAACACAATAATATTCCATTATATTCACATGTCACAATTTGTTCAGTCATTCCCCAACCAATGGCCACTCCCTTGGAGTTTCCAGTTTTTTTCAAGCCTTGTACATGAAACCTTTCCTGATACTTCCCCAACTGCCAGTGCCCTCACTCCCAAACCACCTTGTATTTGATTACTTTATATGTATTTTTATGTATCCACTTTATATTTATGCTGCACATGTTTATATATGAACTTATATTACTTCTAAATAGGGATTGTTTCTTTCACTTGTATCCAAGGACCTGGAAAAGTACCTTGTACATAGTGGGTACTTAATAAATGTTTATTGTTTGAACAATTGAGAAGGAAGAGTTAGAGAGCATCTTACTAATAGGAGGCTGAGTAAATGGTGGTGCTGTTCCCAGATACAATTGAATGAGAAGGAGCAGGTTTGGAAAGAAAGATATTGAGCTTGAGACATCAGTGTGTTTGATGTCATTCCCTAAACTGAGATGGATATCTGTGTCTGAGGAGAAGCATAAACATTAAGGAAGCACTTCCTATGAAGGAGACCCAGTGGTTTGGGAGGTAGAAAGGACCTGGAGAATGGTAAGTCTCTGAAAGCCGAGGGAATAGTGGGTTGTCTCTCCTTGCCAAAAGCTGCTGAGGACAAATGGAAGACGATTGAAAAAAGGGCCTTTGAACTGAATAATCATTGGTAACTCTTTTTTTTTTAGCATTGTTATAAATCACTCCCAGCCAGGAAGCTCCCTCTACCTTTGCTTATCCATTCAGTTCAGCAATTGTCTTGAGATTTGCCAGGGGCCCAGATAAGTTAAATGACTTGCCAAAATAATAGCATTGGTCACTTTTAAGAAAGCCATTTCCACCGAATAGTGAGCACCTAAGCCAGAATGTAAGAGGGTTAAGAAGAGAGTAGATCTTGAGGAGGTGATGGTATTGGGTTTAGAATACTTTGTCCAAAAGTACTTCTTTTTTGTGAAGAGAAGGATCATTGAGTCAGGTTGGGGTGGGGGGGGGTGTCTGGAGCTGGATTGTGTAGAAGGGTCGAAGGAAGGATTCTCTTCCCTCTCCCCTTCCCCTCCCCCCCCCCCCCAGTAATTAGGGAGATGAATATTTTTGTAGGGAAATGGAATGGAACCAATAAAGAAGAGGAGATTGAGGATGTGGGAGAGGGAGGGTTGGGAGGAAAAAGAGAACTTTTAAGAAGAATAAGCTTCAGCAAAGGAATAGGTTTGCCTATATGTCGAGAGGGAAAGAGAAGAAAATGGGTAAGGTTCCTGAACACTTAATACAGTATCTCTCTAAATGTGGTGGTTTGAAATGTGGTTGTGGCTTTGAAGAGAGAAGAAAAAGTTTGAAACAATCATTGTGGGGAATGATATGAATTCATTAAGGAAATTAGAGAATAACCAAGAGGTCTCTTCAGCTCAGATAGGAAGAGGGCCATAAAATCAGTATTGTTATATCTGTTCTTTTTCTTGTTCCCCATCTGTGAAATGGACACATCATCAAAATACTGCCCACCTGCTTCACGGGGCTGTTGTGAATAAGAGACCCTGAAATATATATATTTGTGAAACCATGCTGTATACACTCCTGTTTCCTTGGATGTGGATAGCATCTTCTTTCACAAGACCTTTGTGGTGAATTTGGAATTAGTTGGTCTTTCAATGTTGGGTAGAATTTACTTGTAAATCCATCTGATCCTGATGCTTTTTTCTTAGGAGGCTCATTTATGGCCTGTTCAATTTCTTTTTTCTAAAAATAGATTTATTTAGATATTGTATTTCCTCTTCTGTTAATCTAGGCAGTTCATATTTTTGTAAATATTCTTCCATTTCATTTAAATTGTTAAATTTATGGGCATAAGATTGGATATATAATTATGTTGTCATATAATTGGATGAAATAACTTTGATTTCCATCTGCATTAGTGGTATATATTCATTTGCGTTTTTTAATACTGGTGATTATATTGTCTTCTCTCTTTTTAAAATTATGTTAACCGATGGTTTATCTGTTTTATTGGTTTTTTTTCATAAAACCAACTCCTAGTTTTATTTATTAATTCAGTGGTTTTCTTATATATATTCAGCACTTTGATTTTTAAGATTTCCAATTTGATGTTTAATTGGGGATTTTTAATTTGTTCTTTTTCTCGTTTTCATAATTGCATACCCAGTTCATTGATCTGCTCTTTCTCTGTTTTATTGATAGAAGCCTTTAGAGATAAAAATTTTTCTCTGATTATTCCTTTTTCTGCAATCCATAGTTTTTGATATGTTGTCTTATTAGACAGTTGAAATCTTAGATTTTTCTTAGTTTCCTGTTTCCCTCTTTTCCTAGCCACCTCCTTTCTCTTTTCAGGAGTCCCGACCTCTTCATGTTGTATTGGGAAATGAGGCCTGTGACTTGGACTCTATGGTGTCTGCTCTTACCCTGGCCTTCTACCTGGAAAATGTGAGTGCCTGGGGTAAGGTTGTAGTGTAGTCTTCCTAATTCAGCTTTCCACTTATCTGTCTTTGATTCCATTTTCCCAGGCTTCTGTATACTAATAATTGTCTTTTCCTTCTAGCACTTAGACTTCAAAGTCATCTGTCTTTTCACTGATTTTCATATCCTTACTTTTAAGGGTGGTATTTTAAAATATATAGATAAACAAGCACAAAAATGTCTGTCACTTAAAGTTCATATTATGATTAGTGTCATAGATAATAACAAAGTAAGGTCCCAACCTGAGATTATGTCAGCCTGCTTTGCCATCTGTGTGTGTGTGTGTGTGTGTGTGACCAGCTTTCCCTTTTCCCATCTACTTTTAATACACCAAATTTTTTTTCACCTTTCTACCCAGACATCTGAGTCCAAGGCAGCCTTTGTGCCAGTTTTAAATATCCCACGCTCTGAACTAGTTCTGAGAGGTGATAGTGTCTTTCTACTTTCGGAACTTAACATCCCAGAGTCCTCCTTGATATTCCGTGATGAAATTGACCTTCATGCTTTGCACCAGACTGGACAACTTACCCTTACCCTTGTTGATCATCATATCCTGCCAAGGTAAGGGTAACAGTTATTAATTATCAGTATTTATCAAGTATTCCTCCTGTGTGCAGAGCTTATATAGCTATATTGGAAAACACATAATCTTTTGCAAGAGGTTCTCAGTTGAATAGTTGAAGATGAGTGACAGACTGGTAGTAACCAAAAAATAAAAAGTAATCTCTCAAAAATCTTTGCTCTACAGTAAGTAGTGTCATGGATAATCCAAAACAGTTAATAACCCATTCATTTTTTGCTTGGTTTTGGTGTATTATTTATAGTAATGCTTAATATTATTGCCATGGTAGCCAGTGTATAATGTCCTTGTAACTCTGCTTTTGAAGAGAGATCAGAAAATTCCTATATAAAGCCGTATGACTTCTTGCTTACCTTTGAGTAAAATCTTACAGTAGATTCTGTAAATATTCTGGTAGTGTTTGTTTTTGTTTTATACTAATGTAATGATCCCATTCCTATTTTTCTACTGGAAAAATCATCATAATACATAAATTTATCTTCCTAATAATGTTTGACTCAAACTAATATTAAAATAAGCCTTGCATTTCCCAGCACACACTTTAACTGGTAGCTAGATTTTGGATGGAGACATCCCAGAAAATATGCTGAGTAGCAAAGAAAAGACAGTTTGGAAATAAATACTTACTTCAGATAGTATATAAGATAGGTAATCCACTCATGATTGAGAGGTGATTGCAGTTATCAAAAGAATTGTACAAGTGAACTGAGGGAAAGTGTGATACTTGAATTAATGATCTGGAAAAGGGCTAACGGTCCTGGAGGGTTAGCTTTAGAGTCCCCTGAGGACCAATATATGACTTTTTTGTGAGACCCATAGATTAGTAGGGGACAGTTGGAGTTTTCTCCCATATCCCTATTTTTTTCTCTCTCCCCCACCCCTCACAGCAGTGACGCAGCTCTAGAGAAAGCTGTAACAGAGGTGTTGGACCACCGGCCCCTGGAGCAACAACACCCTCCTCCCTGCCGAGTAACAGCAGAACTGGTGGGGTCCTGTGCCACTCTAGTGGCTGAGAGAATTCTTCAGGGGAAACCGGAAATCTTGGACTGGCAAACTGCAGCACTTCTGCATGGTGAGGAGATTGTCAGGGAGGGAATGACTGAATCTTCTTCAAGTCCATCTCAGTACAGACCAAAGAGCTTTTTCCCCTTTGCTCATTGGGAGCTATCCTATAAATAGCATTCAGTATTTGTCTGAAGACTTCTGGGGTAACTTTCATTTGGGACATTTGTGGGGAGGAAGACAGAAGGGAATAGTAGTAACCTGCACTTTGCAAGCTGTTTAGTAGCCCAACATCACTGATTTTTGCCTATTTTGCTTTGAGAAATCTCATCTATCCTTGCCTCTGATAAAAGTTTTACAAGCCTGGAACAACTCTGCTTCTTTTTATTTCTACTTCAACCTCAGAGTCTTTTTCCTTTTCTACTTGCCTGGGATTTTGATAACTAGTCTTCATTCTCAGTTTATAAGGGAAGGAGAAAATAAAATCAGCACAGTGCTTCCCAGCCCTTTTTCCTCCAGTGAATTTACTCCACTCCTTCCAATGCTGTGTGTTCAGTTACTTTGAAGGAAGTGTTTAGGGTAGTGTGTGAGGGCAGAATTTCAGGTACCATTATTCCTCTTTCCCATAGGGACCATAATCTTGGATTGTGTCAACATGGCCCCTGAAGCTGGCAAGGTCACCCCAAAAGATTCCAAATATGTGGCACAGTTAGAAGCCCACTTTCCAGACCTACCTAGTAGGAGCAACATCTTTGAGTCCCTGCAGAAGGCAAAGTTTGATATATCAGGTATGAAACATTAAGCCCACTTCCCTTCTTAGCACAGTAGGGGGGCAAACCAATGGAAATCTCTTGTCCTTCTTTTGTTCTTGAACATATAGTCATGGTTTGGGGCAATTAGGAAGTATGAGAGATAGTTTAGGCTATTTGGTAAACATAACCCAGAAAGAAGTCAGGATTTGAATGAGACTAATTATTTAATTAGTCTATAAGGAATATTGTCCAGCAGCTAGGTGTATTCTTGACACCTGTGTGGTTTTGGGAGAGTCTGTATTAAGAGACATGTTCCCTTCATTCAGGAGCTCCCTGTCTGATCAGGGAAACAGAACATATATTTTAAAGCAAGTAAATCATGTATTAACTGAGTTCATAGGTACTGAGATATAATACAAGTGATGGAGGGATTGGAATCCATATGCGGGGAGGGAATAGAACTGAATTTGGGTACCTGCCCCTAATCCAAGAGAAGTGCAGGGTTAATGTTTCTGGGATGTGAAATTCTGTGAGTCTAGTCATCTACATGATGCTCCCATCCTTAGACTCTTTTTTAATCTTTGAGATCATTTGTTTAGATTCTACTCAAACTGTGCTGCAAATCTGTATTTTTTTTTTACAGTGTTAACATTAGAGTTAGCCAAATTTGTTTTATGTTATTTTTGGATGATTTTTTTCTTTGTCTTGCCCATTCACTCCCATTGTACAGTCCCTTTAAATCTTCTCATTAGTCCTAGTCCTTTATCAGACTAAGGTTTCATGGCCTCTGAGCCCTCTGCACTTCCTCTGCCCTGCCCCTTCATTCCATATCTTCACCCTTTACCTGTCCACTTTCCAGGGCTGACAACAGAGCAGATGCTGAGAAAAGATTTGAAGACAATCTCTGGGAATGGTACCATGCTGGCCATTAGTGCAATATACATGGATTTGGAGGTAAAAGCCAGGTATAAGGGAGTTTACTCAGAATAGGTATGATGGAGACAAATCAATGCTTTATGGTTATCTTTCCCCTGAAATTCCACACTACACTTGATGTATTTAAGGTAGTATTAGAGAAACATACAATGTTAATACTGAAAGAGACCTTAGAAATCATTTAGTCTAAGCATCTCATTTTACACATGACAAAACTTCAGTTCTTAATTAGTCTGTGGCTTTAGGTCAGTCAGCAATCCTGTTATTAGTGTACTGCCTATGCCATTTCATGCCCATAGGTCACCAGTGGAAATATGTCACAGACTATGTACATTCATCATTTATCCCTCCTTTGCCCTTTGGATGATCTGAAATTTTGATTCTTCAGAGAGTGTTCTAAGATTAGCAACTACACCATGTCAGTGGAAGAAATTTCAGTTAAAAAATAATGGGGTTTTGTGGCAAGAAACAGCTTAAGCTCATAAGAAGGGCTGCAGTTTCTTCAGTGCAATCCAGCTGATTTGGAGGGTAGAGGAATGGAGGTAAAAAGAAAGGTAGGCACCTTCCCCCTTGTCCCTAGTGTCTCTCACTCAATCTCCAGTCCCAGGAGGGAAGAGGAGAAGAGGGTGCCTCACCATCAGACCTCTTTCATCTTCTTACTGGCTTCCACCCTGCTGTGAGAAGATCAAAAGCTCCATTCCAACATCCCTGTCTCCTTATGCAGAAGCGTTAGGAGCAAGTTGCATTCCATCAAGTTTCCAATCTAGTCCCCATGTTGGGGAAGTAGACTATCACTACCCTTTCTTCTCCAAGTTCTTGTTGCCTCACTTACATTGCCATATATTCTAAAGGGATAGGACGGGAGAGAGAGTTCACATTTATTAAGCTCCTACTTGCCAGGCACTGTGTCAAGTGCTTTACAAATATTATCTCATTTGATTCTCACTAGAGCAGTGTGGAGGTAGGAGCTATTATTATCCCCATTTTACAGATAAGGAAACTGAGGCAAACAGAGATTAAGTGATTTGCCCAGAGTCATGAAGCTAGTAAGTATTTGAGAAACATACAATGTTAATACTGAAAGAGACCTTAGAAATCATTTAGTCTAAGCATCTCATTTTACACATGACAAAACTTCAGTTCTTAATTAGTCTGTGGCTTTAGGTCAGTCAGCAATCCTGTTATTAGTGTACTGCCTATGCCATTTCATGCCCATAGGTTACCAGTGGAAATATGTCACAGACTATGTACATTCATCATTTATCCCTCCTTTGCCCTTTGGATGATCTGAAATTTTGATTCTTCAGATGGATCTTCTTGACTCTAGGCCCAGCACTGTATCCACTGTGCCACCTAGCTGACTCTACCCTTAGGTTGTAAAAATTCTCCCTGAGATTAACAGACTTCCAGCTGGTCATATCTTCCACATCCCAGTGATTCTGAACTCCTGTAGGTTATCATCCAGATTATTCCCTATTTTCCACTACCTAATTTCTTATCCCCATTCCTTTCAACCCAACTCTATCCCCACCATGTACTCCTGTAAAGCTACCCACCCCTTCCACTGTGCCCTCTGGAATGCCTGGCCCATAGGCAATTAACTTGTGTTCATTTTAAATCTTTTCTTTTCCCACTCTTTCCATCTTCTGGCTTTCACTGAGACCTGGCTCCCTCATAACGCAGCCTCTTTGGCCACTCTTTCCAAAACTGGCTGCAATTTTATTCATTCTGCCTCAACTCACTAGTCAAGGTGAGGGAATTAGAATACTCCTTCTTCCCCATTACCACTTAAAGGTTTTCCCCCCTACCACTGCTACTCAGTAATCTCTTCCTCCTTGGAGATTCACTTAATCCATATCTATCACCCAGTCACAATCTTGATAATTGTTGTCCACCTCCCTCCAGGTCCCTCCCCTTCCTTCCTTTCTTTTAGGGGACTTCAGCATACATATTGATCAACTCTTTCAAACACCCTGTCCTCCCAGTTCCTAAACCAACTGATTTCTCATGGCCTATTTCTCCACTTCACTTCATCTATACACAAAGATGGTCATATTCTCAATCTTGCCATCACTCACAAATTCACTGACTCTGTGTTTATGACCTCTGAAATTTCCTTATCTGAATACAATCTATTGACTTTCCAATTGCTCCTCTGCCTTCCATTACCAAATTCTTTTCTTTGACTGTGACCTTCAATCCCGTGACCCCTCAATTTTCTCCCAGACCATTGTCCCTGCACTAACTGTACTCTCCTGCTTTCCCAGCCTTGACCCCTTGGCTACCACTGACTCTGTGTTTATGACCTCTGAAATTTCCTTATCTGAATACAATCTATTGACTTTCCAATTGCTCCATAACTTGTCATTCCTCCTCAAACCTCCCCATAGCTCCACCTCCACCATCTTCTTAGCTAAGAACCTTTCCTTATATTTTACTGAAAAAATGGAGGTCATTCACTGAGAGGTGCTTCTTCTCATCTCCTTATTTTGTGTCACCCAGATATGCTTTCTGCCATTATCTCCTCCTTCATCCCTGTCTCACATGAAGCACAGGTGCACCTGGGTGGTGAAGTGGATAGAGCAGTGATTCTGGAGTCAGGAAGACCTGAATTCAAATCTAGCCTTAGACACTAACTGTGTGACCCTGGGCAAATCACTTAACCCTGTTTGCCTCAGTTTCCTCATGTGCAAAACGGAAATAATAATAGCACCTACTTCCTAGGGTTGTTGGGAAGATCAGATGCAATAATTTGTAAAGCACTTAACACAACTGGGCAGTCATGTCCAACTCTTCCTGATGACCCCCTTTGAAGTTTTCTTGATAAAGGTAGTAGATTGATTTCCTAATAATGAGGAACTGAGGCAAACAGGGTTAAGTGGCTTGCCCAGGGTCACACAGCTAGTAAGCGCCTGAGGCCACATTTGAACTGAGGAAGATGACTCCAGGCGTAGCACTCTCTCCACTACACTATCTCGATGCCCTACTTAACACAGTACCTGGCACATAGTAAATTCTGTACATAGGTTCGCTGCTGTTGTTATTACTACTACTATTACTACTCCATGAAAAGGTGGCCCTTCTCCTTGCCAAGAAGACCTCCTCTGTATGTCCAAGTGATCCCATTCCATCCCTTTCCTCCAGCAAATTCCTTCTTTTGTCATTCTCTACTCTCTCACTTATCTTCAGCTTTTCCTTACCTCCTGACTGGCTTCCCTAATGCCTACAAACATGCCCATGTCTCCTCATCTGATCCTACCATTCCCTCGAATGTCCCAAATCTCTCCTGCTTTTTGGGCCAAACTCCTTGAGAAGGCTATCTGCAATAGGTGCCTCCACTTCCTTTGCTCTCGCTCTCTTCGCTAGGGCTTCCCATCTTATCAGTCAACTGAAACTGCTATCAGCAAGATTATCAGGATCTCAACTGCCAAATCCAATGGCCTTTTCTCAGTCTTCATTATCCTTGACCTCTCTGCAGCCTTTGATGCTGTTGATCATCCTGTCCTCCTTGATATTGTCTTCTTTGCAGTTTTTCAGGACATCCCTCCTTCCCGGTTCTCCTCCTACCTATCTGACTGTACCTTCTCTGTCTACTGAATCTTCATCCATATCACATCTGCTAGCTGTGATTGTTCCACACGGCTCAGTCCTGGGCCTCTTCTCTCCTCCTTCTGTACTCATTCACTTGATGATCTCATTGGCCCATTGGATTCATTTTAATCTCTAAGCTAAGAATTCTCACAATCTACCTATCCTGCCTCAGTCTGTCTGCTGACCTCCAGTCTCACATCTTAACTGCCTTTTCATCATCTCATACTGGATGTTTGTAGACATCTTAAACTCAGATATATCCAAAGCAGAACTCATTATCTTTCCCCATAAATCCTCCCCCCTCCTACCTTCCCTATTACCATAGAGGACAACACTGTTATGGCAGTCTCTCAGGCTCACAACCTAGAAGTCATCCTGGACTCCTTACCATTTCTCACAGCCTTTATTCAATCTTTTGCCAATCCTGTCCATTTCACCTCTGCAACATTTCTCTAAGATACTCCCTAACACGTGACTTACGGACTATTACAATAGCCTGTTGGTTAGCTCTACCTGTTTCAAGTTCCTTCTCACTCCAGTCAATCCTCTATTTGGCCATTAAAGTGATTTTCTTAAAGCATGGGTCTGACTGTGTTCCATCTCCCACTCAATAAACTCCAGTAACTCCCTTCTGCCTGCCTTTTGATCTGTGGTTCAAAAGCAGAATGTTCAGTTTCATATTCAGAGCCCATCATAACCCAGCCTTCTACTTTCCAATCTCATTCCAGCTAATTCCCTGTCAGGCCCTCTTCAGTTCCATGACACTGGTGTCCTGGCTGCTCTCAGCATTTTCCCTGACTTCTCCATGCCTGGAATGCTCTCCCTCTTCAGTCTCTTGGCTCCCTTTAAGGCTCATCTAAAATCCCATCTTCTGCAGGAAGCATTTCCAACCTCTAGTATCTGCTTTTTCTCTTAATTATTTCCCATTCATCTTGAATATAGTTTGTTTGTACAGATTTTTTGCCTTCTTGTTGTCACTCCCATTAGATGGTGAACTGGAGAGCAAAGACTATGTTTTTCCTTTCTTTGTATCCCTATCACTGAGTGTGGTACATAGCAGGCATTAATAGCTGTTCAATCAATAGCTGTTCAGTTGGTTGATTTCCTGCACTGTCAGGATAGGGAGGATCCCCTGGCCTAAAATTCTACAGAAGAAGTAGGAAACTCTCAAGAATGAAATTTTGGAAACACAAAGAGAAATGATTCCAGTGAACAGAAAAAATAGGAATTCCAACTCAGATTTTTTTTTTTTATAATATATGTAGAAAAGGGAAGGAAGAGCAAATATAGAATAGATATAGAAGTATGGCATAGTGCTGTAGAAAACTTTCAGGAGCAAAAGGGGTCAGAATGAGCCAAGGTTGAGGGGAATAGCTAAGGATAACAAGAAAGAGGTATGGAAAGTTGAGGGTTTTTATGTTTTTGCTATATTGAGGGGGAAAGTATTAAAGAAGGCCTAGGACTGCTACTTGGGGTGACTAGGACATGATAACTTCTTTCTCAGAAGTCAGAGCAGCTCAATTCCTGTTTTGCATCTGTTTTCTCTTCCAAAGAGAGTGACATTTAGATAGGAAAAGACAACAAAAATACCTTACAGGGAATTGTTACCCAAGATAAGTAATTAGGTAGTAAGAGATCACCTAGCTGTTCTGGATGAATTCAAGACAACTAGCTCAGATGAACTATATTCTTGGGTACTGAAAGAAATGACAAGTGTAATTGCCAATCCAGTGTCAATGATAATTAAAAGATCATGGAGAATAGGAAAGGTATCACAGAAATGGAGAAGGATGAATGTCCTCATTTTCAAAAAATCTGCAAACTATGGACCAGTAATTGATTCCTAGGAAAATGCTAGAATATAGAATGTTAAAGGTAATAGCTAATGAATATCTGAAAAAGGACAGCTTCAAGAGCAGGTTGTTAGAAAAATATTTATAACAGTTTTTTTTTTATAATAGCAAAAAACTGGAAACTAAAGGTAGGCAACTATTGGAAAATGGCTAAACAAATTATGGTATATGAATTGTAGTGGAATATTTTTGCTCTATAACGTGTCACAAAATGGAGAATTTCATAGAAAACTGGAAAGACTTCTGTGAATTAATGTAAAGCAAAGTGAGGAAAACCAAGAGAACAATTTATACAACAACAGTATATTGAAAAAAACAACTTGGAAAGACTTGAGAACTCTGTTTATTGCAATGACAAACATGATTCCATAGGACCAAAGGGATGCCTCTGGTAGAGTGCCCTTGGATCTGTGATTGGCCCTGTGCTGTTTATCATTTAAGTCAGTGATTTAGACAAAGGCATAGGCACCACACTCATCATGTTTATAGATGACACAGAACTAAGAGGTATAGCTAAAACACTCGATAGAATTAGCATCCCAAAAGAGCTTAACTGGCTAGAACATTGAACCACTCTAAAAAGATGAAATTTAATAAGAATAAATGCAAAGTCTTACATTTGGGTTAAAAAATTTAATTTGTGGGTATAAGATAGAGGAGGTAGGGTTAGATAGCATTTTGAAAAAAGATCTGGAGGTTTCGTTATATGCTACCAGCATGGTATGAGCCAACAGTGTAATATGGTAGCCAAAAAACTAAAGCTAAACCTGACTTTAAGCTATCTTAAAGAGAGATGTAACTCTAGGCTTTTAGGGAAGAGATTGTTTTCATTGTTGTTTTTATCTCCCATGTGCATCTAGCACATAGAAGCACTTTGTAGGAGTTTAATAAATATTTATTGAACAGTTTCTAGACATGAAAAGGTACACTAAATAGACAGGCACACTAAATTGTGCCCTAAACAGACAATATCTAGAATATTGTGTCTAGGTCTGGAAATACATTGAATAAAAGACATTGAAGAATGTCTAGAAGAAGATAACTGTGTGATCTTCTTATCATAAAGGGATAAAGGGCCTTGAATCCATGCCATGTAAAAATAGGTTGAGGGATAGAAAAGACAAGTTTTCAAGTTTATGAAAATGATGGCATGTAGAAGAAGCATCAGACTTGCTCTCTTTTCCCCAGAGTGCCCAGGACTATGAGTGAAAGTTGCAAGGATTTAAATGTGATATTAGGGAAACATCCCAGGAATTGAATTGATCCAAAAATGGAATGAGCTAATTTGGGAGGTGGCAAGGTTCTTCTCACTGAAGGGCTTCAGAAAAAGGCTGTAAGTGGGATTTTTTAATGGGGTATGGGTCTGAATTCTGTAATTCTGAAATATTGTTATTCTGTAATTTGTTCTGGTATTGATGACAGTGTCTCCCTTTACAAGGTGAAATTCCCTTAGCAAGGTCAAAATGTTGATAATGTATGAATTCACAGTCTGTCATGGTTGTTCCCATTGACATTATATGTAGGATGATTCAAGTCCTTTTGGTCAACCAGAGCTATACCTTTATACTTAGACCACAAAAAGTGAGGCTGGAAGACTGGAAGAGACAGGAAACAAGAGCTGAGAAGTGGT
Source organism: Notamacropus eugenii (assembly GCF_028372415.1). Classification (NCBI taxonomy): domain Eukaryota; kingdom Metazoa; phylum Chordata; class Mammalia; order Diprotodontia; family Macropodidae; genus Notamacropus; species Notamacropus eugenii. Next base: position 304,901,045 of record NC_092873.1, read on the forward strand.
TTAGATGGAAGTTGTTACGATATACATGGGCTTACTTCTCAGCTACATGGTCCCTTCTGGGAACTATGTGACTACTACAAAGGCAACAGTTAAGAATTAAAGTTTCTGGATCAAGCCAGTGACTATAGGAATTTAAGCTGACAACAATAAAGCTGCAGAGAACTTTTCAACTGGGAGGCATTGGACCAAGGGGCATCCAGAGCCAAGACATAACAAAGAACAGGACCATGAGGTGATGATGGGAAGGCACAAAATCCAACCTGCCCTTGCATGGGAGCCATAATACACTTTAGATATTAACCCAAGACTTTGTTCCTTAACATAAAAGGGTGAGGAATCGGGCCTCAACTTCATTGTTGCAGTGTTGAGATTGAAGGACAGTGTAGGTGGAACTCGATGGTGGAAACAATTGCCGTCTTCTCACAGGACAGTATCAACCCTACGGTAGGTTTCTATCTGTAGGATTAGCTACGTCTCTACAGAAGATGTGGCCTACTAGAGAGGGAAGGAAGGTAGATTTGTCTTGTGTATTTCTTGGTTAAATAAAGCCTGGCCTGTGTTTAATATTTTGTTATCCTAAGTATTCACATGAGACCTAAGGGCCATCATATATAAGCCAAATTCTAATGTTTCTGGGAAACCCTGGTTAAGCGCAAAAGCCACAGATACACTGGGAAGTCCCCAAGCTGATACATATAACCCAGAAGTTCTGGACCACAGGTTACCCAAGATAAGCCTGATAAGAGGATACTGAGTTGGAAGAGACCCTTACGCTGTAGGCAAGGAAGTTTGAACTGTACTTGGTGAGCAGAAGAGAGCGTCTGAAGGTTTTTAAGCAGAAGATTGGTTCTATAAATTTTAAAGATTATTCTGCATATTTGTTATGAGGATTGTGTTTTTATTTTATTCTTTTAAATTGGGAGGGAAGGAAAACAACTGCTTGTTATTAGAAAAATAAAACTTTTTTAAAGGAAAGATTATTCTATTGGGTATGAAGAACATATTGGAGGGGAAATAAAGTTGTGGCAAGAACTGTAAGAGGTATGTTATAGCAATCCCATTAGATGATGCTGAGGGTCTGTACTGTGATGGTAGCAATGAAAAGAGAGGTGAGATAAAGTTCAATAGATTTCGTAGGGATGGAATTAAGAAGTCTGGGAAATCAGAGGAAGGTGTGGATAGAGAGAAGAGTCAAAAAGACAACCCCAAGGATAGGAACATGGAAGATTAAGTGAAGTATATTGACATAAATTAGATAGTTTGTGGAGAACTTGGTTTGAATGTGTTAACTCTGAGGTCCAAGTGGACCTCAGACCCAGGTGGAGGTGTCTTGAGTGGCAGTTGGAGCTCAGAAGAGAGGTCAGGACAGAGTTTTGTGCACCACCATCTGCATGACTGAAGTAGTTGAAGCTGTAGAAGTTACTGAAATCAGCAGGTGAGGAACAAGAAAAACACAGAGAAGGATTTAGATCCTTAAGAATACCCACATTTTCAAGAGGTTTATCAGTGATGGGGAGAAGGAAAATGGGAGAGTAACTAAATAGTTTAGATGAGTTAAGAGAAGTAGATTTTTTTTAGGATTGGGGAGACCTGAGAGTGTTTGTAGATAGATGGGAAGGTATCTGTAGTGAGGGTGAAGCTGAAAATTCATGAGTGAGCAGGTCCTAGAGGAACAGTCAAGAATCAGATCAAGATGTAATTCCTACTTCTAGTATCTCCTCCAATTTATTCCACGTGGGTCTGACGTTGTCCTTCCCTACTCAGAAATATTCAGTAATTTTCTGTGGCTTCTGGGATAAAATGTAAACTCCTTAGCCTGACTTTTAAAGCCTTCTAAAGCTGAGCTCCTGCCAGCCTTTTCATACTTCTTTCACATTACTCTCCTTCACTTGTCTGAGTTCCAGCCTAACTGGCCTACAAGCTGTTTCTTGAGGCAGAAAGATAAGAGGTTCATTTCAATCTTCTAGACATTTATGAGGCCCCACTATGTGCCAGGCTGTGTGCTAAGTATGGGGGAGAGAAAGAAACAGTAACATCATCATGACCCTGAAGAAGCTGATTGTTTTTGCTGGGGTACATAACATGTACACAATTAAGTGTAGCAAAAGAAAAATTAAAGAGGCCATACTAACAAATGAGATTTGGGTTGGAGGGTTGAATTTCAAGATTGTAATGTATTTCTTAAAGTAAGCTCTAAGTCATGACCACATTTTTGTGTGGCAGAGATAGCATAGAGAAGGTTATGGAATTGAGCAGTTGTGTCATCAGGCTATTAGAGGACTTGTCATCATGAATACTGGATGATAGGGAAGAGAAAAATAAAACACTAAAGTAATTGAAAAGATTGAAAGAATGACCTAATAAACCCACATAATCACCTGCCTTTTTTACTAACAAAGCTCAATAGTGAGAGATAGAAATTTCATTTAATTTCATTCCATTATAAAATTTTGAGGAGTCTACCTGCCAAAACAAACCCAGGAACTATAAAACACTTTTCACACAAATAAAGTCAGATCTAAATAATTGGAAAACATCAGTTGCTCATGGGTAGGCCCAGGTATTATAATAAAAATGATGACTCTACCCTAAGTTAATTTATTTATTCCATGCCATACCAATTAAACTACCAAAAAATTATTTTATAGAGCTAAAAGAAAATAATAACAAAATTCATCTGAAGAACAGAAGATCTAGAATATCAAGGGAATTAGTGAAAAGAAATGCTAGGGAAGGTAGGCAAGCTACACCAGTTCTTAAATTGTATTATAAAGCAACAGTCATCAAAACTGCTTGGCACTGGCTAAGAAATAGAGTGGTAGATCAGTGGAATAGGTTAGCTACACAAAGCATAATAGTCAATGATTATAGTAATCTACTGTTTAATAAACCCAAAGACTCCACCTTCTGCGATAAGAACTCACTTATCCCAAAGAACTCACTGCTGGGAAAACTGGAAAATAGTATGGCAGAAACTAGGCATAGACCAACATCTTATATCATATACCAAAACAAAATCAAAATGGTACATGATTAGATATAAAAGCTGATACTATAAGCAAACTGGGAGAGCAAGGAATAGTTAATCTGTCAGATTTAAGGAGAACGGAGGAATTTATAACAAACAAGAGATAGAGAACATTATGAAGTGCAAATTGAATAATTGTGATTACATTAAATTGATAAGTTTTTACTTATCAAACTTTTTACTTTACAAACAAAGCCAATGGAACCAAAATTAGGAGGGAATTTTTACAAACTCTCTCTGATAAAGGCCTTATTTCTAAAATATATGGAGAACTGAGTCAAATTTATAAGAATTTTGTAGTGGAAAAGATTTGGAAATTGAGGGTATGCCCATCAGTTGGGGAGTGACTGAACAAGTTGTGCTATATGAATGTAATGGAATACTATTGTGCTATAAGAAATGATAAGCAGGTGGATTTCAGAAAAACCTGGAAAGACTTGAATGAACTGATGCTGAGTGAAGTAAACAGAACTAGAAGAACATTGTACACAGTAACAGGCACAATATGCAATAACTAACTTTGATAGACTTATCTCTTCTTAGCAGTACAGGGGTCCAAGGATAGCTCCAAAGGACTCATGATGGAAAATGCCATCCACATCCAGAAAAAGAACTATGGAGTCTGAATGCAGATTGAAGCATATTATTTACTCTCTCTCTTTTTTGTTTTTCTGTTTGTTTCTTCTTTCTTATGGTTTCTCCCATTGGCTCTAATACTTCTTCATAACATGACTAATGTGAAAATAGGTTCAATGTGAATATATATGTAGTGCCTGTATCAACATGCCTTCTTCAGGTGGGGGGAGAGGAGAGATGGGGAGAAAATTTGGAACTCAAGATCTTATGGAAGTGAATGTTGAAAACTAAAAATAAACAAATAAGATTTGAAAAAAAAAAAAAACTTGAAAAAAGAACGACCTAGACATCCTAGATGATGGATGAAGGGATAGATGGAGAAAGGGAAGAGATGGCTACATAGATGCACAGAAACAGAGACACCATTTATTATGTGCATACTATATGCCAAGCACTGTGCTGAGCCCTAAAGATATAAAAAAACAAGCAAATGTGACAGTTGAGTAGCAGAAGGAATGACCACTTGGGGAGAGGATAGTAAGGCTTGTAATGTCTTCAGGAGAGACCTGGATTTCCATTTAGGTGAAGGGGTAGAAAGAATACTTTTTGAAATGTTTGAGGATGTAGAAGAGTTTATTAATGATGGAGCAGGGATTCCAAAGGATCCCCAATAGTTCATAGGTGAACCAGGTTCAAGTGGGGCTATGGAAGATGATTTGTGATTAGAATATGGATTAAAGTTTAGGAGAAGTTCGTATGGGCATGCAACTTGTTCCAAGGCTTTATGAGCAGCATTGGAGAGGTAGTACAGTAGGAATTAATTTGAGGTGGCATGTGCCTTTCTTTGGTAGAACCTAACCATTAAAGAATTTACAGTTAACCAGGACCAGAGTTTGAAAATTTATGACTCCATCAGGTTTTCCCTCCAGGTGTTCCTCTGTTCATGGAACAGCTGGGCCTTCTTAGTTTTAGCTAGGACAGTTAAAAGGCTATTGAGTGTATGAGCAGCCTCCATGGGGTAATTCCTCCAGATTTATTAATTTATTATTTATGCCATTAATTGAGGCATAAATGAACAACAACATGGTAATGACTGAACAATGAAATTGTGCTATTTCAATCTATTGCACTATTAAAAATGTTAAGATTTGCATTGATAAGAGGAATATCAAGAAGTGTGAAAAGACATGAATTGATGCAAAGAATTATAAGAACAAAGTATATTGACAACTGTAAAAAATAATAGTAACAAAACTTTTGAGTGTACGTATACAAAAGAGATCAGATGGGGAAATAGTGTTACATTATTATGGTTATATTTAATTATTCAGATGATGTTATATTTGTATTTTTATTCCATCTTATTTGTTCATTTGTAGCAAGATACTTTTTAAAATATGAATGAAGATCATGAATATGCAAAGAATAAGTGGGGAAATAGTTCTCTTTTCCTGTGTCTGTCCTTTACTTTGTGTGCATGATTATTTTTCTGTTTGTATATAAGGCACCTAGAAGATGAGGAATTGTGACTGTAAGCTTTTAAAAGCTTATTGGAGACAGAAACTCTTAGATTTCTTCTGTATCTCCAGTTGCACTTCACATGGAGTTACATGCGCAATAAGATACATAGTGGGTACTCAATAAATATTTGAACATAGCAGGTAATTTTCTTTGTACATTAGCATACTCCATGAAAACATGGGTTTTTATTGATGAGTACCTCCGTATGGTTCTCACATCTCCCTTCCCTTTTTTTTTTCTTTTCCAGGTCTTCCTTCAGAAATCCAACCTCACAGCAGAGCTAGATGCCTTCTGCCAAGCTCATGGTTATGATGCCTTTGTTGCTATGACTATCACTTTCAATCCTGATAATGAACCAGTGAGGCATCTGGTTGTTTTCTGTCCTAGCATGGACCTCCAGAGTATGGTGAGTCCATAGCCCTTCAACCTAACTTCCCTCTAACCATAGGGTTAGGAACTCTGTTGATAGCTCTCATCCACCCTGAATTGACTCTGTGTGTACAGAAAGTTACCTTGATATAGAACCTGATTTTTTTGTTTGGAATGTTAACAGAGTTTATAGCCTTATCCTGGCTGTTGGTGGCAGGAGAAGTTACAATAGAAACATGAATCATAGTCTCTACCTTCAAGGAATTTTAAATCTGTTTGAATGGAGCTATTCTAAGTTGATAATCAGTTCTGGGTTTTCCTCTTTACTTAGTCACTCATCCTTTATCCATATCCACTCTCCATTCAGATCTTGCCTATTCCTTTCTATACCTGATTCTATACAATCCTCTGTAAAATTCAGGTGAATTCTTCCCACCATGAAAGAATTAGTTGGGTTATTAATTATTGGGTGATATTCTTATAGAAAATATTGTGGACTTGGCCCCTTTCCCAATCTTGTTAATCATCTGGCCCCATCTGCCCTTTTCTCACCTCTTGATGGTTACTGATTAACTCAGGGAAAAATTTTGAGGTAGAAAGGCGAAGGGATTTCTAGGGCCATATGAGATGTCAAGGAATGATCTAATCATAATCAGACACTTTTATTCACTTAAATAAGTTATATCCATCCTTTCCTTGGTTCCTTTCTCTACCCTATTCCCAGCTGCCCAGGCTGGACAATTTGATTCAGTCTCAGAAGGCAAAGGGTATTCAGGGAAGCAGGAAATGTCCTTCATTCCCTTTACTGTTACTGAGTCCAAGGCCCTTCTGTCCCTCTTCTCAGACTGTGCCAGTGGTGGGGAACTTGTGGCCTCGAGGCCACATGTGACCCTCTAGGTCCTCAAGTGGACCTTTGAATCTAAACTTCACAAAACAAATCCCCTTAATAAAAAGATTTGTTCAGTAAAACTTGGACTCAGTCATAAGGCCATACCCAAGGACCCTGTACCATATATCATCTGGATTGCCTCTTTTAGAAGACTGGTTTTTATTCTTCTCGATATGTTCTACTGTTTCCTCTTTCTGTTGCATTTGATTATTCACTCCAGCTCCACAGTGTTTTCCCTTTATTCTCCAGGTAAGTGCTTCTCTCTTCACAGCTAGGGACGGGTGTAAAATCTCAAGCATGAGGTTACCCCTTTTGTCTTTAGGATGAGACTATTTTAGGAGCTCAGCTCAGGAGGTAAAGTTCATTCATTCTTATCTTTTCTTCCTTAGATCTGTGGAGCCTTGGAATGTTCCAGCTGTCCACCCCTGAATCTGACTCCAGCCCCATCCCCCCACCCTAACCTCAGGGCCTATTTCCAAGGAAATGTTCTTGCTTCCAGGAAGAAAGTTCTCCCCATCCTCAGAGATGCCCTATGGGGGCATCCTGGTGCCATGAAGACACCTTCAGGGACGCCTGGGCCAGAAGGCTCCTCTCAGGAGCAGATAGATGATGAACTGGACAAAGCCATTAGTACCCTGATTCCCGAAATGATTCGAGATGAGGAGGAACCTGTGCTGCCCCCCACACCCATGAACAGCTTAGTAGACGAGTGCCCTCTGGATCGGGGACTACCTAAGCTCTCAGCTGAGGCTATCTTTGAGAAATGTAGCCAGATCACAATGGCACGTTCCTCTACCAGTCCTCCCCAGAAGAAGAAGTGACCTATGGTGTGGGAATAGGGGGGAAGTTGCAGAACAGAGTGGGAGAAGGTGCCCAGCCCAGCTTGAATGCATGATTTGGAATATGTAGGGAATTTCTGTGATTCTCTTCATTGCTCCAGGACCCAGGGCCACTATTCACACAGCTGTGGAAGGAGATACAAGTCAAAGATGTGATGGCTGTAGGGATGGTTGTCTACCTTCCCTGCCAGTTCTCTACCAATCAGCCAATTTTCTCTATTGATAAATTCTGGAAATCTGCACTGACCTCATTCTTTTACAACCCAGGGGTATAGCATCTCACACACAGATCTGTGAAAAGGTAGATATTAAGAAGAAAAAGAAAATGGTATCAGGTGAACTCCATCAATGTTGTCAGCCCCTATCTGAACAAAGACTGGGTACCTGACTGCGTATCCTGTGCTAGGTAGAGCAGAGATAGCTTTGGAAACTTACAGAGTTTTCAGCCTATTTATGAAATGTAGGACCATGATTTTTCTGTCTGCCACTATTGAGATGATAGTATTTAACTTGAAAGTTAAATTTCCATTCAGCTGGTTCCATAAAATTGGTTGTGGACTCTCTCCAGCATTGCAGAGGATTATGCTTGAGGCCAGATAGTGAGTCTCATTTTTCTGAGCAGGTACTAGGCTTTAGGGTTCTTCTAGTCCCCTTTTCCAGAGTGCCAGAGGTTCTTAAAGATTAGTACCTGATCACATCTGTGAGAGCTAATCAGTGAATCATTGTCACTTTCAAAAGACACTTTTCTCTCAAAACAGTAAAACTGAAGCAATGATTCATTCTCTGTGTCTCTGCCTCTGTCTCTGTCTGTGTCTATCTGTCTCTGATCTGTCTCTTGTTTCTCTCTTCCCCTACCTTCGATTTCTTTCACGTTTCTTACCTCTTTGCCAGTATTTCCTCTCTCTTTGTTTAGGAGAACAATTGGTGTTGTGGAAAGAATTGGACTGAAAGTCAGGAGATGTGATTTCTACTGACTTTGGGTTTTATTTTATTGATGTCCTTTGTATTTACATCTGAATTTGTATTTACATTTCTGAATATATCCCACCTCACTCTTCTACCCAGTGAATCATCCCTTGTAACAAAGATTTAAAAAGAAAGAAAACTTAAGTCTGTACTGTGGGACTGTGGGTGTCAGTCAACCTTGCTGAGCTTCTGTTTCCTACTATGTAAAATGAATTAATCTTTATCGAACACCAAGATTTCTATCAACTGTACGTCTTTTATCTGTCTCTCCCTCTATTTTTCTGTCTTCTTTCTCTATCAGTTTTTACTTGAGGATGTGAAGTGGGAATATTTCTCCCTCTCCCCAACTCAGCCCAGCAAGGTCCAGTATTGTTGAAATGTGTGAGTGTGTATGTGTGTGTGTGTGTGTGTGTGAGAGAGAGAGAGAGAGAGAGAGAGAGAGAGAGAGAGAGAGAGAGAGAGAGAGAGAGAGATTAGGCCAAAGGACTCAGCCTCATGTAGCATATCCAAGTATATGAATCATAGCATAGGAGCAGCCTTTCCCTGGCTCGCCCTCTGTTCTTCCCCTGTAGTGGCCTCCTGTACCCCTCCAACCGGCCTGCTTCCTTTCCACTTCTTTATGTTCCCAGATGAGCAGAGAAGGTGCTGCCATTAACTTTACTGAGTATTTAGGTATCTCCCACCTTTTGGCATGACATTGTCTCTCAGAGAGAGAGAGAGAGAGAGAGAGAGAGAGAGAGAGAGAGAGAGAGTGTGTGTGTGTGTGTGTGTGTGTGTGTGTGTGTGTGTGTGTGTGTGTGTGTGTGTGTGTGTGTGTAGACTGTTTCTTTGAAGGACGTCTGCAGCCATATGAAAGAAAAAAAGCAATGGCATAATCATTGAACCAAAGGAATTTGTGTTTTATAATTGTGGGGAGTTTTATTTTGCACTTTGTTAAGGCATTAAATGCATTTTTCCTGTCCTGTGTCATTTTTTCTTTTTAAAAAACTGAACTTTTACATTTTCTCCTTTTGCCTTCCTCCTATAAATCTCATCCTTCCCCTGCCCAGTTTTGCTCTTCAATATGGATGGTTAGTGACTGCCCCAACCCATCTCCAGTTCTCTTTATCTATTCCCAAAATAAATGATGCCATGTTCGAGCCCTTTTCTCTGTTAATAGAGACCTACACCCTTCTCTATTTTACCCAGCCTTGCTCACCCTAGTAAGGCTGCCAAGAATCATATCAGTTGTGCGACTGAGGAGAGCGGCCTAAAGAGGTACTTGCTTTCTCTTAAGCACCTCCAGAAGGCCAAGGGGCTGGGAGAGAAAGGGGAAAGGCCAGTTCCTCATATACACAGATTCTTTTGCTTTCATTCTACCCCAACCTACCTGTCCCTTGGAAATCTAGTCTGGGAACCAAAGCATCCTCTTCCCACCCACCCACTCCCCACACCCCTGCATAAAGAGGCGGATTTTCTTTGGGCAAGCCTCTTTGGGAGGGGAGGTGGCAAAACCTGTTTGAAGATGAGTTTACTTCCCTCTCTCTACCTCCTCCTCTTTTGGAGGCCATCAGAGCAGTCACTGAGACAGCAGCACAAGAGGGAAGAAGGAACAGGGAGCTTCATCCCCACTCCTCATGTTAGATATCTAGGGAACAGAGAGACTTGTGAAGATGGGAAGTTTACAGGAATCAAAAGATGTTGGGTAAGTGCTGGGCCTTCCCCTCTCACCTGGCTGTCTTTTGGAAACCTGTTATCATTGGTCTTGAGGGGGCATCTCTTTGAGTCCCATTAATTGGGCTCAAGCCAAAGCTCAGGGTGGTTTTATAGAGGAGATGGGACAAAGTCGTTACTTTTGGCAAAGAACAGGGATAGTTTTAAATAGAAAGTATAGAGACAGAAAGGACCCCAAAAGAGCTCCTTGGGCAAAATGGGAAAACATGATGATTCTATCCATCCTTTCAGTTCTAATCCACACTCTCCAAAACAAGGAAACTGGAACCAGGACCTTCTTGACTGGTTTCTTGTACCTAGCTGATGTTGACCTATACCTTGATTTCCCTGGCCCCACCCCACAAAAGTTTGGAGAAAGGCAGGCCTGACTGGTTGTCATCTTCCTTAACTGTAAAGTAACAAACAACTGGGTAGATCTGTTCTGGATTCAGGCCAGTTGCAATATAGACTGCCTCTCAAACTAACTTTGCAGGTGGGGAAACTGAGTTAGGTATAAGGTATTCAAGTTATACTTTTTCCTGTTTCTGTCCTCAAAACCAAAGAGTAGGGATCATCTGGTTCACCGAGAGAGTGGGAAGAGACATCTGGCCAGATTCTCTTATGGGTCTGCTGTTTATGCCCTTGGCTTCTTCCTATCACTGCCAAGAATAACGCTGCCCACCTAACCACTTCTCAATTCCTTTGTCCCTTGGCAATGGTCTCAGGGCTGGAGAGAATGTGGAAGCAGAAGAGCCGGGACCATCACTGAGATTTGGAGAAGTGGAATTGAAAGAAGAGTGGCAGGATGAAGAGTTCCCCCGGTGAGAGGATGGGGACAAGAGGCTCAGGAAACTCTGGGAACATAGCTGGGGAGACAGGAGGGCAAAGTTACTGTGGGAAGGGCAGGACTTAGCACCCGAGTCCCAGCTTCTTCCTGCTCTCTTCAACTAATTAATTCCCCACATCCCAGTCTGCTCCCTGAGGAGATCAATTCCTCTGAAGATCCAGAGGACAATAGAGAAGGTACCCAGATGGGTGAGTAAGGTCAGAGCTGGGTACCAAGCCCTGGTTTTTACTGTGGGGAGGGTGGGCCTCCCTTGTCCATCCTCAACACTTGCCTGGTTTTCCTTCCCTCATGTCCCTCTCGTTAGTTCTACCCTCCTCCCTCTCCCTTGTTGTTCCCAGGCTGTTTAATTTACCTTTTTCCTCTCTTCAGTTCTCTTCTCCCTGTTGCCCCAGGTCCCTTAAACACTTTAGCACTATGTGGCAGGCGTCACATGCGGAAGCGCCTTTCAGCCCCAGAGCTCCAGCTGAACTTGGGGGAGGACACAGGAGATAAAGAAGCCTCTTCCACCCTCTCCACACCTTCCCCACATTTTAGCTCTGACCTAGATGTGGATGCTTTGGAGACTCCCTCAGACTCAGAACAGCTGGACAGTGGGCATGAATTTGAATGGGAAGGTAGGAACTGAGGCTAAGAACTAAACTAGAATAACTGAGGACTGGTGGAATGAATGGATTGGGGTAGAATAACAGGGCTAATAGAGTGGGAGACAATTTTGGAGGCACAATAAGGGGAGGGGCCAGTGAGGGTAAAGATGTACTTAATAAGTCCGTAAGAGGCATAGCTAGTAGAGCTGAGAAATAATCATTTGAAGTTAATAGGATTGATCTAAGACATGAATTGTTCAAGTTGTTGGTTCCCCCACTGGTGATCTTCAAGCAGAGGCTGGATAACCACTTGTCAGGAATGTTTTAGAGGGGATTTTGGGGGGAGTAGGTAGAGGTTGGACAACATGTCTTTTAAATTCTGTGAACTAAAAGAGCAGTTAAAAAAGTTAAAAAAATTCAATAAAAATTGTACTGGACCTAAATTTGAGGTCCTCTCTCTGGACCTCAGAGTAAAATGAGGGGTACAACCTAGATAATCCTTAAGGTCTCTTTTAACTCTAAATGTTTTGATCCTGAAAATGAGGATACAAGTGGGAGATCAGTATGGGAATGGAGCTATAAGGCAATGGGTGGGGCTAACATAACCAGGAATGTGTGTATCTGTGCATTTTTAATATATTTAAATATAATGCACTTATAAATTTATATATATGTACACACATACATACATATTGTGTGTGTGTGTGTGTGTGTGTGTGTGTGTGTCTTTGCAAGACTTATATCAAAGGGGCAGGCTTTAAAAGTAATTAGTGGGTATATAAAAATTAAGTAACTGGGAGCTGGAAAGGACATTTCATTAGAGTCCCCAAATGGAACAAGGCCACCAGTTATCCCCACTGTGGGTACAACCGTGGCTATGGTCACTGAGAATTGGGAAATAATGGTTGAAGTGGGGTGATAGGGAGGTGTATGGGATGTAACTTAGTGGTCATGATCACTGCTTCTATTACACCCAAGAGTACTGAGGTGTAAATTTAGCGATTCCTGTCTCTTTAGATGAGCTTCCCCAAACAGAAGGCCTAGGGGCAAGTGAAGCAGCTGAAAGACTGGGCCAGGGTTGTGTATGGGATGTGGCTGGGGAGGATGGTCATCGGTGGAAGGTGTTCCGAACAGGACATCGGGAGCTTCGAGTGGATATGACAGTCATTGAACCCTATAAGAAGGTCCTGTCTCATGGAGGTAATAAATATAGGAGTTGGGTTCCCTGTAATTAATAGTATTTGAGCTGGGACTAATAGTCCCCTTCACCATTTTAACTTCCTAACTCCCTGTCCCTTTCCCTCTTGGTCTGCCCTCAAGCTACTTCTCTCAGACTTTACTAATTCTCTTTTTCCTCCTGCCCCTAATCTTGTCCTCCCCAGGTTACCATGGCGATGGCCTCAATGCTGTTGTCCTTTTTGCTTCCTGCTACCTACCCAGAAGCAGCATCCCTAACTACAGTTATATCATGGAGCACCTGTTTAGGTGAGGAGGGAAACCTGAAAAACTGTGGGGAGATTGGACTGAAGGAGGGAGAGGGAAAGAAGTCAGAAAGACCTATAACATAATCAGTCATCAACAACACCGTTTTCTACTTTTCATTCCCCTTCCCCCTCAATTCCACCCTCAGATACATAGTGGGGACTCTAGAATTACTAGTAGCTGAGAATTATCTGCTTGTCCACCTGAATGGAGGCACAAGCCGAGCCCAGGTGCCCCCACTGAGCTGGATCCGCCAATGTTACCGTACCCTGGACCGTCGGTGAGAAGCCTGTCAAAGATCATTATTCTTGGCTGTTTTTTACCTCCTCCTTTCTTCTCTGATCTCATTCCTTTCTCTTCCCTTGTTCTCCCTCTCTTCATCTTCCCCCATCCTTTTCTCTCTCTGCCCTTCCCTTTTTTCTTTCTTTCCCTTTCTCCAAATATTCTTTCTCATTTATTTTTGCTTTGTCCCTGCTTTCTAGACCCATGTTTCCTTTTTCTCTCAGCCTTTCTTGTTCTCCTCTATTCACTGAGCATGTGCCACCTGGAGTTCTGGTACAAGAACTCTGTGGAATAGAAAGAATGCAAGAGGGAGCAAAGGAGACACAAGAATGAGGAAGAAACTAGGAAACTATGGCTAGGGGAGTGCAAAGAAAAGGAAATTGTGAAGGCTTGGATTGGATCAGGGACAGAAGGCATTTCAGGAATTTCTTCAGAATGAGGAGGGCATGAGGGACAAAAAAAAGAAGTGAAGGTCTTAGACTGCAGCTAGGATGAGGGTTAGACCTCAGAGAGAGGACTGCAAATGGATGTTGATTAAAGGGGGTACCAAGAAGATTTGGAGGAGACCTCCCTCTGGGCTTGGGGCACAGATCAAGAAGAAGAATGTGATGATCCCATACTTTCTGCTTCAGACTCCGAAAAAACCTTCGTGCACTGGTGGTTGTACATGCCACATGGTATGTGAAGGCATTTCTGGTGATGCTCCGGCCTTTTATCAGGTATTTACTTTGGGGGATGCAGGCGTCCTGCTCCTCAGATCCACTGCCCTTTCCTCTCTTCCTTGAGTTGAGGACTGAAACTCAGATTTCCCACCTTCCCCTCCCTCATTCTGGTTCTAACCATTCTCCCCTGTCCCAACTAGCCATTGATTACCTTTGTCTTATGTATGACAGCCACTTTTCTAATCTTAAATGTACATGACCTTTCCTCTATCCTGAGTTCCAAGTTTAGCAGAAAGGTTCGTTTTCTGGACAGTCTAGGAGAGCTGGCCCAGCTCATCTCCTTGGAACATATCCACATCCCTGATGCTGTCAGACAGTGAGTTCTAGGAGGGACTCCTAGGGTGGGAGAGAGGGGAGGAGTAGACAAGCAGAATCTTGTGGAGAGATAAGAAATGAAAAACCTAGTTCTTCCCTTCAGAACTTGGAACTTAACTGGGAGATGCAGCACTCAAGAAAGTGACATAAGAGTTCTCTGTATTTGGCCCAGGCACATATGTTGGGTATAGGCTGGGTAAAATCCCAGAGAAACAAAAAAGAGTGGGCAGAGGAGGATAGGGTTAGAAGAGAAGACTCTCTTGAGGTGAGTTTGGAAAGAGGGGAGGGACGAAGATCGTGGGATCACAGATGGACAACTGGAAGGGGCCTCAAATGTCCTCTCTCTATTGAGGAGGGAACTGAAGATAAGAAATGTGGGTGCCTTGATCAAAATTACACAGGTAGTAACATGACTAATGTGGAAATATATTTAACATGATGGTATATGTATAATCTATATCAGATTACTTGCTGTCTTGGCGAGAAGGGTGGGGAGAGAGAAAATTTTGAAAACAAATCTAATTAAAAGTGAATATTGAAAACTATCTTTACATGTAATTGGAAAAATAAAGTATTATTAAGTGGGAGGGGGGAGATTACACAGATAGTGAGCAGCAAAGCCCCATTTGAAACCAAAATCCCTCATGCACAATGTGGGGGAGACTGGTCAGAGTTTTGAGAGGCAGATTTTATGTAGAGAAGCTAAGGAGTGGGGAAAAGTAGAAAGGACTCAGACATATATTTACTAGATCCATTCGTTCCCCCAAGTTAGAGTAGGGTCCACTTCTGTGGAGGTTCCATTCCACTCTGTCCTTTCTCTCTCCCTACAACCTAGGCTGGACAAGGATCTGCATGGCTCTGGAGGGACCTAACACTGATGTTTGAGTTGGATAATGGACCCTAGAACCAAGGAAGGAGACTGCCCTCCAGCTACTGAACCTCCTGAATTTATACACACATTCTCTCTCCGTCTCTGAGTGTCTGTCTTTCTCTCTCCCCTAATTCATTCACCCTTTTTGGATTTTCCTTTCCAACTCATCCAGGTGTTGTCACGTCTCAAATTTCCGGGATCCAGGGAATTCTCAACTCCCACCACGCCATGCCCTTTCCATGTAAGCCTAAGGGCTGGGCTGAAACAAGGCAGGTTTGGACTGAGTATTCACCTGCAGCCTGCTTGTGCTCATGACTGTATTAGGCGGAGTGAGCTGTCTGAGCTGCTTTTCTGCCTGTCTCAGTAGCTGTCTTCATATCTAGATTCTTCCTCTACAACAAACTGCAGTTTAATAAATTAAGTTACGAGAGAGGACTCAATTTTGTGAAGGAAACCTCCCCAGTTCCCATCCCAATGACAGTCACAATCTCCTTGCCTGCCAGTCCTACCTGCAACGCATGTCTGGTGGAAAGGTGTACCCAGGAGGCAGAGATGATAGGGGTCGGGGCGGGGCTGGGAGTTCTATGGCGAGGTCCCTCGGTTTCCACGCAACGCCCCAGGGGAAGTGTCACGAGCTGCCGGACTTCCCCTCAGTTCAAACGAACCCGGGAGTCCGGAACGAAAAGGGAGGGAGGGAGAAGGAAGCTGAGCCCCTGCCCCTTCCCTCCCCTCCCATCTCTACCTCTCCAAACTGCCTGGAAACCTGTCATCCCCATGATCCCCCCCGGCCGCGCGCTGCTCTGGGCCCTGTGGCTGATCCTGGGGGCCAGTGCCGTGAAAGCCAGCGTCTTTGGTCAGAGTCAGGGCGGAGCGGATTGGGCTGGTGGCAGCGAAGGGGACACCGGCCCGGCAAGGATCCCAAACATCGCGAAAAGGGATGAACCTGGTTTGGTCGGGAAAACGATAGATCTGGAGGAATCGGAAGACGACGAGCTGGCTGCCCCTGCTGCGGCTGAGCTCCTGGAAGACTCATTGTCCTTAGAATCAGGGGAGCAGCAAGAACAGGGCCTGGAGGAGGGCCAGGAGGTAGACGGGGATGAGAAACAGAAGGAAGACCGAGGGAATGACGAGGACCTAGCGCAGGAGGATGATGAAGACCAGGACCAAGAACTTAACGGGAAGGAAGAGCAGGAGCAGCATTCCAGAGACTCAGGGCAGGATCAGGGGCAGAACCAAGAACAGGGCGAGATGCAGGAGCTAAAGGAGGAAGGCGAGCAGGAACAGGAGAGAGACAGAGGGGGCCGAGGACGGGAAGAGGCGCGAGAGCAGATGCAAGGGCTGGAGGAGCAGAGGCAAGGCCAGGGGAAAGAGAAGGCTGCAGGGTTGGACCACGAGCTGAAACAGATGCAGGTAAAGAAACAGAAGGAGCCGCAGGAGCAGCAGCAAATCCAGGCTCAGAGGCAGAAACTGGGGCAGCCTCGGGCGAAGGAGCAGCGGCAGATTCAGGTACAGGGGCAGCCTCAAGTGAAGAACCCCCTGCAGATTTCGGTGCCGGCGGTAGAGCAGCAGCAGGCGCAGGAGCCGCAGCACATTCAGGCGCAGAAACAGGTGAGGGGGCAGCCGCACATTCAGGCCCAGAAACAGGTGAAGGGGCAGCCGCACATTCAGGCGCAGAAACAGGTGAAGGGGCAGCCGCACATTCAGGCGCAGAAACAGGTGAAGGGGCAGCCGCACATTCAGGCGCAGAAACGGGTGAAGGAGCAACCGCACATTCAGGCGCAGAAACGGGTGAAGGAACAGCCGCACATTCGGGCGCAGAAACGGGTGAAGGAGCCGCGGCAGATTCAGGTGCAAAAACAGAAGCAGCAGCAGCAGCAAATCCAGGCTCAGGGGCAGAAGCTGGAGCAGCCTCAGGCGAAGGAGCAGAGGCAGATTCCCCTGCAGATAACGGTGCCAGCAGTAGAGCAGCTGGCGCAGGAGCAGCCACAGGTTCAGGAGCAGACGGCAATGGAACAGCAGCAGATTCCAGTGCCCTGGGAGGGGCAGCCACAACTGCCGCCGCAGGCCAAGGCGCAGGAGCCAGGGCTTGTACTGGTACAGGCGCCGACACAAGGGCCAGTGGAGGAGCAGTTGTTCCTCGAGGCTTCTGAGCAGGCAAGCATGGGTCTGCGCCCTGAGCTCAGGAGTAACAGCTCGGAATTTTTCCCCAGCCCCGATGTCGGGGCCTATGAGCCACAGCAACCAGTACCCGAACAGGGGCTTTCCAACCTAGGTCAGGTTCCTCCTCCAGAGATGCACCTGATGATGCTAGCTTGGGGCCCGTGGGAATGTCATTGCCCCACAGGTACCATGAGCAGGGTTCGGGGAGGAAAGTTTTTGGATTTTACTGGGCGTCTTCGATCTGGACCCCTGAGTCGCCTGCAGACCCAGCGCCAGCCCTGCACTTATGCCCGTTGCCACTGTAACCAGGAGAAGAAAGAATGTCCCTTAGACCACGTCTCTTGCTCCTCCATCCCTGGTGCCTGCAACCGCCGTGCTTCCCTGACCCCACTGGGGAATCCAGAAAATACCATCAACGAAACGATATTTTGGAAGCAAGTCCGAGAGGGGCTAGAAGAAGTTTGGTTAGGACTCCAGTCTCTGGTGACTAAGGAGAAAAGGGTGAGCATTAGGGATGGATGGATGGATGGATGGATGGATGGATGGATGGATGGATGAGTCATTTATTATTAAGCACTTGCTATGTGCAAAGCATTGGAGATTCCAAGAGGCCAGCCCCTGCTCTGATGACTTATCATCTAGTGAATTATCTAATTCATGGTTATTATTAGTTTTATATCAATATTTGATTTAACATTATGTGCCAATTAGTCATTGAAATCAACATATTTAGATGCTAGCTAATAGTTTCTTATCAAATAGTTCTTGATTATTCTTTGACAAGTCTTTGTTGGTCATCATTTTGTTATGAAAAATCACTGAGATTGTACAAAGCAATCATTGTACAGATTAATCCTTAATAAATGGAAACCAACCCATTGGTAGTTATTAGGTGTGGATGGATTAATGATTTATCAATTTGTTGGCTAAAGCAACTCAAACAGCACCTACCGACTGGGCAATGATTTATTTTAACTGAGTAGTATAGTTCTTTTATTTGAGGAGTAGGTTGATTTTTCAGTATAAAGAAGAAGTCAGTTAAATGGGATATACATTTGTCTCTGTCACTGTCTGTCCCTCTCTCCCTCTTAATGGGTCTTTTTACATACCTGTAAATGTCCAATGAGACTATAGATTAATGCATAAAATGAGTAGGTTCCTTTGTATTCTAGTAGGAGTGGAGAGTTTCAAAGCCTTGTATTTTAGCTACTACTTAAGCCAAGGACATTATATTACAAGGGCATTATGGATAGTGCTGGGGAGAGCAGTATCGATAGGATGGCAGGTGGAGCAAAGTCAAGAAGGGATACTATATAAACGTGATTGTAATTTCCCCCTTTTCCTTCCCTACCTAGATAAAGAGAAACCAGAGGTGATGGCCATGTCCAACTCTAGAGGAAGAGGAGGGAGTATCAGCACTCTAGTCTCTTTCCCCCTTCCCCTCTCACTTCTAATTTTCCACATCCTATGGATATCTTTTGTAAAGTAATAAAGGCTGTTTATATATAAAAAAAAAAAAACAACCCAGAACCTTTTGATCTTTTACCTCATTGAAGGGGTGGCTGGGCCTAGAAGAGGATGGAGACATACCTCCTCTCAAGAAAAGAATCAGTAATTTCTGTACAGGTAGCCTCCCCTGCTGCCTACACCCAAGTTATAGCCTGAAATATTTATTTTCTAACTTTTTTCAAGGCTAGTATTTTAAATGTCTGAATCTAGGTCAATCTAAAGTCAAAGAAAGGGAAAAAGAGCAGGAGAGTCAAGGAATCAAGGCCCTTCAGATATTATCCCATCCTTTCCCTGGACTCCATTCTGTCCAGCCCCTCCCTAAGGCAGGGGAAGAGCCCGATTTGGCTAGATTCATCATTGTTCCTCACCCTCCAGCACTCACATGGAAGCCAAGAACCTCTTAACTCCACCCACCCAGATACAACATTTTCTCTCCTCCCCCAACTCCCCATTCCCATAAGCCCCTACAAAAAAAGATTCTTCTGAAGCTTTTTGCTAGAGAATTTTTTTTATTTGAAAAAATGTATTTAACAAAGTCTGGCAGTTTTTTTTTTTTTGATAAATTAAGACTCTCAAACCCATCCCAATCACTTTTGAAAGTTGGTAGAAGTGATGGGTAAGGCATAAGTGACATCAAGTGAGTTCCATAAAAGGGAAGGCCGATGGTAAGAGATCTTGAAAGGGAAGAAAAAAAAGAGTGTGGCCCAAGACTGGAGAAGAAAACCAACAGTGTTCACAGATCCAGCTGACCTCACCCTTCCACAACCAAGTCAATTCAGTTCCCAGGCAGAGATGCCTAGTTTCCACTCAGCTTTCAGGGTAGAATCCAGGCTACCCCCTCAAAAGCAGAAAGATGAAGCAAGAGTGAGCCAGGGAATTATTGTGCCATATCAACCACTGAGCTAGAGAGATAGTAATAAAAATAGGAAGAGCTAAGTTTTGAAAAAAACAAGGGCCCCTAGTCAGTGTAAATGGAGGCAAAGTACTTGTAAAGATGAAAGAATTTGAGTCCCAGGCCACATGCTCCTAAGAGTTCTTCACTTAGTGCCTCCTTCCTGCCATGGGGGTGACTATAGAGCCAGAGAACTCCTTGCCTGCTTTCCTTGGTTGAGTCTCCGGAGGGTCAGATTTAGGTATGGCGTTTATGCCTTCCTCAGTCTAGTTCCCTACCCCCTTCAGAAAGGGAATAGTGCAGAGAATACCAGAGAAAGATTGGAGGTATCAAGACACCCACTGCTTTGCTCTTTCACACAACACTGGCCCCTTTTGTCATGTGGGGAGCTTCTCAGAATTCATTCTAATTCTTACCTGGGTCTGGCATTGCACAGAAAGACAATACTGCCATGGCCCTTCCCATCCCACGTACTCTACTAAGGTCTTAGTCCTCTGGGACCTCTCTTTCAATTAGCAAGAATGACTACATCACACAAACATACACCTATCACAGAAACATTAGATACATACACACAGATAGTAAGATAAAGTTGCATGGCTTGGAAAGGTGTAGAATCTTGCTAACCAACCCTGGCTACAAGGAATCCCTTATCTGTCCACAGCCCAGCTGCAGACACTCTTAGATGGGCCAGAACTTGAGGAAGAAAATCATTTGGGAAGAAAAACACATTCTCAGACCTCAAATCTACTAGGATTTATACTCTGGGCAGAACCCTGCCCCTGAGCAACCACATTCACTGTGAGATGTCTGCCTACAAATTTAAAGGTAGCCCTAAATTTTTCTCCCAGGATGGTCAGGAGGTCTTCCCTGAGGTATAATTTCCTGCTGTAGTCCCAGGTTCCACCACCTTTTTCCATTTTCTCCCT
Organism: Notamacropus eugenii; assembly: GCF_028372415.1. Taxonomy (NCBI): domain Eukaryota; kingdom Metazoa; phylum Chordata; class Mammalia; order Diprotodontia; family Macropodidae; genus Notamacropus; species Notamacropus eugenii. Next base: position 304,921,518 of record NC_092873.1, read on the forward strand.
CACCTGTGCCAGCAGGGGAGGTCAAGCCTGATCCTGAGGATTTGACAGATGGACAAATGTCTAGCACACAGGTGGTTTCTCCCAATTCCCAACCCCGAGATAGATGTACTGGGGATTGTGATGATTCCTGGGATGGTTGGGGAGTAATTAAGAGAACTGGTCTTAAATTAACTTTTTAATTAAAAAATAAAAGGTGGGGGAGGGAGGGGATAATTGGTGGGGAGATACTAATGCTATAGAAACCAGGGTTAAAAGGCCCTAGGTATTCAGAGATAGATGCTGAAATGCTGTGAGCTGAGGAGCTAGAGTCCAAAGGGGGAAAATGAGAGAAGTAGGTGATTGTCTCCCCCAGTCCCTTGCCTGAGATTTGCTTTCAGTCCAGGAAGGGAGCTGAAGAAGTTGTGGATGTAGGTAGCAATCAACAAAGCTGGCCTTAGCTTTGGCAATGCAACCCATATACCCCAAGAAGAGGATTTCTAAGTTAGGGGTCCAAGTTAAAAAGCAGCCCAGAGCCCAGACCATCATTAAGGAACCTAGACTTCACCCTTGGTTCCTCCCAGGGGTGGGTGTGAGGGCTCCTATCTCAGGTCAGTTGGGTATCCAAGGCTAGAGCTGGCTAGCCAGTGGTCATTTGGTCAGTCCTGCTGCCTTGACCCCATCTCCAGGAGGGGCTTGACCAGGGTGGTATAGTGGGGAGTCCAGTCTCCCAAGCCCTTCTAGACACTGATAGGGAGGGAAGACAAGAGGGGAAGATCCTGGGGTCATTGGTTCAGGAAGGGGCAGCATTTCTTCTTAGCTGAGCACAGGACTGGGGACTCCAAGATGGCAAAACCTGAGTAGGAAAAGAGTGGAATGGTCAAGCTTAAAGTAGACTGAAGACCTAGGAGGAAGGGAAAGACCTAGTCAGGAAAGATGACTGTCACTGTGGTCATTTCCAACATCGTGGAGTTTAACGAGTGTTGGGACCGAATGGACTATGTGTCTGACAATTTTGCTTTCTAAATTTCTGCCTCTTTCAGGCTCCACCATGCTGCCACTTGCTTGTGTTTCTTTTAATCACTCTTCTCCTAGCTGCTGGACTTCTCCCACTGTGAGAATTGACTCATATTCTTTCCTCTCCCATTAATTTTCAATCTGGGCCGGAGATTCAGGACTGAAAAGCTAGAGGATGGAGTGGGTGCTGGGGACAGGGTTTCTTTCTCCTTCACTCACCATCTCCCTTAGAGCTATAAGCCCCTGGAGCTGCTCCACGGCCTGTCCCGGCTTCCCTTGGATCTCATTTGTTCTTGGACAGCACCTGTCTGTGAGGAAAAGGCATCTTAGATAATTATGTTAACCCTTCTGTGCCTCAACTCCCCACACATAGTTGTTTTGCCTGGAAAGGAGATATTCCAAGCTTCCCTTGCTCTTTTATCCCTAGGTCTCCTTAACTATGAAGTCATCTCTCAGATCTCTAATCTCAGCCCCTCTTTTATTCTGTCCTTCACAAGTATGAAATGTAAGCAGGTATTCCTAATAATATTCTGCATTTGTGTAATGCTTTACATTTTTATAACTTTTTTTTTACATCCATTTTATTTGAAATAGACTTTGGAGACTTCCTTTTCACAACCTCCAGGCGATAGCCTCAGTCTTCAGTACAAGGAACAGTTCCTGATTAGGCCCCTTTTCCAAGCCTTCCTTTTTTCTCTTACTTACCATAGATAGTCCATCTCCAGCCCCCATCTCTCCAGAGCCAATGTGTGTTAGATGAACAAAATTCATAGGTTCTCCAATCATGGTCCTGTCAATCCGCCTTCTCTTCTTCTTCTGCTGAGAAAGGGTGGAGTGATCAAGAGTAAAGACTGTCAGCCAAAACTGGGAAAGAGGAACAAGACACTAGAATCCTCTAGGGAGGAAAGACCCTTTCCTCAATAAGACTGTCGGGGAGAGGGGCAGCAAAGGAAAGGGAAAAGAACTGAAGAAGCACTGCCCTAGGTAGACAATATGATGGAGGAAAAAGACCTGGGGCAGTGGTCTATAGAGCAGGTGCTGAATCAGCTGAAGTCACTCTGGTGATGAGGGAACAATGTGGTTGCCTAGCACTGCCCCTCCCTGTCCACCCAAGACTGGTGGACCTCTTTTAGCTTTGCTTCATGTACTATCTTATCTGCCTATGAGATACTATCCTGGCAGAAAAGAAACTGTGCCTCAAAGAAGACAGAAACCTGGTAGGTCTATAGTATAAGGTATGTTACCTCTTATGTGACAGGTGTGGGGTGAGGGAGAGAGAAGGGGAGAGACTCACCGGCTGGGGTTTCTCTACCACGCAGCAGCCCAGTTTGTGCCAAAACTCACTCATGTTCCCTGATGGTTCCAGTTTTGTCCCCCTGCCCGAGGCCCCAGAGGGCTCCTTTTCTGGTCCCTTGGTGCTCCTTCTTTGGAGACCCCCTCTTCCCCTTATTCTCCTCTGGGGATTGACAAACAATTGGAATGAGTCAGATGGACTTGGGAAGGTAGAATCCCAAGAACCTTCAACTAGTCATGAAAGACTAGGAAGGAAGGGAAGAGAGTAGAACAGATGGGGTAGAAAGTTGTATCTTCCTCAAAACTTGGAGACCTGAAAGAGAGAAGGACATGAAGAAGTGAAGGTTTGTAAGTACAACTCTCCCCCAATACCAAAAGCATCTTTCTAACCTCCTCCTTCTGCCCACCCCCCCAAATCCAAAACTACTCTTTTCCCACTTCGGGGCCTACCAAGGCCTCAGGTAAAAAGGTGACAGTGTTGGAAAGGAAGGGGCCTTAAAAGGGTGAAGGGATAAGAAGATAAGAGATTTGAGGTGCTAGGGGACTGATGAGGAGGAGAGCAGAGCTAATCTAACTTGGGGAGTGTTTCGAACTTCAGCTTTCTCTACTTGAGGTGAGGGGCGGAAGAGGAGGGGCAGATAAATAGCTTAGAAGTAAAGAGGAAATAGTGGTTTCTTCTTCTCACCAAAAGGGCCCCTACCCCTACCAAGCTTCCTTCCCTACCAACACCATTACTGCTATCTTGTCCCTCCTCGTAACTTTGCCCCTCTCCCATTACCCCCATCACTTAGATTTCTGTATAAACCAAACAGGCCTTGTCTAAGAGACTTACACTATAAGCAACAGAGATGGCAAGCAGACTTCAGAGAAGTCTTCATAACAAATTAGACTTCTCTTATTCACTGCCTTTGCTCATCCTTCATTTTCTCCAACTAAAGTATGTCCCTATTAGCCATTAAATTAAAAAAAAATTCATCCTGATGGGATGTTCGATTCTTCCACAATCTGATTTTAACCTGTCTTTCCTGTCTTATTTCATACTACTCTTTTTTTTTTTTTTTGGCATTCTACACACCAGTCCAACACAGGCCTATTAATTAGCTGTTGTCCAGTCTTATTACGTATCTTTTCATCTTCCTACATTAGGGTAGGACAACCCACCTGCTTAGAACTTACTTCTCATCTCTCCTGACGAAATCTTTCTTTCCAGGGCCTGGCTCAGGTACGTGACCCCCATGAAATCTCTGATTCCTTCAGATAAAAGTGATCACTGCCTTCTTAGACTTTCTTAGAGCACTTTGTCCAGAGATTCTCCTGCCCCATCATAGTCCACCTCATGTCATACCAATCTATCATGTTTGTGTTCTATCCCCCATCCCCAATTAGATTTTAAACTTCTTGAGGGAAGAGAAGTATATGGTTTATTTTTGTATTCCAGAGCCTAGCATAATGCCTTGAACGTAGTTGGTACAATAATGTTCATTAAATTGAAATTATTTCCTCTCTCTTTTCCCCAGGGACACTTTGGCATAATTCCTCCATTACCTGACCTTGAAAAATAGAGTCAAGGATGTGTGTGTGTGTATGTATCTACATTTTCTATCTATGTTCTATGCTTGTTTGTATTTTGTATGACCACGTTTTATTGTATAGATGGCGTGTAGATATCTGTATATTATATGTATGCTGTCTATGTGCATGTCCCCTATCCCAAGAAGGCTTTGAGCCTGATTTCTTCATCCCCTTTTGTGTAGTGCTCTCTTCTACAGGATTCTTCACAAGACCCCTGCCTCTCTCCAGTCTGACCCATCTTGCTCCTCTCCATAACCACCCTCAGCTGCTTCAGCATCTAACCAGGCACCATTAACAATCAAATGCTTAACACCAGACTGAAAGACATACCCATTGCTATTTAATGTGCTTAACTATCTTCAGTATCTGTAATATCAAGACATTTCAATTCAACATTTGTTATAATTTGTGTATTCAATAAGCACTTATTAAGTGCCTACTAGATGCCCAGCACTATGCTAGTCACCAAGACACAAAGATGGAAAAATAACAGTACTTACCCTCAAGTAACTACAATCAATTAGGTATGACACAAAATACAGTATGACTATGTCTCTGCTGACCTCCAGAAGCTCCAGTGTGTCCCTATTGCTTCTAGAACAAAAGATGAACTCTTGTTTGGCATTTAAAGTCCTTGACGATCTAACTTCCACGTGTCTTCTGAGACTCATTCCACATTATTCCCTTTCACAGATTCTACAATCTAGCCAAATTGACCTTCTTGGAACATATTTTCTGTACACTATATTCCATCTCCTATCTCAATCTCTGTCTTTCCCTTCTCCTCTTGAAATTCTAAGCCTATCTACCACATGAGGATTTTCTTGATTTTCTTTCTTGTTGGTCTATCCCCAAGCCCTGCCTCAAAATTATCTTTGCATTTATTTATTTCCCTCAGTAGAATGGCAGCTCCTTGAGGCAAGGACTATTTTACTTTTCTCTTTTATATACCTCCTATACTTAGTGGTGTTCGGCACATAGGTGACTACTAAATTCTTATTGAATTAAATTGAGTAAAAGCAAAGGATAGATAATAGTTTACATGAATATACTGAATGAAGGTTTACAAAGTACTTTCCTCATAGGAGCCCTGTGAGATACAGAATACAAGTATTATTATCTCCCTTTTCCTTAGCAGAGAAGGTGAGTTGGAGTGGACCAGGAAAAGTTTGATGGAGGAAGGTGGGGCCTTCAAGGGATAGCCTTTCAAATAGATGGCATGAGGAGGTGGAGGGGAGGGCACTCTTAGCAGGAGGGATGAGCTGAGTGATGCTGACACAGAGGCAGGAGATGTCAAGTCTCTTTTTTCTCAAGTCATTGCTCTAATCTGGATCCAAGAAGGAAGGCAAGTCTGTATTCCAAATTAGGTCTATTTTATGCATGTATTCATCAAAATATATTGCCAATCATTTTAATTAAATAAATATGTATTAGGGACCTACTAGGCCCAAGCTGTCCTGCCATACAATTAGCATTAGATACCCAAGGTAGGTAGAACTGGATTTGGAAACTGGTAGAGAGAGAGACCAGGGTGAGAATCCTGGTTTTCACTCTTATTAGCTGTATAAACACAGGCAAATCCCTTAATCTTATGAAGTCCATCTCATGATCTGCAAAATGGAAATAATACTATATGTACTACAAGAAAAGGATTCTTTAACTTTAAAGCATATATATATTTCATTTATTATACCAAAGGACTTCCCTCTCCTCAGCCTGGCTCTTGGATTGCCCCCAACTGAGAACTCAGGAGATTTGAACAGCAGTGAAATGGGAACATAAACATATAGGAAACTGAGTGAGACACAAGGGAGAAGAGAACAGTAGCTGGGGTTGCCTCTCCTACTGCTGAAGGAGCAGACAAAGGACATAAGCTAGAACAGACAAACATGGGTTTGGGGATGGGAGAGGGAGGGGGAACCTGTGGTCTGTTGGGCAGTCAGTCATAGGATCTGTCTCAGTGGTAACAGTGGGTGGAAGAGGTCAAGGGGGAAATGGAGAAAACAATGAAGAATCAGAGGAAACTCCCCCACCCCCCATCCAAGGCAGGCTATGTTAAGACTGGACTCTCCCGGGAAGCTGAGTGGACCGAGGTACATGGGGTGGGGGGGGGGGTGGGGGGGGAGCAAACAAGGATCCTTCTGTTCCTTCTTCCAGGGACCTGGCCAGAGCTGGGGGGAGGGAGAGAGTATGGGACTTGGCACAAACGGACGAAGGATGCTAAGAAGTGACCAGGAAATTCCGTTCTTCAAGACTTTAGAATCTTTAGACTATGGAAGTTCAAAGGAGAAACCTCATGACCCTGCCTATCCCCGCCCCTGTCCCCACCTCCCCTCCGGCCCAGGTGGCCATCTTGTGTGCAAGTGGGGATCTGGGGAGGTCAGGCCTGGGTGACTGTGGTGGGGGGAAGGGGAACAACCTCAGAGCAGGAAAGGAAGCAGGCAGTCGGCTAGAGCAACGGCAGCTAGCAAAGGGTGGGCCTCTGGAGAGAAAGGAGCCCAAGGCTGGAGAGCTCCAGAGGCGGAGTCTCTAGGTTTTCCCATCCATCTAGAGAGAGAGGGGGAGTGGCTGAGAAGCCAGCAAGAAGGATGGGGGTTCGATTCTAGGAGGGGACTTCCAGATAGTCAAGGAGACCTCCAACTCCTCACTTGTTCTCAAGGAGAAAAAGGGAAGCATAGAAGCAAGACAGCCTCCTCTGCTCAAGGTCACAGGGCACTGAGGATCCAGGCTTCCAATGTGAGAGATTTCTCTCCTTCCTGTGAAAGGAAAAAGCTGTGGCCGTCTAGCCAACTTTTATCCTAAGTCTTCTTACCCTAGTCCCCCAAAGCCTGAGATCCACAGCCTGGACTTGATGGGCTTGAGATTTTATGGGAAAAGAAAACTAGAGGGAGGCAGGAGGTGCTCTGTTCCCTGGTCCTACATTGGCCCCAAACCGGTTTTCCCGGTCCCACGGCCTCCCAGCAGCCGGCCTCCGGCTCGCTCCCGCTGCCTGACAAGCCTTCACAAGAAGCAGCTGGAGAGAAAGAGAAAGGAAAAGGGGGGGAGAGAAAGGGGAAGCTCTGGCACTGGGTACAACACCTCGACCTCTTTCTGGAAAGGCCCTAGGATAAAGAGGGGGTGAAGGGCCCAGTAAGGGGGACAGGACCCCAGGTTTTCAGCTAAGTGACAGGCTCGTGCACGACCCAGTCCCCCCACTGAACTGAGTTTGGGGGTTGGCGGCAGCATTGTACCCCGGCCCAGGCCTCCTGGAGGATCCCCAAATGAACACAGAATCCTGCTCTTCCCCTGAGCCCTAGCCCTAGCATTCCCAGATGCCCTTTTCAGGGACCTTCTCTTTTCTGTAAGCCTCTCACTGGCCTGTGGCTGGAAACTTATAGGCGGAAGTCCACCATCCTTCTCCTGAGCGGCTGCTCTCCTTTACTAGTTCAGCCTTTATCCGAGCTTCCCTCACCCAGGTCCCCGAGCTAAATCTCCCACACTGGAATGCCAGCCTTAGTTGGGCTCAGGGGGGAGTCCCTCCCCACCCCCACCTCTTCAACCCATGACTCCCCACTCTCCTCTACTCTGGTCCTTTGGTTGCTCTCACTGTAAGGAACCAACTAGACCTAGGTTTGGAGAGCTCTTCTTGGGGGGAGCCAATTAAACGGGAGTGGGGGTCCTCCTCTCCCACAGCCTCTGCCACCTCGAATCCATCGAGTCTCAGACTCTCTTTCCACCAGCATCCGGTGGCCCTCCTTCCCACCCCTCCCTCCATAGAGTGGACAAAAGACCAGGGATGGCCAAGTCCCGACTCTCTGACCTGTCTTTCCTGGGGATTGAAATGTTTGATGGTGATATTGAGGGGCTTCTAGGCTCCGGCTCTGGGTCCTTCCGTCAGGGACTTCAAGGTTTTCTCTTCTAGGCGGTGTGGGGGAACTGAGGGCGGGCCTGGAGAGAGGTGGGGCTGGCTGATGGCGGAAACGGTAGCAACTCGATTACGAAATCCGCCTTTCTACAGCCAGGCCCGCAGCTCCCACTCTGGACAGATTGGGGAATGCACAGCTGAGAGATGAGGGGGCAGTTCTAGGTGCCAGCCCACCAGCTGCGGAAAACCAGGAGGGTCAGAGAGCCCAGGTGGACCTGCTTCTGCACCCTCCTGCGGTGGGGAGGGGAAGGAGAAGAAAGTAGTGATCCCCTGAGTCCCAGCGAGGTGTTTGTTTACTGAAGGTCAAAAAGAACATTTCTGCCCTTTCTACAAGCAGATTAAACATTAGTGACATTAGACACTTCATGGATCGCAGACCTGCCTGTCCCCTCTGCGGCTCCTCCCTGAGCCTGTTGTGTGCCCCTCTCTTAAGAGGGGTAGGTATAGATTTCTTTTTGGATGGGCCTCCAGCTTGGGTTTGTGTGAGGAGATTCTGAGAGATGACAAGGTTGAAAAAGAGTCAAGGAGTTATCTGATTCTCAAAGCAGCTTAACGTCTGGGTTCCTTGAAGTTGGGAGAGGGAGAGACACTCCTTTTACCCTTTACTCTTGCTGCAGTGTAGACATTTTAACTCATAAATCAAAAAATAAGAAACTGGTTACTCATGCACTATTAGCAGCTTTCTGGGAGATATGGGAGTTAATTAACATATTGTGACTGGACCTCCAGCAGGCCTATCTTCTTTCTTCCCCTAGAGACGATAGGCCCTAGAATCATTGAGAATTAGCAGAGTCAGAGGCCCAGGCAGGGAGGGGGAGGGGAGCGAGCAGGGGAGTCCTTCCGCCCCTTTAGGAGGGGCTGCATTGCAGGGGGAGACTGAATAGACAGTGAGACACTCACAGTCAGAGAGAGAAAGGCGTGAAAGCAAGGCAGACAAAGCTTCAACTGCTACCTTCTCTTTATCCATCAGCCCCAAGCCTCCTGAAGCCTGACACATCCGTGGAACCCACAAACTATTGGTGATTGGTAAGCTAAGCTGAGGGGGAAAGGAAGTTAGAACTAATAGAAAGGCAGATTGTTTTGCAGGGATGGACCATGGGTTGGACGGGAGATTCACCGGGAGGACAGAAAAGGCAAAAAAGGGGAGTTCTAAATAATAGATGGTCAGTTGATAGAATTGATCTGCCATACTTACTCATGTATTTATTTTCACATCTATTTGCATATCTCCAGCTATAGATAGATATATTTACCTATATATTTAATAATCTTTCCAAATCTTATTTCTAGCTATTTTCATATGCATATACTCTTTTCCTACAAATTTATCTTAAATGGGTACTAATATCTCTCATTATGTGTTGATATATTCATCTTTCAGTCTATTGATAAATCTTTGTTATTATTCATCTATTTTCCTCATAAAAAAATCCTTTCAGTATCTCTCTGATGTGTCTAGCCTCTCCATGAAATCAGCGTTCACCCTAGGAAGGATTTATAGACGGAGGTGTGTAGGAATAACTTCTAGTCGTCTGGACATCAGTTTTCCCTTGTCTTAACCTTTCCTCTATAGAGAGGAAGCAGAAGTAGAGAAGGTGAAGCCCTGTGTGGTGGGGAGCTGTCCTGCAATATCATTCGAATTCAATGCAGTATACTAGAGCCAGTTTCTAGGGGATTGTATGTTTGCAGCTTAGAGGTCTGGAGGGAAAGGTAAGTAGGTCCGGCAAAAAGGGTTGGGGTATTTTTAATAGGACTCCATTACTGTTCCTTCATCAGTAACATCATAACACAGACCCTGTGAGGTGAGGTAGGATACACATAAGGTCTTAAGAAGGTTTGATGTAACCAAGTCTTTGTGTGACTGTGAATGGGTGTGTCTCTGTCTTTGTATTTCTATATTCCTATTCCTCTTCTCTCTATATCTGACAATCTTTGCCTGCATCAACATGTGAAATTATCCAGATAACTGAGGGCAAAATATAGTCTTGCTTGAAATTCTAGATAACTGAAAATAAAGGCTATATAGTTTCTATTCAAGCAATGTTTGGTACAAGGATGTTTGGTAGAGTAAGGAATGACTTTTTACCAGATTTTGTTTAGAATGAGATGTTGCATGGAATTAAAATGTATACCATTTTTATGAAGGGCATTTTAAGCATCAGTCATTCAGATCAATTTTATATGTAGACCTAGTTTGTTTCTCTGTTGTAAATTACTGCGTATTACATCTTTGTATCTGTGTCTCTATCTCAGTATGAGCTTCTGGATTAATGATATATCCAGATTTAGATCCTCAGCACATATTTTTTAAAAAGGTATTTTGCCTGACTTAATTGCAAAAAATAAATAAATTAGATTTCCTGCTCTTCCTCCCACGTAAAGACTACTCAGTCAGCCTTTACTTACATCAGAGGAATGGAAAATGGAGGCAGTTCTTAGGATCTCTTTCTTACTCTTTATGGTCTTTTACATTTTCCCCATGTATACCGAATATTTTAACACTTAGAAAAATAAGTCTAGTCAAGTAGATAGTTCTTGTAAATTTTGAGGATATAACTAGGGTTTATAAATAGAGAGTTTATATTACCTTATAAGTGATCAATAAGTATTAAGAAGCCTATTAGCTTAGTACTATATTAGGTTTTGTACAAGCTATAAGAAAAGTATAAGCTATCAATCCTGTCTTCAAGGAAGCATTGTAATACAATGCTTGGAAAATATGTACTGTAGGTAAGGCTATTTGCTGAACCTGGTACCACTGTTTGGCTTTCTGGGTTTATTTCTTGGGACATTTTAGCCTCACGCCTTTGCAGGATTAAATATATGGAAATTATCTCTTTTTTGTACATGCACATATACTTTTTTGCAAATATTTTTGAGGTGGAGCAGAGCTGAATATCCCAGGATGATGACCTCACCTTTCCCACATTCTTCCCCCACGCTATGCCAGCCCTCCCTGCCTCACCCTCCCTTTCTTCTAAGCAACTTCCATGCTGACTAATGCTCAGCTTGTAGGGTTTATTTTAGAGTTCATGCCTAGTTAAAAAGAGAAAGGGCAACAAGGATCAGTTAACATTAAAAAATCCCTTCCAGCCTTCTTATGCCAAAGATTTCCAAAGCCCTATTTTAGCAAAGGACTTTGCCTTTAAGACTCCAGTACAGGAATTTCACATTATTTAGGGAAATTTTTGCATTATTTAGGACCGAGGCAAAGACTTACAGGTCCAGAGTGATGGTGGGAACTATTGCGGGGATTATTTTCTACAGCCTAGGAGGCCTTTCTTCTCAGGAAGAGGGTTGAGTCTTCTTGTCCTTTCTGGGCATTGCAGTCAATACCTTACACCTCTACACAAGATATAGTGGTTTGTTCTGCTTGGCAGCAGTGTGTGGGCGGGATGAGTCTAGTTAGGGAGGAGAGAGATGGGAATTCAATTAGCTTGGAGAAAACTCCATTTAATAACTGAATCTTCTACCCGGGATTTCTAGTCATTTGCCTTTACTGCCCTCAGCTATTAACCTGAAATAAGGGCAAAAAGAAGTAATAAGCAGTCAGTGAGGCGCTAGGGTTCAGCCTTTGCATAGGGGAGGGCAAAGCTGGAAAACTGGGCCAGGTATTTATAAAACATCAGCTATGACCTGACAGATTTGGGGTGTCAATCTACATGTGTACCTTTAAAGAGAAAAGTCAGTTAACATCACCGATTAACCTTTGTGTGCTGAACTCTACACAACTGTTAGAAGAAAATAGAGAGGTTTGTATCTTGCTCTTAGAAAAAGTCAGAGCTAAATGGAGATATATATATTTAAAAAAAACACTTTAAAAGACATAAGAAATTATTGTATATGAAATGAAACTAATTTTATATATTACATTCTACATAACAGAACTAATTCTAAATATTATATTCTACACATATAATATAGAACTGATTCTGTATATTATATTCAACATATATAATATAGAACTGATTATAGTCTACATACATAATATGGAACTAATTCTATATATCATATAGTCTATAATAGTGCTTATTCTTATAGCATTCTATACATGGATTCTGAGGAAGTGCTGGAAGGATAGGTATGAAGTTGATCAAACTAAAGAAGCCTTCCTGAAGGAATTGATTCTATCATAAGATTTAGAAGGGAAGAAGGAGCTAAAAGAATAGTAGAGGTGGAGGGGGAAACCTTTTCAAGATGGGATATAATCTGTTGAAAAAAAAAAAAGCAACTCAAAGATAGAAAATAAAGGTTTATTTGCCTGTAGTGGTAAATCCAAACCATCCTCATTCACTGATTACTTATGTGCCTGGCATTGCATTGGGAGATTCTAAAACCTGGTTCCTACCTTCAAGGATCTCATAATCTAGTAGGAGGAAAATTAACCTATGAAACAGAGAATAATAAATTACAAGACGGTATGTGTTGTATACCATAAATACAAAAGTACACAGAAGAGTTCTGCATAGGGTGACATCTTCTGGGATTCCAGCACTCATAAAGGAGAAGTAGGACAGGTACAAACTATCTTGCATTTTAACAGTGCAGTGTTACATACGACAGTCTCGCTTAACTTTTTGAGTTTTTTATTATCAAATGAGTTACTACATGTAAAGTGCTATTATTAAATGCTTTGCAAACCTTAAAGCACTGCATAAATCTTACCTATAAAGGATAGTACCATGGGGAAAGTGAGAATTACTGGGAAGTATGGAAAACGTTTCAAAGTTTTTTGTTTAAAAGAAAGCAGAATATGGATAAACAGAGAGGTAATTGTAAGCAAAAGTTCCAGGCAAGGAATGTGAAGAATCATGGTGACAACAATCTGTCAGCAATGGAGTTTGTGGACAGAGAAAGACCCCAGAGCACAGAGTTGAGTTGATGCTATAGGGAACCATTCTAAGATGGTTCACTAAGAACAGACAGCAGTTAAAGGCAAAGGATGAAAGGAAGGATTATGGAAGGGCTTGGATTGGATGGGTGGAGCACAGGAGCTGTTACTACTTGTTTCTGAGCAGGGGAGGGACAGGAAAACAGGTCAGAAGCATCAAGGAGGCTCTTTGCAGTATGAATACTAATTGATGATTCCTTCCCAGGGAGCCATGAGGGACCCCGTAAGCAGTCAGTACAGCTCCTTCCTTTTCTGGAGGATGCCCATTCCTGAACTGGACGTGTCCGAGTTGGAGGGCCTGGGTCTGCTGGACATGTCCACTTATAAAACCCGAGGTAACAGCAGTGGGAAACTGTCTGAGGAACAGCCAAGTGAAGCTGGGAAGAAAAATTGTCCTGAAGGCGATGCCCTACTGGAGTACAGCACCTTCAACTTCTGGAGAGCCCCTATTGCCAGCATCCACTCCTTTGAGTTGGACTTGATTTAAGGTTAAAATCTTTCTCCCTATCACCATTTCTGTGTTTTCCTTTCTTTGGCTCCTACCCCAGCTACACTTCTCTTTAGCCGTTTCCCCCTCTCCCCCTTCATTGTGTTGAGGTGGTGCTAAAAGAATCTGCCATGAAATAGATATTTATTGTTATTTATTTCCCTCTGCATTGTACCCCCACAGGCACCTCCCTTCCCTACCAAGTCCTTCAAATCACTTTGGAAGAGGTATGGTTCTTCAAACAAAAGATCCTAGGTACCCAAGTTCCTTTCTCTCCTGAGACTAGCTTTAGAAAACAAATCTGATTGGGGGGCAGGCACAAACCAACCTGCCTCAGGGTCAAAAAGCAGTACTGTAGTGAGAGGTGCGGTAAATTGATTCTTGACCCCATTGTTACCAGTTTTATAGACAGTTTACCAGACTTTCTGTCTCTACGCCTAGGTTGGTTAGCATGGGTGACTTTCTCATTAATCATTGAAAATTCTGGGATTTTTATTTGGGACTGATTGAAAGGTAAAGCCTGCTTCAAACAATAAAGTAACCAAGTGTCTTTTCAGACAGAAGGGATGAAGACTTAAGCCCTGAGGCAACAGATCCTGAAAAATGGAGCCAAGTGAAAATACTTAAGCAAATTCCAAAATAATTGAAGCCCTTTCCTCCCTTCAATGGAGCTATTTTCCTTCCTCTTCAAGACTCCTCTCTTCCTCTGCTTTATTCTTCATTGAAGACTGTGGGTAGGAATACAGAAAGTTCCCTAAGAAAAAACACCCAAATCTCAAGTTTTTAACCGGTTATTTTGCTATTCATGACAGTCCCACATCGTTGGGAGCCTCTTGTTCTTAGCTCCATTCCGTGACCTGTAGTCTCAAAGGACCTTAGCTTCAACCGCTTTGGAAATGACCAATACAGCAGTCTCGAAAGGATCAGGTACCTTGAGGACATAAAATAAGATGATCAATACCTTCTTCACATCCTGACACTCTTTACCACACTATCTTTGAGAGTTCTCCACTCTTTCCCCCAGTTAATGGCTGCCCATTTGTGCTGACATTTCCTTACACTCATCTAATAAAGCTGTTTATTCCCATGCCTGAACTTCGTGTTACCTTCTCTTTGTTCATAAGAAAGCACCTGGTGTTCTGGGATTTTGTTTCCTAGCTGTATGGCTTTATTTATTTTAGCCTTATCTCTTTGGGGGTTCGGGGTGCAAAGAAATGATCATGCTTTTACGAAAAAAGGTGATGGTCCAAGTGTATGCTGAAAACTCAAGAGTTTAGCAAAGTCACTTGCTTGCTCCAGTTTGATGTGCCTCTCCTACTAGTTCTTTCCAAATTTAGCACATTCCTCATCAACTGAGAGGATTAGGTGCAAAGGCTTCTAATTCCATGAAGAGGAAAAGTGGTTTTAGAGGTCCTCTAGTGTGATCCCCTATTTTCCAGATGAAGAAACAAGCTCACAAAGCATCCACTGCACCAAGCTGGCACCAGACCCCCCTCTGATCCACGTGCCCCCTCCCCCGTTACTTCATCTCAAGGTGAATTTATCCATTAATAGGTATTAATATCAAGTGATGGATTTTATGGGATACTTTGGAAAGAGAAGGGAAAGGAGTTGAAGGTGGCCAACCCTTCCTGTCCTCAATAAATGTATAATTCGGTTAGACCAAGAGGCTCAGCAAACTCAAGTTAGCACTCCAGGCACAACGGATGCAAAGTCACTTTCAAATGGGAAAACGTATGTATATTTTTAACAACCAAATGTTATTAAGATTATACCTCCACCTTGGGCATCCTCCATAAGCACTGAAAATTTATCATTAATACCAACGCCCTATTCAAGGAGGACTGAAATCGACATGCTGGTTGTAATCAGTCGGACGTTTAATTAGTTTTTGCAGTGAAATCTCAAGAAACGGATCTTGGGAGAAGAAAACAACCAACCTAAGTCCGGACCCTGTAATTGTCTACTCTGCCTGCCCCGGGAGGGCCCTCCTCCCCCACTTTCAGTTCCCTTTTATGGGTAGTTTCCCCCATCCTCCATTAGAATGGAAGCTGCAGGCGGGCAGGCACGGTCTCCCAGCGGCGAGTTTGGTGCCAGGCATACAGTAAGCGATTAATAAAAGCTGGTCGCCTTTCGAATTAATGCCTCAAAAAAAAAAAAGCAGTCAGTTTCACATCGCGGTCACGGCTACGCTCTTGCGTAAGAGCGGAGATGACCTCCGAGGTCATCGCGGAGGATGACCTCAGCGTCATAAGCGTCCCTCGACCCCCACGCCCCGCCCCGAGTCTGGGACGTCAGAGGAACCGCAGTTCCGTGAGGCCCGAGGCTGAGACACCCACATGGCGACCGGGGGCCCGGAGGAGTTTCTCCTCACGGTTTCTTCCCGTTCTTGGCGCCAAAAAAAAAAAAAAAAAATCCCAGGCTCCGCCCCTTGCCGGGACTTTGTGATACGTGAGCTGGCATAAGATGCCGCATTGCTAAAATAGTCCCATTCACCCCGACCTTGGGGGCTGTCTATCGCCCTTAGCAGGCTTGCGGACTCGGAGGATGAGCCCCCGAGACCCCGCGACGACCTTGTGGACAAGGACCGGGATGTCTTTAATCGTTTCCCACAGAGGATTCCTCCGCCGGAGATGATCCTCAGCGGCTTCTCAGCACTTCCGAGTCCGCCATTTTGTCTCCTCCATTTCTGCACGAGGGGGGGTTAAGGGCCCCCCCACCCAATATGCATTTATGAAAAAGCCGAAAAAAGTAGTTACTGCCAACGAGGCGTCCGACTCAGGGGAAAAAAGGGGACCAAACTGGCGGGCGCGGAGGGAGCAGAGTGGACGGCGCCCCCGACGCAGCGGTGAGTCCCGGGGGGGAGGGGGAGGGCTGCTCGCGCCCCACTCCCACCTCCCCTCTTCGCGGCCCCGGAAGCCGAGGGCTCGAGCGCGGCCGCGGGAGCCGGAGCTGGCGAGGGGGCGAAACTCCTGGAGGGGGCCCGGAGGAAGGGGATGGAGTCGGGAGGAAGGGGAGGGGTCTGGGAGAGGGCGGGGAGCACCGGGCCGGGGAGCAGGCGAAGCCGCTAGGGGGCCCCACGTGAGCCCCGCGGCCGCGCTCGGGCGTCCTCCTCCCGGCCCTCGGCTTTGCCGGGGCTGCTTTTCTTTTCGCACGTGGCGGTGCCTAGATGCTCCCAGCGCGGGGGCGCTTGTCCTCATTTCACGCCTCCTTCCGTTGCGTCGGGGGCTCGCCGGGGCGAGGGGCGTCCCCCGATGCTAGAGCAAAGTGGGGGCCCCCCACCCCCAAACAAAGCGCTCTCGGATTACGGACGCCATGGATTTCTTCTCTTGGGGTGCAGGGGTCCGAACTAGCCGGGGAGGGTGTGTAAGGTGACGGCGATCGATCCTACGTCATTGACGGCCCGCCTTGGGTTCTGCCTTTGAGAGGGTAGAATATCAAAGTCTTCTCGGCCTTTTCGGGAACGCTAACCTCAGTTTCTGTCCAGTGATGTCACCCCCCGCCACTCTTTCCTCTCCTCTAGTATCGATGACCTCAAAATGAGATGAAAGGCACTTGATAAAATGGAGTGGTTCAGCGCAGACAGTAAGATGGGGGAACTCACAGCCCCACCGAAACCTGCAGTTTAAAAAAAATACTGGAGAAAGGGTTGTGATGAGGAAGGCAGCGGAAATGCGAGAGGAGCCGCGAAGGAGGCCGGCTTTTCAGAGCTGCCATGCCTCCTGGGGAAGTAGTTGGGGTCTGCTTCCTCTAACTGCTCTCCTAGAAGACGAGAGACGTGTTTGGTTGTTTCAGGGAAAGTCACCGTCAGGCCATGTGCAGATGAGGAGCTCACTTTCATACTAGTGTTTCTGCACTTTATTGCTCAGCTCTTTCATTCCTCCTTGTTCTGGGAGCCATTATTGTAGGGGTGGTCAAGGTATGTAGCATTTGTAACTTAGATCCTTTGAAAATGCCTTTCTTCAGGGAACCTGCTGTAATAGTTAAATGGAGTTTTTGACTGAGAAACACTTGGAAAACTGGATTTGATTCTTAAATAGTTGACAAGAACACTAAGCAAAGTCTCCTTTGTGCCATTTGATATATAAAGGGAAAACCTTTAGGGAGGCAACGTGGCAGAGCAGAGAAAGTACATTTGGAGTCTGGCAGACCTGGGTTGGAAGACTGTTAGGCCATGGCAATGATATTTACCCTCTCTTACACTTAGTTTTTGATCTGTAAAATGAGGGTACACTACTTAAGAAAAGTGTCCTAAGGAAAATTTGGGTTTTTTTTTTTTTACCTATGGAAACTTGCTATTGTGTTTTATTCCCCATCTGAGAATTGAAACATTTTGGAAGATAGGGATCATGATAATCTTACATTATATAAATGAAGAAATTGAGTCATGGAGTGATAGAACAATTGGTCTAAGTGGGATAGAGATTGAGCCAGGAATTGTTCCTCACCTTGTTGGTCCCATACCTTCACACTCACCTGAAGAAAGGGCACATGTTAAATTGATTTGATTTAGAAACCCTGAGCACACTATTCTGATGTGCTGCCAGCTGACCCCAAGGCCCTCCAGTGTTCATAAAATGCTGCTCTGTGACATGAATTGCTTAATTTCATCAAGCAGTGGTTTGTAATAAGAGGTTCGTACACAGCCAAGCATTCAACACACCCTTTGGAGATAATATGCTTTCTAGAGGGTGTCCCAAAAAACGGAGTGCAGTTTTAAACTATTAAAGCCTAAAACTGCACTGAGGCTTTTGGGACACCCTAGATAATGTGTAAAATACTTTGTGTTGTGTTTCTGAAACGACGTTTGGCACAGAGTTCATTTCAGAGCAGTGGCATGCTGCTGTATTAACTGACACCCAGGACAAGAAAAATGGACTTGGGATCATTTCATCATAGTGCTTTGTATTGGCCAGAGCATTTTATTTGGAAGACTAAAAGTGAGGTTTTGTTGGTTAGGATCTCTCCCAGAGAACTCATTACTTGTGGTACAGGAGATAGAAGTCAGAAGGTAAGCTGCTAATAATAGGTCAGCCAAGTACATCTTAGAAAGCATTTTCATTAACACTATTGTTTTGGGGGTTACAGCTTCCTGAAAATATTTGTTCTTATGCATAAAGATGTCTTTGGTGGACCTGGGGAAGAGGCTGCTAGAAGCAGCAAGAGAAGGACAAGATGATGAAGTGAGGACTTTGATGGCCAATGGTGCCCCTTTTACTACAGATTGGGTAAGTTTAAGGGACAGAACATCTTTCTAAGCAAACTGAAGCAAAGATGATCAAGTCATATGTTTAGGAAGTAAGGAAGGGAATGAATCCTAGCATGGGGAGGGACCTCAGAAGTTATTGAGTCCAACCCACAGATGAGACAGAAACTTAATCTACAATATCCCTGATTTCAGCTGGATTTCATCCAGTCTTTGTTTTAAGATCTCTGATAATGGGGGAACTCACCAACCACCAAGACTGTTCATTCTATTTTTGGACAACAATAATTGTTAGGAAGTTTTACGTTAATGTTCAGCCAAAATCTGCTGTCCTGTAAACTCCTACCTGTTCCACCTATTGGTCCTTCAAGCATGCAACAAAACAGGACAAGGCTGTGGAGTATTTTTCTAGAGAATTGCTGAACCCTAAGAATATTCTTGGGGGGCAGGACAGAGACAGAATGTAGCCTAAATTCAATGTTTGTGGTGATCTGTGACTCAGATTTCACTGGACTCTTCTTACCTGGAGACCTTTTTTTTTGTGCTTTATTCTCACTGCTCCAGGTTTTGTGCCTTTTGTTATACCTTGAGGACATGACTAGTGTGATATTTCTTTTACTCCAATTTTCCAAATTGGATCTTATGTATATATTGGTGGTAGTTGGGATATGTGTGTTTCTGAAATGTTTTTGAGTGTGTCTTCTAAAGGTTTAATTTTCTCTTGGCTGTATTTGGGTATACTAGCAGGGCAGCTAGATGTAATGGTGGATAGAGCACTGGGTCCTGGAGTCAGGAACATCTGAATTCAGATATAACCTCAGACACCTGTTAGCTGTATGATGCTGGGCAAGTCACTTACCTCTGTTTGCCTCAGTTTCCTCATCTATCAAATAAGCTGGAGAAGGAAATAGCAAACCACTCCAGTATCTTTGCCAAAAAAACCCCAAATAGAGTCATGAAGAGTCAGATACGACCGAAACACTAAAATGACTAAACAACAGTACTTGACAGAATCAGTACAACGAGAATGAATTCTTAAAGAAATAAACCTCTTGGCATTCTTTTCACTATTGTGTTCTGGTTGATAGGAATTTTCTAACTTTTTCAATTTCCTGTGCCAATCTTTTAACAATTAAAGAGAAAGATGTGATTTCTTGAAACTTAAAAGCCAGCTTTGGGAGCAGAGATCCAGTTTATAATATTAATTCTTGAGCTTGAGGTTCCTCAGACTTTCTGGATTTTAACTGTTTGGTGAAGGATCTTATTTCATAGCCTCAGAGCCAGCTGCTCTGCCATGAGAGAGGAAGAACAAAATGAGAACCTGTGAAAAGAACATTTCTGTAAATAGATCTGGAAAAGAGCAATGTGAACTAAACCCAGGGATGCATATCACAAGGAAAATGAAAACGTGAGCTGCTAAGAGTGAGCTAACGGAGTTTAAAATAGAGAGTGCTAGACCCTGAGGAGCAGCCTCTGTTCAGATATCAGAGCAGAGTATTGATAACTCAAGTAGGATCTGGCCTTGGATGAGAAAAAATTGTTTTTTTTGCCATTGACAGGTCATCGCCAACACCATTCTGCTGCATGCTCCTGCCCTTGCAGAGTCCTGGAACCTCATTTTTTGTTGTATCCACAGATGCACTACTTTAGATAGTTATTTCTATTAAAGATGCATTATAGAGTCCTAGATTACTGTTCTATAATAGGACTTTTACATATAACCTGCTAGCCCCTATTCCTTCTAATTCTTTTACCAATTCATATTCCTCATCTGCTTTCAAACTCTGTACAAAGGTCAGTTCTCCTAGGAAACCTTCCCGGATTTTATGCTACCTGATGGTTCAATTTTGGTTTATTTCTTTAAATGGTCAAATTATTTATTTATTGTTTAATTACTTAAATTATTTCTTTAAATGATTCAATTAAATTTCTTTTATTTCTTTAAATGACCAATCTCTTTTGTTTAACCACCTTCATTTTCCTTCCCCAGTAAGATATTATCGAGGAATAAAAGGAAAAAAAAGAAAGTTCAAATTTAACTAACATATCAGTTGAATCTGACAGTATTTTCACTGTCCACACTTGTAATCCTCTACCTCTTCAGAGAAAGGCTGATTAGTTTTACAGTTTCACCTAAACACTAGGGTGATCAGCTGGTAGTATATTAGTTTATCAAGTTTACTGATGGGCTGCTATGAAAGTGACGGAAGAGATTCCAGGTATTTAGTGCTGACTTCTCATCCGGGTTGTAAGCTTTGGTAGGACATAGTTCCTCTCTTTACATATCCTTTATATATCTTCTATAGCATTAATTCCAGGATGTGCACACATTCAATGGGCATTATTTCTCCACAGCTTGGAACATCACCTCTGCACCTGGCAGCCCAGTATGGTCATTATTCCACAGCAGAAGTGCTCCTGAGAGCAGGGGTTAGCAGGGATGCCAGGACTAAGGTAGACAGAACTCCTTTGCATATGGCCGCAGCAGATGGACATGCACATATCGTGGAGCTGCTCGTCCGGGTAAAGCAAGACGTGGTTGGGTTGAGTCATATTCAGATGAGAAACATTCCTGTAACTCTAACGCAGACCTGCAGAAGCTTACTCAGCACTCTGATTCACTTGCCTGAATGGGCAGGCGACAACTGAGAGCAAAAAAATTGGGTAGAAAGGCAAAGCTCCTGGGGCAGAAGAACTGATCTTTCTTAGAGGTAGCAGTGGTTGAAAGGAGTCAGCCTCCTCACACTCTTAAAATATTGAATAATAAGCAGGTGCTCCCTGGTTGTTTTTCAGGCACTTAGATTTCATTATGCATACATAATGTTCTTTTTGTCTTACTGAGAAATACTGCTCCCCCATCAGTTCCAGTTCCTCAGTACTCTCCTTGAAAGGGCCTGTCTGCCCCCAATCTGTGTAGCATGTTTATTAGCATTGAGAGAAAGAGAATTTATTAGCATTGAGAGAAAGAGAATTTGGAGGTGTTTTCCTTCTAAGGTACTTAAACATGATCCAAATTGTATCCAATTGGATCCCAATCCAGTAGTCCTTCAAATTTTGTGATGGGAACTCATACTTACTCCCCTGTATCTGTCACCTGAGTGAAAATTTGGTTTTTTGTGACAGAATGGTGCAGATGTGAATGCCAAGGATATGCTGAAAATGACTGCTTTGCATTGGGCCACAGAACATCATCATCGTGATGTGGTGGAGCTGCTGATCAAGTATGGAGCTGATGTCCATGCCTTCAGCAAATTTGATAAATCTGCCTTTGACATAGCTCTGGAGAAGAACAACGCAGAGATTCTTATCATTCTCCAGGTGTGTTTCTACTGTACTTAACTGTCATTTCCCTAGATTCTAGTCAGACAAATTAAAATTTATTATAGAAACAGATTCAAAATTGAATTTTCCCAACCCTTTCAAAATAATACTTTTTAAAAATCCCTTTAAAAACGGGTAGGGGTAGGGGTAGGGTATCTGTAGGATGCTCTGTAATCAATTCAGTTTTTACTTTTCAAAGAGAATAATGGTGCAGGCAGTCAACAAATAATTTATATTTATTTGGTTTGGGAATCTATTGGGTTGGTTCCTTCCAAGAGTTTTGCTTTTCCAGTTACACTTGACTGAAACAAATCTTTAAAATTTAAAATTTAGTTGTAGACAATTCATGTGTAGGTAATTAAGTTGGTTGTACATGAAAGTAGATGCAACTTTTTATTCCTTTTGTGTGTGTTTTCCCCATAAGTAGTTCCCTACAGACTTGTTGCCCAGTTCAACTCTCAGTTCCCTATTTAAACTTCCTTATGTAATAGGGATTTTTTTAGCCCTGAGTTTGTTTGTGGAAAACTGCTTCTGATAATAACAGAATCTAAAGGGAGAGCCATCTTTGCTTCAGCTGTATGGGAACTAGATTTCAAAAGGTCATGTTCCAAATGTGAGAGTTATTTGCTGGGCTGGTGCATACTTTCGCATTTTTTCCTAGGAAAAGTGGAGTGCGTTGTTGTTCCAAACTCAGGAGGTGATTCCTGACTGTATGGAGGCAGATTAGCATACCGATCATATTAATTCGGGGCCAAAAGATATAGTAGAGGTTAACTAGTCTAGCCCCTTCATTAGGGAAGGTAAGAAACTACAAAGCTAAGTGCTTTGCCTATCTTCAGAGTTTTTGAACATGATAGCACTTTGTTTTTCTAAGACATAAACAACCTTGGGAAAGTAACTTAATGTCTGTTTCTTTTTGTCTGAGAAAAAAACCCAACAGCCCCAATATGAACACTGGGACATTTTGTGCTGGAACTGGTTCTGGATGGTAGAATGTTGTCCAGGGAGATGTTGAGTAACTATCTAACTAAGGCTGTAGTACGCATTCTGACTTTGGAGAGTCATGTCTTGTCTGGTAGGAGGCAATGCAGAACCAGGTGAACGCCAATCCCGAGAGAGCCAACCCAGTGGCCAGTACGATGACAATGGCTGCCCCCTTTATCTTCACATCCGGAGAAGTCATCAACCTGGCCAGCCTTGTTTCTTCAGCCAGCACCAAAACCACTACAGGTAACAGGGCACCGATTTCTGTATGGCAAGTCCAGAGGATGCTAGAAGTTTCCTGTATACTAGAGAAGCACAAGGTGGTGCCACAATGCACAGAGAGCTTAGCCAGGACTCAGAAAGACCTGAGTTCAAATACAACCTGAGATACTGTGACCCTGGGCAAGTCACCTCACTTCTGCCTGCCTCAGTTTCCTCAATTAAAGTGGGGATAATAACAGCCCCTCACTCACAGGGTTGTTGTGAGGGTCAAATGAGAGACTCTAAAGTGCTTAGCACAGTGCCTGGCACATAGATAATTGCAGTTAGAGAAAGAGATTAATTAAAAATTTTAAATCCAGTTACCTGAAGTTACCAAAATAGTTACATGTGAGTTATTTCACTAAAGAAATTAAGAATGTGTTCTTTCAAGCTGTTTAGAAATGAAGTCTCAGTTTTTGCAGACCAGTACTTGAGTAAGTTTATTTATCAGTTGTTCTTACAAATAATTGTTTCAAAGGAGTTTTGAGGTTTCTCTTCTTTGTTCCTTTAACTTCATCTGACTTGATTTTTTACCCTTTTTTTTAATCCTTAACTCAGAGTTAAAAGAAAGATTCATAATTCTGGTGCAGCTTTCCAAATATTAGAAAACAAACACAGCACTGCTCTTTAAACGGAAAAAAAAATTCTTGTTCTCTATAAATGCTGTAGTTGCCTCTTAATGTTTTGTCTGGTATGACCACTAGGGGACAGTATTGCTCTTCCTTTTATAGGCCATAAGGCACCTTTTGCTTCAAAGGGTTAGTTTTAAAAAGTTATTTTTAATGGTACACAGACACAGAAACACTGCTATAGGCCACATTCAAGGACATGACTTTGGATATCCTTTAAATGAAGTTTCTTTATTTGGGAATCAAAACCTGTGAGGAGTGGATGCTTTTCTGATGTTGAACTGGCTTGTCTGGTAGACAGAGTCATGGCCTCTGTTCCCAAGAACCAGAGTAACATCACTTGCAGTGTTTTGGGCAGATATGCAACTCCTCCTGACTCTTTGATGTAGCAACTTTGAGGTGCTAAGACCAATCTATAATTGAAGTGATGTTTTTACTATGGTCTCTTACTCATGAAACAGTTTGCCCAGAGATTCTCTATAGCTTGCTGATCTCCCTGTTGTTTAATACATGGAGAGAAGAGGAAGAGAAAAGAATCAGGAAAAATTCAGTGGAGACTGTTCAGCTAAAGGGTTTTCTTTTCCACTTTGAGGTTTCTCAGTGTCTATTACTTCAGTGTTCCTTTTTCTAAGAAACAGTTGAATTTATACTAGAATGTTTATCACTTTGGTGTTTGAGATTGCAGAGTTCAAATCCTACCCTTCAACCATCTATATGGGAATTGTCTGCAATAGTTTAAAAATTCTATACTTTAGTCCTTGCGCAACCTGGTATCCTCCAGGCCATCTAACCCCCAACCATCGTCAGCTTATAGGTACCCTGGAAAAGTACAAATTAATTTTTACAATTGACAGTAGACAAATTTGCTGCCCTTTTAACGTAATACATTCCAAAACTTGACATAAGTAATTTTTGGATACTCTGATGTTTTGACTTTTCCTTGTTTCTGTTGCGTTCCATAAGTGCTTAAATACCTGTTGTCAGCTAAGGCATAATATTTCATCAAGCTGACACTTAGCCCTATCAGACTTAAGACGGAGTCAGCTTGTTGCCTTTGGATAACCATAATTGCATTAGGATCTGCTCTAATTATCACTAACATTGAGATTGGTTAGATATCCGAAGCCTCCATTTAATCCTGGCCTGGGGTTTTTGATCATACACTTCAAGTTATAAACAAATAATTCAGTCATTATAATATTTTTTAATGTTAGGTTATGCCCTCCAGGAGCAAAGAAAAGATATCATTGAGGAGAAATCTACTACCTCATCCCAAATTAGACTGAGAGAAGGCTAATATATCACATGCCTTGTTAGTGTATTTGTTAGTTGTAATTGGTTTTAAGTATCAGACACCATGGGTGTGTGTGTCTGTCTGTCTGTCTGTGTGTGTGTGTGTGTGTGTGTGTGTGTGTGTGTGTGTAGGCCTCCATTTCAGAAAATTTCTCTGTGTGGAAGGCCATTTACATAATGACATTCTGAAGTTGTCTTGATAGTTGCTTCCTGTGTAGAAAGGAAATCAGGTAAATGATTGTCTGAACCAAAGGACAGAATCATTCAAAAGTAATGAAGGCTCATACTTAATACTGTAGTAACAGGGCTTAGCAAAACACAGTTCTGATTCCACCAAACTAATTTTTCGCATGCATTCTATCCTTATGAGGAACTTAAAGATAAAAGATTCCATGTTTTCCTCAGCTGGGACACGGATGGTCAGGTGTAAACGTTAGGTTTTGCCGTGGCCAGCAACCAAGGAAGTACATTAGGGGATGAATAATAGTTGGATTCTGCCCTGTAGGAAGTAAGTCTAGATACTCCCTCCTGGAGGTCAGGCAGTCCTATTAACTCTAGCCATTTGGCTTCCTGAGCAGGTTCTTTTCTTTTGAATACAGTGCCCAGAATGCTGGTCCTGGAGTCAGAAAAACCCAAGTTTAAATATTGCCTCAGGTATTTACTAGATATGAGATCCTGGGCAAGACACTTAACTGCTGTCTTCCTCACTTTTCCTCTGCTTTAAAATGGGAATAATAACAACACTTACCTCTCAGGGTTATTGTGAAGACAAATGAGATCCTATTTGTAAAGGGCTTTACAAACCTTAAATTTAATAATAGTTAAATGCTTAGCAATTATATTTTTTAAAAGAATTTTCTTTTTGAAAAAATTCTGAACTTCAGAAACACTGGATAAAATTAACATTTCCATATACTAGCACATAGTAAGCACTTTTTTATAAATGCTGGTTGACTGACACATAGTAGAACAGGAAAAGATTTTACACAAAACCAAGAATTTCTTTATGTACAACATACTTTTCTTTTTAAATGTCTAATAAATTCAGCATGAAACTTTCAAAACAGTTTTACTTGTCTGTCATTCTTCCTGGCCTTCTGTTTTCTTCTGTATACTTTATAAGAAAGTGTTTGAATGACTCACTTTTCTTTTTCTTTTTGGCCACCCTATCTTAATCTTGCTCTCCTTCCACCTACCCCACCCCACCCCTCTTGGAAAAGACAAAAGAGAGACCAAGCCTCTGTAACAAATAGATGTAGACAAACAAAACAAATTCCCACATTGTCCAGGCCCAAAAAAGCTTCATCATTGGTTTTCTGGAAGTATAGCTGGTCATTCATTGATCGAGCCTTTTAAAGTTCTTCCTTTTTACAATATTGTTATTGTATACATTCCTCTGGATCTCACTTTTCTCCCCATCAGTTCATACAAATCTTTCCAGGCTTCTCTGAATCTGTTCTTTCATAATTTCTTATGGCTCAGTAATATATTACACTCATATAAGTATAGAAATAGCCAAGATTTAGATGGCTCTTTAAGGTTTAAAGAGCACTACTTTACCCACATTAATTCTCATTTGGTCCTCACAGCAACCTTGTGGGTTAAGTGCTGTTATCCCCATTTTTTATAGATGAGGAAACTGAGGTATCAGTATACCTGGTCTCCTGATGCCAAAATCAGTGATCTATGCTTTACATTATCATTTGTTCAGCCATCTCCAATTTAAAGGCATTCCCTTAGTTTCCATTTCTTTTCTGTCACAACAACAACAGAAAGCTGCTATAAATATTTTTGTTCATATGGATCCATTTCCTTTGGTTCATTGGCTGTGTCAAAAATACAGCATTTAAAGCTTTAATAGCTTATTTATTTTCATTTTATCCTTAATAATAGCTTATTATTTTTAAGCTATTAAAGTTTAGAACTGCCCTGAGACTTTGGGGGGCACCCTGCATACAACTGTTTTACAGTTTAAGTTCATTACTTGTCAAGCAGGAGGTTAGTGGCCTGTTTCATCTTTAGTCTTCAGGGTTCATGATTTATCTTTGCATTGATCAGAGTTCTAAAGCCTTTCAAAGTTGTTTTTGTCCATACTGTTGTTTTATATATCGTATTGTAACAATTTATCATATAAATGGTTCCCTTAATTTTGCTCCCTTGGATCTGCATCAGTTTTCTCTGTTTTCTTACAGCAGAAGAAGCTTTTCCATTCACAGATCATAACCTGTTTAGCCATTGCCCAAAAGGAGGATACCCCCCTCCTTTCCAGTTTGAGGCTTCTCTCAGACCTTTTCTGCTTTCTTTGATTTCTTTAGGGTATAGACCTTGTAGTGGTATAGCTGGGTGGAAGGGTTGTATGCACAGTTTAGTGACTTTTGAGACAGTTTCCACTTACTTTCAGATGAGCTGGACTAGTTCCTAGCTCCCACTTTTGCTCTCTTAATCACTCTGATAAGTGTGAGGTGGAGCCTCAGAGTTGCTTTAATTTACATTTCTGTAGTTATTACTTATTTGGAGCATTTTTTCATATGGTTTTTGGTTGCATGGGCTTCTTCCTTTGAAAACTGTCTATCCATAGCTTTCCTTTGATCATTAGGGAACATCTCTTACTCATATAGATAAATAATCCATTCATTATATTATATTGGACGTGAGAATTTCATTAGAAAAATTTCCTGGAAGATTTTTTCCCAGTTTTTCTTCCAATTTCATTTGTTTTGGTTTAGTTTGTACAAAAGTTTTTTGGTTTTTTTTACATAATCAAAATTGTATCATTTTCAGAAGAGAACCAGTATTTTAGTCAGAAATTGCAACAGAAGAATATGACAACTAATGCCATCACAAAAAAGCTTAGCAGTCTAACTGATGAGAAAACTAAGTCGGTTCTTTACATTATGAAAGGATATATAGCGTCATGAAAAAATACACTTCCAGAAATTTGTTAAATTTAAGAGTTACAGATCATAAATCCTTTGACTCAAAGGCTAGGGCTACAATTAGTAAAGAAGACAGATTGTTAGGAATCATTGTCAGTTGAAGGCCAGTCAGCAAAGAAGATAGATTATTTTAGAAATTTTAATGCAACATTAAAATGTGGTTCGTTTTGCAAAATTTTAATCTGAGCAAAACTTGTTTGAGAACACAATAAAAAACGTAAAGCATATGTGTATAAGAACCCTGCCTTCCAGGAGATTATGATCTCAGTAATAATATGAGATAGAATAGACATATGACAAAGTTAAAGTACTAAGCCATTACACAACTGGACCAGACAAGTGTTAATATCAAGGGTATATTTGCATGTATTGCAGGGTACATATTGATTTAAAACTATCGGCATTTTTGCTTGTGAAGGTTTAAGTTTCCCCTATAATTACTGTTTGGGTTGAAGTCTTCCCCACCCAGCTTCTTCCTGCTCACAGTAGTAGTGATAATAGTGTAATAATGACAATAATTTCCTGCATTTGCAAAGCCCTTTTGTTCTTTCATTCTCCCAACAGCATTTTTGATGAGGTAGTTTGAATTTTATAAATAAGAAAATAGACAAGTTAAATGACTTGTCTAAAATCACATCCAATAAGACGCAGAGACATGACTAAAACCCAGATCTGCTGATTCTAAATTCCCAGTTCTTTCAACTCTATGAAAACTGCCCACGTAGTGATGAGTGAGAGTTCTGAGTAGGACATGTACAACATGGCAGGTGGTGTAAAGGAGGCTATATGTTTGTAATCACTACTGCGTGGGAGGTGGGGGATGCTCTGGACCTATCAGCCACTGATGCTATACAATAGTGAGGAGAGAGGAACCAACTTGTGGAGGGACCCAGAGGGGAATCTCAGTTGTCCCATGTACCCACCTTGTTCATTTACCCTTATTTCAGGGAAAGGATTTGTTTTTGACCTTAAATTTACTTCAGTATGATGCATGTTAGTGTTGATTGACAGGAAGGATGAAGTCCATCATTCTATTTCAGTTCATCTCAAATCACCCTGACTCTGCTAGAACTCATCTGCCTTTTCCTTCCCAATAGGTGATTCCCATACTTCAACAGTACAGTTCTCCAATTCTACCACCTCAGTGCTGGCCACCCTGGCTGCTCTGGCTGAGGCATCCGCCCCTCTTTCCAACTCCCACAGAGCCACAGGTAAGTGAGGAAGTATATGACTAGTGAAAGTCCTTTTTATTTTTTCAGATTTAATTTGCATGAAATTAAAAAGAATTATGCTTAATTAGAGGCAGTTCTAAAAAAGGTAACGTGGATTCATTGAACATCCAAAAGAAAAGTTGCTAAGTGATGTAATCAGTCAGCTGAATAATATCAGGGAATGTGAGTCATTCTTTTGTGTCCTTGTAACCTTGGTGTGTCTGCTGGGACTCCATTTGCTTCACACTGAATGAAGTGTTTTAATTTGTATTAAATGATCTTTCAGAAATATTATATGGCATGTTTTGACTCTGATGCTCTTGGAATCTGAATAGCCAGCTGAGATATCTTGTATCAAAATAGAGAGGAACATTACCTGTCTCTTTGCCATAGCATGTGTACTCCAAGTTATCTGGTTTTTATTTTCCCTGATTTTTTTGTATGGTAGCCAGTGAATGCACTTTCCAGACATAGAACCTGAAAGCCTTCCAGTCATTGAGCTGTGACTGAAGGGGAAAGGCAGCTCCCCACACCAGGGTGAGAGTTTGGAGGCTGAAAGGAATCCTCCTGTGATATTTCAGGAATCCTCTCGGGGATCTTTCTTATAGTTCACACATAAAAGCAAATCGTTCTCATTTATCTCCATCATTAATACTTGAACAGTGAAGATGATGATAATGTTATTCTGTTGCCATTCAGTTCAGTAAGCCTTTATTAAGTCTACTCTACAAGGCATTCTGCTTGGTGGAGATGACCAAGGCAAAATCTGTAAGTCCCTGCCTTCAAGATGCAGGGATCTACGAGGTGCATGCAGAGACAAATACAGCGTCATTGGAGGAGAGGGAGCACTGGTAACTGGGAAAGAAGGCTTTATCGATGAATCCTCCAAGAATATGAGAATTTGGAGTGGTAGAAATGAAGAGGAATTGCATTCCAGGCATAACGGAAGTCTTGCAAAAATGTAGGAAGGCAGGAAATGGGCTGTGAGGCTCAGGCAGCAGTTAGCTATTAGTCTAGCGTGACTGGTTCATGGAATACACAGTGCCAGGCAGTAGTGATAGGAGATAAGGCTGGAAAGGTAAGTTAAAGTCAGGTTATGAAGGGCCTTCATTGTCAAACTGGAGTCTGTTTCTTACCTTCAACTGCTGTAGTTTACCAGTAGGAAAGTGACATGATCCGACCAGTGTCTTATAAAGATTTTGGCAGCTCCGTATCTTTGCCACAGTTTACTTGTGTTTACACCAATGAGTGAGAGTTTGACTACAATTAGAGAACAGAATCAAGGAGAGCAATTAGGAAGATATTTCAGCAGTCCAAGAGAGAAGTGATAGGGTCTGAACTAGAGTGGTGGCTGGGGGAACGTAGAGAAGGGTCTGAGCCTCCAAAACTCATGTGCAAAGCTCAGAGCAGGTGTGCCTTCCACCAAAGCCTGTCTTCATCAGCCTAGTTACTGGTAGCCTCCCTTCAGAAATTATTTTGTAAATACAAGTATTTAATTTTCTGTGTGTGGTATGTGTGTGTTTTTCCTCCTTGTGGAATGAGCTGCTTTGTGGCAGAGATTGCTTCATTTTTCAAACTCTTTGTATCTCAGTGTCTAGGGCAGTTGGGTGGCACAGTGCCAAGTCTGGACTCAGGAAGACTCCTCATCTTAAGTTCAAATCTGACCTCAGACATTTACTAGCTGTGTGACTCTGGGCAAATCACTTCACCCTGTTTGCCTCAGTTTCCTCATCTGTCAAATGAGCTGGAGCAGGAAATAGCAAACCACTCCAGTATCTTTGCCAAGGAAACTCCAAATGGGGTCACAAAGGGTGAGACACAACTGAAAAACTACTAAACAACAAAAGTCTCAGTGCCTCTTAAAGTCTCTTAACAAATCCTTATTGAATTGAATGTTCAGATTCCACTAAGAATAAGGCTCTTGATCCATCTGTTCATGCTTTTTGTCTTATCAAGATGACCTTTGATTAAAATTTGTTAAGTTTAACAAACTTAACCTTTCCTGGTGAAAAGCTCTCTTTTACAAGCTCACTCTCTCCTTCTCCCTTTTCTCTCTTTCCCTCCTCTCTGTCTCTGTCTCTGCGTGTGCATGTGTCTCTCTCTCCCCCCTTACTCTCTCCCTTTCCCTTTCTCTCATTAGTCCTCTGGACCTCTGAAGAGAAGAAATTTTGCTTATGCCAGCCTCTAATTTTCCTATAAAAGTATTGAAGTATATTCAGTCCAAGTATTGTGAACTGCTAACTAACCTGTTGCCTGAACTTGACAATTTTATTTCCTATTCATTCATACAGTTCTCCTCCCAGGTCTGAAATGTATTACCTCCTTCTCTGTACCTATCATAGTCCAGGTCTTCAATGCTTAGGTCACATGCTGGCTCTTTTGTAGAGCCTACCCCTTATTTCCCCACCCCCCACTAATCTTTTCCTTCTCAATCTGCCTTGTGCCATATGTGTCTCTTGTTCTCCCTGATCACCCCAGTAAGCTTCTTGAGGGCTGGGAATGGTTTCCGTGAAATTCCAAATGCCTGGCACAATTGCTTGCACATATACTTGCACCAGCATACATTTGTTAAGTACATCTTATGTGCAGAGTGACAACAACTGAGGAAATTGAAAAGCTCTGTTATCAGACCAACATATTTTAAAGGAGCAGACCTTTAGACGTGTGGCGCTTTACTTTAGTTCATTCAGCATCAGCATATTTGTCAATCTCCTTTAGAAATGCTACTTTTCAAATTTGCTTTTTTTGATGGTGCATGAGCCAGTTGTTTTCTCCTTGTTTTTGTTACCAGGATCTTGTGACTTGCTCGTGTTTAGTTTAGGATCTCCAGGTTTCATCCGAGTTTTGAATATTATTGTTTCAAGGAAACTAGAGTTATATTCTTGTTTTAAAAGTGCTGGGATTGAAAAAAAGAATAGCTTTTTATTCCTCTTTTATCTCTAGCCAATTCAGAAGAAATCATGGAGGCAAATTCTGTTGATTCAGCAATCCAGCAAGTGGTGGGGAGTGGAGGTCAAAGGGTCATCACTATAGTGACAGATGGAGTACCCCTGGGTAACCTCCAGACTGCAATTCCCACTGGTGGTATTGGCCACCCATTCATTGTGACTATGCAAGATGGACAACAAGGTGAGCTATCCCATTTGGATGATTGGCTATCTCAGCTTCCTTCACTCCTTCTAAAAATGTCTTGAAGTGAGAAGAGGATCAGTGTACTCACCTTTCCTTCTACCATCATGACTCAGGTGTTGACCTAACCTATAACTTCTGTTCAGAATCCCACACTTTCGTATTTGCATGATGCTGTGTTAGACTTTTCCCTTACAAGCATTCATTGAAAAAAATAAGTTTGTGTCTAGTGAAAAGAGAAATGTAAAAAGGAATAAAAACTTTATTTACTGTATAATTAGGTCTTCCTAGGCCTATTTGTTCCCAGATTCTTTTTCAGGGCTTATTTGGTGCTCAGTTACTGAAATTGTTGAGGTGAAAGTTGAGTTAGTTGGGGTAAGAGGCTAGATTCCTTAGAATTTTTGTCTGTATGTAGAATATGCTAGTGTTGAAGTGATTGGCATTATGTTTATTCAGCTTGCTTATGAAAGCAGCCTGGTGTAGGGGCTAAAGAGCTAGCCTTTAATCAGAAATCCATAGGATCAAGTCCCCCTTAGGAGACGTCTCCAGTGCTGAGACTATTCAGTGCCCTGGGCACCTCTCTCAAACAGAGAAAGTGCCAACCTGAATTGGGAGAATTGCTCACCTGAAAGTTCCCTATTGGATCAAAATCACAGGGCTGGGCCCTATCCCTGTCCCTATCTTACTCTTAACGGAAGAATGCTATGGGATAAGAATTGCTGTTGACATACCATTAAATTCATACTTTGTGAATTGTCCACATTTATAGCTAACCTCCCATAGATTTTAAGTTCCTAGGTTAATCTCAAGTGGAGCGGCAGTGGGAGGAGGCTGAGACTTAATGTCACTTGAAGTAAACTCAAGGAATTCAAATTAGTAGTAAAGTCAACCCAAGTTAAATTTAATGAGGCAAATACATACACTGAAGTCAAAATCATGAAAGAGTTTTAGATGATCTTTGCCATAGCTCCTTTCTGTTAACACAGATAAGTGAAGATTCTCTATAGTTTCTTTGCTGTGAACTGTAACATCTCCTAAAGTTTGTTGTGAATGACTCAGGGTGGTACTTTAGGTCTTCTTTCACTTGTTCTTGCTTTTTCCCTCCATCTCCGTTAATCCCATTGGTAAACATACCAGTTCATTTCCCAAATCTCTACACCATACTATACAAAAAGAAAAATGAATTCTTTGTTCTTGCTTGTTCCCCACACAGCGTGCCTACCTCCAGGCTTGGGACTGTCTTCAAAGCTTCCGTACTTTTTTTTTTTTTTTAATGTTTTACAATCACTGCCATAAAATTAAGATTTTATCCCCCCCACACCTACTCCCCACTACCCCCCTCCCTCCCCATGACTGCATACAATTCTGTATAGGTTCTACATATACTTTCCTATTGAGTACATTTTCACTATAGTCATGCTATGCAGTGAAACTAAAATAAATGGAAGAAATCTTATAACAAATCAAAACATGATACACAAAAACACACACATACACAAACATGATCTGCTACATTCTGTGAATGACTTCCATATTTCTTTCTCTGAGTGTGGAAGGCATTTTGCCTTAGAAAACCACCACTGGGATTTTTTTTTTAATAAGTTCTTGCGTTATTACGAAATTCCAAGTCTACCAGAAAAAACTCTCACACACTGTGGTCATTGCTGTGCACAAAGTTCTCCTGGTTCTGCTCCTTTCACTCAGCATCAGATCATATAAGTCCTTCCAGGCCTGTCTGAAGTCTTCTTGTTCATCATTTCTTATGGCACAATAGTACTCCATTACATTCATATACCATAATTTATTCAGCCATTCCCCAATTGATGGGCATCCCCTTGACTTCCAGTTTTTGGCAACTACAAAGAGTGCTGCTATAAATATTTTTGCACATGTGGGACCCTTTCCCATTTTTATGATCTCTTGGGGATACAGTCCTAGTAGCGATATTGCTGGGTCAAAGGGTATGCACATTTTTGTAGCCCTTTGGGCATAGTTCCAAATTGCTCTCCAGAATGGTTGGATGAGCTCACAGCTCCACCAACAATGAATTAGTGTTCCAACTCTCCCACATCCTCTCCAGCATTTATCATTTTCTTGTTCTGTCATGTTTGCCAATCTTATAGGTGTGATGTGGTACCTCAGAGTTGTTTTGATTTGCATCTCTCTAATCAATAGTGATTTGGAGCATTTTTTCATATGATTATAGAAGCTTCCGTACTTTTGACTGTGCACCCCTGCTCCCTTAAGAGCTTTGAAATGTTTCCATAGTCCTCCCTGTGTTCCCCAGAGAGTGTATATAATAAAAGGGTATCAAATTAAACTTTTCAGGGTTGATTTCTTTGGGTAGAGAATCCTCAAAGCCACAGAAAACAAGACCTATATTTCATCTTGTGTATTCACTTCCTTCCCTTGGTGTCCCTTGGCTTGTAGTCCTAACTGTACCTGCTGGTCAGGTTGCAGAGGAGACCATTATTGAAGAGGAAGAAGCCACTGGGGAGCTGCCGGTGGCCAAGAAACAAAGAAGAGAAGAAGTGACAGACAGTGCGGAGGAAGCCAAGGTGATGTTGTTGGCATTGTGGAGGCAAGGAGGGTGACAGAGGCTTGGGGTTGGGAGTGTCATGTGGCTGAGCTGGATGGCTGAGTATGTAGAACAGATTGAAAGGAAGCCATGCTCCTAAAGGCAGCCAGACCCCCTGGAGCTCAGAGTGAGCAGAATGCTGGCATGCTCAGACTGAAGCTTTAGGAAGACCACCTTGGCAGCCAAGTGGAAGATGGATAGCGCAGTGAGAGGCCTGGGGTGGGTGGGTGGGGGCGTGGCAGTGATCCCAGCAACTGGTGGGAGAATAGAGAAGGCATCGAATTAGATTTGTGGGTGAGGTGAGTAAGAATAAGAAGCCAATGTGTGATAGGAGAGGGGAAGGTCTGGGATAAAGAGAATACAATATCTTCTGGATCTGTCAACCAACTGGAGATGCACATTGGGCCGTTGGGGATGAAGGACCAAAGCATTTTCTTCCCATCTGGGAGGTGGGCAGATACAAATGGACTACTTGTTTACTTTTACAGGAAGACCCAGAGAGAGAACTGCTTCAGCAGCAGCTCCAGGAGGCCAATCGCAGGGCGCAGGAATACCGACATCAGCTGCTAAAGAAAGAGCAGGAAGCTGAGCAGTATCGTCTCCAGCTGGAGGCCATGTCCCAGCAGCAGCCAGATGGAACTGAGATCCCTATGGTGGAGGAGGTGGCTGAGGTGGATGCCTTGGTAGTTACAGAAGAAGAGGTGGAAGGGAGGGGGACAGAAGTTACAGGGTCAGTAGGGACTGTGGAACCACATGCTGATGTTGCCATGGAAACTGTGGCATCCTAACATCTGGGCCTCTATTCCACATCCCCCTTTCTTTTTCTTCCTTTAAAAAAAAAAAAAGGAAAAAAAACCATAAGATAATTAAGAAATACCGAAGACATTTAAAAAAGAAAATAACAATAGGACACAGCCCTGTGGGCTCAGGAGATTTCTTCATACAACTGGAAAATTAAAACATAAATTACAGGAAGATGTCTTCGGAGACCCAAAGAGTGGGGACCAAACTTCTCAGCTCACAAAGTGTTTCAAGCATAGAGGTTTAGGGGGTTTTTTGTTTGCTTTTATAAATAGATTCCTAATTTTAAATCCCCAGAGTTTTAGATTTGTCATGATAAGCCCCCCCCTACACACCCAGACTCCTTAATAATTGCCAGCACGTGACCTGAAATTTGCCTTGGATTTACAATGCGTACTTGCCTGCTAGATGAGATTGGAGAAGAAAAGGGAATACCCCATATTCAGAATATCTTATTGATCTCAGCTGCCCTGATTTGCCTGCACTTAAAACAACTGTTAGGCAATTATCTGACAAAGCTGAAGCTGTTTTATGTCACAGCAGAAGTGCATATTAAGAAATTAAAATTTTGACAGCCAGGGTTGCCAGTACTTATCCAGGGTGTCCCAAGTGATATGGGAACCTGGGAAGCTTGGCAGGACTCACCTGTGGTGCATGTCTGACCTCAGTGGGACAGGGCAGCAGGAGCTGGGAGGCCATAGCTCAGAGCTATGGATTCAGGATGTGGCCTTTAAAAGATAAACCATTTTTTGTACCTAGTATTCTACCCAGTTTTCTAAGCACATTCTTGACCTACCTGTGCCTTTCCCGAGTGTTTAGATTCATCCCCTTATAGATGCAAAACATCAAAGGTATGGCTGAGAGTGTTTCATTGTTCTGTGTTCATCTAGATTGGGATGAGTAAATTTGCCTAATTTTTTCTCTACCTTCATGTCTGCCTTCCCCCCAGCACTTAGTAAATTGATAGTCTGCCATCAGTGAATGTTAACACATGTTGAGTGACTAAATCAAAATTATCAGTGTTGTAAAATGAGGAGAAAGCAAAGACTTTACCAGGGACTACTTAAAAAACAAAACAAAAAACACATGCCATTTGAAAAGTATTTTCTTCCTTCATTTTTTCATATGTGCCAGTGTAGTTTGTTTTCCAGAAAAAAAAAATGTTTCTAAAGGAACAAGGGAGAAAGGGAACACAAGGGTGGGTTAGGGTTATATTTCAGAGGGGGGCCCCTCCCGCTAGTCTTGTTGCTTTTCTTCTTTTGTTGCAAAGCAGGGGAAGAAACCCAGGGAGAGATGAGCCAAGTAAACACTCAAATGACTGTTTAGAATATGGTTGTCTTAATTAGCGATCATGGGGAAAACATGCATTTTTAATTTGGAAAAAAACTTGACAGTTAACATGGCTCCATTTACCTTGATTAACCAAGCAGTTTGATGCAGTTTTCCAGAGTTTCAGAATCAATTTGGGCTTAGAATAGATTGAAAACAGAACTTCAAAAACAAATTTAACAATTGGGTTTGACTCCATTGCTATATATCCATTTAATCAGTTTTGGAAGTTGGTCTTGGCCACTGGCTCCCTCAGCCAAGCCTCCCCAAGTTTCAGGGGACTTTTGTTTTCTGTTCTTTCTTCATGTGTTGGTGTGAATGCATTTTTTTGAATCCATAGAAGCTCTTTCAGCCAAAGAACCTTGGCCTCTAGGCATGATCCAAGTGATACAGGTTTGTCCTACTTTCCCTTCTTTGTCTGGTATTTGCATGTTTCCTTCTGTGTACCCAGAACTCCCTCTTCCTCCCTCCCATTTTGATGGACTCATTGATGCAAGTTACTCTTGACTTCTTTCCCCCAAACCTTTCCTTCTCTGCCCATTTCTTGAATGTCAGTATTCCTGACAGGTCATGGAAGTGGGTTGTAGGGGTATTTTTTTGTGGTTACAAGGGCATATTAAAGGCTTGTTGGTGGAAAAGAGTGAACCAGCATACCCTGTTATCTTCATTCCTTTGGAATAGAGAGTTTAGTGCTCAGGAGAAGGGAGGTAGGAGCTTGGTCTTTGGTTATATGATAGTGGTTCAGATCAGGGTGATTTGAGAGGTTGTTTGATGTTAAATGATAGTAATTCCCATAGTTCTGTGTATCTTCTTGGGATTTGCTGGGATAGGTAATTGCCCCAGCTTTAGGGAACCATACGGCAGCTCTTCTTTACTTGATCTGAATTTAGAGGGTCAGAGAGGGCTTATTGGTAGAACAGGCACAGAGGGTTAGATGGCAGTTCCTATTCCCCAGGCAGATGGTTAGAGAGTTGGCACTAATGAGAAAGAAATTTGGGGCCCCAGGGGTTGTCTCTCTTAAAAGAAAAGCAGCTTCGGAAATGTCAGTATTACTGTCAGGAACCTCGAGGCTTATATTTGCATTTTAGTTTAAGGGTGATTTGTCTTCTTTCCCCAAAAAGGAGGAAGTGGGAATTCCTTCCTTCTCAACTTTAGGGAAAGTGAGTTACAAATTTGTAGCCCCTTCCCATCACTGCCCCTGTGGGGACTTCTTCGTTACAAGAACTAGTTTCAAGATAGATACATACATAATATATACACACACATACATCTGTGTTTGTTTTTATATCTCACTTCTCCCCCCTCCACTGACCATAGCTTTAAATAATACTTCTCAATTCAGTAATGTCAGGAATCTGTAACATATAAAATTACTTATTTTCTTTATTTTGCTTTAAAAGAATTGAATTCTTCATAGGGCTGCCCCATTAGAGACTCAGTGTGACTCAGATGTTTTATTGGTGCCTTGTGTTTACATACGTGTGTGTGTGTATACACATGGCAGGCATGTATGTATTAGACAAACACAGACACGTACATTTTCTCCTTTTTCTCAGGGTTCAGCTCTGAGGAATAACTATGTAGAATGAAAGGGATCTGTAAGAAGTATATTTTTCTCCTTAGATTATTGCAAAGGCAGGAGGGAGAGAACAGAGACTTCATTTCTTGAGTTCCTTTGTGAAGAGCACTCTTTAGCCAGCCGAGAAGCAGGCTTTGGAGCAAGTGTCCAGGTTGAGCTGGGACTGGGCTTCTAAAGGCTTTGCTTGGCATGTGGCATGACTGGTACAGGGTGCTGGATGTTTTACAGTGGCTCCAACACTGTGGATAGAGCTTTATAATTCAATAGGATCAGCTAGGCATCTCATCTCACCATGACTGTTATCCAGCCAGGCTTTTGATTCTCCGAAGTAGAGCCAGAAAAGAGGGAACTGACTTTCAGTGCTTCTCCTTCCTCTTATGGCCACATTGGTCATTCCCATCACCACTCCACTGATCTTTGTCTTTAGGTCAGATGATGCTGGGACAGAGTTAATTCTCCCAGAAAATGCAGTCTAAATGAAGATGTTTTTGTCGTGATATCTTTGGACATCTGCCTTATGCTTTATTTTCTAGCTATGCACACATCCAACCGTGACAGGCTGGAAACAGAAATTAGGGTGAGGTGAGTGTGGAGATTTAGTGTCTTCTATGCTGCTTTCTGTCACCCATGATGGCTAAATGCCCCAGATTCCTGTTCATTTAATGAATTCTCTGAACACACACCTTACATTCTACCCAGGGACCACCAGCAGGAGAGGCCATGAGTAGCTTTGAATCCCACATGCTGTTTTTTCCAAGCTTCACAGGCTAGAAGGGATGGAGGTGTTGGTGACATTTCTAGACTGTGTATAACAGTCATGTTATTGTCAGGAAATCGTGACCCCAAATCTCCACCTCACATCCCCTGCCTCTCTGACCCCATTGCACTTACCACAATGAGGTTTTTCCACATGGGCAACGTAATTACTTGGTCATTTCCATTCTCTGTGTGGGAGTTCCTGTCTCTCTTGGACCTTCCCCCTCCAGGCCTCTATCCGCATCCCTTCCACTCTGGCCGGTTCTGTTGGGTGTTTCTGAGAATTAACGTAGGTTATGACCTACAGCCAAGCTGCCCTCTCTGCTTCAGGGATCTTGCTTTGTTATCAGCAATGACAGAATCTCCCACCCTCAGCTTTGCTTTTCTCACCAGCCTTCTATCTCCCCATTTCCCCAGTGGGCCTCTTCCCCTCAGACTGCTCAGCACAAACCATTTCTCCAAGTGCCCTCAATTTTTCAAGTTGTCTGACAGTTTTATATACAAGACACTTTTAGGAAAACCTAAATATTTTCCTTTTTTCTATTTAGGCTGTTATTGAAATAGTGTTTGATTCTGATGAGTACGTATGTATACATATACAGATATATATATATATATTTACAATTTTTGTACAATTGT
Source organism: Notamacropus eugenii (assembly GCF_028372415.1). Lineage (NCBI taxonomy): Eukaryota > Metazoa > Chordata > Mammalia > Diprotodontia > Macropodidae > Notamacropus > Notamacropus eugenii. Next base: position 304,961,310 of record NC_092873.1, read on the forward strand.
TAAAAATAAAAGATGTTTCTTAATTAAATGCCAAAGTTTCGCTGTCTCTGGTTGTCTTGATGCTTGCTGCCTCTGGCAAAAGCTATACAGGGTACTCCAGTATCTATCAGATACGAAACTTTACCATTCTGAACTTGGCTACTGGGATGTTCATCCCTTCTTTGTTTCCTCAGTCTCCTTCAGCTTGCTCCACACCCTTTTCCTTTTCTTTCTCCTACCTGTTTTATCCTGGTATACGGTTACAGAGAGGCAGGGGGAATGGGCTGGGCAACACTTTAAAGGTATGGTCTTCCTGCTACGCTAATGTCATCCCCTTACCCACCCACCCCATCCCCAGTGTTTCCCTGTGAACCAATTTCCAGGGAGGAGAGATGGAGGAAATGCCTTGCCCTTGTGTGGGGTGAAACTATTGCTGAGGGACAGAGAGATGCCAGAGCCCAGGGAAACAAGAGAACGGGAGATCTGTGCCGACTGTGCTTCCTTGCTAATGTGATGATTAGTAGATGTCTCAGAGGTGTTTATGTGTATATATTTCTTTGGGGGCACTGAAGGGAAAGGAAAGTAGCTTAAGGGGATATAGACAATTTAGGTATTCTTAAGCCCTGCCAAGTGGTTTGTGAATAGATTTCAAAGGGGTTGTGAACTTGTATGGAGAAAAAAAAATTTCAATATAATTGATTTCCTTTGCAATCCTATATATTTTATGCATTTAAAATCATTCAGAGAAGGGACCCATAGGCTTCACCAGACTGCCAAAGGTTGGGGAGGAGGCAGAAGGGTCCACGATGCAAAAAAAGTTAAGAACGCCTGTTATAGGAGTAGGTGAGCACGACCTAGTAGATTTGGCCAAAAGTTCCATGTTCTACTCACCACCCACCCCTAAAAAATATTTTCCTCAAAGCAAAATTCCTGGAAGAAGAATACTGGAGGGTGAGGTGGTAGGGCTAAAAGTTCACTGATTCTTAATGGAAGGAAAATAGGAACCACTTCCCTCAGGTTACCTCCTCTACCTGAGTCAGGGCCCTTTCGCCTCCAAAACTGGGAGCTGGTAGGTAAGATAACTTGTTTTAATGTGGGAACCCTCATATTAAAGCCAGTCCTGTTCATATATACAAGAAGTTCCAAAAATAACAAGGTGATTTGGCTAAGGAGTTCCCAGAGCAACCTATGGAGCTACTCACAATGAGGTTATATCCTGGTCATAATCCTAGGACCATGCAAGGGGGAGAATTAGGTAAGTAAAGAGAGAGACACTTAACAGCCAAAGCTGTTCCCTTTTCAGAGCTGCAGCCTGCTTGATGGGCTGAAGAAATTTTGTCTCTTCTCTGCAGGTTGTTTCTTAGCTGGTTCAGAATATTAGCTTAGTTCCAGAAACCCCTCTTGTTTTACAAATTCAGGAACCTGTTCTTGGTCGGCTTAATTCAGGAGAAATGCAAAGAAGAAACATGGGAAACTCTCCTGGGTCTTATTGAATTGTTGGTGAGATCAATCCCAGGAAAAATTGGGAGTGAGGGGCTGCTGACTGGCAGTATCTACAAAAGAACTGACTGCGATTAATCAAATGCATACCTGAGCCTTACTTGTTGGGGACAGGGTTGCAGAGACTATTAAAATCTCTCTAGGTATTATCATGCCTACTAAAAATAAGCAAATTATTTGGTCAGTTTTGTTCCTTGCCCTGAGTCCTCAGAATTTTGAAGGGTCAGTTTCTGATCTTTGGAGGGCAGAAACTAAATTATGAGTTCCAAGATGTATGATGAGGTACCTTGGGGACATTAATCTGAGTTACCACAGTATAGCTCAGGCCCCTAGTGACTAAACCTCCTTAGAGCCCACAAGGCAGAGCAGCTTTTCCAAGCTGGTGATTGCGGAACCTTCTGTGTTTCAAATCCCTAGAGCCTGTCACAAGGTGATGGACTCTGTCCCCCCAGGGCCCTGCTTTCTCCACAACTTTCTAAGTTGCCTCTGGGATCCTAGCTTGGAAATCCTTGCAGGAGAAATCGGCTGCTTCTTCTTGTCAGCTTCTGATCTAGTGAAGACCAGATCTAAAGTGCAAAGAGAAGACACCTATTAGCACTGATTTCTAAATCAGATTTACCCTTTTACTGATATCACTAATAATTTATTTGAAATCAGGTGAATTTTTTAAGTATGTGTGAATTGCACCCTGACAGTTCTTAAATTAAGAAATTAGCATTCATCACAATTAGCTTCAAATCGGACGCTGATGAAATGAATTCACTAATGGCTGTTCATTGCAGAAGATAAACTTCAAGTTTCATAAGACTGAAAGCGAAAATTACACTGGTGGTAGTCTTTCATTTGGCCATAATCTGCGTTAGCCCCATTTTACAGTTTAGGAGACTGAGGCTCAAAGGTGAAATGACTTGCTCAAAGTCACATTATGTATATCCTACTGCCCTTTGGATAAAATATCATCTTATCCTGACATTTAAAGCCCTTTACAATATGACCCCAGCTGACTTTTCCATGATTTTTTCATGTTAGTCTCCTGCAGAAACTTCCATTTAAACTAGGAGCATGTTGGCAGACCTGGAGGCAAGGGATCTGGGTTCAAATCCTGAATCTGCCATTTATTTCCTGTGTGACCTTAGGCCAATTGGATCTTAGTTTATTTCCCTGGGCCTATTTCTTCATCTGTAAAATTGGACCTTGTGAACAACTCCCAAGGCCTTTTCCAGCTCTAAATCTATGATCCTGTGACTCTCTTAACTTGGAAAAACAAAAACAAAAATGCTTTGGCAATATTTGTTCTTCCCCATAGAGACAGTGGAGAGATCATTGGGCACAGTGCCAAGAAGATCTCAGTTCAAATCCAGCTTCAGACACTTCCTAGCTGTGGTGACTCTGGGCAAGTTACTTAACCTCTGTTGGCCTTAGTTTCATCAATTTTAAAATGAGGATAATAATAGCACCTACCTCCTAAGATTGTTATGAGAATCAAAATTATTTGTAAAATGCCTGGCACATAGTAGGTGCTTAATACGTACTTGTTTACTTCCCTCCCCCTGCTCACATCAATTTTATTCTAGATACTGTTTATGAATTTATTTTTGAGGTAGTATTTACCACAATAGTGGCACTGGGAAGATTCTCCATTCCTTCATATTTCAGCTCTCACAATATGGTGTCTGGTTGTCTAGGTCACACTCTATTAGCAAAACTAGACTATATTGTTCAGATTCCTTGAATTGCTTAATTTACATGAATATGATTCCTTATACATAGGATAGACATTCTCCACATCTCCACCTATTCTATTCAACATTTATCAGTTCCTAAAATACAGGAGGCACTGTTGGGAATCCCCTTCAACCAATAGGCATTTATTAATAAGCACCTACTATGTGCTAAGCGCTGTAAATATGAATACAAAGAAAGAATTCCTCCTCTCAAGGAATCTGCATTCGGAAGACACTTCTTTCCTCCCTGTAACTGTGATTGTTAGCCCAAGGCTCTACGCCAAGCCCCCTTCTCTTTTCACTCAATACTATCTCAGTAATTTCATCAGCTCCCATGGGCTCAATTATCATCTTTATGTAGATGAATCTGAAATCTAGTTTCTCCCCTGAGTTAGTCTTGTCATCTCCAAATGCTTCTTGAACACCTCCAACTGATGTCCTTGCAAGACATCTCAAACTCAACATGTCCAAAACAATTCATTTTCTCACCCGGACTCTCCCCCACTTCAGAACTCCCGGATACCACCACCCACCTTAGTCATCTAGGTATTACAATCTCAACTCCTTACTCTCTTTAGCCCCATATCCAATCTATTTCCAAATTTTGTGATTTCTACTTTCACACTCTCTCCAATAGATTTCCTTTTTCTCCATTTACACGGCCAACCACCTAGAAAAGGACCTCCTCTCTTACTGGACTAATGCAATAAATGGTTTCCTTCCTTACCACCTTGGAGTGGTCTCCCCACTCCAATCTATCCCTGACTCACCAGGTCTCCTTCCCCTTGGGTTGACCCCTTCTTGGTAGCAGAGACTTTGTCTTTCTTGGTGTCGGGAATATAGTTAAGTATTTAAAAAATAAATGCTTGTTGGCCCACCGACAGAACCACTTCTTACCTAGAACGGAGTCCTCCCTCCCCAATCTCTCATTTTTTATTATGATCCCCGTTAAGCATTTACTATATTAGTATTATCGTATATTAAGCTCTTCCCTCACCTCTCAAAATACAACTACATTAAGATATACGCCACTCTTTTAGTTCAGTTTTGTTTGCTACACCGTCTCCAGCTTTGGAGAGCCAATTTCTGGACTGTATTACAAGTGTGCTACATTGTAGCCGCTGTAGTAACACTGCAGTCCAGTGTTGATCCCCGCCAACACACACTTCGGTTGAGAAATGTGATCTTTCGTTTTCCTGCATCTCCAGAGCTTAGCAGAATTGATGCTTATAATAAATATGTCGAACTGAACCGCTGACATTAGGCAGCAATGAAAAATTAGGGTAACTGGGATGGGGGTGGGGTGGGACTGAAAGCAGTAAAGGAGCTTCCTGCAATTAAAAACCGAGGCCAGGCCGCCAGGGCGGACGGATGGAAGCGGGCGGAGCCGATGCATTAGGAACTGGAAGGGCGCTTAGAGATCACCTAGAAACCACCTATTCATCTTGAGGATGAACTAAGTGAGGATGGCCAGGAACGCAGTGCACGTGGCAACAGCAGCCTCAGATTGGGCGGGGGGGCCAGCAGGAAGGCCGGGGGTGCAGAACCTGCACAGAACCGGCGGTGGGGAGGCCCAGATTTTAAAGCAGAAGTGGGACGCAGAGCTGGACCGACAAAAATGGGCGCGGGGGGATGTAGAAAAGGCAAAGCCCTCTGACCGTCCAGGGGCAAAGTCAAGGGGCAGTGGCCAGGAAAGTGATCGCAGGGGCAGGCTGCGAGCTGGAAAGGTGGATAGGTAGGCCGGCAGCTCCCAGCTCCCATCCTTCTGCGGTCGGCGCCAACCACGCACGGAGCCTCCTCCTCTGCCGCGCCGCACCTCGTAGCGCAGACCCCCACGTGGAATCCCCGGAGACCCGGCAGCATCCGCAGCTTAAAGGTCTACTCACGAGGCGCAGGGAGGGCGGGGCGGCAGAGTGGGGGGCCGGTGCGTCCTCCCCATTGGCCCTTCTCGATAACGGACGGGTGTAGTCAGCCAGCCCCGCCCCGAGGAGGGCAGGGCGGGGCCCGCCAGGAGCTGCGCGTGCGTACAAGGAAGCCCATTCCAGGCGCCCTCCCCGCGGGGCTGCGCGAGGATCGGGGTTTGAGCCCACGCTCTTCCTCCCCCGTGCAGTCCTGCCGCCGCCTGCACAAGCCCTGCTCACCGCCCAGACCCCAGCCGGTGCCCGCGAAGAGCTCGCCGCACGCTGGACTCCTCGCGCCCCGGGCCCAGCCCAGATTGTAGGCGCTGCCTCCCCCTTAGCAGCGTGGTCCCGGCATCCTCTTCCCGACCCTTGGCTCCACTCCCCCCCTCCATCTGCAGAAGTCCTGGAACCTTGGAAGTTGCCTTCCTGCACCCCCACCCACCTTTTCCTCAATTCCCTAATTGAGGAAACCTTTACTGATTAACTCCACTGGGACCTGAGCCACTGAAACTGTTTCACAAAGGCAGATGGAGATGTGTAACAGAAGCGGCCAAACCCAGACGAACATCATCCCCCCATTAGTGAACAGACAGTAGGTCTGAGGGCACATCGTTGTATTGGGGTGAGGAAAGGCTCCTACACAGTAGGAGGTGATGATGTCTCGGGCAGCCCCGAGAACACTGTACACTATACAGACGTACCCTACCCCAGTCCCCCAATCGTGGACATCCCCAGTCTGGGGGTCCCGGACTACGGAGGAAGCTGGGAGGGGAAGGGCTAAGGCAGCTTGGCTGGAGGAGATAAGGGTGGGAGCCCCAGCCAGCTCCCACTGAGTAGGGCTGGCTCACAGTGGTGGGAGGGAGAGGGAACGCCTCCCCCATTACCCAAAACCCTGGAGACTAGGGGTAACAGGGAAAGACTATGATGAGACTCAATAAATAAGCCCAAGATGGGCAGTAAGTACAGAAGGAAAGAGGTCCAGAGTCCAGGAAGGATGGAAGCAGGCAATGCCATTAGTGAGTTACTTGTCCGGTCAGGAGCCTTCATCGCCACACCCTTTCTAGGCAGGGTAGTTGCCTTCAATAGTTAAAATGACCATCAGGAGGGGCCTCTTGGGAGGGGGAGGTCACAAGGAGAGGAGCCTTTGGGGGCAGCTGTGGCTTCTCCACATCCACTCTCTTCAGGGCTCGTCCCCGGTATCCCTCAGGCCGACCAAGGTACAGAGGGTACCTTCCGTGACCCCCAGAATATCGTGAGGTTCCTGCTGAGGGCACTCGAGTCAGCAGGCCTGGGGGCACCCGGTGTGGTGAAGGGGATATGCCCCGGGTGCCCCCAATCCCAAGTCGAGGAGCAGGGGCAGAGAGTGGGGGGCGAGAAGGGGCTGGGCACTTCCCATCCGGGGGAATGTCCAGCCGGAGTGGAGGGATACAGTCTCGTGGGTGTGGAGACGAGCTGGAAAAGAGGGCATGGGCTGGCTCCGGTGGGGGGACACGGGGCTGCACCCGGGTAGCCAAAGGGAGGGGGGTATTATTTGGGGACAGAACCTCTGTCCCCTTCCTAGGAGGCTGAGGAGCATGGAGATAGCGAAGCAGTTCCTCTAAGGTGGTCACTTCCACAGCCTGACCAGGACAGCCAGGAGGCGGTGGCCTCACCAACACTCTCGGGGCAGGTCCAGAGCCACTTCGGGAGTGGGCAGAGGTGTCCTTGGCATTGTTCCCATTATGGTTCCACTCCCAAGGCCCCTGGACTGGTTGGAGTTGCTTGACTGGAAGCTCTGGTGTGGATTCAGGGGTAGGCAGGCAGCCTAGCTCTGGGGCAGGCATGCCCTCAGTGGGCGGTAGGAAAGTGGTATACAACTGGGGTACTGGGGGTGAGTCCCCATCCTTGGCTGGGGGAGGTGGGTCGGGACCCCCACCATGGAGTCTGGCCAAGCTTCGGAGAGAGAGGGGGCGGGGGAGTCCAGCGGTCTCCACATCCTTGTTTCCCCTGTGAGTGTGTCCATAGGCGTGACGACAAGCACAGGAGACCAGGAAACCAGAAATAGAGGCCCCCAGGGCAAAGGCCGCTGCCACACTGGCCAAGAGGAGCGGCACGGGGATGGTGTGAGGAGATGAGGCATGGGGAGGATCTCGGCGAACACCTAAGGGACAGAGAGAGACTCAGAGGTAGAAGTGGAAGACAAGGAAAGAGGTTATGGGAAAAGTGAGGAGAAATACCATCCAGACAGCTCTCTGAAGTCTTGACCCTCATCCCTTGAGATGCAGCCTCAACTCCACTGCACACAGCCTTGACCTCCCCTCCCAAACCACCAAACCACAGTCAGACTTTGGGGCAGCTCCTAGACACTCACACCCTCCCACACAGAAGGGATCCCAGGACTGAGGTGTCCTTGGGCCCTAATCCTGCCCCCCTGAAGCCATGCTGAGAACACCTTCTATACTCTGTCCATGCAGAGGGAGTCGGTGCTGAGAGAGGAGGCCCAGGTCTGAGGAGGGAGGAGGCAACCAACGGAACAGTATTAGTAAGAAGCAAATGACGGCCCACTAAGGTGTTAACTTCCCTGGGATGCAGCAACCCCCACCCAACCACAACCCCCTCCATTACCTGCCTTACCCTCTATGTGAGCCCGAAGAGTGGAGGGCGGGGACCAGGGGTGGGCATCATTTGGGGGACTGGGGGCCTCAGGGGGAGGGCTGGGACCCAGAGGCTCTGGTGACAGAGACCAAGTCAGAGCCAGTGAGGTCACTACTCTCAGTCACTTTCCCCAGAACAATTCAAACAGATGGATTAGCCCGCCCCCCCCCCCCTCACTGAACCCAGGAGTCCAGGAGTCCCGCCTCAGCCACCCCCCTCAACCCTGGGATCTGGAAGATTAAAGGGAAGAGTTGCTGACCTCCCTGCTCACCACCCCCACCCAGCAATTTCCCATTCTTGGGAAATAAGGGAGTAAGGGTTAAGCAATCTGAACGTAAGATTCTGAGAGGGGAGAACTCACCATAGGCAGAATCCCCGGGTCCTGAATGACTCCCAGCGGCCCCATCTGTGAGGTGGGGGAAAGATGGAGATCAGGAATCTGATGCCAGAGTTGGGGAAGAGGCAGAGAAAAGACTGAGAGACGGTGAGAAGGGGACAGCTGGGATACAGCCCCAGCCTTGTCAGGGTGGTGGCGGTCACAGCTCCCCTTACCGTGGCAATCTCCCTCCTCCATGATTTCCCTGTCCCCATCCCACTCCAGGTCAGTCCTGGGGAGGAAGAAAAGTTCACCACTCAACTCAATCCTGCTTTCACTCCTGCATTCAACTCTCCCACTGCCCCTCACTGCCAGCCCTCAGAAATGGAGACCCACAGGTCCCTCACTCACCAGGCAGGTCCCCTGACATCCATGCAGCCTTTGAAGCTTCCCCAGCCACAATATGGATCCTGGGAGTCAAGGCAGCTTCTGAGGGGAGAATGAATCCCACAGGTCTGGGGAAGAAGCAGGGAGCAGGGGAAGAATTCTTCCCCTTTACCCCACGTCTTGGCTCCCATAATATTAGTAATAGTAACTAGTATTTATGTAGTTCTTCAAAGTTTGCAAAAAAAGATTATTTGAGCCTTAGAATCCTATGATTCTACAGACGTTATCATCCTCATTTTACAAGTCAGTAAACTGAGGCTCATAGAGATGAAGTAACCTGTCCTGGTCTTGGAGTCTGTAAATATCAGAAGCAGGATTTAAGTCTGAGTTTTCCTGTATGAGTCCAGCATTCTACCCTCCACAGCAGAGGTGTCTCACTCATGACCCAGCCAACAAAACTCCCAAATTTAGGCTAGAACCAGATTAAAATGCAAGTGGAAAAATATTTAACAAGATAAATAAAAGTGCAATAAAACATAGATAATGTTAATTTGTGGTTTTCTAGGCAATGTGCGGCTGGCCCTCGAGATCCCTTTCTATTTGAGTTTGGCAACACTGCTTCATGGCACCATGGTTCTTCCCCATTTTAATCTCCCTAGATTCCAACCTCCCCAAACCTGTGTCTGATCCCTTTAAATGCAGCACTCCTTATATTACAAGCTACCCTACCCTGCTGTGATCACTCCATCACATCTCCCACAACCTCTCCCAAAGTGGGCTCTGTCCTCTCTTGCCCCCCATCCCCACTGCTCTCTACCTAAAACACATTCTCTGGCTCTTCCAATCCATCCTCCCAACTCCCACTACATTTCCTAGACCCTCCCACCATGTTCCCATCAGTTCTCTTTGTCCCTAAGTAGCCTACGTACACCTCAGCTCCCCTCCCCAGCATCTCTTACCTTTGACAAGCCCCATGCTGGGTACATCGACTGAGAGGCATGTGGACAACACAGCCTGAAAAGGCCACAAAGAGCCTGTGGCCATCAGGATCCAGCACCAGTCCAAGAACCCGGCGGGCCAGTTGTGGTGATCGTTTCCCACCACACCTGAGAGAGGGACAGAGGTGGGGACTTAGGAGTGGGGCTCCTTGCACAAAAGTGGACAGTGAAGAGACAGACCAGGCAAAAGATGAGTTGGAACCTCTGTGTTGGGGCTCCCCATATGCTCCCCAGGACATCTGTTCTCCCAGTGGAGAATCCCTTTCTCCTCCCCACTAATGACTCCCAAGCATCCTTTACGGTCTTCTTGCCAAATCAACTGAGATAACACATATAAACTGGCCTGTAAACCTTCAAGTGCTACATTAAAAGCAGCTTTTAGGGTGGCCAAGCCCTTCTTGAGTCCCCAGAGAAGGTACTCCAGTGTTCAAGTCCTGAGGCCTATTGCTTCCCACTTCAATTTCACCAATGTGTTCCACACCTAACCCCAGGGATAAAAAATGGAACCTGGCTTTCAAAGACCTCACCGGGAAGAGCTGTAGGTGTCAATCTCCTCCAACAAGATGGGCTCGGCATTACCATACCCCCCTCCTGGGGGGAGCACCTTCAGTACTGTCCCATCCTCAGTACCCAAGAAGAGGACAGTGGTATTCCCGTAGCGGCCAGCTCCTCCATCCACAGCCACCTGTGTCAGCAGGGCTCTGGAAAGGTATAACTCCCAAGTCAGTAAATGAAACGGGAGCGTCATATTGCAGACCTAAGATGGTCAAATTGAAGAGTCTGCCCTCTCCAGTGATTCCACCAGATCATTTGATGGGAGAGCCATATTGGGCAGTGCCTGTGGGTCTAGATGGCTCTACCATGAAAAGTCATATGGAAAGAGGTCACAGTGAGACCATGTTAATCAAAACTGATTGGATAGTAGAGGTAGGATAACATTTATTCCAAATCGTTCATTATACAGATGAGAAAATTGAGGTCCAGAGAGGGGTGTCTTGTCAAAGACCACACAATACGTGGGAAATCCAAGACCAGAACCCATTTCCTGAGTACCAGTAATAACACTCTTTCCATTACACAACATTAACTCCCTTCTCTGCTGCTCCCAAGGAGTGGGGCTGGGAGCCACTTTACTCTCCTTTCCAGAGGAGAACTGGGGAGGTCTGGGTTTCCCTGCTCTCCAGAGTCATTTCACCTTATACTCCTCCATTTCCTAATTGGTTTCCCCTCCTGAATCACATTTGCCAGGTCACACAAAAGAGGGGTAGCCTGGTGAGCTGCCTTCCTCACCTTTCCCTCACCCCTTTTCTCTACCTAATTCCTTGCCAGCCTTCCCACCCTCTTTCCCTTCTGATCCACCGCTGGATACCTGCCAGTACGGGTGAGAAGGGGCCGATGGGTGGCAGGTGGCACAGCAGGATCCAGCAGTGGGTGAGCCTTGATGAAAGTCAGGACTTCGTCAGGGAGGTCCCGGGAAGAAGGAAATGAAGCCGCTCTACCCACCCCTGCACAGGACCCTGGCCTGAGGGATACATAAAGGGTAGTGCTCAGGACAGGATGACTAGATACTGTGGTATTCCCAGGATCCCTGTGTATCTGGGACTCTGTGGTCCTTTCACTACATCCTGTAACCCACATCCACTTCATTCCTCAATCCCATCTCTGCAATTTGGGAGACCAAGGAAACTTGCCTCAACACTCCACCACCCCTTTCTTGCTCCCACTACAGGTTCTCCTGCTCAAGTTCCCTGTCCTCAGATTCAAGGGTCTCTCTCCCCAACCCCATTCTGTTCACAGACCAATCCCGTGTCTCCAACTAGCTACTGGACATTTCCTATGAGAGAGCCATGGGCCCTTCAAACTTACAGAAATGAGCTTGTTATCTCCCCTACACCCACAAATACAACCTCAACTCCCCCACTTCTCCAACCTTCTCTATCTGTACCAAGAGTCTCACCATCCTCCCAGTCAGTCACCCTTCATTTCTCTCCCCACCCACCATGCCATCATTCACATCCAGCTGCCGAGGATTGTTGACTCTACCTCCATGGAACCTTGTGCATCTATCTTCTTTCTTCTACTGACCACACCCACCACCCTAGTGCAGGCTGCCATCACCCTGGACCACTGCACCTTATTGCTTTTTTTTTTCTTTTCTGCAATGAATCCTCCACCTAGCTGCCAAAACCATCTTCCTAAGCCATAGGTCTAACCCTTAAGATTTTTCAGCTCAAAAACATTCAATGGTTCCCTAAGGCCTCTAGAATAAAACACACACCACTCAGCTCCACATTTAAGTCCCTTCTGCACATTGCTCTAACTTCTCCACCTTTATCTGAGATAACTTCCCTTCACAGACACTAGATTCCAGTCAAACAGGACTGTTTCCTGTTCCCTGAACTTGGCTCCCAGTCTCCTGTCTCTGGGTTAATAGAAGCACTTCTTTAAGCCTGGAATGCTCTTTTAATCTTGGTCTTTTCTTCTTTCAAGATAGCTCAAGGGGCCCTTTCCAGTTATCTCTAGCCTCTCTCCGCTACAGGAGGGAGACGCAATACTCAAAGATTTCTAGGATTTTTTATCTGATATTTTTTTGAACTATTGTTTGAATTCATGTCCCACCCCCTACCCCCCACAGAAGGTAAACTCTGAGGGAAGCAGCAATTTTCTTTCCTTTTTTACCCCTAGCCCAGGGCTTTCCCCATGGTAGGTGCTTAACAGTTTCATGAACTGAACAGACACTATCCCATCCCCACCGAAGCTGCCCATAGATACCTGGGTGAGGGGACCCTGTCCTCAGGCACAGGGGTCCAGGCCCCATCTGGGCTCCTCTGCTCCTTGAACTTGCCCTCAAACCCATGTTCAATGTCATCCAGGTAGAAGGCACAGACAGCAGAACCAGGGATGCTATAGGGTACCAGGAAAATGTGGGAGAGGAACTATGTGAGCTGGGTCTGGGAGAAGGCAAGGAATACTCCCTCCCAGGTCACCGACCATCCTAGGTACGGGAAACAGGAGCTACCACCTTGCTCTGTGGTGACCTTAAAAGAGGATAAGCTTGGCCACAAGTCGAGTTGGGATGCAGTAAGCACAGATTATGGAAGATGGCATATTGCTTAGGATGGCTCCTGCTTATTCCACCCTAACTGCTGACCTGAATGAGGAGTGCTATAGTGTTTGGGGTGGGTTGGCCATATTGTTTGGGGTGGGTTGGCCATATTGTTTGGGGTAAGTCAGCCATATTGGTTAGGAGATCTTCCACACCTACTTCACATGCCTCCCAACCTGTTGGTCTGGGTGGTGAAGACCCCAAATAGAGCAGGACGTCCATGCAGAGGGACAGGCCCAGTCAGGGCCTGCAACACATCAAAGTAGAAGGCAGAGTCTCCAGGGACAGAGCAGTTGAGCCGAAGCTTCAGAAAAGATGTCCAATGGCGGTCCAGGGCCCGGGGGGAGCCGCCTACATCACGCTTACACACACGAGCTACACGAGAGAACTGTACCTAGTGGGGAGGAGATCAATGACATACCAGGATAAGTGTTGGGGGCAGGGTGGAAAGAACAGGGGAAGAAGATCTAGACAAAAAGGGAGAGTTAAGGTATAAGTTGTATGGGGAGAAACAGCACTAAGTGTGCCAGGACAGGGTGAGCAGAGAAGAGTCTTCCCTCCTCAAAGTAGGGTCCACTCTGCTTACCCGTCCCAGCCGAGCATCCTCCACAGAGACTTCTCGGAAAAAGAAGTAAACATGGTCTCTGTGCTCCACGGCATGGACAAAGTGTGGCTCTGGGGAAGAGAGTGATGAAATGGGGAGTGTCTACACAGGTCTCCTCCAGCTCTAGGATCTGATAATGATTACCCTCCATCCCTCAATACCCTGGTACCTCTCGCAACCCCACATGCCCATGTAACATCCTTTAGGAGATTTCCTGCTCCTCCCCGGACCCCACTATATCCCATTGAAGGATCCAGGCCACCCCTTTTATTACCTCCCCAACTCTGATCCCCCCTGACCTCGAAGCCACTTGGAGTCGTACTTGGCGGAGCGGAGAGGGGGCTGAGGGCCAAAACTTCGATAAACAACAGCATCGCTGGCTTGGAAATCTGCAGCTGTGGCTGAATAAAGACTACCCTCTGGAGGGAGCATCCCAAGGTCATGGGAGGTCATCATAGAAAGATGGAGATGGAAGAAGTAAGGGGTCGTGCTGTGTCCTAACTGGCCCCCTCCTCAGGCTTCTTACTCCTTCCCTACCACACACTCTGCCATCCAGTGCCATGGACCTCCTCGCTGTTCCTTGCACAAGACTGCCCATCTCCTGACTCTGGGCATTTTCACTGGCTGTTCCCCACCCCCATCTCTTTCTCCTGACCTTCTTGGATTTAAATCCCGGCAAAAATCTCACCTCCTCCAGGAGGCCTTTCCTAATCGCCCTTAGCGCCCCTGCCTCTCCTTTTCTGGTTATCTCCAATTTATCCTGTATAGTCTTGCTGGTACACGGTTGTTTGCATGTTTCTCCCATATTAGACAGTGAGCTCCTGGAGAACAGGGACTGTCTTTTGCCTTTCTCTGTACTCCCAATGCTTAGGACAGGGTTTGGCACACTGTGGCACATGTTTATTAAGTCCTTGTTAATAAATGCTTGTTAATTGTTTCATGAAAGGAAAGGAGGAGATCTAATGGAAGGAATACATTGATACAAGTTGGGGGAAACACAGGAGAACACAGCATGTCCCAGAAGGGTATGAACACATTTGACAGACGTGTTTTGAGATATTCTAACAGCACATTCACACCCCACTTTCTCCACCCCCATACATATACTTCAGGGGAATTCTCCACTCATCCTCAAAATTCCTGTGGGTGTTGAATGATAAAGATGTGGAATTGGTGGGGGATGCGGGGGGCAGGAAGGTGGCTGTTAGTGTCTCTCAAACACTACCTTTCCTTTACCCTACCATCCTATAACTTTTTACCTGCAAAGATGGCGACACTGGACTGTGTGGCATCAAAGGGGCATCGAGCTTGCCCACTCAGCTCCTCGCCCTCCTGTTGCAGGGAAGAGATCTGAGGTGGGAGGAAGGGGAAAGTGATCCTGAGGCCCTTGGGTGTCTCAGGTAGTAAACGGAAAACCAAAGGTTTCCTCCTTCATCCTCCTTAGTCCCACTTATGCCTTCTTCATTATTCCTGTCCCTCCCCTCATTCCAAGTTCTCCTGGGTCTCCTCCATGTCTCCTATGCCTGGGCCTTATACACAATCCAACCCTACTCTAAAGCTTGTCCCTCCCCATAGTTATTATTCATTAATTCATTTCTTCTGCACCATGCCCCCCCCATGCCTGGAACCCCATTCCCTCCAACTCCCGTACCCCATAGCTTCGGCACATGGGGCTGAATGAATTTGTCCCGCAGGCAAGAAGGGTCCGGGAGTCCCGGGGAACGAGGACACGGATGTAGTTGTAGCACTCGTCCTAGGGGCCCCAGGAGGTGGGACCAGAGGTCAGAGGTCACTGAAGGTAACAGGGGGACTGGGCATTCTGGGATCCCCAAGGGCAAGAGAAGGGCTGGGGACTGGACATGCCAAGCATTGTTCCCTTTGGGTGGTTTCCCCTGTGTTCTGGGAGAGGAAGGAAAAGAGGGCTTGGGAGAAGAGGTCATGGGGGAAGCAGACCCAAAGCCCACCGCCCAATCCCTCATCACATCCCTCACCCTCAGCTTCCCTCGAACAGCACAGTTCTCCACATCCTGACTTCTCCATGTCAGATACTGATGGAGAAGAGAAGGAAAGAGGTTTTGTGAAGAAAGCACCAATTCTAGTGATTGACCCATATCCCTTTCTGCTCCCTGATTCCAGAACCCAAACTGTCCCTCAGTCTCTCACCTTGTCTGGTACCAGCCCTTCCCAGGGTTGAGCTTGAAGATCAAAGGAGAAAACATGATCCCTAAAGGTACAAAGAGGGAGTGGGTCAATACATCAATATTTGATGTTCCCTGCCACCCCCCCCCAACTTTCCATTTCGTAAACACTCGTATATTTAGCCAGGTTCAGACATTCATGAAACTCCACAGACAAGTACAGCCACCTCTCCTACACCCGTTCTTCATCTAAATGTGTCCTGTGACCCACATCTCTGGACATACTGGCTTACAGCAGGTCCTTATCATATCACATTATGGTATGTCTTTGTCCCAGTGTCCATATATCAACTTTGCCTCTGTGTGAATGTATTCACATTTGCTACTCTCCCTACTCCATGTTGCCAGCTGCCACGTCTATGTTTAGTCCATGCATGTTACATGCACCTTACCGAGCAGCTACCAGCAGCGTCTGGTTCAGGATCAAGAATCTCTGAAAGTCCAGACCCAGCTCTCCAGCCACAGCATCGCCTTCTAAGCCCCGGAACCAGGATAATGGCGATACACCTGATAGGGAAGGAGCAGAAAGGAGAACTATTTGGGTTGCCAATGCCTCACCTCAAAAACCTTTTCCCCAACCCTCTGAGAAGAGAAACACCTAAACTCCCTCCCCACAAAAGAGAGAAGCTACTTGATTATGGATGGAGCAAGTGTATTGATTTCTTCCTGCTCACTATTCCCCAGTCTGCCTCCTAGCTGCTTCCAGAATGTTATCCATCACCTCTATGTAACCAAATTCTATCCTTCCGTTCAGAATCAGATCAAGTCTCACCCCCTCTGTTAAACCATCTCTCGCCACTCCAGCAAACAAGGACCTCTCCATCCTCCAGACTCCTATTGCTCATTGTTGCATGCACTACTCTCTTAGTGATTAAGGATCACTGCTTGTCTAGTTCCCTAACTTGTTTTTCTCATCACCCTGACTAGACAGGGCCATGTCACATTCATTATATTCTCCACCATCTAGCCCAATGTCCTCACTCAATAAATAATTAATTACTGATGGATTAATATGAAGAACTAATGTGGAACCCATATTGGGCAATGGAGGGACAGTGCTTGAATAGGGGGCGGGGATAATGTCTGGGGGGGAGTCTGAGCCAGCCAAAGGCAGATATGGAAGAGAAGGGCTGAGCTGGACATGGCTGCCACTTACCTTGGAGGTCAGAGGTCACTAGAGGGAGGGGATCCTGGGGGAATGTGGCCTGAGTTCGAGGAGATGAGGAGAGTAGTGAGAGCAGGAGCAACAAGGACGTGAAGGGAGGGCCACGGGGCATCCTGGGCAGGCCGGCTCAGGCCCCAGGTGGCACTCTCTCACCCATATGTCAAGCCTGGGAAAGAAGACAGAGAGAAAACTGAGGGGACAGGGCTGAAAACCTGGACTCACTGGGAGATTTAGAGCCAAGGGGGCGGGCACCAGGGTTGTTTCTTTTCTGTATTTTGGTCTTCTCAATCAGGGATATGGATATAACTCCTCCCTTGATCTATCCCCAAGGGACCCTAGAGAGGGGAGGGGATCCTTCCCTACACCTGTCCCAACTATGCCTGTCACTGTCACTCAAGTTCCATCCACTCTAACAGGAACAAACCGGCTGCCACTGGGAAAGACAGACCCAAGTTATGACCTCAGGTAAGGTCAAGGCATAGCCCCTTTCCTCCCCCTCCCTGCCTAGTCCCTCAGTTCCTCTCTCTGGGTCCCCAGACTTTCTCTGGTTGATTCCCCTCATCCCCCCACCTCCCTCCACCAAACCTTCCCTGTTATAATTAGATGTGGGGGGGGGGGGAGTGGAGTGGGGGTGGAGAAGGTGTTGAAGCCTCACATTATAAATAGTAGTTCCTGAGGACCATTTGAGGGAGAAGGAACAAGTCTACCCTTGCCCTCTCCTAACAGACCTTCCTCAATACAGCCTCCCTGGCAGCCCAGTGTATAGGTGTGAGGGACACACTGTGCCCATATCTCATTCTAGGTTTGGAAAAGAATATTCTGATATTCAGGTGTGCTCGTGGCTCTTTGCTTAGTGAGAAATGTGGAATGCAGGGGGTTGCTGCCCTGATCCAGGCACCACTCCCCAGGACTAAAGGTTCAGAATGGGACAGAGGACCATCTTAGCCAAAAATGAATCTGCATCAAAGCCAATTTGAAGGCTATATTTAGTTCTGGCTGCAGCTGTCTCCCCAGACCCCCTCCCTTCCTTGTCTCTCTGGCCCCCCTGACCCAGTATATTTGCCTTTGAGGGGGAAGTACCACCCGTGGGGACACTAGGAAGAGAGAGAGAGCTGGAATGGGAGGAAGGGTCGGACAGCCTCATCTTCCCCTCCTCATCAGGCGGCCTCTGAATTAACCTATAAATAATTCAGCCAGCAGCCAGAGGACCAGAGCCCAGAGCCAGGGGAAGAGATAGATGGGGTAAGGGTGGGAGTGGAGGGAAAAGAAAATCCTGAGAGATGGAGACATGGCTCCCCTCCCATCAGCCTTTTGAAACCGCTTAGCCCTAGTTTCAACCAGCTCTGGATGGGGGAGGGGGGGAAGGGAGATGGAAACATAATAGTAACTTCAGACTTTGGCCAGTGATTGCTGCTCTGAAACCTTTGGGTGGGGTGCCAGGAGGTACCCTACCCTTGTCCTTTTAGCAGATATAAATAGGGATACCTTTATAATCTAACTCTCCTCCTCCAGATGAAAGAACTGGGAACCTTGTTGTTCTGAGATCCCAGCTCCTCTCTTCTCTGCCTCAGCCCTCCAGCAAGCTCCATTCCCTGAGTCAGGAACCCAGGTGTCCCCTCCCTCCCCCTGGAGAGTCCCCTCCCCACATATGACATCATCTGGGGGAGGCTAACGTCAAATAGGGACCCCAGAGGCTCGAGGAAGGGAGGGGGCAGAGACACCTAATGATGGCCCCCTCCCCTGAGAGGACAGCAGCCAACTAACGACCCTCCAGACTCACAAGCCATAAGGCCCCCCTCTTTTCAGGATGTAGACACTCCCCTGGAGACTCTCCTGTTGTCCTTCCCATTACTCTCACACCTTTCCTCCTCAACACTATGTTGCCCTTGACAACAAATAGTATCGCCCTGGAATGACTTTGGTCTCTGGACAAGGAAGAGATCTTCCCTGCTTCCTGGGCCACATTCCCTCGTTTCACCTCCCTACCAGAGACACCCTTTTTTTTACCTGGAGTTGTGACTCTTGTGAAGATCTAATAATAGGTGAGTGATAAGAGGTCATCCCCATCCCCAAAAAGCTGATGCCAATGCTCCAGAGGGAGGAGAGACCCGTGAAGGGCAAAGGGCAGTGTAAGGAAAAGGTAGATGTCAAGAGTGGGGAGAAGCAGGTGATGCAGCATGGACAGAGCAGCACATAGCGGATCGTGGTTTGAGAAGCAAAGGTTGCCAGGTATTGGTCTCTTGGGGTCCCCTTCCTGCCTAGGAGGTACTAGGCAAAGGGAACACCTGAAGCTACTGGACAGGCCTAGGGGAGAGAAGGAAGCAGCCAGGACAAGACTCAAAAAGGTGAATGAAGGACTCGTAGGCTACTCCTCAACAGAATCCTGGAAATACTTAGCAAAAAGGCCCAAGCTGGGAACCAAGACAATAGAGGCTTATTTGCATCTCATTTGCATGCTTTCATCTTGAAGCAAAATGTGCAGAAAGCATCCCTCCACTCCCCACCATCCGGCCACTGGTGGTGCTTCCTAGTCTTCTGACAAAGGCCTATCAGCTCTTGCTCCTTTCCCCAGAGCTCCCCAGTACCCCCAATCTCAGCTGCTTTCTGCACAGGATACCTAACGCCTTTTCCCCCCACTTCCCATGGTTGATCTGTGTTGGCCTGGCCTGAAAAATACGTCTGGTTGGGCTTCACACTGGTACCTTCGTTCTCACCTGCAGGGCTAGGGGAGCCCTCTGCAGCTTCTTCTAGGCATTAGCAGGATGAATCCACCTACTCCCAGGGCCTCAAACCCCTCTCCAGTGCCCATACCACCCCCACCTTGACCTCAGTGGCCTCTGACTCCCATTGTGGAAGCAATATTTGTGTGTGTGTATTGTATGGGGTGGGGGGTGGGGAGAATGGTAAGCAAGGTGAGATTGGAGAACAGAAAGAATCAGCATCCTGAGTCTCTTAACCAGCCAGATCTCACAGGGGCCAGACTCGCCTGGGCTCACCTCCTGTGTAGAAGAGGAAGCTGGCCCCTCTTCTCGCCTCAGGCTCAAAGCCACCTCTGGGGAGTGGCTGGGGTCACAGCCAAAGAGTCTGGCAGGAGGGATGGGGAGGGGGGGCCTCCCACCCTGGGACAATAGCAGGAAACCCTCAGCCCTGTAGTCCAGCCCCCTGTCCCCCTTCCTTTCAGGGAGGGGGGGCTTTACTGAGGAGGGGCTTAGGAGAACCATACCCTCTCTCAGACACTTCCCCCTCCTCTCTCTTCTCTGGTTCTAAATAAACAGTGACTCTACCATTCCCGTCATCCCCAGAGCAAGGATAATCCAGGTGTCTAGACCCCTGCATGAGGTGGGCACAGTGCCAGCTGATGGAGAAATCTCCAAATTGCCCCCTCCTTCCCATCTCTGGAGCTCCAAACGTAGAGGCCAGGGGGCCTGGGGGTGAATGTCTGCTGCCTGGGACTCTGTCCCAGAGCCACGTTAGCGAGAGGAGGGGCTTGGGAGGGGGTGCCTGCAGGCAGGGAGCTGACAGGGGTGGGGGGAACCAGAGGATAGGACAGCAGATTCAGGGCTTCAGAAGACTAGAGAAAGGGTGGCTGGAGGCAAGAAATAAGAAGGTTTAGGTGAGACAGAGCTAAACTGGTAGTCACTGGGGCCCACAAATGGATTCTACCATTTCTGCCCTCTTCAGTTGCAACCTAAAATAACAAAGTTCTAGGGTGGGTTTGGGATTGGGGCTGGGGTCAAAACCCTTCAGGAGGAAAAGAACTTCTATAAATACCACCTTATATCGGATTACTCTGAGCTGGGGCCTGGGGTCCCTCCCTCCAGGACTCAAGTCTCCTCTCCCTACCTTAAGGAAAGTGGCTCAGCCAGGACATCAAGGTCCAGGAATGACTTCTCCCCTCCCTTGCCCACCCCCTTCAATTTCTGGAGCCCGGGTTTCCCTGTTCGGTAGGAAAGGGCTTAGCCCATCGATTCAATTCACTTTAGACACGGCACCCCACTCCCCCGATCTGATCTCGGAAATTATTCCCTGTCCCCCCATTTGTGTACAGAAGATAAAACCCCGAAAAAGCTTCCCACAAAGTTGGGGCCCAGGGGACTGTGCCAAGGCTCCTCGGTGTCCCTGGGTCTTCGGTTCCCCAGTCCTGTCTTGCGCCCCACGATCCCCGCGCACAGCCCGGAGCCTGCCCCCCGCGGCTTGCGGGGACCCCGCCTCGACCGCTCCCCCAGCCCCCGTGCCTGCTCCGCTGCCCTCCCTCTCTCCAGCCCTGGCCCCCGGCCCCCGGCCCCCGGCGAAACCGCGGTTACTTGCCCTGGAAGCCAGGTCCGTGGGGAGGAGGCGGCGGCCGCGGCGGCCGCGGGCTCGAGAGTCCGGGGCTCGGGAATCCCAGGGGTCCCGGTTTTAGGGGTCCGGGAGCGGGGATCCCTGGGAACAGGGAGAAGGTCTCGGTTTGGGAGGAGGGGACAGGCAGCCCGGAGCTGGGGGCTCCGGGTGGGCTCCCGGGTCTCGAGAGTCCGGGATCCGAGCCGCAGAGCCCACTCTGACCGCGGCTCCGCGGAGGAAAACAATGCGACCGCCCGGAGCTCTCGGCCCTGGCCTCGGCCGCCCCTCCCTCAGGCGGCCCCAACCCCGCCTCCAGACACGCCCCTCGCTCACGACACCCAATCCGAGCCCGGGAGAGCTGTGAAGAGACCGCCCTCTCCACAGTCTCGTGGCCAATCGCAGGGTCCCGCGCTCTGAACACCTATCTCCGAGGAGCAGCTGAGGGTGGGGGGGCCTGCCCGAGAGGGAGGGAGTCGGGGAGACCGAGAGAGAAAAAACAGAGACCTTCAGAGGGGAGAGACCGAGGGACGGGGGAGAGCGGCCCTTCTTGCCAAGGAGAGGCCGTCGGGAAGAAAGCACTTGGGGAAGAAGGAAGGGATGACGAGACGAGGAGAGAAAGGCCGGAAAGCTGGGCCCCCGCGGCTGTCTCGCTCTCTCCCACCGTCTCCTCCCAGACCTGGCCTTTGTGAACCCAGACGGGGGCCCGGGGATGGCTGCCCCCGGCCCTTTGGGTGACCTCCGGGGTCCCCCCACAGGCACATCCCCGAGCCGACGATCCTCCTCCCCCAACCCGGCACGCAGCCCCCAGTGCTGGGCCCAGCCCTCCTCCACCCCAGGGAAACCTCCCGTTTCTCCAGCTCTCCTCTGAAGCCTGGACCAGGGTCTATGGTGCCAGGAGTTGGGGAGGAAGGACAGATGTTTGTGAGCCACGAGCACGAGGACCCGATACAAACTGAAAGAGTGGCAACTCTATGGGGAGGAAAGTCTGTCCAATTCCACTGGGGCTGGATCAGGGAGGAGCTGGGGTGGGGTGAGGAGAGAAAGAAAGAGCCGGACAGGATGGACCCAGCGGGCAATAGGGTGATGGAGAAGGACAGGTAGAAGGGACTGGGTTTAATGTGAGGACAGAGGGCCACCAAAAGCCAGCAACAACACAGAGGCATAGACCGAACTCAGGGCTCAGTCCCAGATGCAGAAAGACACAGAAGCAAACCCCATTCAACCTCCCCTCATTAACCTTTCCTGGCATAGCCCGATTTGACACTTTTCACATTCCGTTTCCCAAGCTCCTAGGCTTTCTTCACCATGGACACTGGCATCTCCTAGTCATTTGTCCAGTGGCAAAGCAGAACACTGCTCTCTCCATCCCCACTCCACCACACCCCCTACAAAGCCCTTTTGATTCCAGGAATGCTAGCATGGAAAGAGGGAAGGCTCTTTCAGGCATCTCCCTTGTTGTCCCCACCTTGGTGATGCCTGCTCAAGATTCCTTCCTGTGTGGGTCTGGGATGAAAAACATTTTTGAAATTCTGGGAACAGAGGGCAGCTGGGGGGGGACCATTGGAATTTTTGACTTTTTTTCTCTGAGCTTCCCCCTCACTTCCTAGTCTCCGGAGAGGGGGAGGATGGGCATGGCAGGGTCTGTTCTTCCGGGCAAGACATGGCTAAAGCAGCGTCAGAGTGGGTAGCCCTAGACTAATCAACAAAGGCAGAGAGTGACATACACAGGAGAGAAACATGCAAAGAAAGAGAGAGGGAAACAGGACAGAGGCAGAAAAACACAGAGAAACTGAGAACCAGAGTTAGTGAGACAGCTGTACTTTCCCAGAATGATTCTCTATGAGCTCTGGATTCATGGTACTGGATAGGCACTAGTGCTGGGATACAGAATGAGATAGACAATGGGGAAACCCAGAGAGGAGACCTGAAAAAAGGAAGTGAGCAAAATACAATGTAGTTTTAGGACATAGCTCCAGCCTCATTTCAATTTATCAGGTACTTATTTACTGAGTAATAACATATTTGCCTAATGCTTCAAGGTTTACAAAACACCTAACATACGTTGTCTCATTTGATCATAAAAACAACCCTACGAGGTAAGTATTTCAAGCATTATCCCCATTTTATAGAAGAACTGAGAAGGCTGAGAGACATTAAATGACTTGCCCATGGTAACACAGTTAATAAATGTCAGAAGCAGGATTTAAAACCAAATCTTAACTGGCTTCAAGTCAAATGTTCTTTCCACTGAGGAGGAAGAGAATGGAATAACTATATAGTCCTTACTATGTAGCGGGCATAAATGTTATCTCATTTGGCCCTCACATCAACCCAGTGAAGTAGGTGGTGTTATTGTCCTCCTTTTACAGTTAAAGAAAGTGAGGCAAACAGAGGTTAAATGATTTGCCCAGGGTCACACAGCTAGTCAAATATCTGAGGCTGAATTTGAACTCAGATCAGAGCTGATGCTCTAGCTACTGAACTACCTAGCTGCCTTGGAAGGCAAAAAGTACAATTTTAGCACCCATGTTCCAAAATGATCCTTTTGGGATAATTTCTTCAATCCATGGATAGAACCCCCACCCAATGTGTCGCTTTTATTGATAGTCATATTAGAGACCCATAAACGGAAGAGCAAAATATTTCATTAAAACATGAAATTGTAAACAACAAGAAAGGTGATCAAATAATAAAAGCTTCTCTGCATGAATGTGCAAAGAGGTAGAAATCTCACCTCCAGAGTAATTATACTGTTATTTCCCTTCAATCCCTCCAAATTTCAGACGTGACGGGAGTGCAAAGTCACTTCATAACTCATAGCTGATGTGTACATTGCCTTTTGATTTTTAGAACCTTTCCCAAGACTCTCTCAGGTCAGGCTGGAAAATGACTGAAAGTTCTGTCTTCAACTCTGTAGTCATCATGATGGTCCAGATAGGATTCGGGACTTCATGTCCATCTTTTTTTTTTTTTTTATAGTTCAATTTTATTTTATTGTTAGGTCTGAATTATTTCCCTCTCAGCCACTCTTCTCTCTCCAATCCAGCACTCGGAAAGTAAAAAAAAAAAAAAAAACAAAGCCTGTTAAAAACAGATATCAAACAAAACAAATCCCCACATTGTCCATGTCCAAAAATCCATAAACCTTAGTATGTACTCTTAGTCTATAAGCTATGTGGAGGTGGGTAGCCTCTTTTCCTTTACCTTCTTCCTCTCCTATGACTGCCATATCCTCTTCCAAGTCTGCATTGACTGCTATAATTCCCATGTCTAATCATGGCTCTTCTCCCAGAAAATCCTGCATCCAGGAGATTTATCTCCTGTCCATGGGCACCTGAAACCATACTGGAGGATGCTCATTAAGGCAGAGACAATCTGTGTCTATATGACACATGCATTAACCCCAGTTTACCCATGGGAGAGCTGTATCTGAGAGGTTCAGGGACTTGTCCATAACAATACAGCTAGTTTTATCTAAGGCATGATTAGTGCCTACTAATGACACTGGTTAAGAAGAGTAAAGGATACAAAAGAAGTATTGATTCCTTCCTTCCAGAAACTGATAAGTCTTTGGGGAAGACAAAGCTCAGACACATGAAACAATTAGCAATGATACCATTCTAGAACAATGTAAAACAGTTTTATGGGGAAAGTTGACTAGGACAACATTGATGAGCTGATTCCCTACCCCTCCCATCCCCAGTTCAGGTGATGAAGTTACAGAAGGTTGAGGCAGCAAAGTATGAAGGTGTTAAATAAAGTGTCTACTGCAGAGGTGAGGAACTTGTGACCTGCTGGGTCCTCAGGTGCAGTCTTATTACTGAGTCTAAGTTTTACAGAACAAAAAATTTTATTAAGGGAATTTGTTCTGTGAAGTTTGGAGTCCATCCAAGGGCCGAACTTGAGGATCTAGAGGGGCACATGTAGCTTTGAGGCCAAAGGTTCCCTACTCGTGCACCCTATGACTTCTTTACAAGATATGGACAAGTTTTTCAGTCCAACTTAATGGAAGTAAAGAGTGAGACTAGCCATTGGCTAGCCAAATAAGTGGTCACACCCCTGGTGATAAATATCAAGATACTCTTTCTAGAGCTTCAGTTGAAGCAGGAGATAGATCAGAGGGATATAATTTCTGTCAGGAGAGAAGAGAGCTGGCTTTGGAGAAAGAATCCTGTTCTTAAAAGGGAATCTTTCTTTGCCTTTTCTCTTGGGCGTTTACCCCAGGGCAGCAGGGGTTTCCTCTCCTCCCTTTTTCTCCAATTACTTACAACATCTTCAGCGGAGCTATCTGCCCAGTAGGAGACATTGCACTGAGCAGGGAAGTAGGTTCAATCATTCAAGTCATGAGGCAGGAGGGGTTCTGTGAGTCTTCAAAGAGTTAGCCCTGGCTGTCAACCTGCCCCAAGAGTGCCATGTCTTCCAGGGGAGCAACATAAGGACATCACAAGAAGAAAAAGATCACTGAGGCCTGACTGTGCTGGAGGTGTGAATTGCCTTAGGCATGTGCTTTTCCTACTTGTATACCTCTCTGCTACTATACTCTTATATGCACTATGCACATTCTTCCTCCTGATGCTGTTTGTAGCTGTGAGAGAATGGGTCCCAGGTTTATGGAGGGAAAGTTGTGCTTCTGTAAATCTTCCTTTTTTTTTTTTTGTATGTAAGTTTAATAAAGGTATCATCTAGGATTCAAATGAAGGATACAGACAAAACATAACAGGCCATTACCTAATAGATAAGTGGTCAAGAAAAATGAATGGTTCTCAAAAGAACCCCCAAACTCTAGTAGTAAAGGGAAATGTAAATCAAAACTCTGAGGTTTTGCTTCTCACCCAACAAATTGGCAAAAATGACAGAATAGTAGTAGTCAATGCTGGAAAAGATTGGAAGACTAATGCATTGTTGGTGGAGCTATGAATTAGTCCAACCATGCTGCCTTGTTATTTGGGATTATTCGAAGAGTGACTAAAACTTTTGATCCAGAGATTCGACTACTAGGCACATACATCAAGAGGATCAGTATCAAAAAAGAAAAGCTCCTCCATCAATTGGGGAATGGCTGAATAAATTATGGTATATGAATGTAATGGAGTACTATTGTGCCATAAGAAATGATGAACAAGAAGACTTCAGAGAGGCCTGGAAGGACTTATATGACCTGATGCTGAGTGAAAGGAGCAGAACCAGGAGAACCTTATGCACAGCAACAACCACAGTGTGTGAGAGTTTTTTCTGGTAGACTTAGATTTTTGTAATAACACAAGAACTTCTTACCAAAAAAAAAAAAAAAAATCCCAATGGTGGACCTCAAGGCAAAAAGCCTTCCACACTCAGAGAGAGAAATATGGAAGTCACTCACATAATGTAGCAGATCATGTTTGTGTATGTGTATCTGTTTGTGTATCATGTTCTGATTTGTTATACGGATTCTTTCATTTATCTTAGTCTGACTACACAGCATGACGATAGTGAAAATATACTCAATAGGAAAGTTTATGTAGAATCTATACAGAATTGTATGCAGTCGTGGGGAGGGAGGGAGGTAGTGGGGGGTGGGTGGGGAGGGATAAAATCGCAATTGTATGGCAGTGATTGTTAAACATTAAAAAAAATAAAAAAATTATAAAAAAAAAAAAAAAAAAAAGAAAAGCTCCATATGCAGAAAGACTGCTCTTTTTGTGGTAGCAAAGAACTAGAAACAAGGTAGATGTCCAATGATTGCAAAAGAGCTAAAAATATTGTGTCAGATAAATGCAATGGAGTATCACTGTGTGTGCTTAACTATGAATATACTGAGTGCTGAAAAGCATGGAAATAGCTGTGTACGGCAATGTAAGTAAAACCAAAAAAGTCCAATATATACAATGACTAAACAAAATAAGTAAAACTGGGTGTTTCAAAATTATGACTGCACTCGACCCCAAAAAAGAGGTAAGATACCTCTCTTCCAGTTTTTTGCAGAGGTGGGAGACTATGGATGTGGAATTTTTTCAATATGTTTGAGTTTTGCTGAACTTAATTTTTATTCTTTATTATAAAGGATGGCTCTCTGGGAGGCAGTAAAGGAAAAGATACACTGGGAGACAAAAATAACTTAAAAACAAAGGATAGCAATAAAACTATTTTGTAAAGTAATCCAAGATCAGTTATCAACCTTAGTGGCAAAGAAATCATTTTTTAATGACATATAAAAGCAAAGTTTCAGATTTCACGATCTAAACACTTCTGTGTACATTTTTTTTTTATTTTTCCTTATAGAGCAAAAAAAAAAAAAAACCCTGCAGGAATACAAGTTCTGTTTAGATAAACACTTATATCTAAGAAATTATAAAAATATGACATCTTTCTTTTTTAGAATGGGGCTAGTTAAAATCTGAAACAGGCTATGGTGAATCTTTATCAAACATATTTGCCAAAAGTGCAAGAACATGTAATGATGGTACAGTTCAATTGCTGAAAACTGCATCAGATAAATCACTGACAGTCAGAAAAAAGTTTGGTGCAGCTAACACTGATCAAACAAAAAGAATGGAGAACCAAATGAAGGATGGAAGACAAATACTTCGTGTTTCAGCCAAAGTAACTGGGGAAGGCAAAATATGGAAACAAATGATTTTCCTTCAAAGTCCATATTCTGAACAGACACGTCCATGTGATATTTTTCCAGGCCTTTAAGATTCTACCAGGCCAGACCCTTTGCTGCTTTTGCTGCCTTCACTTTGTTTTTCCCTTTTCCCCGTTTTGCCTTTAGTTTTTTCCTTTGCCTAGGGTGCATCCAAAGAGGGTACTGTCCATGTTCATCTAAAAGACTCTTTTTGTTTCTTTTAACATCCACTTCCATTTTCGATTCACCCTCTTGATCTTTCCCCACAGAGTCTGTTTTCTCTTTGATTTTTTCAGGTGCCACCACAGTTGCTATGTCCTTTACCTCTTCCATTAAAACATCACCACCTATTTTAAGTATACTTTTTAAGCGACTAAGCTCCTTCGGTGCATTTTTCTTTCTCTTTTCTGCCCGCATCTTCCTTTTCCACTTACTCCGTAGGCTTTTTGCCATTTTTACCTGGAACTCGTGGCCCTCGGAGCCCACGGCGAGAACCACTTCCGCCCGGCGAGCTGACGCACTGGATTCTCGTAAATCTTCCTAATAATGATAGTTAATAACTAGTTCCTAGTTCCATGTTAGTAAATACCTTTACTTTTGAGCTAATTATGCAACTGGCTGATTATTAAAGATAAGTGCACCATTGGGGGCTAGAATTTTTGTCCAGAACCACATAATAACTTGAATCTAGGGTAGTTGATTACTTTGGGAACTAATCAGTAAGACTGAATTTTGGGAGGTTCTCAGGGACTACTATCCCACTTCCTCCCCACCAACTGTATTTACCAATATCATTAATCCATTACAATCAAACTCTCACTTCTGTGGCATAAAATCCAATAGTAATGCTATTTGTTTGTCTGGACCCAATTGTAATGTAGATTTATCCAGCATTCACCTCCTAGTAGCAATGGATGAGTAACTATAGGGAGATCTTCATAGTATTACAGATCTGGAGCTAGAAAGGATCTTACAAGCCATATATTCCTTTTTTTTTTTTTTGCTTTAAAGATCAGAAAAAGGAGGCTCAGCAAGGTTAAGTGACTTGCCCAAGGTTACACAGGAAGTAAATATCAGAGGCAGAATTTGAACCCAGGTCCTTTGATCTACAGAGAGTGTTTTTTTCTTTCTCTGACCAAAACTGAGAAGCTTGTAAATGATTGACTTGTTTTAAAGATCATTTAATTCTTCAAAAAGTAAAGGAAACAATGAAAGAGAATTCTGGGCCTGCTTTTGACCAACATGAAAATCTTCCTCAGTGAAGGAAAATGATCAGAACTCTGGAAGAAAGTGAGAATGCAGTGTTTGTGATAGAGGAGAAGAAGAATGTTGGGAACAGCCTAACACACTCTGGATTATGGGAGAGTAGATTTTAAAAGATTCAGAGAAAGGATAGGTGAGACATCATGGACTCAAATTCTATACAGCACCACTGCGTATCTTTGACTGTTCTGGAGTTGTCATCACCTGTGCTGTGGCTCTGATTTTCCCAGCACTTCTCTGGTTCATCATGAACAGCTTGAATTAAAAGACTCACCACGAACCACAAATATTTGGCATCACATGGACCAGAATGTGACACTTGAGACTTGTTCTGAAGGAAGCAGAAAAGATTTAGGATTTCTGGGTTTTGTCCCCTTCCATATTCTTGGGTTTTTTGTCCCTCCCTTTCATCTCTCCCTTGCCCCCCCACCCAGAACTGCTTTTGCAAAGAAGATTGTCCAATAAAAGTCCTATAAGCATTTACATTGGTGAAAGTCCTTTAGAATATCATGGGGGGTAGGGGAAGAACAAAGTAAAAAAAGCGTACGGTAGAGAAGAAAAGACAACTCACAAGAAGAAAAAGAAAAGATGGACTATTCTCAATACAACAGGTATTAATCATACAGATTTTCTTGAAATGAAAATTTATTTACATATCTTGAATCCTCTTACGTTCTGCTATACACGACATGCTTTTTTTCTTTCTTACTTTGTATTTAAGTTCCAATTTATAAGTTTATGTTATGTTTTTGTTTCTTTCTCTATTATGTATTTGTGTTCTGGCCTGAGTCTAAAATAAAACTTTAAAAAAATGATTAATGGGACCTTGCCACCAGTGGGTGGCATGTGATAGGACCAGGGTTTCCCTGACATATCTTCTCTTCTGCCATTTACAGTATGAGAAGGCTTTACCTAAAAAAGACAAAGCTTCCCCAGATTCCCAGCACAGCTTCCTCCCCCCACAGCTTTCTCCCACCCCCCACATACCTAGACAACATGGGCTAGGTAGACCCAGGACAAAGCGGTTCCTGACATCTGATTGGCTCCCTGGTTTCCTTGATGCAGTTTCCTGGTCATCTAGGGACATAAAAGTCCTAGCCACATGATGTCTAGGTTTCTTAGACTTACTGAATGCCTAAGACCACAAGAGTTGTCATACCCTGATGACCTAATAAGTGGAAGGAAGGAAGTAGGAAAGGAAAGAGGAGAGAAACAAAGGAAAAAAAAAAGAGGTAGTAGAACTTCAGATACTCATAGAAGAAGATGCTGAATAAAAACATTCTTTCTTGCTGTTTGTTCATTTGTTTCCACCTTGTTAGGCTAGGTGGTACAGTAGATAAGAGCACTAGGTCTGGAGTCAGGAAGACCTGAGTTCAAATGTGACCTCAAATACTTACTAGCTGTGTGACCCTGGGCAAGTCACTTAACCTTGCCTCAATTTCTTCATCTGTCAAATGATCTGTAGAAGGAAATGGCAAACCCCTCCAGTATCTTTGCCAAGAAACCCCTAAATGGGTTCATGAAGAATTGGACATGATTGATACAAATGAATGACAACAAAGTCTAAGGATTTTATTTAAGATTTTACTCCTTTTATATTTACGTTTTTATTCAGTCATTAAATTATAATAGAATTATTTCAAAGACATGCACAGAAGATAGAAATCAGTCAACCAGTATTTTTTAAGTGCCTGTTAGATGCCAAGTACTCTACTAAGTGCTGAGAAAGCAAGGACAGGTAATGGAAAAGGAACAAGAGTCCTGGTCCTTTAAGAATATTGTCAAGAATTATAAAACAAAGAAGTTTCAAAGCT
Source organism: Notamacropus eugenii (assembly GCF_028372415.1). NCBI lineage: Eukaryota > Metazoa > Chordata > Mammalia > Diprotodontia > Macropodidae > Notamacropus > Notamacropus eugenii. Next base: position 304,991,823 of record NC_092873.1, read on the forward strand.
AAGGACAACAAAGCTATGACGATTTCAAGAGGAAGCTCAAAGGAAGAATGGATTCACTGTTCAGAGTAGATAGGATAATAAGACAAAAAGCACAAATACTCAGTTATTTTGCATTTGTTTTCTCTTTGTAATAGATAGGTTAACAGGGAGTTGAAACCCAAAATGAATGAGAAACTTTAAGGGAATGAATTCAGGTCACCAGGCCGCGGCAACGTACCTACTGGAGTGCTAGAAGAACTGGTAGATCTAATCGCTGAGCCACTGGCAATGATCATTTAAAATCTGAGTAATATAGAAATGCTGTAGGACTGCAGAAGCACAAATATTCTGATTTCCGATGAGGGTGAAAACTGTAAGAGTTGAGACACTTGACTTTAATTCATGATGAAATTATAAAACATAATTCCCTTTAGGGAAATTTAGAAAGGGAAACATTGATCAGTAGGAGCTAGCATAGCTTCATCAATAATTGGTCAAGCCAGTCTAACTTCATTTCCTTTTTTGACAGGGTTCCTTGTCTGGTGGATCAGGAAAATCTTGTAGACACAAAATATCCAACTTTCAGCAAAGTATGGATCAAAATCTCTCAAGTTATCCTTCAAGGCAAAATGGAGAGATGCGCATTAGATGTTAGTGTAGTTACATGAATATGTAATTAGATGAATGACAAAAATCAGTCATAAATGGGTCAGTATCAACTTAGATGGAGGTCTCTAGATGAGTGTCTAGGGATTTCTCTTTAACCATTTAACATTTTTATCAACAAAAGCATATCCATGGAAGGTGGAAGCATAGATGGCATGCATATGAAATCTGCAAAGCGTACAAACCTGGAAGGATCAGTTTAACAAGGTACATGACGGAGTCAGGATCCAGAAAGATCACACTGACAGTTCAGTATAATGACTGAAATGGAAGATGAAATTTCATTCCTCTTCAATGGACTTGTGACATCACCAACATGGGTACTCCTACCAATTGTGTGAATTACAACCCATTCATGCCTTCTAATCCTGTGGAACACTTGTCTGTTTTCCCATAAATCATCTACAGGGTATCCAAACAGGGTATCAAGAGCCTTCCTGACACTATGTAGGCACTAATGATGTATATGTTTTATGACTAATTTTTTTATAAAGACTATCAAGAAAATGTCATCAACTACTACACCTATGTCCCCATTTCTACAGAACTTTTACGAAAATAAATGGCTTTCTTTAAGAAAGAGGAAAGGAAAGTTTTTATCAGTGTTCTTCTACTGTGGACCACAGTCACATAACTAACCAAAAGGCATAGGAAATAGAAGATCCCACTGTGTTTATCCTTTAATGACTATAAAAAGTTTAGTAGAGTGAAATGCCACCTTAAAAGGTCTCCTCCAAGGTGTTTTCCATTCTCATGTTAAAATACTGGAGTTCTTGAAAGATGCAGCAACAGAGATAATCTTGTTTGACTCTTCATTTATTACCATCAAGCAAAGCATAAAACCAGGGAGACATATGCTCATCAAAGATATGAGGCACTGTTATGGAATCCAAATGGAAGGATTTCCCATAGATAATGAAGTTCTCTAAATGCTCCTAAATGAGATCCAAAATCACTCATAAGAGATTAACCTAATTATCCAAGAAGAAAAGACCAAGTATGTGAAAAATGCCTATAGTCCAGACTATGGTAAGTAGTTGATTGGGCAGCTGCTGCATTAGTGTTTGTGTGTGTATGTGTATAATTATATGCAAGAGATTCAGTTTTTTCTTTTTGTATGTGTGAATATATGTATATATACTCACAGTTAGGTATATGCACACACATATGTACATGTCATGGATAGACCATGAAAATGATTAAGGAACTGGATCATAATTCTATTTGGGAAATTGAATGATGCTTTTAATGATCCCAAACTTTCCAGAAACAAATAAAATACTCCTTATCTTTTGAACACAAGTATTTTTCCATTTAGATGTTATGTTGGGCATTCTCCATCACAAGGGCAAACATCAGTAGTAAGGATATATTGTCCTATTTTATTCCTTGATTGATGATGACAATAATCTTAGGGTCAAAGTTATTTTTGTTTACGTATCTTTTAAAATTAAGAGAAGGAAATGACTGGTTGAAGGAGAACATTTTGCTATACTGAATCAAATTGTCTTTTATAGTTGACAATTTATCCAGACAAGCATAATGGGATCTCCTATTTTCTGAACGTTTCATTCAATTGTGTTACTGTAAAGATGTGGTCTGCTGTAGAATATGATTTCTGAAAGTTTTCCTGTTTCCTTTTCAAATTTTCATCTAAAAGGCCTTTGATATGTATATAGATTGTTCTCAAAAAGATTTTGTAGAGATGAGAAAGTAGGCATATGAATCAGTTGTTGCTGATATTTTTCAGTTGCTTTTCGGGGAATAAAAGTATCTGTAATTTCCCCCTCAAATGTCTGACATCCTCCCCTATTTCAGATATCTTGAGAATCCCAATTCCCTTAAAATTGTGTTGTCTATAGTATGGACCTTCTATATTTATTATTTTGATCTGGTTCAATTGCTCTTATTTTTTTTGTTAAAGTAATTTCTACATTCTCATGCCACACGTTGGACACTATGATGTAAGAATCTAAATGTGGTCATTCCACTGTCATTAATAGAGTTTGTTATGGAAATGTTGACATATGTTTTCCATTTCCAATCTATTTATTGTGCCTCTTCCAGTTTTATCCTTACACGCTCTTAGGATGGTCTGGCTTAATTGGATCCCTCACAAAGTCTTTTGTAAACTTGCTTTTCCTTTTCCTTTTCATTGTTTTTGGAGGCAATATAATTCCCTACAATATGCCTCAGTAAGACTGTACAAAAGTACATGCTAAATCAGCATTGCCCTTGGCTGCTGTAACTGTTTGGCAAGGAGAACAAGTGCTGCTCACTGAAGTGGTTTCTAGGTTCTTTATGGCCTCTGCATTGTGGCAATGGATTTTCATTCATTAAAACTTCCATAGGAAATGATAACGATCAATGCTGATGTCTGCTCCTTTATCCATTTCCCATTTGAGGACCATTAATAGCTTGTTTAAGTAACTTACAGTAGAAATGTTTTAACTGCATGGATTATCTTCTCTTTGTCTTCATTCTCTTTTAAGAGGGTATCAATTTTTATACTTGCTTTAACTACTCAATTGACTGACTATATACAACTCATTCAGAAATGACTTCCATAATAACTAGTTATTTCCTATCTATTAAAATACAGTCAATTTTTACATCTTACATAGAGCTTGCCATACTCAATACTCCCTAAAGCTCTCCTTGAAGAAAGCATTAATGCTGTCTAGGCATGAAGCTTCTATTTAGTCTACAAGTTTTTGGCTTCTTTTGTTTCTCAGTCTTTTGTCATATATCCCATCAAAATTTTCACCATCCTCCCTGTGCCCATTTCTGTACTGAAGTCACTGAGTATTGTTGATTTAAATTAGAAAGTGTTATTGAGTTCTTCAGCAGTTAGGTGGCACAGTGGATAGAGTACCAGGCCTAGAGTCAGGAAGACTCATCTTCCTGAGTTCAAATCTGGCCACAGATTCTTAGTAGTTGTAAGACCCAGGGCAAGTCCCTTAAAACTCTTTGCCTTAATTTCCTCATGTGTAAAAAATGAGCTGGAGAAGGAAATGATAAATTGCCAAGAAAACCCCAAATGAGGACATGAAGAGTCAGACACTACTGAAAGAACTAAACAACATTAAATTGTACAGAGATTCAAAAGAACTTTAGGGTTAGAAGGGATTTTGGTGGTCATCTAGTCCAGCCAGGACCCCAAAAAGGAATCCTCACTACAACACAGACAAATGGTCATCCATCCTCTTCTTGAAGATCTTCACTGAGAAGGGACCAACTCTATTCCGGGGAGCACAAGTGAAGGGGATTCAGAAGTCCAGGAATTCAGGTTGGTGTTGCAGCCTGTCCAGCAGAAAGACCCTGAAGATCCAGGGATACAAAGTCAAGCCTAACATAAACCAATACCCATACCAGCTTTGGACATGAACTTGGTAGGATTAATGTTATATAGGAAATAAACTAAATTCTAGGTCTACTCTACCCCCCAACCAGGGGATGTAGGTGGTACAGAGGGGATTATGCCCTGTGGTGTTGGAAGAGATTTTTGTACATTTCTTCTTGCTGTATCTCTGAAGTAAATATTCCTTTGTAAAAAATAATCTGTTAAATGGTTAACTGAAATTGGCATTCTACTCCCCATAGGGTTCTCTGTTACTCTGAAGTAGCTGAGGATTCTTTTTCCTTTACCATTGGCTCAAGCCTCCAGTAGCTGTGTTTCCTCTTCCTTCTTTTTTGAGAGGCCCAGTGACTAGTACCCCAATTTTAGTTATCCTCCACTGCCATAGCCTTCAAAGGTAAAATTTATACACACATATGTATAAGGTTAAAAAAAATTACCAGAATTTTTAGGATTGGAGGGGACCTCAGGGACCATGACATTCATGCAAGTCATCATCTAACCTGTTTGAAGTATTCAATGAGGGGGAATGTACCACTCTCACACAGCCCATTCTACTTTCGGATAGCTCCAGCTATTAGGAAGTTTTTCCCGACATCCAGCCTACATTTACTCTTTGCAACTTCCACCCACCACTCCAGGATCTGGGACCAGGACCACTGCTCCTTTGCTTTGGGATCAAACAGAACAAATACCCCTCTCTCTCACGAAGCCCTTCAAATATCTGAATTTAGCTCTCCTGTCTCTCGGAGAGCCCCACCCCTAGTTCTCTAGGCTGAACTTTCCTAGTTCATTCAACTAATCTTCAAATGACATGAACTCTAAGTCTTTCACTATCATGGCTTCCCTACTCCGGGTATTCTCTGCCTCTTCAATGTCCTTCCTAAACTGTGGTTCCCAGAAACAAACACAATATTCTACATGTGATCCGATGAGGGAAAAGCACAAAAGGACTCCCATTTCCTTATTCCTGGATATTGTGCCTCTCAAGGAAGCCCAAGATGCTATTGGCATTTTTTTAAAGTGGGCGCATCACATGCTAACTCATGTTGAGCTTATCGACCACTAAAATGCCTAGATCTTCCCTGCTCGTGCCCTCCCCCCCACTCTGACAAAATGCCATCCAAACTTGCTTCCCCTGGTTTATACATGGGAAGTGAATTTTTTGAACCCAAGGTTAAGACTTTACATACCCTACTCAATTCTTTCTTTTGAGATTTGGCCCAGTACTCTAGCCCAACAATGACTGTCATCTAATGTGTTAGATAACCTTCTGTGCTCTGTGCTATCTACAGATCTGAGGAGCACATCCTCTAGATCTTAAAGTCACTGATAAAAATGTTAAATAGCAGAGACCAAGTATAGATACCCGAGGCACTGTGCAGTAGACCTCCTGCCAGGTTGGCACTGAACAATTAATAACAACCCTTTATTACTAGTTATTCCAACCATTTCCAAACGCAGCTCTTAGTATTATAGTCTAGTTCACATTTCTCCATTTATTCCAGGAGAATAGTGAGAGATGCTGTATCAAATGCTTTTTTAAAATCTAGGTCAACTCTATCTACAACATTCCTCTGAACTATCAGTTTAGTAACCAAATTTGTCTGGCATGATCAGCTCTTGATGAAGCTATGCTGGGTCTTTGTAATCATCATAACAATTTCATAAGTACAAGATGGAGGACATGAGAATAGCTAACACTCTGAAAAGATCTGGAGAACTTAGTGGACTAGTTCAATAGTATAGTACAGTAAGCAAAAATCTAGTCCAACCTTAAAACTGTATCAAGGGAAGCTCACTATTCTCTTTAGAACATTTATTCTTTTTCAGTCAACTTCTCACTTCTCAGCTCCTTAAAAGAAGGCTTCCTACAACTCAACTGAAAAGGCTTTCTCCGAAGTGACCAATCACTTTTTAAGTTCCAAATTAGATTTCCCCTTCTCATTCTGCATCCTTCTTGACCTCTCTGAAATTTCTGGCACATTTTCTTGGCTATTCTTGCTTGATATTCTTTCCTCTCTTGGTTTCCATGACACTGATCTCTCCTGGTTCTCCTCCCACATAACTGACTACTCTTTTTCAGTCTTCTTGGTTGGTTCCTGATCTATCTACCTCCTACTTCCTAACCATGGTTGTCAAGGCTCTATCTTGGGCTCTCTTCTCAGTTTATATACTCTATTCCAAGGTGATCTCAGCAGGCTTCAGCATATCATCTCTAAGTAGATGCTTCCCAGATCTGAGTCTACCCCTAAAAAAACCTCCTGAACTTTAGTCTCATACTACCAGCTGCCTGTTGGACATCTCAGCCTGGGTGTGTCATCAACATATCAAATTTCCCATTTCCAAAGCTTATCTTCTTCCCTAAATCTAGCACCTCTCTTCATTTTCCTATTTTTCTTAAGAGCAACACCACTTTCCTAATCACATAGGTTTGCAACCTCAGAATCATCCTTGACCCTCCCTTTTCTCCATTCTTAACAGTTAACCAGTTATCAAAGTCTTATAGATTCTATCTCCATAATCTCTCTCCTATCTCTCCCTTTCTTTCCACTCACACAGCCACTGGCTCCAGCTCAGTCCCTCAGTATTTCTCATTTGGACTACGATAGTCTCCTGAATCACACTGCTTCCAAAATTCTCCTTTCTCCAATCAATTGTTGATACAGAATAATCTTCCTTAAACATAGGTATCTTCATGTTGCTACACAAGTCAAGTCTCCAGTGAATCTCAACTGCCTTTAGAATAAAATAAAAACTCTTCAGCTTGGTATGTAAGACTCTACAATCTGGTCCCTACCATTCCTACCTTATTTTACATTACTCTCCTTCACTCCCAACAGTAAACAGAGATTTTTGTATAAAAACTATCCATAGAAAGGATTATCACAAACAATGGCGCTCACACATGGAAAATGTGTGGAGGAATAACTTAGAACTCGAGCGCCCCAGGGCTCCCGTTTCCTCTCCTGATTTCACCTAAGGGACTTCCTACTGGGCAAGAACTTTTCACTGACAACATTGCTCTTTCGGGCTCACAGGGCTTGCTCTTGGTAAGAAACATTGTTCCACCAGTTGATTGTAGTCTACTCCTTACTTGAGGTTCTGGCTCAGCTGAAGTACTTGGTTAGCGCACCTCTACGCTCTTTCATAAAGAACCAGAACCAGAACCCTTTGCCTAGGATGAGCAATAAGCCCTCCAATTCTGTCTCTCATGATCTTGGCTCTGAGGTCTTCCAGCTTTCAACCAGCAGGACCCCAGTTCTCGGCACCACTCTTTTCAGTTCTTTCTACAAAGAAGGTTGGGGTTTTTGAAACAAAATTCTTGAATTCTCAGCTCAGGCCCCAAGTGTGAGAGTGAGAGAGAGTGTGTGTGTGTGTCTTTGCTTGTGTGTTCCAGAGGTCAAGTTACTTTCCCAAAGTCACACAGTAAGAGATGAGTCAGAACTCAAATCCAATGAACAACATTGCTGCCCCAAAAAGAACTTAGACTTGGTTAGATTGGCCCCAGAGCAGTAACTCTAGGAGTACAGTTGAAAGTTTTAGAAAGGCCCCAGAGCAGTAACTCTAGGAGTACAGTTGAAAGTTTTAGAAAGGCAGGTATGTTCCACCAGAGGAAAGACTTTCTAACAACCAGAGCATAATACGGAATGGCTTAGGAAGTGGTAATTTCACTCTCACTGGACCTCTTCAAATGTTAATTGGATAAATATTTCCAGGCAAATGTTGAACCTCTTAATATTTGATTGGTTGAGGTACAGTCTCACTAAATAAGAGCCGAAGTCTCTTCTACCTCTTGGATTCTGTGCTGCCCCAATCCCAGCTCTCTTGGATCATCCCTATGCCCTCTGCAAAGGCTTCTTCCAGTGGCACAAGCCATTTTCTCAACACTCTCTCTACTTCAGTGGCACATCCCAAATCCTCTTCCATTTATAACATTGTTCCTATCATACCAACAACCTTGTTTTACCTAAAGTTGTGTTTTGGGGGATACAGTTAATGATATTAGTGGATACAGCAGTACTTACTGTCAAAAGCAAAAGAGAGCATGACCAAGGTACCCATTATGGTACAGCCAAGTATTATCCATTGTGTAGAAAGAGAAGATCAATGCAATAGAGTTAGTTTCATGGAAAGATGAGACTAGAACTGGGTTCTATACAGAATGAGAAGGGCATTTCACATAGTGGAAATATATAAGGAGTAGTGAATGCAAAGTTGGACATGCATGGATGGGATGAAAAGGATCTCAGAGATCATCTGGATCACAATTCCCCAACTTAACTTATCTCTGGAGCTTTACTGAATCATGTTGACAGAACTTATAAATGCTGGTCTGGAGCTACTTTGGATTATCGAACACCTACAGAATAAAAGGTTGGGGAAATCTGGGAGCAAAACAGAGATCAGGAACAGTGTGAAGGAATATGGTTTGTATGCTAGACCAAAAGTACATGTAGGGGTAGCACAGTGTTTATGTGTTGTGGAAAGATGGAGATAAAAGTGGTGAGAAGGGGCTGTGTGAAGATAAGGATATATGAAAAAGGATGGTATCATGCATGTGATGGCGATAGTTACCCAACTCGGTGGATGGAGTGGGGAGAACTTACATGGTTGTAGTAAAGTGGACCAACATTTGAGGTGAATGAAGCGTGAGGTGTGGAGTGTGGGAGATGAAAGATGGGGTCAGCATGGAAATGTCAGCATGCCAGCCTTCATCAGCATCAACATTTTTTTTCATTAAACCCTTATTCTTATTACAAGGAAGTTTTGGGAAATGCTGATGTAATCCAGTACCTTTATTTTAAATAAGAAAAAACTAAGCACAGAGAAGCTAATCAGTTTCCTCAAAGTCACACAGTGAGTTGGCTAAAAGGTAGTATAATGGATAGAATGCTGGATTTAGATTGCACCAGACTTGAATTCAAATCCTGCCTCTGACATTTACTAGCTGTGTGACCATGGAAAAGACACTTACCTACATTGAGGTCTAGTCTCATCTGCAAAATGGAATAATAATATCCTTAGTACTTATCTCACAGGGTTGTTACAAGGATCAAATAAGACTGTCTACATAAAGCCCTCTGCAATCCTTAAAATACTGTATAAAGGTCAGCTATGATACAGTGGAAAAAGTGCCAGCTTTGGATTCAAAGGCCTTATGTCAAATCTTGGTTGCCATTTCTTACTTATGAGACCTTGGGCAGGTCACAGCCTCTCTGGTCTCTACTTCCTCAGCTATAAAATGAGGGAGTTAAGACTAGAAGACCTCTAAGTTCTAAGTAGACTTTCCGGTTCTAAATATGATTATATTTGTGATTCCATGCTCATGATTCCATTATTATTATTATTATTATTAGTAGTAGTAGTATTACAGCACTTTAAGGCTTGTAAACCATTTTCTCCACAACCATGAAACAGGTGGTAAAAATACGACTGTGTCTATTTCACAGAGAAGTAAATGGAGGCTTTGAGAGGTTGTGACTAACCTGCAATTATATGCCTAGTAAATGTCTAAACTTGAACTCAGACCTAAGTCTCCTGACTCCAGCTCTTTATCCACTAAACTGTGGTTGGACAGGTATAGCAGGTTCTTTAGTAAAGAAGCGACAATGAAAATAAAGTGCTTTGTACTTTGTTGTTCTTGTTTAGTTGTTTCAGACAACTGACTTTTCGTGACCCCAGCAGGGGTTTTCTTGGCCAGGACACTGGAGGGGTTTGCCATTTCCTTCAACAGCTCATTTTTACACATGAGGGACTGAGGCAAACAGGATTAAATGACTTGCCTAGGATCACACAGCGTCTGAGGCTGGATTTGAACTCATTTAGATGAGCCTTCCTAACTCCAGGACCAGAGTTCTGTATCCACTCGCTTTTTTTGTAATTTACAAAGCCCTTTCACGTAGAGGATGAGAAGTGGTTTCCCATTCCCCCCTCCTTATCTCTCCCCACCCCAGCCGAGAATGTAATTAATAAAAATAAAGAGCAGGTACAGATAACAAGTTGATAATAGATATTTCTTCCTGGATGATGTATATAAGCCCTCCCAAACTGAACTGAAAGAGGAATTTTGCCACTAGTTGGGAAAACACTGGCCATGACCCCTAGTGGCCCTTAAAAAACTAGGTTGATAGCTTTTCAGTCAGTTCAGGAAAGAGCCAGCAATTGAGGAAGAGCACAACCCTTGAGAGGAAGAAGGGGAAGAAGACATTGTTCTTCTTCCTTACCCCAGTGGTCACAGTGCTTTGTAAGGGAGCTACTGGGTTCATCAAGCAGAGAGCAGTAGTCATCAGTCTGAGAGAGCTCATGGCTCAGTTGAGATGCATCCAGTGGGGATCAGATATACATTTTCTATGGACACAATGTAGCAGAGTATAACATTCAAGGCTGGAAACAGCTTCAAGGAGGGTGACCTCTGGCAGCAAAGAAGAGAGTCTACTATTGACTTTTGAGAAATAACCCTGGCAGTTGAGAGTTGAATTGTGGAAGGGAGGATGTACTGCGAGTCCAATTGCCCATCAGAGACAATGCATCCATGTGGGAACAGCACAAGGGAGGCCTTAAACTGCCTTCAGTATGAGATGCCTTGGCCACATGTGCTACCTATGTATGTATACCTATCATGCATCCATCTTCTGCATCTATTGGTGAAAGAGTGCTCTTAGGTTTGTGGGAGGAATGTTTTGTAGCTTCTGCCTTTACCATCCCATCTTAGAAAATGTTGTTGCTCTGTGCCAATTGTTTCTACTGGCTAACTGTTAAGGCAAGTTCACTATTGGGTGTTTGTGAATTATCATTTCAGGAGTGCAGACCCACTGGCACCTTAGGACCTGAAAGGAACAGCCATCCTCTGGGTACGCAACCTCACAATTCAAGTACAAGTTAGAAGAGTCTCCAAGACTACACATAGAGTATTTACACGTTATTTTGTTTGAGCCTCACAACAACCCTATCAGGCAGGCAGGGACCACCTGGAATTACTGTTTTTAGAAAAAGCCATTGTATGAAGAGACTGGTTAGGAGACTACAGCAGTAGTCCAGACATGAGATGAGGAGTCTGATAAGGAGAGGGGAATGGGAAAGAGGTACTTGGAAGAAAGAATGGCAGGCAGGGGCTGTTGAGAGTTTGATTCTTAAGAGAAGAATCAAAAGACAGAATCAGAAAAAGGAGCTAAAGACTTTCTCTAACAGTGCTCCCTTTCTTAAACTCTTATAATATTCTGAACCATACTACCATAAATCCTTGGTTACCTAGAACCATAAAAGAATACATTTTTCTGAATATCTTTGTCTCTATAGCCCAATTTTTCAAATTACAAAATGTATCCCTCTAATCTCAAAACTTACAAAATTGACTTAAGATACTAGGAATGTTTAGAGAAGGATGGGTTGGGGGGGGAAAGAGGAAGTGAACATGTATGAAAACTGTCTCCAAGGATCTGAATAAAATTCTTGCATAGAATACAAATTGTGGATGGCCTAGAGGACCTAGTTTTTAGGCCCTACAGAGTGTGGCTCCCATCTTATTCCATATTATTCCTCTCCCTAGACTCTCCGTTCCAAATAAAATGGACTACCAGCTGTTCCCCAAAACTGATGCAACATCGGCCTCCTCCATACACAACTGTGAACACTCCCTTCTCACCCGTCCTTACAATTCTTATCTTCTCACACTCAGCTTGGCTGAGGTTGTCACTGGAACATTCCCTGACGCCCAGTGCTCTGAGGACAGTTTGCCTGTTCTTAACTCTGCACTTATCACTCCCAATTTTGTGCTACACTTACCTGGGTACGTCAATCCCTAGACCCAGCAGAATGTAATCTCGAGGACAAGGACAGCGTCTTTTTTTCTCCTACTCAGTGCATTGGAGAATGTGTAAGAACGTTCAACAAATGAGACTCAAGGGCTCAGATAAGACTCTTGTTTTGTGAACCTCGTTTCTTGGTATCATGCTGACATCTGCTGACCATCTGTGGTCTTACACCCATGGTTCTGGTAGATACCGTGACTTCACTCCCGTAGAAGAGGTAAAGAACAAGGAAACATGTCCTGCTAATCCTCAGGGGACTAGAAGCCTAAGCCCATCCCATGTCCCTTCCTCTCAGAAGGTAACATGTTAGGAGAAGGACTAGAGCTGGACTAGACCCTGCTGGGCTCCAGCCCCCAGACTCCTCTCCAGTGAGCCTTAAGAACTGGTTTCTTCCTTTAAGGGATTCTGAGAATTAGAAGGAAGCTTATGCCCGCTCTGTTTTATTATTAGCCTTCCCTACAACATTCACTGTGTCTCTGCTTGGATACCTTCAGCCCTCCAGTTGACAAGGAGCCCACTGACTCCTAATGCAGAACACCAGAAATAAAGAGACATGGGCCTTGGGGAAAGTGGGTGAGCTAGACAGAAACAGACCAAGAGAATCAGAATACCTCAAAAAGAGGGATTGAGGGTTTGGTGTTTTTCCCCCAAAGAGGCTCACAAACTTTCTTCCTTAATCATTGGTAGGAGGCTCTTGTCCTTGGAGTTCTAGACCTCACTGTGACTGCATAAGTTGGGGGTGGGGGAAGAGAAGAGAGAAGAGGGAAGAGGGAAGGAGGGTGGGGCCGGAGGCGGTGCTAGGCCAAAGACTCTTGAAAGTTTCTTCATTCTCTGTCAGTTCTCCGGCTACATCCAAGGCAAGACTGGCCTCAAAAGGTGAGGGATGGGTCATGGGGCAATTTGGGGACAGGGCAAAAGGCAGGACTGGGCAGGGTGTTGATGCTTCCCTCACCTTAACCCTTGTATTTTGCAGGGGAAGCAATAACTCCTGGGAGACCTCTGGGGTACAGTGGAAGCAGAAGAGGGGTAACGACACAGATGGGGACAAAGGAATGGAGAGAACAAAAAAGGTCGAGGTGATGAGGGCCAGTGTGATGAAACACAGGGAGATCTTAAGAGATGAGTGAACAGTTAAATGGGATGAGAGGAACTAAGGGACCAGAGCGCAGGGGGGCTAAGATTGAGAGAACAGTGCAGACATGGATAGGGAGACAGGGAGTGGGGGTGGCAAGGATACAGATAAGAGGAAGCAAGGCTCACACAGCTCCTTCTGCTCCCAGGTACCAGGCGCAGAACTGAAAAGCCTCACGCTATACCAGGAGCAAAATTCCTCCCTGGATCCTGATTGCATGAATCCCGCTGGGGAGCTGGACTCCAGGTACCCACTTGTCCCACCTTTTCAGACACCCACTGTGAGGAGTGGGAGAGGGTGCGGCTGCTCCTCCCTGTGGTCACAGCCACATCCTGTAGAGGAGGGGAGGGGGAAGTAAGACGCAAAACCACCGGAGGAACCTGAGGCAGGGAGCCTAGTTTGGGGCAAATTCTAGGGCTGGATCAGCCTTCTGCAGGGCCCTGACTCCTAGCTTCTCCTGGTGCTGAGAAGAACACATAGGACCACCCCTGTGTCACCTGCTTTCATCCAGTCTACTCTCCCTTCCTTCCACAGTTTGCTTTCTTTTTAGGCTTAAGCTCATGGTGGGCTGGTTTCTCAGACACCCTTCATCAAGTCCCCTAGCCAACCCTTTCCTTGGCTCCTTTGTCCCACCCTTAGAGGTTCAGAGTCTCTAGAACAGAGCTCTGAGGTAGCAAAAATGTGAGGGCTCAAATGAAAAGACAGGGACCCAATGGGTAGGAAAGGGAGACAACTAAGAGGAGAAAGCCACCTGTCTCCCTCATAGGGACCTTGCAGCCTATCCTTTTGGTTGATATTTAACATGGACTTGGGTCTCTGCCCCCAGGGATCATGGAGCCCTTCAGCTCAAGAAACCTTGCCCTGCAGGCAGAGAAGAAACTCTTGAGCAAGTTGGCTGGGCGGTCAGTGGCACACCTCTTCATCGATGAGACCAGCAGCGAAGTGCTGGATGAACTTTACAGGGTGTCTAAAGAGTACACCCACAACCGGGGCGAGGCCCAGCGGGTCATCAAGGACTTGGTCAAGGTGGCCATCAAGGTGGCGGTATTGCATCGAAATGAGCAGTTTGGCCCTGGGGAGATGGCCTTGGCTGACCACTTCCGCCAGAAGTTGCGCCAAGGTGCCATGACTGCCCTCAGCTTCGGTGAAGTGGACTTCACCTTTGAAGCTGCTGTGCTGACCGCCCTGCTGACAGAGTGCCGGGACACCTTACTAGAGCTAGTAAAGCACCACCTCACACCCAAGTCTCATGGCCGCATCCGCCATGTCTTTGATCATTTCTCAGACCCCAGCCTGCTCACTGCCCTCTACAGTCCTGGCTATGCCCAGCACCTTAGTAAGATCTGTGATGGGCTGAGGAAGCTGTTGGATGAGGGAAAGCTTTGAGTGCTGGTTCCCTGGCTCCATCTATCCCAACAAGGTGGTGGACTCTGAACGGGCCATGGTTATCTAGACCTACTCGCCCACTTTAACCCCCTCCAGCCCCTGGCTTGGGTCTCCTTAGAGTGTGGTTGGCTCTGAGGACCTCTTGGGTGGGAAACAGTTGGGGTTCACAAGCCCTTCCCTCCCCTATGCCTCTGGCCACCAGGACAGGAAATGAAGCTGCCTGAAAAAGATGAAGTGAAAGTCGGATCTTCTACTTCCCCCTGATCTGGACACATGATATGGGGAAACCCCTTCTAGGAAGAAGGACAACAACTGCTGATGAGGGGAAAGGGGGATGTCAAACTCAAGGCCAGCCCAGTGACCAGTCCTGGAGACAGTTTGGATGGATGTTGGAAGCCTTGCTCCCAGAGAGGGGCAGGGCAGGGGAAGATACTCAGAAGGGGAAATAAACCTGCTAAAACATATACAGGGCTCTCTATGTTTAATCTCTGAAGTTTCTAACAACTTACTATCAACACAGGGAGAGGGGAGTGGGAAAACACATTTACTTTCCTCTACATCCAACATTAAATAACAAAATAAGGCAGACTCTTAGCCCCAAAGAGCCTCCCTATGCTGTTTTCTTTTCAAAAAGAGAAAAGTACACCTCAAGCTGGTGCTACAAACCACAAATAAATATTCAATGGAGAGAAAGAAAGGAACCAGGTCATGGAGGCAACGAAAAAACCCTCCAGTGCTCAGTATGTGTAGGGGGGAAAGGGGTGTACGTACACACACACACACACACACACACACACACACACACACACACACACACACACACACACACACGCATGCAGAACACAGGTAGTCAGGCCTGCTCTTTAAATCCTAAACTCACTGACTATCCATCAAGGTGGCCAGTGGCCACTGCTCCCATCTCTCTATCTACCCCAATATAAATCTCAGTGGAATAGGGCAGAAAAGTGGCATGGAGGGAAAGGATGAGCAAAATCTCTAATCTCCTGAGCCATGAGAAAGAAAAACAGGACCAGTCACGTCAAGGCCAAGTCCAGCATTTCACTTCCTGATTTGGGGGAGAAAGCTGGTACAGCATCTAGGGAAGCTGGCTTAGTACCTCAGTGCTGCACAGCAGAGGCTGGGGCTCAGACATACCCACACTACTGACGGTCCCCAGAGCTCCTTAGATGGGAGAGGACTACAGGAGCAGCCATCATGGCTGATCATTGCTTAGCCACCATCCCGAGAGCTGGGAGGACTCCCATCTCCTGCTAGAACAAAATGTAGCTAATAAATAGGATTCCAAAATAGCACCAAATAAATTAGAAAGGAGGGTGGGAGGGAGTGGGGGGACAGCTTCTAGAGATCACTCCACCCTATGGTAAGGCCAAGGAACTGTGACAGGAACCAGAGAGAGGAAGGAAAGGGATAGACAGAGCTCTCTGAATCTAAAAGATCCCAAGATCTAGTCACAAGAGTTCGGAAAGGATCTAATCTCAACCCTTCCATTCTTGCCTACAATTCCTCCCATAGCCCCATAGTCCCTGATATGACAAGGCCAGGTCAGGGGGATGGGATGAGATAGTGGATCCTCAACTTTCACCCCATCAGACAGCTTCTCCTTTACTGCTTCTCTTTTCCCAACAGTTTTGGGGGTATCAGAGTTTAAAGATTTCATCTTCCTGGTCCCGTAAGGTGGCTGCCCTTGTGGTTCGAGTCAGGGGTACAGGGCCCAATACTGCCCGTTGCTGCTTTCGAGGGGAAGCCAAATGGGGATGCACATCCTCCCCAGGTACACTGCAGGTAAAGACAAAGGGAAAAGTGATCAGGAAAGGAGGCAAGGAAAGAACAAATTCTTATGAAGCACATGTGCCAGGAAATGTGCCAAACATGGTACAGATTTCTCATTTGAAGGGGTAGGGGTTAGGGTGGGGGTGTGTGAACTAAATAGAGAGAGGGATTGTAGCAAGCTGCCCAGGTAATGCTGCCAAGTCTGCCCAAGGCTCAACTTGCCTTGCCCCTGGAAGGACAGAGCAGTAAGAGGAACGTGAAATCATAAGCCCCCGTCCACCATAGATGTATTCTGGCAGGGGCTAGCTCACGTTGCAACTGGAATTCAAATTTTGAGCTGGAAGGGGCCTTTGAGCACATCTAACCCAAGTCTTTGATTTTTCAAGAGAAAGAGTGTGGAGTCCTGCAGTGTTTTGGGACCAAGGCCTGACTTCCCATCTCCTGATGCCCAATTCTGTGCTCTTTCTGCTAGATCAAAGGCTTCTGGTGCAGGTCAGAGGGGCTGTTCAGAAATGCCCAAGACTTACCCACTCTCGCTTTTCTTCAGCTTCCTGACGGCAGCCTTCTTTGACAAACTGATCTGTGAGTCGATCTTCTTGAGGAAGTCAGTGGCAGAGAGGTCATGGCTGGGTCTAGGGAGGTCCTGACCACATCTGGAGGAAAGGCCTTCACCATTGGCTTTTTCCTCTTGTTTTTTCCTCAAAGCTGAGGGGGCTTCAGCTCCACCTTGACTCAATGGCATCTCTTTCTCTTTGTCTTCTTCCTCCTCAGAATCTAGCCCATTGAATAATCCCCGGGGTTCCATCAGGATAGGAATATAGAGAGTTTTCTTGAGGAAGATGGAGTCATTAGTATAAAGACGGTTAACACGCTTAATCTGTTCCATCTTGGGGGGAAAAAAGGTAGGGACACCAGATTAATAACAGCAATAGTAATGCAGCTCCCAATTTTATAATACTTCACATTTTAAAATCCATTTCTTTATTTGGTGTTAACAACCATCCTGAGCAATAGGGAGGGCAGTATCATCCTTGTTTTATAGATGAATATACTGAGGCCTACTTAGGAGATCATGACTTGCCTAAGAACACTGAAAAAATGAGTGACAAACTTAAACTCAGGAGTCCTTACTAATAAATCAGGAACCCTGAAATATGCACTATTAATGTTTACATGAATTTGTCAGCATTTTTGGATAATATATCTTGGTTAAACTGAGGCATAACACATTGGGAAGACAGCATTCAGAATCAAAGTCTCTAAGAATGTTCGTGTTAGGAGGGACCCATTCAGTCCAGCTACTGAAGCCTGAGATGTAACCAAGATATTTCTATCCTAGCACAAAACTATCCTAATGAACTTGAATAACAGATCGCTGGAGTCAGGGAGACCTGACTTGAATTCTGCCTCAGTCACTTATCAGACATGGGACCCTGAGGAAGTCACATTATCACTCTGGGTCTCTGATCCTCATCTGTAAAATGAGGTTAACACAGCACCTAATTCACAAAGTTGTTGTGAGAATCAAAAGGGATAAGAGAGTTCTAAGAGTTTTAAAATGCTCTAGAAATGCTATTATTATTAAAACCAGAGAACTCTGAATAACACCAAAGTTAATAATATCTTGAATTGGGAGGGCATACAAGCTGTCATTTTGTTTTTAGATTTTATAAAGATTTCACAACGATATGATACAGTTGTCTCCCCATAGGGGGAGGGAAAGGAACATCCCTGTTTGACTAAGGTCCAGAGGTTAGAGTCTGGACAGACTGATCATTAGCCAAGGCTCCGTATGCTCTCCTGGACCGTGGATACTTCTGGGGTGTGTGTGTTTTGTGATCCCCAGATGATTAGCTCCAAGCCAAAATCTGGTGGTAAACGCCCACACACTCCAGCTGTCGCCAGCCGGTCGGACAACCGGGTGCACCTCCCCACACCCCGGGGGGGGTCTTCGGGCCTCCTCCTCAGACACTGGAGGGCAGGGGACCAGAGACTGCAAAAAGGGGTGAAAGTGGGGAAGCAGGAAAACCTGGGTTCAAATCGGGCCTTGGCGGTTACTAGCGGGGAGACCCCGGCCAAAATCACTTCATGTGCCCCAGCCTCAGTTTCCTTATCTGTAAAGTGAGGATCACAATAGTCCCGGTCTAACACAGTTCAAGCTCTGAACACCACTGGCCACAGCCCCGGGATCCAGGGGAAGCCGCGAGAGTAGTCCACGTAAGCCCTCCCGGAAGGTGCCCCCGCCGTGCCCTCCGCCCACTCACCGTCACCCCGTACTTGAGCGCCAGGCCGGCCAGGGTATCCCCGGGCTCCAGCAGGTGCTCCACGCGCCGCTCGCGCACCGGAGAGCAGGCCGACTGTACCAGGCTGCCGTAAGACCGGGCCCGGCTCCCTCGCAGGAGTCCCGAGCCTCCCGGGGACGCCTGACGGGAGGGGGACGCCATGGCCTCGCCGGCCCAGCCCAGGTCCTGACCTCCGACCCTAACGCCCTCTGACCCCTGACCTTCGAGGAGCCTTTCTCAGCCCAGATCCCGGGGGCCTGCCTTCGCCATAGGCCGCCTACTCCCGCTTCGGGCTGCGGATCTCCCGTCCCGGTCAAGCCCGAATGCAGGGCCCCGCCCCTCCCGTCCAAGGCCCAGGCGCCGAGATCTACAGCAGCCGGTTCTGTCGCTGCCCGCAGCCGAGGAGTGAGAAGCTGCTGGGGGCCTAGAGGAGTCCTGGCGAGCACGGCTGGGCCAGCTCCCCACCCCGCCCCGGGTGGAAGCTCACGCCACTCATGCAGGATCCGGAACCAGGAGACAGCCCCGAACCCTCCAGTTTAAGGGGCCTTACAGACCCCCCCAGGGCTCTGGAGATACTGAGAAAGACTTGAATTCCCAGAGAGCCGCGGGGCTCCAAGGCATCCTGGGAAGTGTAGTCCTTCCGCGAGGCCAATCAGAAGGAGCTGCGGGGCAGGATGCTCTCGCATTCCCGGAAGCATACGCCACGGAAGTAAGAAATCAACCAACCAAAAAATATAACTCTCCGCTCCGCCCCCGTCGAAGCTACGGTCACTGTGAAGGCGTTGAAGAATAGGTGGTGGAGTCGCTATATTTTGTGGTGGAGGGCTGTGATAGAAACCATGTCCTTCAAGAGGGAAGGGGACGACTGGAGCCAGCTCAATGTGCTCAAGGTGAGGAGAGGGGGGGGGGGGTAGTTGTCGCCCCTGAGATGAGGCTCACGCGTTGCCTCGGCAACCCCCCAAGGGGCGGGGCCATACAGGGTGGGGTGGGGGAGGGGAAGGAGGAAGGGATCGGAGGGGAGGAGGGGGGTCTCCAGCGTTCAGTTCGGCGCTCTCTGACTTCTCCGCCGTGCCCTCAGTAAAATTCTGGTTCAGAAACCTCATTTATGTTTCAAGGTCCATTGGGCCTGGTTGCTTCCCCTCCCCCCAGATCCCCCAGCCCCGCAGATAGAGGGGCGAACTCCAAACTTGTCCATTGGAGGAGGAGAAGGGCCATCGCATAGACATCTCATTTCCCACCAGCTTGCTCTCATGTGGGGCTTCTTCCATACGCCCCCCCCCCCCCACTTCTCAGCTTTTTTGTGTGTTTTCCTCCCCCATTATTAGATTGTAGACTCCTTGAGAACAAGCACGGGTTTTTCCATCTTTGTGTACCCAGCGCTTAGCGCAGCGCCTGGCCCGTATATGTATTCATATATATATATATTGATTATGGATCAATATTTGGGAGCGGGTCACAGACGAGCTGCTGGAATCAAATGTAGAAACAGCCAGAGCACTGTCGCCCTGCCCCGGGACCCTCCATCCCAGGGTTGAGGTAGAACCCTTTCTCTTCCTCTTCCACCACCCTTGGCAGTGGTAAGGAGTTGGGATGTCAGAAGACTTGGAGGCTCGGCTGAGACAGGACATGGACCACAGGTTCCCTGGAGATAAGCCTTACCCTCCTTGCCTCATTGTGGCTTACAGGAAACCTAAGCATGGCCCACTGAGAGTGGTGACCACTCTGAGGTGGGATCTCAAAACCTTCACTGGAAAAATAAAGTCATCAATAGACTGGTCCCATCCAACTTCTTTCCCAGGAGGCCTTCCCCCTCAGTTTCTTCCCTTCACACCCACTATCTTATCATCAGCACCAGAATTCCTGGTTACAGCACTGGACCACACTTTGCCTTCTCCTTTTCTAGAAGCGGAGAGTTGGGGACTTGCTGGCCAGTTATATCCCAGAAGACGAGGCACTGATGCTTCGAGATGGACGGTGAGGTCTAGGAGACATCAAACTTGAAGAGACAAACAAGGGGATGATGAGAAGAAAATGTCAATTCTTGAT
Organism: Notamacropus eugenii; assembly: GCF_028372415.1. Taxonomy (NCBI): domain Eukaryota; kingdom Metazoa; phylum Chordata; class Mammalia; order Diprotodontia; family Macropodidae; genus Notamacropus; species Notamacropus eugenii. The sequence continues at coordinate 305,012,274 of NC_092873.1, forward strand.
TCAGCCTTGGATTCCAGGAGAGGGAGAGAGAGAGTGGTGGGTGATGGGGGGAGATTGGAAGAGGTGTGCACTGGCAAAAGGGTAGGAAGACCTGGGAAGGGAGCAGGAAAGAATAGCCTTGAGGTGACCAAAAGCAAGGGTTCCCGAGGCTATTGCAACTCTTTCACCCATCTTTCCCCTCAAGATTTGCCTGTGCTGTCTGTCCCCACCGGCCTGTATTGGACACACTGACCATGTTGACTGCTCACCGTGCAGGGAAGAGACACCTGGCCAGTAAGTTAAAGGGTTAAAAGCAGGACATTAACTTGACAAAGCCTTCCCGAGCCATGCTGAGTATCTCTTCCCCACCAGGCCTGCAAGATTTCTATGGTAAGAAGCATCAGTGGAAAGGAGAACAGAATCCAAAACAGCAGGAAGAAAGGAGAACTGAGAAGATAGGGGACCAGGTAAGTGAGAAAGGGAGGTTTCTCCTAGGTAGAACTCTCATCCTGGGAGCTGTGAAGTATCTTGTTCCCCCTAGGTCTGAGAGCATTTGTTGACCTCTGCTTTGCATTAGGCTCCTCTGCTGGCCCAGACCCGTCTGATCACCCAAAGTGCCCTACGAAGAGCCCCAAATTATAACAGTTGCTGTCGGCGGCAGAGAAACAGGTAATTTTGGATAGAAGAGAGGTGAAACAAGAAGATGGAGGTAGGAAAGTGGCGGCAGTTTTTAGAGAAGAACAAGGAAATTAGAGGAAGAGGAAGATGGATGAGAAAAAGGTAGAATAAAACCTGGGGCATTTGTTACCAAACTGTAAAACTCAGTGAAGACATCTGTCTTCCAGCACCTAGGACAGTGGATGCATGATAACTGTTAAAGGAATGCTTTCAGTAATAAAAAAGATGTGAAGACAAAGGATTGGCAAAGGGTTGAGAAGATGGGAAGGAGAAATCCCATAGGTTCCCACATAGGGAACTGAGTTACATTTTCAAGAATAAGAACCATTCTCCAAATGATAAATGGTCAAACTATATGATCTCATAGTAGTAATTCATAATAGACTTTGGGTATGAATGCTCAGAAAGATTACTAGGAGTTGCTTCTGAGATGGGAGGAACAGAAGTAGATAACTCTGATGTATTAGGGACAAAAGATGACTGGATTCCTCCCCAACACTGTAAACTTTTTAAAATTCAATTTTATTTTATTTTATTTTTCAGTTCCAATTTCTCTCTGTATTACACTTCCCTAGCTGTTAAGAAGTCAAGAAAAATAAAATCCGTTACATATGTATATAGTGATACAAAACAAATTTCTACATTAGTCATATCCAAGAGAGAGAGAGAAAATAAAATAAAATATGGCTCAGTCTGCAGTCTGAGGCCATTATCTCTCTCCATCTGGAAAGGGATAGAATATTTCATCATGAATCTTTTGGAATTGTGTTTTGTCATATTGATTAGAGTCATTGCTGATTATCCTTACAATATTACAGTTATTATATAAATTGTTCTCTTGGTTCTGCTTACTTCATTTTGTGTCAGTTCATACAAGTCTTCCCAGGTTTTTCTAAAACCATCCCTCTCATAATTTCAATACAAATATAATAGTATTCCATCACATTCATGTACTGTAACTTGTTCAGCCACTCCTCAATGGATGGGCATCACCTCAGTTTTGAATTCCACTACAAAAAAGCTGCTATAAATATTTTTGTGCATGAGTTCTTTTCCTCTTTCTTTGCTCTCTTTGGGCTATAGATCTAGTAAGAGTATCATTGGGTCAAAAGGTATATACCAGGAGTAGAGAACCTGTGTCCTCGAGGCCACATGTGGCCCTCTAGGTCCTCAAGTGCAGCAGCCCTTTGACTGAATCCAAACTTCCCTGAACAAATCCTTTTATTAAGGGGATTCGGATTTAGTCAAAGGGCTACACTTGAGTATCTAGAGGGTCACATGTGGCCTCAAGGACACAGGTTCCCCACCCTTGGTATGTACAGTTTGATAGCTTTTTAGGCATAGTTCTAAATGGCTTTCCATAATGGTTAGACTAGTTCACAGCTCTGCTAATAGTACATTAATGTACCTGTTTTCTCAGATCCCCTCTAGCATTTGTCATTTTCCTTTTTTGTCATTGTTGCCCATCTGATGGGTATGAGATGGTATTTTAGTGTTGTTTTAATTTGCATTTCTTTAATGGTGATTTACAGCATTTTTTCATATGGTTATTAATGTCTTAGATTTCCAAAAATTGCCTACTTATATCCTTTTACCATTTATCATTTGGAGAATGGCTCTTATTCTTGAAAATGTAACCCAAGTCTCTATATATTTTAGAAATGTGACCTTTATGAGAGAAATTTGCTGCAAAGATTTTTTTCCCCCAGTTTCTTCATTTTCTTCCAGTGTTAGATGCTTTGGTTTTTTTTGCACAAAAACTTTTTAATTACATGTAATCAAAATTATCCATTTTACCTCCTCTTTCTCTCATTTAGTCATTTAGTCTATGGATAGATAATCTCTATCCATAAATCTGACAGATAATTTCTTCCATATTCTACTAATTTGCTTATGATATCACCCTTTATGTCTAAATCATGTGCCCGTTTGGAGCTTATCTTAATACCAAGATATGAACATCATAAACTTTGTTCCTTCTCCCTCAGACCAGAAGCTCCTTCGTCCTCAGCTCCCCACCTCTCACATAGGCCCCCCCAGACTGAGACACCTTCAGACAAGAAGGCTGACAGAACACCTAAGTCTGAGGGTGATATGCAGGCCAAGAGGGATTCAGTAGCAGCCCCAGCCCCTGTGTCCTTGAGTCCTGCCAGACGAAGAGCACTGGACCATTATCTGAACCTGCGCAGGTGGGTAGCCTGATGTATTGCTTCTCTTATTTTCTTCTCTGTCACTCCTTTTCCCTCCCTTCTATGAACCTATTTCCTCATCCTTACCAGACCTATTTTCTCTGATCTTCTCAGCTCTGGTTGGATCCAGGATGGAAGAGGTCAGTGGGTAAAGGATAAGAACGTGGAGTTTGATTCTGATGAAGAGGAACCCCCTGACTTCCCCTTGGATTGATAGCCTACCTCCCCACCCACTTTCTTTAAATAAATCAGAGCAGATGTTAGGAACCTAACGTCTTTCTTCCTCTAAGTTCTGGCTCTGTGTACCATACAGCTATCTCAGGTCCTTCTACCCCTGCAGGCTGCACAACTCCCTATACCACACCCACCCCTTCTAGAACCATGCCAAGCGTCAGCTGCACCCAGCCTTCTGCCCTATTAATAAAGTATATAGGGCAGGACTCTGCCCTTTGAATTGTCAGATGCCTTCCCTACCTCAACTCCCCCTTTTTTCCCCTCCCATTTCCACAGGGGTTTTTTCTGCTTTCTAGTGGGGCTTAGCCAAATTCAGGAGATACTGGAGGAGCCAACACTGAGTGGAAATAAAGAAGAGGATGTGTGTATTGGGATGGGCCAGAGGCATAAGGAGACTAGTAGAGGGAGGGATTTCTCCCTCCCCTTAGAGGTAACCTGAGCCTAGAACCTCCTGATCTCTGGGGTATAAATAATCCCCTAGTGAACTGGCAGACACCCTGGGGAGGGGGGGCATGTTTGATGCCAAAATCATCTCCCCATTTTCCCAGTCCCAGGCCAGAGAAAGAGGCAGGTGAAATGGGCAAAAAGACTTTTATTTACAGGAAGGGGAGATGGGAATTCCAGCTTCTAGGGGTCCCAGCTTTGAACAATGGGGAAGGACAGCATTATGTCTTCTTCTGCTGCCGACCTGTGGAGGTAGGAGGAATCAGAAAATGAGTCTATACCCAAGCTCTTGCTTTAGCCTGTTCAGAAGAATAATCTTCCTTCATTTATCATTTCCTCCCCAAGAACCCAATGGAAGGTAGTGGCCTAGGAATGCTCTCCTATCCCCTTAATAAAACTGACTTCTGTCTCTCAGTATCTGTTTTCCTGGACATTCATATTGCCCAGGGATCTCTGTGGAAGTAATGTCATCAGAGAGATGAGGGCAGGCAGGAAGCCAGGGTTAGAGGCTGGAAAGAGGTGCAGAAGGGGAGAGCTTGCTCGTGTATGAGATTATGGAAGGAGTAAGGAGGATAGATAGCTTGTGTGTCCCACTGGTATAGCCCTGCAATGATCGGACATCTAGAGGAAACACATTAGCTGGACTCCCTGTGAATGGGAGGACATGGACGGAAGACACAAAGGATAAGAAGAGACACTGGTTTTGGGTCTATACAGCTGAAGGGAGTGTCCTCATTGGTGAGATTGCAAATCCATCAAAGTCTCAAAGTACATGGGAAGAACCTTACCCACTTCTAGGTTAGCAACTCAGAGCTTCCTATGGGCAGAGCTTGGCTCCTCCGGTTTCTGTTGGAACTTCCCAGTCAGCCACTTGCTGAATTTAACGTTGGAAGGACTAACCCAGAGAGTTCTAAGCCTCATAATTTCCTCCAACTCCATGGTCACTTACGTAATTCATTGTTCCGGGTCACTGCTCGAGCTGCCCGAGCCCGAGGTCCTTGCTGTGTGAAGTGGTAACCAAATCGTACTATGGCTGGACAGTGCTCCAACATGGCAGCCATCTCCATCTCCACAGCATCTCCTGGCCAGTGACGCTGGAAGGGTTGAGGGTGGGGGGGAGAGCAGGAGTTATTGACAGTGAGGTAGTAGAGAAGACAGGTTGTTTACCACCCCCTCTGGTCACAGACTATCCCCCCAAGATTGTTGTGTCTTTGAGGGATCAGAGAAGGCTGACTCCAGAATTGGAGTAGTTAAGGGTGCTGTCTTGATTCTTTTCAGAAAGTTCAGGATTTGGGGAAGAGGGGCTGTCTTGGAGAAGGAAGTTATTAACCTGGTTATCCATCCTTAGCTCGGTAAGTGTGGCATTCTCCCGAACGGCCTTTAGCACAGCCATTAATCCTGTACTGCTGATGAAGTTAGACTCAATGTTGAGGCTCTGAAGGCTCTTGTTCTCCCGAAGCATCTCAGCTATAGCCTGAATGACAGGAACATGGAGCTGGGTCAGTAGATGTCACTGGGGGTAAGATAAACCTGGAGCAAGTGGAAAACGAGTCTCCAGGAGGGATTTTGAGGGACAGTGAGGGCAGAGTGGAGTAGAGCAGGACACAAAATGAGGGCAAAAGGGAGCATAGTGTAGTCTGTGAGAAAAGGATCTTGTGGAACTGCCTAGCTCATAGACTTAGAGCTAGAAGGTACCTTAAAGGGCATTGAGTCCTTGCAATGCTGTGACCTGGGTCAGTTCCCAGGCCAAGGAGAAGTGGGACATACTGGGAGGAGGAGCATGGACTTGAGGCCCAAGACTTGAGTGATCTCAGGCCACCATTTCATCTGTAAAATGTGCGGGGGGGAGGGGGTTGACTAGATGCCCTATGAGGTCCCTTCCCTTCTAACCATTTGAGCTTGTGATCCCATGGAAATCTGAGTAATAAGGATGTGAGTCAGGGAGCAGGGTACACTGATGGGCATTCTTTGGGAGCCAAGCTAAGGTGACAGTGTGATCAGGAGTGCCCAGGACTCACATTGGCTACAGGGTCACCACTTCGTGTAGCTACCAGGCTGAAGCTCCGCACATGGGTATTCCCCTTCATGGCCTGGCACAGCTCAATAATAGCGGAGGCTGCAATGTCCTGTCCACAGGAAAGGGGATAATCAGGTTTCTTCCCACAATGAGGCCTCCCATTAGAATGAATGATTTTCTCTTCTGGGGTAGGACCAAATACAGTACCTGCATATTGTTGAGGTTCACCTCCTCTAGTTCCTGGTCATTGTTCTGAACTCTCTTCAAAGTCTCCTCGACGTCTGTAGGGTTTGGCGGTTCATCTGGTACTGGCTTATATTTATCAGGCTGTACCACACCTAGAGGGGGCGGGGAGGAGGGGGGATATCCCCCATGTTCCCCCATCCCCCAATTCCGTTAGCCCTTATGCCCCCAGTCCTGTCCCCACCCCTTTGTGCCCACTGCCTCCCCTTAGCACCCACTCACTGCTGATGCCTTCGGTGTTGCAGATTTCTCCACTGCAGATGGCATCGTAGTATTGTTTGTTACTCATCAGTGTGTACATGCCCAGAATGGCTGAGATGGCAAAGGGGATACATGAGTAAAAGGAAGAAGGATACCTCAACCTCCCCCAAATTTTCCCCTCAATGAGTCAGGGGGCAGGGGAGGGGAAGGAGAGGTAGCCTTAGCCCAGCAGGGACTGGTGACTCTTTCATGACGTTTCTTAGCCCTTTGCATACTTCCACCTATCCAATATACTTCATTAATGCAGTGCGTTCCTCTTTTCCCACATGCCTCATGACCAAGCCCCCCTCCTTTGTCACCGGGGTTGCCCACCTGCAATGTCACACATTTCAGCATCTGTGGCCTTGGCCAAAGCCTCCTCCAACTCAGGTTCCAAAGTGATCTGTTCTTCCACAGGGATTTCCCTCTTAGGTTGAATGAATGGTTTCCCTGGTAGAGGGATGAAAATCAGCAAAGGGAAACATTTTCCAACCCATATCCTTGGCTTCCTGTCTGCCTTGATCCTTCTTACCCAAGCTCCTAGATTACAGTTAGGTCAGATGTCATGCATAGGTCCTATGTAGGTCTGGCATCATAAGATCTGGGTCTCCTATCAGGCTGGGTATTACAATGCCTAAACCCTGGTCAGTACAGAGGAGTGAGTGCTTAGGGTCTAGAATATGAAGACTCTTGGGACTCTGAGCTGGGCCAAGGAGCTGAGAGGAAAGATGGCTTTGTTGGGGAAAATGGGAGAATTGGAGAAGAGGATCTCTGGGTCTCTACAGGAAGGAGAGGGAGGAACTCAAAATTCAGATGCTGGGGTTCCTCTTCCTCTAACACCCCCCAGGGGGCTACTTCACAGAGCCCGAGAAATATGGAATAGCCGGACATTGGGGCTTGCAGGTGGGAATGACTGGCATGAGGGAGAGGAGGGGAAATGGGGAGATATCAACGACACAATAAAGTAATAGCAAGTTGAGAGGCCGAGTGCCTCGCTAAGGTTCCTGTACCCTTCTTCTCTCCTGTGAAGGGCACCAGGTCATCTCGCTCCTTAGTCTCCAGGGCCTGCCGTTCCAGGTGCTGCATCAAGGCTTCCCGGTCCAGGGGCCCCGTGGGGCTCTTCTTTGTCTGGTCACGCTGCCTTAGCCCGGCTGGCAGGAGCATGTTCTTGGGAGGGGGTAGGAGTGGGGGGAAGGACCAGCTCAGACTCCTCACTCCCAAATTTGGGACACCCTCAAGGTTCCCCATCTGACCCCCTTGCACCCTTAGGGATTCCCTGACCCCACCTCCCTGAGGACATTCTTCAGGTCCCCGGTGTGGAGACTACCTCCCCATTCGATGTCCTTACCTCGGGGTCCATTTCCTGCAGCTCATAGTCCAGCTGCTCCAGCTCCTCAGGGCTCAGGCTTCTCAGGATCTCATCTTCATCGATGTCCCTATACTTTTCCAGTTCCTTTTGATAGGATGACATGGTATCCCACAGAGCCTAGGGAATGTTAGGGAATTGTTAGACCAGATAGGTGCATGAAGAGATAATGGGTGAAGGAAGGTAGAGATCCTTCAGCAGCCCAGGATGCTTGGGTGGGGTGGGAAGCAGGAAGGAGGATGGGGGACTTGGGCTTAGCATCAGAGATCTTTCATCTCCTCTGCCTCCCCTTCCACTCACCCCAGATGAGGATCTGTGGGCAGAAATCCTGGCAGCAACCCACACACACAGCCCACACCCTCACCCGTCAACGCCTCTCCTGCCCCCTCACCCCTAACACAGCTGCCCGGGGCCCTTGCCAACATCTCTTGGGTCCCTGCCTAGTTCCTATGGAAGGAGGGGGTGGAGAGCTTCAGGGAAATTCCTCCTCCCCCCTCTCAATCAACCCAGCTCCTTCCTTAGACTAGGGAGAGCCTAGAGGACTGAGGGAATGGGAAGCCCGGGCCAGCTGCTCCTCTTTCCCTGGGCAATGGGAGAAGGCTTGGGGCAGTAGGGGGAGGGTGGGCTGGGGCACTGTCAGAACTTCACTTCCTGTGCCTTCCAAACTTCTAAGTCCTAAGGGAGACCCAGAGCTCAGGGCCGGAGGAAACTTGAGGGACTCTCCAGGTGCAAGAGCTGAGGAATGACAGAGGCCAGAGGGAAGGTACTGGGTTCCCAGCATTTGTCTCTGCCCTTAAGTGGAAGGTGACACTGGCCCTATTTGGGGGAGTGAGGGAGGAATGACTTCATGCCCTGTAATCTGGGGTCAAGTTCTTCTAGAAACATTTGGTGGGACCATGGGGGAGTGGGGTGGGGAAAGTACAATCAGTGTGGTAGGAGACATACACAGACATACCCCCCACAGCCAGACACACACAAACCGGGACATACATACACCCCAAACTTGAAATGCCAAGAGTGTAAACCACAAAGAACCTCAGTTTTGAGGGGACCCACAACCTGAGTGACAGTGTCACATACATACACTCGGCCTCTTAACTCCCCAGGATTCCCAATAGAAGCGCACTCTCCCACCCCTCCCGGGCCCCCTCCCCTCTCACCTCCCCTTCTGTCGTTCTGTCTGCTCTGCCTGGGCACTGACCGGGCGGCAGGAGGAGCCCTGTGCTGGGGGAGGGGGCAGGGGGAGCAGTGAGCTCAGCATTTTATTATTTTAGTTCTGGCCAGGTGGGGGGTGGGGGTGGGAGATCGCATGTACACCCCCCCTCACACAACCTAGCCCAGCCCCCCTGGTGGCCAGCAGCAGCCATGGCAGCCCTTCCCTGTTTCACAGAAGAGACTAATGTTCTGGACACCTGAATTCTAGTCCCAGCTGGGTGATCGGCAGATATCTAGAGCCCACACGAGAGTCACGAGAAGATACAGCCCCTGCCCTCAACAGGTGCACAGTCTCGTTGAAAAGACAGACATGCATGCCGCCTCCTACATGAACATTATGCTGGATCAAAATAATGGCAAGAGATCTTTCAATGGCCATGGCATAAAGGTCCCTCCTCCTCCCCTCCACAGAAGGCTTATCAGACGGGAGTTTTCCTATTTTTATTAGATTAAAAAATACAGATAGGACATGGGCAGGTCGCTCAAGGGAAAGAGGGAAGAGAAAATCAGGGGTCTGACATGGGTATGAGGGCAAGAGACGAACAGCAGGGGGAGGGGAGACGGAGGCGAGGTCAGTGAGGTCCAGGTGACAAGGGGCAAAGGAGGGATCTCTGAGGACCAGCCGTGTTTTCATTTGATTACGATTTTCTGGCGAAGAGCTCGGGGCCCAGGCCCAGGAAGGGGCTCTGGTGGTGGTGGGCCTGGCCCCAGGGCAGAAGCAGCAGGTGGAAGTCCGTGGGCCGTAATGTACTTTTTGTAGGCCTCCCGGATGATCTTGAAGGCTCTAGCTGTGGCGTAGGGAATATCTGTGACAGGATCTCGGTACAGTGCTGGACGGTGCGTCACAGGACAGACTTCACGCACGGGGATTTTGGGGGGTTTCCCCCTGGGAAAACACTCCTCAAATGTTGCGTCATCACTGAAGGTGATGAAAGTACGTGAGCACCGGGCAGGGGGGATAAGCGGCCCTGTTCCAGAGTGAGGAGCCACTGTGGAGACCAGAGTGGGTGGCTCAAGCCTGAGGGATGGAAGAGACAAAAAGTCTATGCATAAGAGGAGGAAGCAGAAAGGCTTGTTGGTTGAACTGGGGGATGGACAAAATGACAGGGAAAAAGTGAGCCAGGACAAAGGGAACTCCCTTGGGGGCAGCTAAGTGGTATAATGAGTAGAGCACCTACCCTGGAGAAAGGAGGACATGAGTTCAAATCCGACCTTAGAAATAACACTTACTAGTTGTATGACCCTGGGCAAGTCACTTAACCCAAACTGCCTTGCCTCCCCCCCAAAAGAAAGAAACTCCATTGGCCTGAGGAGGGGAATAGAGAAGAGAGAGGAAGGAAGCTGAGCAGTGATGCTGCAGGGGCAGGGAATCTTCAGAACCTCTCCCACTCACCCCTCCACATCCACGTTCTCCTCCTTGGGTCCCGGCTCAGTCAGCAGGGGCACTGTCATGGAGTGGTAGGTGATCACTGGCCCTGGGCATTTGCGCTTCTTATGAACCTGCTTCTTCTTGTCTGCTTCTAGTCGCTCGTAGTTCTCTGGGGGGTAGAGGAGAGTCAGGCCCTTCTGCTCCATGGACACTATCAGTCCCTCCCCCAGGCCATGCTTTTCACCTCCTAAGGTTTCACTTAGGGTCTCCCTCCCTCCCCACCTTGCCAGCCCCCAGTGCTGCACCTTTGTCTGTCCAGAGCCTTTTCTTGGCCCCACAGCCCCCACTTCACACCTCCCACAATGCCTGGGCTCCCTGTGTGCCATTGCCTCTCCCTGATATGTCCCTTACATCAAACCACCAGCCCCCTATACTTTCCCTCTGCTTTCCTAGCTCCTGTCTCCCATTCTCCACCTCTAATCTCCCCAGCCCCCTGGCTGACCAAGGGAACGCAAGTTGAGCTCCTCTGTGATCTTCGCTTCCCTGAGGAGCTCCTCTTGTGTCAGTGGTCGCTCACAGTGTGGACCCTTTCGGCGCCGTGACTGGCCCTGCCGCTCCTGAACCCGGAGGAATGTCTGTCGAGTGTGCTCAGCTGTCGACTGGCGCATGGACTTTCGACCTAGAGAGATTAAGTGAGAAAGAGAGAAATCTTGTACCTCAGGACCACCTCCTCCAAGAAGCCCACGCAGACTGACATACTCTTAGCTCCTTCCCCCAAAACAACAAATCCCCAACAACACCTTTTCTCTTTCATTCGCCTGTTAAACCCTGGTTCTACTACTTCCTACCTAGGAGGCCTTGGGCAAATCACTAGACTTGGAGAGACTCAGTTTCCTCATCTGCAAAATGAAGGAGCCACACGAGATGGTCTTGGGCTCCTTTCTGCTCTGAGTCCTATGATCCTTATACCCTGGATTAGACATGACATTAGAGAAGACTGGCAGGACAGATTACCCCAACATGGTCTTGTTTTCCTAACTCTGTTGTGATGCAGCTATATCAAATAAGGGCACCTTCTTTGAGCACAAGGAAATGTTCCCAGGAGCATGTCAACAGCCTGAATTAAACACTGGCTGTATGTAGTCCCCAGAGTAAGAGGTAGCTGGAAGGCCTTTATCTATGGACTAATCTCATGAGTTAAGCAGTGGGCTCCCCAAAGGAAGGAACGAGTCTCTTCTTCACTCCATACCTCAGAGAGAGTGGCTTTATTCTGTACTCATGAGGAGGGCTCCTACCTGGGAGCATCTAGTAAGCCTTGGGCTCATTTTTTCTTTGTGGTTGACAACATGGTTCCACCACAATCCAGAGCTAAGACACAATAAGACATTCTGATGGGGAGACCTTTCCAAAGAGGTCCCAACTCACTGTCGACGCCATCATCCTGCAGTTCCAAGGGCAGCAGCGTCTTCTCCTCCCGGGCCTTCTGGGAGCTTCCAGCTGGGGTACTGACTTTTCGAGGCCTCAAGCTCTTGATTGGCTCCTGGGGGCAGGTTGAGATCAGAGACCAGGGGCTGAGGGGATAAGGAGAAGGAGCAAGAAACCTGGGGCCTAGAGAAGGGAACCCAGACACTGAGGGAGTTGGGTTGGAATGGGAAAAACCTAGAAGATTGGTGAAAGAGAGCAGGAGCTTTCAGAGTCTAAGGAAGCTAGTGCCAGGACAGGCTCTCCCCAACCCCAGGGTCCCCACTCCACCTTGTAGGCCTTGGTGACCACACGACGCTTTCTTCTTGGTTCGTCTCCATCCCCGTCACTAGCTGGCTCGTCCCCCTCGTCGATGTCAAAATCAGAGTCAACTTCATCCTCTGTGTCTGACTGGTCCCCCTGATATTCATCATCACCAGATTCCTGGAGGAGGAAGGAGAATATGATGGTTTGGTCAACATAGAACATTGTCACTCATGGATCAAGGGTATAACTGTCATCTTCTTCAGGAAGTCAGGAAGACTTGAGTTCAGATCCAGCCTCAAACACTTATTAGCTGCATGACCCTGGGCAGGTCACTTAACCTCCATCTACCTAGACTTCCTCATGTGTAACATGATGATAACAGCATCTCCTTCTCAGGGCTTTTGTGAGGATCAAACAAGACAATATCTGTGAAGCACTTAACACAGAGCATGGCACACAGTTGGTGCTATACTTGAGCTAAATGCTGTCATTATTCTTATATTAAACTCAGCTAGGTGGTGCCATAGTGCACAGAGCGCTGGGCCTGAAGTCAGAAAGACTCCTCTTCAAGAGTTCAAATTCAGCATCAGACATTTACTAGCAGTGTGACCCTGGGAAAGGCACTTAAGCCTGTTGGCCTCAGTCCCTCATCTGTAAAATGAGCTGGAGAAGGAAATAGCAAACCATTCCAGTATCTCAGCCAAGAAAACCCCAAATGGCATCACAAGGTGTAGGACTCAACTGAAAACAGCAACACAGCTCCTCCCCAAGAAGGCTACCTAGTCACTCTACTCGGTGTCCCCCACCCCCGCCTCCAACAATAACAGCTTCTGCTTCTACCTCAGATACTTATTGTGACTTTGGATAAGTTAAATCTTAGCGTCTCGGTTATCTGTACTGTAAAATGTGAACACTGATACCTACCCTGGCAGCCCCACCTGGTTGTTATAAGAATTAAATAAAATGATGCCTAGGAATATGTTTTGGAAATATTAAAGATCTCATGGGCTTGATTTTGAATGCAAAGGCCAGGGCCTTGAGTTCAAAGCCTCCTTCCTTCCCGCCCCTCTTGGTGCTACTCTGGGCAAGCTGTTTAGATTCTCAAAGTTCTAGCTTCCTCATCTAGAAAAATGAGTTTGCACAAGATGGCATAGGAGAGCTCCTTCAGCTCTAAAATTCTATAAATTTTGTGATTTTTCCCTCTTCTAAACTTCCATAGCTATTTGTTCCTCTCTTATACGCTCAGCATATTGTACCTTGCATTAGTGTTAATTGTATATGTATATACATACGCCTATAATCTTCACTGATGGGCTTTAAATCCTTGGGAGAGTACATTTTACTTTTCTCTCTTAATCTACAGTGCCTTGCAGAGGGTTGGCATAGAATAGTCCTGAAATGTTTGTTGAATGTTCCCTGTTAACAAACATTTATTAGGCACCTAATATGTGCAAGAGAGTAAGATGAAGAAGTCACAGTCTTATCATCAAGGATTTTACAGTCTGGCTGAGGAGACAGCACATTATATTAAGAGTTCACAATCACAGAGGCCTTCTTCACAAAGGTTTACAAAGTATTTTGCATGTGCTACTTTATCTGATTCTAAAAACAATGCTGTGAGGTAGGGAATGCAACTATGTCCAGGTTACAAATCAGGAAACTGAGGCTTAGTAAACAGAAGTGATGGTAAATGGAAGAGCAGAGATCTGAACCTGGCTCCTTGGACCCACAATCAGGGCTCATTTCAGTACATCCTATTACCTATGGAAAGGTGCGTAAGGAAGATGTGGGTCCAAGTGTTGTAAGATTTGGGGGGAAGGTACACATTAAGAGCTGGAATGGTAAGTCATGGCTTCCTCCAAGAGTTGCAGAGCCTGATTAAACCTTGAAGGAAAGGCAGAGAGAGGAGGAAAGGGCAGGCAGGGTTTAAGGCACAGGGCGGGCAAAGGTAAAAGCCTTTATGCATATAGCAATGCCATAATTATGGGACTAATAATTAGACTAGTCTGACCAAAGGAAAGGATTCATGCAGGGGAAAATAAGGATAAAAAGGTGAAATTGGAAATACATTGTAAAAGGCCTTGAATGCCAGACTATGACATTGATCTGGAAGATAATAGGAAGCACTTGAAAGTTTTTGACCAGAAAGGCGCTGAGGATTGGTTTAAAAAAGTGCTTTAAGATTAAACTGGTCATGCTCATAGAGCAATCTGGCAAGCCTAGAGGCCACTGCAAGGAGGGGACAGAGGTCTAAGGTAATTAATGAAGGCCTGGACAAAAGCAGAGGCAGCATGAATGGAAACGTGAACTGGCAGGATTTGCTAATGATCAGATACAGGGAGAAAGGAAGAGGTCAAGGATGAGCACAAGGGTTTCAGCCTAAAAAACTGGGAGAATGATGGTAGGATTGACTGAAGAAGTGGGTTCAGAGGAAAGGTTATGAGTTCAATTTCAAACTTATGTCTCTATGGGCTGATGCATAACATCACCCTGGGATGACCTTGGGAAAGTCATAGAATTTTTAAAAAGGAATAGGAAGAGAACCTAGAGGTTGTTGGTGCCAAACTCCAATAGAAACGGGCCATCATGATCCCTGCTGGTGCATGCTGACTTAGAAAACCACGTAGTAACATCATCTGTGTTTTACTGTATTTTTATTTATTTTATTCAATATTCCCAATTACATTTTAATCTGGTTTGGGCAATATTCAAGCATGTTTGACACCTCTGATTTAGACTAATCCTTACTCAATGTTGAAACCTCCTCTAAAATATCCTCAACATGTGGTTATCCATCCTCCACTTAGATTCTTCTAATGATGAGAAACTCACTTCTTCATAAAGCTGTCAATCCTTTTTTTTTTTTGGATAACTCTAACTGGTTAAAAAAAAATCTCTCCTATGGCATTAAAATTTGCCTCCTGCAAGTTCCTAGTTTTTTGCTCTGGAGCTAAACCAACAGGTTTAGCCTCTCTTCCATATAACAGATGTTTAAATATCTAAAGACATATCCCAACTGAAGGAAGATTCTCAAGGTTGAACAACCCTCAATTCTTCCACTACTGCTCATGAGATATGGTTTCCAGACTCTTTTTTATCAATGTTCTGCTTTACTGTAACTGCTCCCATTTGTCAATGTCTCTCTTAAATGTGATCCTCAAAACTAAACGCATGACTCCCAATGCAGACTGACTCCTGAAGAATGTGGTGGGATTATCACTTCCCTCTCTCTGGATACGCTGCTTAAAGCCACCTAAAATCAAATTAGCTTTTTTTGGCAGCCATGTCTCAATATTATTTACATTGAGTTTTTAGTGAATGAAACAGGGATAACAATTGGGATAAAGCCCAGAAGTTAGGGTTAAAAATTAAACTGCACAAGAATGAGATGGGGAAGGAATGGTAACCTAATAGCTCAATGAAAAAGATGTGGGGACATGACTAATGTGAAGATGAGTTTAATAAGAACATATGTGTAGAACCCACATAAGACTACAAGCTGTCTTGGGGAAGAAGGGGAGAGGGAGAGAAAATTTAAGATTTACAGAAGTGATTGTTGAAAGATGAAAACAAATTAATTGAATTTTAAAAAAAGAAAAAGATGTGGGGGCTTCTTTAACCTGAAGCTAATTAGAAGTTAATAGTGTAATATGGCAGCCAATAAAGAGGCCTAAGGTCTAGTACTGTGTTCAGTCATTCGTGTTTCAGAAGGATGATCGACAAGCTGGAGATCATACATAGATAAGTAAGCAGAATGGGGACGAGAATGAAAAACACACTCTATACATCAATCAGATGAAGGAGATAGGATGTTTAGTCTAGAGAAAACTAAGGGAGGATGTGGTAACTGCCCTCAAGTACCTGAAAGGCTCTCATGTGGAAAAGGAGTATTTGTTGAAAAGGATTATTTGTTTGGCTTTGTCCCAGAGGAGAGGAATGGGAGCAAAGAATGCAACAAACAGAAAAGCAGATTAATATTAAATGTAAAGAAATATCTCCTAACCATTGGCACTATCCTAGAACAGGAATGTGCTGTATGTGATGAGTTCCCCATCAATGGAAGCATTCAGTCAGAAGGCTGAGTAAAGCACTTGTCAGGAACACTGTGGAGGGGATTCCTATTTGGGCACAGGTTGGACTAGATGAACTCTTGAGATCCCTGGCCAACTCTATGATTCCTCTAAATCTTCGGGATCTGTTTTAAGACGAACTGCTGTTTCATGTGAACCATTCCATTCTGTACCCATACAGTTTAAGTTTTTAACCCTGGAGCTGTATTTTACATTTATGTCTATTAAATTTCATGATACATCAATAGGCCAAAAATTTTGAAGCCTAAGTATCTCATCCAAAACTTTCTCTTAGCTTAGGGTTATTTACAAATTCTATAAATAAGGTATATCTGTGCCTTCATCCCCATCTTTGATGAAAACTATAGAACAGCAAGAAACAGAAGACAGAGCCCCAGGTGAGGAGATCTATTAACCCAACATTTTTTGGATAAAAGGCTCCATCTAGATTTCCGCTTAACTATGCTATCATGGAGCTCTCTTCATCTGTATATAAAGATCTCATAAAGAACTGTTATACCCTTTACAGAAATCTGGGTTCACTATGGCTAAAGCATTCCCTTGACAACCTCTTTAAAAAAAGAACAAACCAAACATGGAATGCAAAGAACACCAAGCTTGGAGTCAGATGACCTCAATTTAAATCCAGACTTTTTTGCTTACTACTTATGTAACCCTGAGTAAATCACAACTTTCTGGACCTGCTTTTCCTTATACATACTATAAAAAGGCTAGACCACATGACCTTTACAGCTCTAAATTTATTTGCCCCATCCAACTCTAAATTTATGATCCTAAGAAATGAAGTCAGTCTGGCATAATAATAACAATTGCTAGCCTAGCGTTTATATCATGCTACTATGTACCAGCAGCTGTGTTAAGTAAGCACTTTACAAATGTTACCTCACTTCATCTTCACAAGAACCAGGGGAAGTTGTTGGGGAATCTGAGGCAGAGGCCAAGGGACTTGCCCAGGATCACACAGCTAGTGTGCGAGGTTGGATTTGAATTCGTCTCCCTGACTCCAAGTCCAGTGCTCTACCAACTGAGCCACCAACTGCCTCTTGTTCTTGGTAATTACCATCACTTGTTCGCATGTAATTATATGTTCACTCTGCTCATCACTTCCCTAGTGTTCACAAACTGATTGTTTAAATAACCTCCAAACTGCTTAGGGACCCTTCTCAATCTCCTCACGGATAAGAACACTACCCCTGTAGTCCAAAAGACCCAAAGATTGAATCTCACTTCAGACCTTTATTAGTGCTATGACTCAGAATCAAATCTGTAAAGGAACTATGCAGCGCAACTTGAAGTCACCAAGACCTAAGGTCAAATCTGACCTCAGATACTTACCCTCTCTGTGTTTCAGGTTTCAGGTTTCCCATCTGTAAATATGGTTGTTGTGGGGATAAAATAAGAGTATACTTGTAAAGTGCTTCATAAATGCTTATGATTATTTGATCTCTTGGAGCCTCAGTTTTCAGTTACCTCATCTATAAATGAGGATGGTAACAGCACCTATCTCATAGGACTGTGTTGGACTTAATGAAGGATCTGGCACATAGTTGTTTGTCCTTCCTTCTCCATGACATCAGGAAGGTGATGTCATGATGCACAAGTTAATTGGATTTAAGTGAGGAAGGGCTGTGCAAAATCACCAGCCTCACTTTATCCTTCAGAGTCATCTGGGTCTGGGTCAGGCAGGTGGTGCAGGGGAGAGAGCACTGGTCCTGGAGTCCAGAGGATCTGAGTTCAAATCTGCCCTCAGGCACTTACTATATCTGTGTGACCCTGGGCAAGTCACTTAACCCTGAGTGCCTCCTCCACCAAAAACACAATCACTGGAACCTCCTGGCACATAATAAGCATAAATGGCAGCCCTTGTAATCCTAGTTATATGGTGTTTGGCAATCTTTAAAATTTACTGTAATTTCTAACGGAATAGAGGATGATGATCATTACGGCTAGCATGAAGCGCCTTCCAAATATTCTTTCATTTATTCCCCCAACAACCCTGGGAGGTAAGTGCTATTATGAAATAATACTTATAAAGCACTCCATAAACGCTGGCTATTGGTGTCGTCATCATCATCCCCACTGCGGACAGATGAGGAAACTGAGGCAGGCGGGAGGGAAGTCACTTGCTCAGGGCCACACGGCTGATGAATGTCAGAGGCTGCACTGGAACCCAGGCCTAGCGGATGCCTGATGCCCCGGCCGGGGAAGGATCCAGAAATACCGGCCTGGGCCTCCTCTCCCGACAGCTGTCCCAGGCAGGGGCAGCGGAGGGCGAAGGCCGAGGGGAGCCCCTCCCCCCTGCTCGCCACTCTCCGATCCCCCTCCCCCTCCCCCGGCCCTTTTTCAGACCCCTTCGCGCAGCCCCGCCCCCTCCCTGGGCCCAGCTCTTGCCTCTGTGAACCCCCCATAAGTGGTCTGGTAGAATTCATCTTCCTCCTCTGCCTCCAAGAGCCCAGACAATCGGTTCCCAGCGGTCTTCCGGGGTGCTCGGCCCCCAGCCAAGCTCATCCCTCCTCCGGCTCCAGCCGTCACCGGCGGCGGACCCGAGCTCGCTCGGCGCTCGGTGCTTTCCGCCTGCCTAGCGTCGCCGCCGGAAAGGAGAAATCGTTACAGGCAGAAGCAGCCGAGCGCCGAGCTGAGGATAGAGCCGAGCTCCGGAGCGGCCCCGCCCTGCTCCTCCACCCCTCCCTCTCCGTAGCCCGGCCTCCTGGCACGGAGCCTCGACAGCTCCGCCCCCTTCCCTCTAGGGCCGCCTACTTCTCCTCTCCCCGCCCCTCAAGCTCTCAGCAATTTCCAGTAAACTAGGACGTGAGAGGCACTGGGTCTGGGTTCAATCCGTTTTTGGGTGGTGGCATTAGAGTTGGAAGAGTGTGTCATTCAGCCTCTTTTAAAAGAACAGAAACGGTCACCCAGCGAATCAGTGTCAGAAAGGCTTCTCATCCCCAGGCTGGGGCTCTAGCACAAGGCGCAGACGTCTGCCAAAGCAGGGTTTGTCAACAAAGCTGTTAAAAGTGATGTGGGGACGAGGTCGAAACGAGGAAATGCTTATGTAAAATAATGCTACAGATATAGAACATGGGCATGAAAATGGCACCTGTCATACGCCTGGTGTGGAAATCAAGATAATATTTTAAAGCGCTTGGCACGGTGCCTGACATAATAAGACCTATATATAAAAGTCAACCATTATTATCATTATTGTACAAGGCTCTTTGAGATCTTTTATGTTCATTATAATTCCTCTGGAAATGATGATGAAGATAGCATTTGTACGTAGCACTTTAAGGTTTGCTATGTATATATACACATAGATGTATGTGTACAGCATATATAAAAACACATGCACGTGTATATATAACACAGTATTACAATAACTAGCTTCTTTTAAGCCTCGGAGGGCATGCAAGGTCCCTATGATTTTTCTTCTCTTCAGCTTTAGGGAGAATATTTCAGATGAAAAGTTATAAATTCAGTCACAATTGCTTCAAGCTCCTAAGTAAAAAAATTCCTAACATTGAGATAGAGATTGGACTATTTGTCTAACTTCATATATACATATATGTACATGTACATATACATATATAATATAATGTTAATATATTCAGTAATTAACATGCAGGCATATATTATATATACACATGTAGTTAACCCATAGCCTCTTTATTATTTAGGCAAAATTCAATTTACTAGAAATATTCGAGTAACAATACAGCAGCTTATACTGTAGTGTCTGTGGATAGACCAGCATGAAGTAAGTAGTCCCTGTTCAGACTTGATTCTGCCTGATTGATTCAATCAAGACGTGTTCTTACCTTAAAAAAAAAAAAAAAGCAGTTACTTTTAATTGGGTGAGGTAAATCAGTGGAGTCTGACCCTTATTCGGATGTATAAAGATCAAAAGATAATTTCACAGAATTGCAGAGATTTAGAGCTGGAAAAGATATCACAGTGGGCAAACTAGTCCAACCTGTATGGGATAACTAGGTTAGAGTTTAATGCTATATTTTTCCTGTAAATTTACTTCAACTTTGTAATTTTTAAAAACATAATTGAGGGGAAAAAAAGATTCCTAAGCTTCTTGCCTCTCCTCCATCCCTTCCACCTGTTCTTAATCCAATATGTTTTGGAGATCAATCAACAATGCCAAACTGTCTCTCATATATACGGGATTATTTCTATGATTCTTTTTAGAGGTATCATGCCATTTTCCCTTTTCTAGTGGAAATGGAGATTAGCTCCTTTTCCTACTTCCTAAGGAGTGCAAAACCAATCTGCCCTACCCTTTCCCCCACACCCTGCCACATCATCCTGTGTCCTCATGTGCTATGCCAGGAATGTTGCTAGGGAAGATCAGGGATATGACTCAAACAGAACGTTGCAGAGAAGAGGGTGGGGGGGCTGCCTTGCCTGAAGAGCATACTGCCCCTGCATGAGTCAAGATTGAGAAGGAGGAATCCTTCATTATGTCCTTGCCCATTCCCTGACCTCTCTTGTTTAGTTATGAATATATAATTACTCTTTACTCTGATTCCTTTTCTAATACATGGAGAGAAAATTAAATTTCCTAGGCCAGAAAGAAACTGGTAGACAGAGGCGGTTTTTGTCATTCAAATCCCACTCTCTTCTGGATCCAGAGGTATTGCTGAGGGTGATGAGTTTCCTTCATATGGCTGGATTCCACTTTGGTTAGAGTCATGGAGATATGTCCAACTTTAATTTAATCTCAGTTTTATTCTCATATCTGCTGATTGTAGAAGTGACTCACTATATGAAAGAAACCCTAGCCTCCTTGGGCAGTATTATTTTCTCTGTGAGAATTTTCATAGGCATGTAGAATCTGTTTTCAAAATCTCCTACTCTCGTACCAGCTCACAGGATCATATCCAGTCCTCTCCTTTTATAGGTGAAATAGCAGAACCCTGGAAAGGTTATGGACAGCTGGTGGTACAGTGGGTAGAACATAGGGCTTCAAGTCAGGAAGACTCATCTTCCTGAGTTCAAATTTGGCTTCAGACACTTACTAGTTTGTGTGACCCTGGGCAAGTCACTTAACCCTGTTGGCCTCAGTTTCCTCATCTGTCAAATGAGCTGGAAATGGCAAGCCACTCCAGCATCTTTGCCAAGTAAACCCTAAAAGGGGTCACGAAGAATCGGGCATAATCTAACAAGAACAGAAAATTTAAATAATTTAGTTAAAGCTAGTCCAGCCAGGACCATAACTCAAGTCCCCTGTCTGAATCTAAATTCAGTAATTTTTCCAATATACCAAACTACCCTCCCTCTTCCCTCCTTTGCAAAGCTTGGTATGGGCAACCCATTATTTGGGGGGAAACCAAAACAAACAAACAAAACCAAAAAGTCCAGTAGATGGCAGCAAGGAGCAATTACTATAGTTCCTGACTTCTCCTAGGCGTAAGAGATAGCAAAGTTCATTTGGTGCATATTGGTTGGTTGTTGTCCTTCCTTCTCCAAGACCAAAATGACATCACTATGTTAGAGTCAGGTTACAATGCCTCTAACTGTGGCTGATCAGACCCACTCAAGCTCGAATTGTTCTAATACAGATCGGACACAAATATTCTATGTGAATATTTGGGGTGGATTCTGTAAATGTGTAAATACACATCTTGCATTTTTTTTTTTTTTTTAGTAATTTCAATTTTGCTTTGCTCATAGAGCACAGCACACTTTCTGATGTGCGCACACCATGCTGGGTGGTCCTGTGCCAGTGTCTCCCATGTCACACAATCAATTCCAAAGTTCTTTTTTTGTTTGGTTGGTTTTTTAAATTAATTTTTAGTTTTCAACATTCACTTTTATAAGATTTTGAGTTCTAAATTTCCTCTCTCTCCCCTCTCTCCTCTCCAAGACAACATACCATCTGATACATATACAATCATCTTACACATATTTCCGCACTAGTCATTTTGTGAAAGAAGAATCAGAACAAAAGGGAAAAACCATGAACAAAAATGAACAAAAAAGAAGAAAAAATAGTATGCTTTGAACTGCATTCAGACTGTAGTTCTTTCTCTGGATATGGATAGCGTTTTTCATTAGTCTTTTGGCAATTCCAAAGTTCTTAGGAAAGACATTGTACTGTTTCTTCAGACCACCATGTGAATACTTGCCCTGTGTGAGTTCTCCATAAAACAGTCTTTTAGGCAAGTGTACATTTGGTAATTGAACAATGTGATCAGTCTGTTGAACTTTCACTCTGCAGTAGAGCTTGGCAGTTTAGTCTTAGGAAGGACCTCAGGGTCCAGTACCTTATCCTGCCAGGTGATCTTCAGAATCTTCCTAAGACAATTCAAATGGAAGCGATTCAGTTTCCTGCCATGGAGCTGGTAAAGTGTCCATGTTTCACAAGCATAGAACCGTGAGGTCAGCACAATCAGTCTGTAGACCTTCAGTTTGATAGTCTAATATCTTTTCTTTCCCACTCTTTCCTTGGGAGCCTCCCAAACACTGAGCAAAGTTCTGGCAACGCGAGCTCCAATCTCATGATCAATATGTACATCTCTAGAAAGCATACTGCCAAGGTAAGCTTATATAATCGTGGGGTAAATGAATATAGGGAAGAAAAGATCTTCTCCCTTCTCCAAATTTCCACAATACTTCTGGCAGACTTTGTTGGAACCGAATGGACAAAGACGACAGGATGGAAATGTCAGCGAACTCTCTGTCTTGTGCCTATTTTCCTTTGAACCTACAAGAACTCTTGGCTGAGAACAGGAGCTGCGTGATGGCTTTTGGATGGGGTTAGATGACCTGTGATAGGACCCACTGACCACGGCCTTCTGACCCCGGCGATCTGCACTCATTCAGAAGCTTTGCTTGGCCAGTATGTGATCGGGTGTGTTCCGAAGCTTGTGGGAGAGGCCTGACAGCTTCGGAATGAGTCTAATAAACGTGTCGCGAATGAATGAATACGCGGGAAGATGATCCTGAGGAACATCAGGAGGGAGGGCCCCACGTAGATCTCGGAGGCGGGGCTCTTGGAACTTGACCTGTGACCTAGCTCCAAGTTCCTAAACTTGTTATGAATTCCCTTGCAAAGGGTTTTTTCCTCCATCGGTTCCTTTTCACTAACTGGATACTTACTGAACCCTTTGATTCCTAGCCCACTCTCCAGCTGCACACCCCAAGTGACCCATCCAGGCCACCATAGGGTAGGAAGTCCAAGCGAGTTCGGCTTCTCCTCCCCACCCTCCAGAGCCTCCGGGGATTTACTGGGGCTTGTGAGGGCAGCATCATGTGACCTCGTGACTTGTCCAGATTGGCCTCGTCCTCCTTCTGCTCCCGCCCACCGAAAGTGTAGGCTGGAACGCGGGCGAAGTAGGGAGAACGGGCGCATGCGCGGGCCCTGGATATTTTTTTTTTTTTTTTTTTTTTTTTTTCCCCCTAGACACCCAGTGCGGAGCTCCGGAGTTGGACGATAAACAAGTCTCTGGCAGGGGTTGGGATTCGCTTGGCAGGAGACTTCTCACGCCCCCTTTTTTCTTTAGGTGTGGTGCAGCCCGAAGGCGTGGCCAAAGAGGTCCGGGCGACACCAAAGAGTTTCCAGGGTGGAGGGAAAAAGCAGTTCCTGTTGAGATCTGTACGGTGTTGGGGCCCGAGAGAGGAGGAGAATCCCCCTGTGCCGGACGAATGGTGCGGTCCTGAGCCGGGTCCGGAGCCGGCCGGACGCGTCTGAGGGAGGCCCTCGAGGAGGGGGCGCCGGCCGGCGGGAAGTGGGTTACCTGCGCAGCCTGTCGGGGGAGATTCGACTCCGGAAAGGGGAAAAGCCGGACCTGCGACGGAGCGAGGGCGCCGGGGTGGGGGGGAGGGGGCTGCCAAGATGGCGTCGTCCTCCGGCTCGTCGACGGCCGGGACTACCTCCGTGGAGTTGGGGAGCAGTACCTGCACTCCCACTTCAGGTGAGGCGGGGCTGCCGGGATGGGGAGGGGCGGGGGCCGTGGGTTGGGGAGGACCCGAAGAGGGGTTAGAGCTGGGAGCAGGACGGGCTGGGGAGTGAGTGCGGAGGCCCGGGGGAAGGCACTGAGAGCGGGGACCCGCGGCTGGGAAAGTTCAGAGTCAGGGGAGGAAGCGATAGGGGAGTGTTGGTGCGGTTTGGCCGTCTCAGCTTATTGGGGGTCTCAGAGACACACACATAGCACCTCCAACAGAACGTAAGGG
Source organism: Notamacropus eugenii (assembly GCF_028372415.1). Classification (NCBI taxonomy): domain Eukaryota; kingdom Metazoa; phylum Chordata; class Mammalia; order Diprotodontia; family Macropodidae; genus Notamacropus; species Notamacropus eugenii. The sequence continues at coordinate 305,036,245 of NC_092873.1, forward strand.
CTCCTGACGGGGGCGGGGGGCGGGGAAGGCAGGGTACAGGAGGCTCCAAGAGGGTGAAGAATTTGTGGCTGTGGAAGTAGATGCCTGAAAGCAGGGAAAAGGACCCCCTCGAGGAGTGCGAGAAATCGGGGTCTCCAAAAGAGGGTCTGATAGGCAGACAAAGGTGGGGGCCTCAGGTTGTACCCGAGTTTTGGGAGGGAGGATTGATGGGTGGGAGGTGGGGAGGGGGCGAAAGGATAGGCAGTGTGTCTTTGGGGATCCGCGGGGGGAGGTCAGGCTTGGTGAAGGAGCCCCCTGAAGAGGGAAGATCTCGGGACAGGCCGAAGGACTTGGGGGAGATTGGGAGTGGGCTGAACAGCAGGTTGTGAGGAGCCCAGAAGAAAAAACAGCAGACAGTATGTGGGAGGGAAAGTGTGTGGTGTTGGGGGAGGAAGGGGATGTGAGTCAGGGATTGGAAAGGGATGGTGCGAAAGCCTGGGGATTGATGCAAAATCTGTAAGAAAACTTAGGGTGGCAGCATCTTCTTTGGATGGTGTGGAATGGGGTGTTGTTGCCACCTCTACTGAGCTGGGAATGCTGCTGGATGTTGGTTGCTTTACCTAAAATCTGGTGATGTCCGTGTGCTGATTGCCCCTTCTTGGTCTCCCAACCCCCTTCCAATTTTGAATAGATCAGATGGTCTTCAGGGACCTAGCTTTCACACTCTTAATAGAAACTGAATAGCTGAATACAAAGCCTTAGACATTTCATTAGCCGAAGTTTTATTTATGTTGCACATATTTTGGGGAGTCACTTTGAGCTTGAGGAGGGACACTTCGAAAATGACTGCCTTCGGTCCGTCCTTGGCCGGAAGTCTGATCCTCCAAATAGGGAAAAATAGAATAGTTATATATGGTCTTTAATCAGACTTGTCATTAATTAGATAGAAAAAAAAAAAGTGGGGTCTGTTACTGCTGGATTACCTATGAGAGCATATGTTCGTGTTCCAAAACTTTGATTAATACTCTTTTTTGGAGAGATTGACCAGATGAATAGGTTTAACAATAAGGAGGAAACACCTGTTTGTCATTTAATGATACTTTCCCCCCTATCCTCACCCCTTTTTTCCTGCTACATAGAATCCTAATTCTAGCCTTCAATCTATATTACTAGTTTACACCTGTTAACCTTGTGGGCCTTGTGTCCTGTGGTCAGTGTTGTTTTCTGTCAGCTGGAAGTTAAAAAAAGAAATGTTTATGTATTGTTAACTCTCCTGTTTTTACCAGAAAGTCAATTGTTAGATTTGGGTTGTACTTTGCCACACGTTTTAATGGGTATGAAAACATTCAGCTTAAAATTGTGTGTCTTTTTTAAAAAGCCCTTTATATAATTATGTAATTTCTTCCCTTTCTTTTCTCTGGCAAATTATTTCAAAAGTTTCTGCCAAACTATTTTTACTTTTAAAATTATTTTGCTTCCTATAATGTGTCTGAAAATTTGAGGTGAGAGGCATGCTTGTGCCCAAATGTAGCATGATGCATTTTTATATATTTAGATGTATATGGGTACTTTTGGTTTTAATCTAATGGTGTCATTCCTTCCATGCATGTGTTTTTCAGAAGCTTGATCCTAGTGCCAAAAAGCCAATAAGAAAGAGATTTTGTGTGTGATTGGAGAAGATAATTGTATCTCTGGCTCCCGGGAAATTGACATAAAGAGGAGATAACTTACGATTTCCTAAATATTTATGAGATGACATTCTGGGACCACAACATGTATTCTTTTTTTCCCCTGAAATAAACTGGTCATTTTTCCATTTTAATGCTCTTCATTCAGTAGAACTCTGGAATTCCATAGGCAGTGTTTTCTAGCAAGACTCAAGCTGAAGTGAAGGGAGAGCTGGCTTTGGGGGACCCTTGCAGAGGAGCCACTTTTCACTCTGTGGGTGTTGAAAAGCTTTGCTCTCCCAGTCAGGAAGGGCCACTGTGCAAAAGAATGTTGGTCTCCATCATTATTAAACCTTAGAATTCAGTCTCCTGCCTGCTTTCAGATTGTTTGTCCATCAGGCCTGAGCTGCTCCCTAATGACCAGTTAACAAACTGAAATACAGGGTGTAGCAAATCATAATCTGTAAGAGTTGCTTAACATCTCTTCCTAGTAGGGTAATTAACATTTTTGGATTTTGGGAAGACAATGACTGGCAAATACCTTACATCAGCTACTGTCAGGTTCATTCTTACATTTTGTTAATGAGTAGCGGTGAGAGTTTGTCATTTTATTTTGCTTGAACTTTTTGGTTTATATGAGAGATTTTCTCCTTCCCTTCAGTCTTTGTGTTTTGGCATACTGACACCATCTTAATAAAATTAAAGATGATGTACCCGTGCTGACAGTGCAGCCATCTGTCACACACTAGTGTGACAGATATCTATACAGATATGTGATATCTATATCCCAATCTTTGTTTCCAGCTTGTCGTAGTCCATCAAAGCGTTAAAATATACTAGAACCTTCACTGCAATTATTGAAAGGGGTCAAATCTTCCCTCTTACGGGCATGATTTTGGAGGTGAGTGGAATCAGGTCACCTGAAATAAACATAGAGTGATAAAGTAAAGTCTGACTCCTGTGGGAATGCATTTTATTTCTTAGATATCCATGAACTGTAGCTCCTTTTGATTCCTGAAGGGCCAGAACAGCAACCTTGTCTGGTGAGCAGTGCTTTCTAAACAGTCATCACAACATATGTCTGAAATTGTCACCATTCAGAACATCAGGAATACTAAATGACCTGCTCCATTCTTGATTCCATCCAGAGGACATGACATTAGGTCACTTTTGTTTGGGACTTTTTCGTTGAGGCCCACTCATCCATCTATGGCTGGGATGCCTTTGTTCTCTCTAGCTGTGCCCAACCAGTAAACTGTGCTGTAATCTGATAACCCCATAGTGCAGCCATTCTTGTTGAGAATTTTTTTTGTCAGTGTTCACTGTATAGATCTTAAGCAATTTCTAGGGTGACCGGACAGACTCTCTCCTCCTCCTATTTTGCTTTCTTATGAGTGAAAAGTTTAGACTTAAGTGAGCCATCTTCTTAGTGAAACCTAACAGGAAAAATTAAATTTGTAAATGTATACTATCTAGAACTTAATCCAATGCACTTTTAGAGACCTACTTTAGAATCCTTCTAATTCTACATAGCTATCCACTTTAAAAAAAAAAAAAGACACTGGAATTTTGAGGGTCAAAAAAGGTTTTTTGTTTAATTTTTTTTTTTAAAGAGAGGGCAATAATTGACCATGGAGAAGTTTAGTTCCTTTTCCTTGTTGGCATATTAAGAGTGTTAAAGGAAATGCAGATTTGGTATTAGGTTTCCATTGTTTCTGACTTAACCATTTATACATTTTGGTTCTTAGGTTCATTGACAGGTTTGGTGAATGGATCCTACACACACAGACACACACAGACACACAGACACACAGACACACAGAGACACACACACACACACACACACACACTCTCTCTCTCTCTCTCTCTCTCTCTCTCTCTCTCTCTCTCTCTCTCTCTCTCTGCCTGATTGATTAGGAACTTAATTGTGAACTAAGTTTGAGTGCCAGAATGTCCTGCTATACTTTTTATTTTTGGTCCGATCTTTGGAGGTTTTTTTTGAGCTGATATAAAACGACTGATAATACCTTTGGCTATCCACTGCATAACAACTGTTCTTTAAAAACTAATCTTTTGGGAGCATAAAGGAAATTAAAGCCTTTGAAGCTGAACTATAGATGATAACAGATCAAGGCAGGGAAGGGGTTCTTTTCTCTGGTAAACCTGCCAAGTGCTTTCTTTGGGAGGTGTCAGAATACCCCTTTTGATACTGAATAAACTCCCAAGTTACCAGAGTCCCCAGTCTCTCTTTCTCCTTTTTCTTTCCCTCTCAACTAGGGTGTTTCTGGTTATGTGGTGCTTTACAATACCCTAGGAATAGGAATCTCCATTCTGCTGTGCTCCAAGTCCAGCCTTTCACCACTCAGCTGTTTGATGTTTCCTAGAGAATAGAAGCTCTTACCCAACCATTTCCTATACTGGGTCCCACTTCCCCACCCTTTTCCATCAAAAAAGTAAGTTTAGTTTCCTCTTTCTAGGTGTCCTGTTTTGTTCATTTCACTTTGCAGTTGACTTTTCTGTTCCTTCTCCTCCCACTTTTAAATCCTGCTTCAAGATTCATTTGTTTTCCTCTAGTCAGTGGATCTGCCATTATGCAGAATATATTGCTTATGGACATTTTATTATTGGGTCTCTTATTGTCTTTTGACATCATAAGGAAGCTTCTGTTGAAAAGATTATCAGATTCTGGGAAATCCCATTGTTACTATATCTTGTACTATGTGCCTGACTACTAAGTGAATTTACAATCTAAGCAAGCACCAGGTCAGGAAAGAGGGAAAGAAGAGATGGGTGTGTGAAGCAGGATAGAATTTCAGGAGATATACTTAATAATTAGGTGTGTTAGTTTTCCTAAGCAGAGTTGCAAATAGGTCTGATAATCCTCAAGATTCTTGTTGATGACATATTATACATAGTAAGAATCAGAGGCCTATATTACAGGAATCTGATCATAGAGACAATAGTGACAATTTGGTTACCATTCTTGTCCTATTTTGAACTGTAGGACATATTTGGGACAGTTTTTGCCAATCATGTAGTTCACTCTGACATTTTCAAGAGTTAGACTTTACTTCAACAAACATTTGTTGAGTATATGAGGCACTTTGCTAAATGCTGAGCATGCATATATTACAATCTTAAATTGATTGTTTCCCCAAGGGAGTTGGATCTGTGTTTGGGAATGGTGATTGAAGAGGCAATGGGCCAGAAATGTTAAATGTCTCTTGGCTAGGAGCCATTCAACAGACCTTTATGGGAGGGATGAGGGTTTATTGAAAGCCTTGGACAGAGTTTTGGTGCCAAGGAGAACAAATGTTAGAACTGAGAACCTTAATTCTCTCCTACAAAAAGAGAAATAATGTTAGAGCTAGAAAAGAGACTGGAGACCTAGACTGATTTCTTTTTTTTTTTTTTTTTTTGTTACAGGTGAGGGAACTATGTCCAAAGAAGGGAATTTTTAGGATCACACAGCTAGTTATTGGTGGAGTTGTTGAAGGAGCATAGGCCTGCTAGGGTTGTCAGACTGGTTTTTAGACCATTCCCTTCTTCCCCGACATACACACATACTTTACAGGCATTGACTCCTCTCTGTCAGCTAAGCTAACCCCAGAATTATCAGGCTAACTTGGTTTATAGATTTGTTCTTTAAAAACATCCTAATCTTTTGAATATCATCATGCATTCTTAGAAAAAAGAAAATTTTCATTGAGCTAAGTTTAATTTTTGTCTATGATATGTTTTTGGTCAGTCATTATCACATGTGGAAGTGGGGGGGGGTTCTTTTCTTAACACTTTTTCCTTGAGCTGTGCACAGCTACACTTCTCAGAAGGCAGACTGGCATTTAAGATAGAGTTGTGAGGGGTTTTTTTTTTGAGGCAGAGAACATATTGTGCCTCCCACCTCTGAAAGGATAAAGAGAATGACTACCCAGATTGCACATAACTAGAACAGTGCTATTCCTCCAGAGAATTTGACCAGTAAATAAATGACTTTCTTGATTATTTGACTGATTTGTTTTAAAGTGTTCTGCAGTGTCAGATGAGAGACCATTGGCAGTTCAATCATTAGGTTTCTTTTGCTTCTATCTGACCTATGCAGGAATCATTGGTACCTTTGAAACCCAATTAAAAATTGCCTTGTAATTCTCTGGGATAGCTTCTTCTATGATCAGTTTGGGAACTAGGCTATAATTTCAGGAGTTTGAGGAATACGTATCTGTGTGGCCTGCAGTTTCCCAAAATTTTCTATGTATATGTGTATGTATACACATACATACTGCAAATATTGAAGTTGACCACACACAAGCTCTTAGTTTTTCTGCTGGTAGATGATGTCATTTCATCTCCTACGGAAATGCTTCTGCCCTGAAAACACAGGGAGAGGCTCCAGTATTAAGGCCAGCTCTGTTTTGCTCTACACATTGAAATAACACTCATTGCAGACATATCTACTGCCTGTAAAACCATCTTTGTTTCAGTCATCTTTTCTTTTGACACTCAGTTCCCTTTTTCCCTCTCTCAAGTCTGCATTTATCACATCTCTTGATATTACTTTTGAACTTCTTGTTTTCCTCATCTCTTTCTCTCCTTTCTCCCAAAATTGAGTCTGAACTTTCAGGAGCTCAGCAACAGTAGGTACATTTATATAAAGTTATGACTGTGATTCCACACAAATACACATTTTGCCAAGTGACTTGAAACCAATCCTTCCATGTGGAAAGTAGTGTCTGTTGCTCTGCAAACACAGCTTTGGGTGGGGTCAGGAACCAAAATTTAGATCAATCTTAAAACTAGGACTAAATGATTTTTAAAAACTGTTCTGTGATGGGACGATACACAGTTTTGTCTTTTGCAGAGAGAAAAGAGTATGAGCAGTTTGGGACTTGATCTGGTTGACACAAATGTTTTCTGAGGTTATATTGGCAACATTTAATAATCCTGTGTTATTTGTACTGGAACATTTAGTCTAAGTGTTACAGTTCAGGAAATACATTGAGATTAAATGATTGACTTGTTTATCCCTGTTTTGATAGGAAAGTATCAATGTTGTCCTGATGACTGGGAAACTGTGTGTATAATATACTTTTGGAGCAACCCTAGTATGATAAGTTCTCAGGTGGGTTTGTTTACCGGTCACTTTAGATGGCATCAAAAGCAGGGTGTTGAGTGTGTGTGAATCATGTAAAGTTGGGCATCTTTGGAGTCCCAAAGTATCAGTAGCACTTTGGACATTTTCTGTTGGTTTTTGCCCCTTCTTGTACCAGCTTTGGAGCAGCCAGGCGGCAGGTTTATGAGTTTAGTTTAATGGAAGCCAAATTCAGCATGTGTGCTGTGTAACTGAAATAGTGATCACCTGGTAGAGAATGAATGGTGGACACAGACCTGCAAACTTCCTAGAATGGAAAGCATCTGTCCAAAATTTCTCAAAGGAAAAATGTGATTCTTGGGTTGGAGTGAGGGTATTTTGTCTGCTCAAGGAATCTTTCTGCCAAAGCTTTTCCTTGACTTCTGGTCTTTTGAATATGGCACATTCAATATCAAAAGTTATTCCACATCTGAAAATTGGTCCGTAGGACTTAATCTGTTTGCCTTTTCTTAGTTTAAGCTTTTAGAATCTTTTAAAGTGTTCATTCTACTGTAAGCAAGTAGAAACTCCTCAGTTTATGATAACTTTCTCTCTTTCCTCATTTAGGTTTCCACTTTCTGTGCTGTGGGGCCACCCGTAAGAGAGGTAGACCTGATGCATATCTGTGCTTATTGAGGCATGAGCTCCCCACAGTAACTAGCAATCAGCTCCCCTTCCCCATAACCATATCAGGTTCTTGGAATGTGATGTGGTAGAGTATAGTCCTCCCTAAAAGGGCTATGAATGAAGGATTTTGTAAGCACATTTGTCCAAAGCTTCCTTGCTCTTCTCCCTTCCATCATGCCTCTTGAGGAGGAAAAAAAGTCCCTTCCTAATTTAAAAGTATCTTCACTTACAGTTCTCTAATACAATGTGAACTGCTATTCCCAACTCCTCCATCTCCCATCTGCCAGTGCCTCCCTTTTGTTTACCCTGGAGTCTTTTTGGAGCATCATTCTCACTGTTCCAACAGCCTGTTTCTCTGCCCTACCTCTCCTGGCTATCTAATTTCCCCTGCTCTCTTCATTGCTTAGAAAGGCTTTGTTGGTTTTATTAACAAGAAAATTTGTGTGTTAACTAATTTGGCAATGAACCCAGTAATCCAGGGATTGGACCATCTGAGGATTCTGGCTCTTTTAAAAAATGAAAAAACCATTCATGGCTCATAGGCCATTCAAAAAAGTCAGCTGGATTTGGTCCTTGAACTGTAGTTTGTCAACCCCTGTCTAGCTGGGGAGACCTCCCCTCCCCATTTCGTTAATGAACTCCCTAGTATAGGATTGGTTGACGTGCTGACAGTTCCTCTACACAATCCTCTGAAACTAGAGAATAGTGCCAAAGTTTTATACTTCACTCAGTCAATTTTAAGTAATCTGTAAACATTTTGGTATTTAAGAGTTCCCTCTTTTGTGTCTCTTCCACAATAATAGATAAGATTGTGTTGGTAAAATGGTAAAAAGCCTTTTTGATTAAATTCACTGCTGTTCCATTTATTATTTGGGGAAGAAGGTTGGAAGTCATGCTCTGATCAGCAGAAATGTTTCTAGATGTTTGCAAAAGAGCTGAAAGCATTATGCTTTTTGCTGCAGTAAGCAATGCAAACATAGGTACCAAACCCAGGCAGAATCTACAATCTCAGAGGAAGGAACTATTTCTATTATTTTTAAAATTAATGATTCTCATTATCAAGGCAAAAATTCTTTTCCTCTCTGTTTGTGGCACTTGGGAATTTTACTCTCCAGCTTCAAGGTTGTCAGCTTCAAGCCATTCCCTCACTTCTGGAGAAAATGAGAAACTGCCCCTTCATATGCAGAAGTGGCAGAAAAAAAGCACTTTCTTGTATAATAACAAAGATAGTTCTTCAGTTTAACTGGTGGAAGAGGAGGGAGGGGAACCTGCCTGGTTTTTATTCTTTTTGATTAAAGAAACTTTCTGCTGTCACACAGAACATACAGGATATTGGTTGTTGATTTCACTGAAAAGAGTTGAGGGCAGAGAATTGTGTTTGTTCTTCTGTTGCTGAAACTGACCTTCTAGGGCACGAGGAGCCTTGAAGTGATCGAAAAATGTGTCATCAGCTTATTCCTTCCAGTTTTCGGATTTTTGAACCCCAGCATTTTGCTAGAGTAGTCCAGTTGGAGCACCTTGCCCCACACCAGGGCTAGGAAGTTGAGAAGGCATGAAAAGAAGGTGTGAAAAGTACTAGACCAGGGGATTCATAGATTGGGCTCATGTTTTTACTGCTGACTAGCTATGAGATCTTGGGGAAGGTACTGAATGTATTCAGGCCTCAATTGCCTTATATGTAAAATGTAAGGATTGGAATCTCTTAAATTCTCTTCCAGCTTTGTGGTGCAATGATTTCAAGAATCTTTCTTGTTTTAGCTTAGGAATGGGTAAGCAGCATCCTGTGGAACTCATGGAGCCAAACTTCCAACTTGGTGTATTTTTTTAAAGCCAGCTGTCATTAGCTGATTTAGCTATAGGTAACTGAGAAGTAGCATTCTCCTAAAATAAATGATTGGTAACCCAGAAGGGTTGCAGACTGCTCATCTAGTTTTTTTTTTTCCTCTACCCTCTATATCAAGGGCCTAGAATTCTGATTCATTGGGACTGACACTGTCATCCACTCCTTTGGCCAAAACAGGCTATTTGTAGCCACTCCATGTTTTTGTAAAGTAGCCAACTTGTCTTAGCTTCATATTTGTTTCCAATAAAGTCTCTATATCTAGTCCGCTGAAATGTACTTCAGGGCCTATTAATAAAGTAGGATCCCTGAAGGCATGTTGGGAACAACCAGGAAAGACAGGGCAAAGCAGCCCACTACACGGAGTGATACAAGACAGTTGTTGTCACATTCTACCACCTTGTCTAGGTAGATCTTCCATCCTTCTTCATTTCTTAGCTTCTTTTATTTTTCTCCCTCCCACCTTCCTTTCCTTTTAAGAAATGTGGTTTGTTAGTTTTTTCCCTCCTCTTTTCCTTCCTTCAACAAATATTTATGAAGTTCCTACCATGTTCACTATTCTGTGCTCAGTGTTGGGATGGGGGTGGGGGAAGGAATAATTGACACCTTACCCTTAAATTCTAGGGCTGTTGGTTGAGGAGAGAGATGAGAAAAGTATATAAACATAGTACTAGTCAAAATGAGATAGGGCCCCTAAAAGTGGTACAACGGGATGTAGTTAAGTCAACAAGCATTTATTAGGTTCCAGGAACTGTATGAACAGCTGGCAATAGAGAGGAAGGCAAAAACCCCACAGTCTGTGCCCTCATAGAACTTCTATTCTAATAGGGAAGACAATGTAAAAAAAAAAATGAGGTGGTTACAAGATAAAGGAGTTCATGGAAGGAAAATACTGGGCTTTATTCGCACTGGGCCTTAATATGTGTACCACACAATTGTGGAGAATGAGTACAGTTTTTTCCCCCGCTTTGCAATTGTCAAAGCACTTTCACAAAAATATTCCAGCTTCATCAAGCAGCCATGGCACTAGAATGACCACTAGATTGAACCAAAAGACCTTAGTTCGAGTTCCAATTCCACCACTTATTATCTGTGTGACTTCCCATAAGCCATTTAAACTATCAGCTTTTTAAATTTTCTGTAAAATGAGTTCCTATCACAGAGTTGTTGTTAGAATCAAAATAGATAAGTGTTTTATATTCTTCAAGTTACAAATATGAGGTTACTGTTATTGGTACCTCCCAACCCTGTGAGATACTATTACTGAGATCATTCTACATACCCCAGGTTACATTCTGGCTTCTTTAGCATCTTCTTTGTCAATTACCTTGGTCTTTGGGGTAAAGTCCCTGCTCAGGGGCTTGATAGCACTGTCAAAGCACTTGAGATTAGAAGGTCCCACAGTAGTGACTTTGAATACAATAGCTGGTATGTCCTACATCTCTTTGTCTTGCAGATGCTATGAAGAATAACACAGTTGTGCATCATACTTCTTGATGAAAGTCAGCGTAGGCTAGATGGACATAAAATAGGTGAGGACCTTGCCTATACCAGTGCTGGCTTTTACTCGTGCAGTTTCAAGAGTTTAGGGAAGCTTTGTAGCCGGGTGTAGCACACCATTACTTAGGGTCCTATATGAGAGACCTTCATTGTCTCTGTCACTGAATCACTACTTCCTGCCAATGCTGACACAATACGAACTCTTTTCTACTTGTTTTCCTTTTGTCAAACTTAAGGAGGCAGGGACATCCTCTATGTTACATAAGCCTTAGTGGAATAGAAGTGGAAGTGTTGGCAGTGGCCTTAGGTGTATCCTGAATGCATCTAGGGATGGTAATGAGTCTTTTTTATTATTATTGTTATTTTATTTGTTTTCAGTGTTCTACAATCACTTCCATATAACTTAGATTTTTTCCCCCCTCCCTCCCCAAGTCGGCATTTTTTTATATGGGTTTTACATGGGTTTTATGGGTTCTACACATACATTCCTATTAAATACATTTTCACCTAGTCATGTCGCATAGAAGAATTAAAGTGGGAGAAATCATAAAACCAACCAAAATGTAATACAAAAGAAAATGATCTGCTACATTCTGCGATCGGATTCCATAGCTCTTTCTCTGGATGTGGAAGGCATTTTGCCTTAAGAGACCATTGGGAATATTTTAAGTCCTTGCATTGCAATTAAGTTCTAAGTCAATGGTAATGAGTCTTAACCAGCTGTTGTCTTAGTATCTCATTGACATGAGTCTCTTAGAGTGCAGAGTTCCTGGCTGACTCTTACTTATTATATTGCTAAATGTGCTGCTAGTGAAGAATTTCATAGTTTCTGCCCTTTTCGCTTCTCTGTTCTGTGCCTGATCACAACACTCTTAGATGAAGGGGTTGTTGATACCTACAAACTAAGCACTTTTAAGGAACCTTCAAAGCTTGTTTTCTCCAAGGTCTATGAACCTACAAAACATCTCCCCAAATCTTACTTCAACACTACTGATGAGAATCATTGACCTAGGAATTGTTAGTCTTCCTGCTGGGATTATGCTTTCAGTTTTGCTTCTTTCTGGTTGTATATGCATCCTGTTCTCTTTCTTGTCCTATGGGCCACATATTCCATTGTATTAATTGTCCCGAAATTATCACGGTCATATCTTCTTTTTCTTAAGTTGGTAACTCCCTAAAAGTCTTCTTGGAAACTTTGTAAACTTCCCTCTCATCCTGTTCCCACATAGCATTATGAAGAAACTAGTTCTGAAAATGTATCAAAGAAGGTCTTTTTAGGAGGATGATTCAGTATCGCAGAGTAGAAAGTTATAGAGAAGCCACAGTAATGGTGGTGAAGAGGAGCAAAAAATATTTCATCTTTGAGACTACTGGGATGTGGTGGTAGAATAGAGTGAGATCAAGCTTTGCTCAGACTAACTCTGCAGCCTTTCTGGCTGAAGTAGTCACTAGTATGTCTAGTTTACTGATACCTACCTCCTTCATAGGTTGAAATTTGTGCTAAGTTCTTCCAAAGCTTCCTACACTTCAGTTTTTGGATTGATGCTAATCTGAAAAACTTAATAACAATATTTTATCATTTTAGGAGGAAAAAAATAAGATCTCCTTTCCTATTTGGGAAAGGTCACTTCATATGTTTACCTCCATTCCACACCTTTTTCTGAGTTCCCCATTCAATAAGAGAGTATACTGGGATGGTTGTGCCCTTATCAGAAGGTATTTGAGGAAAGGCAACAGGAAATCAATGTCCTACTCAAAGAAATTTGGTCTTTCGCAAAGGGATTAAATCTCTCCTCTCCTCCCAAGTCAAATGGTATACTATTTCAGATCAAATACCATTCAGCTGGAAGTATCAAGCTGGTATTGCCATGCTGAGTTGGCATTTTTAACAATTTCTCTTTTGAGATCATTTCCCACAGAGGACAGAGGAAAGAAGGCTCAGTTGTGAAGAGGACAGGTGCAATGATATTGCCTGCTCCAGCTTTGGGATTTCCTCGATAGACCAGCTCAAGTTGATTAAGATGGGCTAAGTGGGCAGTCCATAGCAGATGGTGCCCAGTATTGGCAATCCAGTGTCCATCAGGCCTCTGCACTAATCTGGATTGCAGCATTGAGTCTTTGTTAGTAGCATTAGCAAAATCCTGTAGGTTTTCTCTTTTTTCTATCCTTCCTCCATAGCTTGGCACTCTAATCAGTTTCCTAGGGACATAACTTCCGGCAGAGAGAAGAGTCAGTCCTGTTCTCCAAGTGCCATTTGATCTGAGGGCCATTATTTAGCACCTGGCAGTCCCCTTTCTTCCCCTTACAGCTGCAAGCTTCCTGGGATGAACCCCAGCTCTGCAGCTGCAGTATCCCAGCTGAAAAAAGGAGAGAAAAAAGGCATCATTGGATGGAATCTTCCCACCAATCTTAGGCATTGTCTAGGATTGCAGCTCTAGATCTGGTTGGTACATGTTATGTGAATACTATGAAAGGGTGTGAACCACAAAATTGGCCTTGAACTGTCAAGTTTTCTCTCTCTCTCTCCCCGCCTCTTTCTCTCCCTCTCATTTTCCTTCCTCCCCCCAGTGAAAGGAAGGAGGAAAGAAAGCAAAACAGAACCTTTGTAACATACATGGTCAAACAAAACAAATTTTTGCATTGGCCATTTCTGAAAATTAGATACTTCAATCTGCACCCTGAATCTACCACTTATCAAGATGTGGGTAACATGTTTCGTCATGATCCTCTGGAGTCATCATTGGGACTGACCAGCTTTTTCAAGATTTAGCTCTCCTTTTGTTTGTCTTATTTGGACATCTCTCTCCATGCTCAAAGTAGAATAAATTCTAACTTGAGGATTAAAGAGTGAGTTTGAGAGAAACTAAGACTTCAAGATGCTCCGTACAAATTCTTGAGTGTTTACATGGGAGATGAACTTCAGACTTTGCTCCTTGACCCATCCTTTCCGCATTAGAATTCATGCTCAGTATTTTACTCCTCCCATCCAAGAATTATAACTTTTATCTTTTTTCAAAGGCTTAGCCACTAAATTGAGAAAGTCAGTAGCAGATTTACAATCAAAATGTAAACGTGCTGCCTCTCAGCTTTCTTTGTAATCCTTAATCTAGGCCCTCAAGTCTCAAACTAACTTTGGTATTCACCCAAATTAAGTTATTTTTTTGTAAAAATTGGTCTGATATGGAAAAGGTGAAGGATTTACAGGGACATGAAGTTTTTTTTAGATCTGGGAGTGAAGGGAGTCTATATTTTTCATATTGCCACGTTTTATTTTGTGTAGCATGTCTTCTTACCAACATAGAAATGTTAAGAATAAGAACTGGTACCAGCTCTTAGCTTTTTTGGGAAGAGAGGAATGAGAACCATCTGTTCTAATTTGTTGGCCTCTAGCCTGTCTATGGAGAGGAAAATTCTGTTGCTCTGCCTTGTGGGACTGTAAACACTTAGCCTGCAGCCAGTATTGAGTCAGAACCTCTTCCCTCAGTCTTGTCTGGTCCTCAAATCTAAATTGTCTGATTTATATAATTAGATGTATTTTTTCCCTAAGTATCCCCGGATCTCCCTCTCTTTTTCTTTCTCTCAGGTCTTCATTTTCATTCCTGAATTGCCATCATATTTGGACTTACCATTTACTTATTTTTTTAAGATATATTTAAACTTTTCCACTTCAGATTCTTCAGAAGTAGGCCAAAGAAATGATTGAGTAAACCCTGAAGATAAATATAGCTTAAAGTTCTGTTTTTTCCCCAAGTGCAGAAACTCTCTGTCATCCTGGCTTTGCTTTGGCTTCTTTCTTTTCTTGATTGGCATGTGAGTAAAGGTGAGGGTGGCAAGCTTACCTATTCATAGGTGTAGGACTGGAACCATTTTCTAAAGATAATTGTTTCACATTTTTCCTAAATCAAATGGATGAAAAAGCCATAAATTGAAATTCAAATATAAAGTTTGTCCTTAGCAGGCACTCAGTATTTCTTGAAAGAATGAATTTTAAACATAAACTACTTACATCTTTCAATTAATTGACATTAGTACAATAAACTAGGACAGGATATAAAAATCCTAAACAGTTCCTATATCCCCTAAGTTCCTCTACGTCAGTGGTTTTCAAAGTGCGATCTGGGGGTTCCCTGAGACGCTTTCAAGGGGTCCATGAAATCAGAACTGATGTTTTAATTTCTAATGTGGTAAATATCAGTAGATATAATACACATGAACAAAAGCTCTTTGAGAAGTAATCAATCATTTTTAAGAGTGTAAAGGTTTCCTGAGACTAAAATGTTTGAGAACCAGTGTTTTCCATCGTACCCTTTCTTTCCTTCCAGTTCTTAGTTCTATTTCACCATAATCTGTACTAACCTAACCCTCTCCTCATAAGTAACGTGTTATTCTCATTTGTATTGAACAAAAAGATCATGGATGCCCAAGAAGATATTCCCTGAAGTTCTGAGGGATTTTATCAGAAGACGAATGTGCAGTGACAGCCTACTTTGAACATGGGTATAGACTAGTTCAGCTCTTGGTTCTCTAGGAATATTGGGATATTTCCTGTCTCTCCTCTTTCCTATTTGGTGTCAAGTCAGAGCCACTGACTTTGTGTTTAGAGAATAATTAGATTTTTTCAGAGAGAGTCTGAGTTCAGTGTAAGAAGGATGTATACTAAAAAAGAGAATGATCTAAAAATTGTGTATTGGATACAAGGTATTGGGTACAAGGTTCCTAAAAGGGAATTAGCATCTAGAATTAATGAAGAAGTGATTGGAGCTTACTGTCATGCTAGGGTCAAACATTGATTTTTAGTGTTTTTAAGCAAGAAATATTGTGCATGTGTGTATGCATGTCGTCTAGCATGTACTTATGTCTGTGTTTTTGTTTTGTATTTTACAGTACAGTCAACCTTCAAAAAATCTTTGACCACTTCCACTGAGGTGAGTGTCAGAAGATAATAAAAATTTGAGTAGAGTAAAGGGGTTTTTGTACATTCTACTTACCTCTACTAGCTAATGCCTTACGTTGGAGCAGAGGGAACTGACTCTTGCTTCTGATGTCTAACCTATGTCACTTCTGTTTTGATTTTATCTTAGTCTTTCAGTGAACATAGAATATGACCCTTTTCACCATATAAGACATATTCTTCTTTAAAACTTCCTTCATGTTCCTTGCTTTTTCCTATTTTTTCTGCCCACTCTGGGAATCTGTGATAGCTTGCAGAACATACAAGTAGAAAGCAACCAAGACTTGTGTCTTGAGATTTTAGGCCTTGAGGGCCTTTGAAGAAACCCTTCCTCTGGGTCATTTTCCAAGATCCTTCTGCTCACGAACCAGGGATATAATGGTAAGAATGCTGGTATTGGGACTCAGAAGGTCTTTGTTAAGTCCTGACCTAGATACTTCTTAGCTGTATGACCCAGAGCAAATCATTAGCTTCTAAGCCTCTTTTTCATCTTCTCTTAAATGGAGATAGCAGTACTCACACAACTTTACAGGATTGTTGTTTGAAAAGTGCTTTATAAATTTCAAATCACAAAAATGTGACCGGCTGTGATTATCTTCATGAACCAGGGACCTTGAGAGAAGGCATAGAATTTTAATGTCACATAGTAAAGTCTAGGCCTTATCTACACTCCTCTCTTCTGACTTTTGGCTCCTAGGAGTCATCATATGAGTCCTACCCTAAATCACCATTCCCTCTTCCCTACTTATTTTGAGAATAGAAAACTAAGTCAAGACTAAACTCCCAGCAGTTTTTCTTACTGTGACTGGAATGGTCCATCTCAGCCTTGTCACTGCTAGACTCTAAATTGACTCCTGTAAGCTAGTGACTGGACTGACTAGGCGTGTGTGATCATTTGATCTGACTTACTAGGGTCCAGAATGGTTTGGTGATGCGGCATTTTAGATAAAGAAAATGAGCCTCCTTTTTAATAATTTTAATAACTGTAGCTGACACTCACATAGCATGTTAAGGTTCCCAAAATGCTTGACAAATGTTGCCACATTTTATTCTCTTAAAAATTCTGTGAAATAAGTACTAGAGATACCATCCCCATTTTACAGATAAGGAAACTTGAGTCTCTGAGGAATTAAGGGACTTGACCCATGTCATATAGATAGTATTAGAGATGACATTTGAATCAAGTTGTCTCTCAATTCTAAATCCAAAATATTTTCCATTACTTAGTAATTCATCCTTTTTAAGTTCAACCAGTGATTTAGCATAGTTTTTGTAATGGCTGCTCCACAGTCTCATTTTTTTCCTCTCTGTTGATTGTACCATTGTACAATTACCCTCTTCAATTGACCTTTGTCTCTGCTTCTGTTACTGTATATATAGGGAATAAGCATTGATGCTTTATTAAATGCCCTTGACCTAGAAAGCAGAGCATCAGTGGTTGTATCTACTTTGGTAATTGTCTAGTGTGAATATTTACTTTTGTCTTCTTTCTCTTTGTAGGTGTCTACCTCCTCTGGTCCAGTCAAGAAAATAGGACACAGAAGTGTTGATCCCTCTGGAGAGACAACATATAAAAAGGTATATCTGGATTCATGTGTGTCCTCTTAGAACTGGGCAGTGATAACTCTGGTCATCCTTGTCCCGTTTTCTGATTTCCCACATCTTCTGCCTTTGTGTAATAGCATTACACGCAGCCAGTGCCATGCAGGCCGCCTCACAAAAGATTACTCATCTCTGTATGCTTAAATAAGGATGTTCTTAATCGAAGGTTTACATTTCCATCCATTTCTTGCAACAGAGTTGGCAACAAGTACCAGCTTATTGTACTAAAGAAACTAGGTTTCTCTGTTAGGGAAAGGCATACAACAGGTACTTCAAGGCTGCTCTCACCTTACCTCAGGGCAAGTACATCTCCTTCTACCTTTCCAGTGATGCCTAATATACATGGAACTTCATGAAGAGGCCAGCCCCTTATATGGATGTTCCCAGACAGACAGCAGCTGGCCAGTTTACAGCCTGTCCCAACAAGCTCATTCCTTCCAAGTATTGTCTTTGGAATGAAAAAGTTCTCCACACTGCTGGGAGGAGCCTGAATACCTGCCCTTGAGATAGCAAATGGGATGGAAAGGAGCTTTCCCAACCAAGAAGAGAGAAGTGGATTGGGGAAGGAAAGGGGAAGAGAAGAACAGCTACTTCAGGTTTTCTGAGCCCTTGGCCAAGCTCCAAGCTAACTTCTTGTTCCGTAGCCCTCCCTGGGAGCTCTGTAGCCAGCTTCCTAATAATAGTGTCTACTTCACAGGGATGTTGTCAAGGTCAAATGAGATACTCTCTTTAAAGGATTTTTCAAACCTTAAGCACACTCTAAATGCTCACTACCATTATGCTGGAGCTTCTTTGACTGGTATAGACAATGCTTAGGGCTGCCAGCCTCTTGATTTGGTAGTGCTAGATTCTGCCTTCTGGTCATATTTGCTCTTTGTCTTAGTGGTAATATCCTAAATCAGCACTTTGATATAGTGGCATATACTTGTCTCTTTGGCTTTTGCAGTAAGGTTTTCACATAGCCAGTTCTTGAAACAACATCAACAAACATTTATTTAGTGCCTCCTACTTGCCAAGTATTGTGCTAAGTGCTAGGCACATAAAGAAAGACAAAAATCAGTCTCTGCTCTCCAGAAGTCTAAATGGGGTAGAAAACGTACACAGGATAAATCAGAAGTAGTTGATGCAAGGAAGGCACCAGCATTAAATCGGTGTGTAAAAGGCTACTTCTGCAAGGTGGAATTTTACCTGGGATTTGAAAGAAGGCAGGGATAATTGGATCCATGAGAGGTGATGAGATAACCAAGTGAAATAGTATAGGAGAGGGGAAAAAAGTTGCTTCATCTTATTCCCAACTTTTTTGTATTGGGTGGTATGTAGTCTCTCTTCCAGCCCTGGGTAAGCTGTAGTTTAATTTCCCTAAAGTCTATAATATCTTAGAATTTTAGAGCTTAAAGGAGTCTGTACAATTATGTAGTCCAGGAGTTAATTTTTTTGTGACATGGACTCCTTTAGTGGTCTAGTGAAGCCTATGCAAACCTCAGAATAAGGTTTTTAAATGCTCAAAATAAAATACATAGGATTTCAAAGGAAATCAATTATATTGAAATACAGTTATCAAAATACTTTTTTAAAAGTTCATCTGTTACAGATTAAAAATTTTTGTCCAGCT
Organism: Notamacropus eugenii; assembly: GCF_028372415.1. Classification (NCBI taxonomy): domain Eukaryota; kingdom Metazoa; phylum Chordata; class Mammalia; order Diprotodontia; family Macropodidae; genus Notamacropus; species Notamacropus eugenii. The sequence continues at coordinate 305,055,148 of NC_092873.1, forward strand.
CCCTTCATTTTATAGATGAAAATCTCCTAATGCTATAACTGTAGGCAGTGTTTATTTTTCATTTTTTTAATAGGCAATATTCAGAGTGGCTTAGACCACTATTTCTACCTCTTTTTCTCTAAAACAAGATGCAAAAAGGCAAATAGTTCCATAGTTGATTAGAGAAATACCATCTTGTAATAGGCTCTGGATCTCATAGTACAAAGTCTTTCCTATGGAATTGGGATCTTGAATTAGGGTGGGAGGGGGGCCTTTGCTTCCTGGACTTGGAAATTTTCTGTCTTGTGGGGGAAGATGAGTTTATTAAGCCCTTTCTTTTCTTTATGAAGTGAGCTACATCTTTTATGTTCCTTTCACCCCCCCAACTAAGAATTTCTAGTCTTTTGGGGATTCTAGTCAGGCCCTGTTGCATGCTGTTGTGATGTCTCCAGGCCAGCCAGGCACCCACAAAGTGACCATCAGGGGTATAAAGTGCTTGTTGGGGAGGTGGGTGTGTATCTGTTGGTTCTCCTCCAGGGTTCTTAGCTTAAGGGGGTTCCTGAAATCAAAGTGTAAGAGTGAGGAAGAGACACAGTAATGGTCCCTAAAGAAAGTGTGTGTGGCAGGAGAGGAACTCATTTGGAAGGGAGCACCCTGCCTGGAAACCCAACTCTTGCTGTTCTGTCTAGCACAATGTTCTGCTCCTTTTAGTCACTAGCAGGCCCTCGTGTAGCAGCAAACCCAGGAGTATGTAGGGAATACGTATTTGTTTTCACCTCTTACTGAGAAGCCTTTTGCTTTCATTTTCTTTCCTCTAGCATGCTGAATCTGAACTTTCATAGTGGTTGTCAGATTTAGTAACTTGAATTTATCCTACTTTTTTTTTCTTTTCCCCAGACAACCTCATCAGCCCTGAAAGGTGCCATTCAGCTAGGCATCACCCATACTGTTGGCAGTCTTAGCACCAAACCAGAACGTGATGTCCTCATGCAAGACTTCTATGTAGTGGAGAGTATCTTCTTCCCCAGGTGAGAAAACTTGATATTTGGGGAACAGATCTAGTCCATTTCTCCTACTGCAGAAAATGAGATTTAGGGCTCAAGGAGATTGGATGTAGCATTTCCTAATGCTCCTCCTTCCTACCACCCTCCAAAAAAAAATCAGCCTCATTACTTTGTAATTTACTTAATTGTGCACATTTGACTGGTTTTTGTCTCTTGTGTAACCCTGGTGATGAGCACATTACTTTTGCACTTTTGGAAGGTTGAACATCCCAGTGAGATACACAAAGAAAGACCTTATCAGCTAGTTGAATCTAGTCCACATCCTGACACTGGCCCTTAGAAGTCAAGCACCCTCAACAGTGACCCTTGACCTGGGCAGTAGGGTTCATTCAGAACAGAGGCTGCCCACTGAAGATCCATAGCAAGTTACTGGCACTTGCTGCACTTTAAGGATAGGAAAAAGAGGGCTTGGCATGGTACCCACTCCCACGCCCCAGCAACATGGCCAGAGTCCCTGTTGCTGTCATATACACTCTGGTTTAAACCCCTTATTTTAGAGGTATGTATGATCTTCCTACTGAGTGAGGCATTTGACAGAGATTAAAAAGTCAGGTGTCTCCCCAGATCCAATCAGGGAATCAGGGGTCAGACTTGCCATTGCAGCTCTTGTCCTCAGCTGCCACAGAGATTTAGTTTTCCATGCTTAATGAGCTGAAAACTAAAGCAGCTGCTGCTTTTTTTTTTTTTAAATGAATTGAGTATGGGAGTAATGTGAGCACTCCCTCAGCCCATGCCTTAATCCCCACACTCAGCTCCTGACTCACCAAGTGACTCAGTCAAAACCTTGATTATCCCTCTGGGAGAGTGATCTTGGCTAGACTCTGGGGGGCACTAAGGGGATTCCTCAGGGTTCTTGACAAATTTTTCAAGTTTTGACTGTTTCTGCTTATCCTGTACAGTGAAGGGAGCAATCTGACCCCTGGCCATCATTATAATGACTTCCGTTTCAAGACTTATGCCCCTGTTGCTTTCCGATACTTCCGAGAGTTATTTGGAATACGGCCTGATGACTACCTGGTAAGCTTCTGGGATGCTTTTCTTTCCAGTTCTTCTTTAGCCCAGAATTCCATTCCCAGGTTTGCCAGGTGCTGGTATTTCTGAAACTCTTTTCCCTTTCTTTCTGGATCCCAGTATTCCCTGTGTAGTGAGCCACTAATTGAACTCTGCAACTCTGGAGCCAGTGGCTCCATCTTCTACGTGTCCAGTGATGACGAATTCATCATCAAAACTGTCCAGCACAAAGAGGCCGAGTTCTTGCAGAAGTTGCTGCCAGGATACTACATGGTAAGAGAGCTGGGTTACAGTTCCCTTTCATCTACTCCCAGGCCATGGTGCCAGGGGGCACAGAAAAGCAGCTTTGACTCTTTCTTCCCTGGAACTTTATTTTGGCACTTTTTGTCCCTTCCTCTCCTGCCTCACTTTGTTCTTAGTTTCCTATATCTGGCCTACCCAAGGCCCAGGTCAAGTGATGCTATTGGGTTTAAGGTTGGTTTTGTTTTGTTTTTTTTAATTATTAATTTACTTGTTTTCACTTTTCTACAGTCACTTCCATAAGACTTAGATTTTCTCCCTTTCTCTGCCTGAGACGGCATGCTATCTTACATGGGTTCTACACATACATTCTTATTAAACACATTTTCACATTAGTTATTTTGCATAGAAGAATTAAAATGAACGAGAGAAACTATGAGAAAAAACAAAACATAGCATAAGAGAAAATATTCTGCTTCATTCTATGTTCCACTTCCATAGTTCTTTCTCTGGATGTGAATGGCATTTTGCCTCGAGTCCATTGGGAATGTTTTAGGTCCTTGCATTGCTGTGAAGGGCTAAGTCTACCGGAAAATTGCCTCACACACTGTTGTTGTTGCTGTGTACAAAATTCTCCTGGTTCTGCTCCTTTCAGTCAGCACCATGAGTTCATATAAGTCCTTCCAGGCCTCTTTGAAGTCTTCCTGTTCATTTCTTATAGCAGGGTTTAAGGTCTTTAAGAAGCCCAAGCCAGAGCTACATGCTCACATTCAGTTTCTTTGACTTGCCTTTGCTGCCTTTGCCCACTTTGTGTATACTCCCAGGTTTGAAGATGGGTCAAGAAGGCCTCCTAGTACCTCTTTCTTCCATTTGTCCCCAGGAATTTCCTTTGTCACAGGATGATCTCATCCTTATTTCAGCAACTCCAGAGAAATACTTCCTTACTTATGACCCTAAATTGCCATTATTACATGGGTCACTGTTTCACAGCTCCTCTTGGTATAATGACTTACATGCAGAATTGAAATGAATGCTATAGGGGATTCAGGCAGCTAGGAATAGCTTGAAAATCCCAGGCTGACAGACCCTAAAGATCTGCCTTGGGAAGTAAATACCAGCATTCCTATGGCAAGAATCAGTAGAGAGAAACATGATGGTGTCACTTAACCCTGGAATGTCCTCTTTAACATACATCCTCTGCCTCTCTCTTGTCTCTGCCACCTCAGAACCTGAATCAGAATCCACGAACTCTGTTACCCAAATTCTATGGGCTGTACTGTGTACAGGCAGGTGGTAAGAACATTCGAATTGTTGTGATGAACAACCTACTTCCACGCTCAGTAAAAATGCATGTCAAGTATGACCTCAAGGGCTCAACCTACAAACGACGGGCTTCACAGAAAGAACGAGAAAAAGTGTTCCCCACCTTCAAAGATCTAGACTTCCTACAAGATATGCCAGATGGCCTCTTCTTGGATGCTGACATGTATAATGCCCTGTGCAAGACGCTGCAGCGAGATTGCTTGGTGAGTGCCCCCTCTCTCCTGCAAAAGGAGTGTTGAGATCGTGCCTCAGTATAGACCTTGTGATAAGCTCGATAGGATATTCCTTAAAAGGTCCCCTCCCTCAAAAACAGTCACCAGACTTCCCGCTGACACCAGGTATCACAGTGAACCCAGCCCTATGAAGTCTGTATTTAGAGTAACCTCTTCATCACCTTGCTTGGCTTTCGTTTCTCTCACTGCCACCTGACAGTGGATTCACAGCAATCCAGTATTACTTTATAAAGTACAGAGGGAAAGGATGGGCAAAGGGGGAGAGGGCTGAAAGCTGACAAGTAAAACACCCCTGAAGGATGGACGATTTAGGGAAAGTCAGCTAGGTATATCCGAGTGGAACTTGTGAGGTTGAATTAGGCCAAGAGGAAAATGAAAGGGGGAGGGTCCCCTTCTCTGTAAGACCTTTGAGTCACAGGAACCCCATCTGTTTATGTTGGGAAAGAGAAACATAGAATAGCTTTTTTTCTTTGAGCTTTAATTTGCTATTTGGTATCTTTTGTTTTTACATTACCAAATCCAAATTTATTCTTCATCCCTCTCCTGTCTGGTGAGCTTGCCCTTGTAACCAAGAATTAAGAAAGAAGGAAAGAAAAAAGAAAGAAAAAAAGGTTGTTTTGGAAAATTAATATACACATCAGCCAAGTCCGCCAGTAACGGGCAGCATCCCAGGCCTTCCTTCCATAAAGGAGAAATTCATTGTTATTTAGGGCCAAGCATGATGGTCATAATTATATAGCATTTAGCTAAATTTTGTTGTTCTTTCCATTTCCAGGGTTGTCATTGTGTGTATTGTTTTACTGACTTTGCTTATTTGACTTTTCTTCAGTTCTTTTAAGTCTTCGCATGCTTCTCTGAATTCTTCATAATTGTGGTTTCTTACAGCACAGTGGTATTTCATTACAGTAACATGCCACAATTTATTTAGTTATTTCCATTGTTTCTAATTATTTGCTTTCCATAATAACCAATTCACAGCTTCATCAACATGACATTGTATTAGTGTGTCTATCTTTCCATAATCCCTGCAACCTAGATTGTTATCATCTTTTGTCATCTTTGTCAATTTGCTAACCCGGAGGTGAAACAGAGCTGTTTTGACTCTAATTTTTAAAAACTATTTGTGATAGTTTGCAATTCTTCTTTTGAGAACCATTTGCTAATAGGATGATTCTAAGAGAACCCTTCCCAACTGTGCATTGGGTGGTGTGGGGAGAGGTGTCAGGTCTTAATAATCCTCATCCTCATGCTGGAATTCCCATTTTCTTTTTTCCAATTTGAATATCATGTGTCTCACAAAGCCTCTAGTCAAAGTATCTTCCTTGTACATAGGTGCTACAGAGCTTCAAGATCATGGACTATAGTCTACTGGTGGCAATTCACAACATGGAACATGCACAGCGAGAGCGGCTGCCCACTGAAGTGGGCTCTGGGAATGACACCCGAAAACCAGCCCCACAGAAGGCTCTCTATTCCACAGCAATGGAGTCCATCCAGGGGGAGGCCCGACGGGGTGGCACCATGGAAACAGAGGACCAGTGAGTATTTGATGAGTTCTGGGAAATTGAGTGCAAAGGCAGGTTACTCTTGACTGGAATTCATTTTAGAACAGGACCATCTTAGGCCTCATCCAAGAAAATCTAGTTATCAGAATACTATTTGTGTTTGTCCTTCGTTCTTTAAGAGGACCATGACAACAAAATGATGACATGACTTGCAATTGACTTTGCTTTGAGTGAGGGAGGGCTGTGCAAGGTCACCAACCCTGTTATTGGAATACTATATTGTCCTATATCATGACTCCCAAGAACAACATTATAGTATGGGTAAAGATCTGGTATAGATTGTGATATCTGTGGGATAAGGTTGGTCCATTGTCCAGTGGGGTTTATTAGGGAAGGTTTCCTGAAAGACAGGTTAGGGTGGATTGGCAGGAACATGTCTGCAAAACGTATTTGAGAGGAGAGGATTTCATGATTCTCCAATCCTTAGTTATTAAGTATAGTTTGTGCTTTGGTGAGCTCAAGCACATGCCTGGATTTGACATAGAGATGGGAGGCAACATGCTCTTATAGCTCTGTGGTTTCCTCATTCTTCGCCCTTTTTGCATTTGTCCCAGGATGGGTGGCATTCCTGCCCGAAACAGTAAAGGGGATCGATTGCTGCTTTATATTGGTATCATTGACATTCTGCAGTCTTACAGGTGAGAATCTCTTGAGCAACTAGGACACAGAAATGGATCCTAGGTTTGGGAGCTGAGAGCAAATGAGTATTTAGGGCTAAATATCCCCCTTCCAGTCAGATAAGTTAGGCTTGCCTCCAAGGTATCTCCTGATTAAGACTCGTAGGTTTCAGGACATCAGCTTGTTATGCAAGATTTCAGATGAGAGGCTTCATTTCCTCCCCCAATTCACACATACCTTCTGGTAGAAAGCTAAGTCAGCCCTAAGACCATCTGTCTGCTATTGCTTTACATGGTTTGAGTCACACTTCACTGCAATCTGTAGCTGGAAGTTACTTCTCTTTCCTTTCTCACTTTCCCAGTAGGGAAAAACAAGTAAGTTTCTATAATTGGGCCAAGAGCCCTAGCTTCTGGCTCCAGTCAGCTGAGGTGAGGAGAATCTGCCGCAGCCCAGAGTTCCTCGCTCCCTTTTCCCTGGGGAGTTCCTTGCATTTAAGAATGCTGAACAGCTGCATAACAAGTATTCAGTATTTGTTGATTTTTCTCATGAAGAAAGGGACACCTGTCTTTAGAGTCCCCCTTACCACCACAACAAACCAAAATCTGATCTGCAGTTACCTTGGTCTAGATAACTACCTCATTCCTTGCATAGATTTTACTCTTCATTCCATTCTCAAGTAGATATCTGATCTCACCTATGAGGGTATTCCTCCAGCAGTGCAGATTACAACTCATCTTCACCTGCCCATCCTGACTGACATGTTTGCCACAGAACTTCCACCCAGCACACTTTCTCTTGTCATAGCAATGGACACACAGAGAGTCCATGGGAGAGTGGTCTCTTGCTCTAGCCATGTGACCAGCCCATCTCCTTTTTTGATCATGCATTTAGTTGATGAGATCTTTACTGAAGTTCCCATTGTGGCTCATTATTTGTTTTGTGTAGCAGCCTATGTGTGATCTCCATAGTCCTCTGCTTTTTAATTCTTTGAAGACTGTATAGTTTTCTGTAAATTGCAACCATTCAATGCTACCCATAAAATATTGGTGTTAAAATTTTGGGAGAAGTTTGGTGTTATTAAAAGAGCTTTGGAGTTGCTGAAAGACTGTCCAGCTTGCTCCTCCTTCCATATCATTCTGGTCCCAGCTCATTGCCCATTTGCAATTGTCTAATTGAATTGTTCATTTCTTAGGAGAATTAACTGTTTGGATGGCTTTGTCCTCCTAACTATCATTTACCCACCCCCCAAAACAAATTATAATTATTTTTTTTGAGTACATAACTCTCAGGATGTGTTTGCACTAATAACTCTTTCACAGGTTCATGAAGAAGCTGGAACATTCGTGGAAAGCTCTGGTCCATGATGGGGTAAGTGGATTGTTTTTACATGTCTCTTTACCTCTCATTCCTGCATTTCCCTGCTCAATTTTCTCTATAATGAAATGGGTAGAATTGACTGAGTTTGAGATGCCCTGTGTTTTGAGTTCTGCCTCTGAAATATACTGGCTATATCACTTAGCCCCTCTGGATCGCTTTCCTTGTCTAAAAAGAAGAGATTAGACTCAATGATTCTGAGACTTCCCAGTTCTAAATTGATGACTCTGTGGTCCTATGACATGGTGGCCTTTGGACCTGGGCAGGTCACTTAATTTTTCAGTGCTCCAGACACCTCCATCAGACTCTGTTTCAGAGAAGATTATAACCTCTGCTGGTCAAGAAATTCCCTCTGTTTTTGAAATCACCAGTCCAGCCTCTCTCCATGTTCCTTCTTCTGCCTTCTGTAGGTCCTTGGCTCAGGGGCACATGGCATTTAGAACTGGGCATGGGTTCTCTTTCTCAGAACCTTATTTGCCAAATCTGTTCTACTCCACAGGACACAGTATCAGTGCATAGGCCGGGTTTCTATGCTGAGCGGTTCCATCGATTCATGTGCAATACAGTATTCAAGAAAATCCCCTGTAAGTGGTTCTTCCCAGATGACCCAACCCCAACACTCTTGCTACACATTGTGCCACTGAGGTGAGGGGCAGTTGGGAGGGCTGGGGGAATTGTAGGGTATGCAGCTTCAGCATGTGGCAACCATGCCAACCACTGGGTCAGACGACCAGCGAGATATGGAACAAAGACACACATTTCCTATCTTGGGGTCGGGGGGGAAGCATACAAGGAGGGTTTCTTTGTCTCCTGTCCCAGGTCATAAACTCACTGTAGCCCATATCATCTCACCAGGGACTCTTAGCACCAAAGATAGACTAGTTCATCCTGGCCTCCGTGCTGCTTTAGGCTGTTTCTGTGCTTCTGCTTCCCCTTTCCAAAACTCCTTCAGGAGGGCCTCAGGGACCTAGGAATTTTATTCAGCCCTACCAGATAATCTGGTCTTTGCTTATTTACTGTTTATGGAACAAAATTGTTTGGGATAGTGTAAAAGAAATCAAGGATAGCCTCTTCTTTCAAGAGGAACATAATTTGGAAAGAACGTACACAAATATGAAGTCTTAATAGAACTTTTAAGACAATGTACCAAAAAATGCAAGTAATACTCATTGACAATTTAAGGGGATGAAAGGGCAGTCATTTTCAAGGCTTCTTGAATAAGAGGAATTTGAAGGGGATGACTTGGGTATGGGGGACAGTCGGGGGGTGGGCAACGGAGTTAAAATATAGAGATTATTCCATATTAGGGTTTAGGAGAAGCTCTAGCTCCTTTATCTTTTGTCACCCCATTTTCTTCCTTAATGGAGCTGACTACTGAGGGGCCCCAAATAATGATGTATTCCTGCACAAGTTAAGTTTGGTCTCACCTTTTCAAGGGATGGGGAGGCGGGGAAAGGGAAGTCAGGTACTTCATACATTATTTCTCTTAGTGCTGATCTCTGTGTTGAGTACTAAGCTGGTCTTTTTCTCCCTTTTGAAGTGAAGCTCTCTCCTTCCAAAAAGAGTCGGATCAGTTCATCCCTTCGTCGTGTGGGCCCAAGTGGAAACTCCCTCTCCCCTCCCCAACTGACCGTCCCTGTCTCTGGAGATAACAAGGCAGAAATGACAGCACAGGTGGAAGTGGAACCAGGTTAGCACTTCAAGTGTGTCATCAGCAACCTCCTCCCCTTGCTTCCCCAGCATCTTTCAGATTAGGATTCCTGTGGTCCTAGAGATTCTGTGAGCCTTTACCACACCCTGGATTCCTTTTGCTGACCCAATGGAACACTGAGTACTTACAGAGTTTTCCTCTTCTCCTTCCTCACTGGTTCATATTTTATCTTTCACTTTCTAGGCATCTACTTTCGCCGTCCTGATTTACTCCCCCGAACTCCACCAGTGGATGAGACCAATAGTGATTCTGCTGCCACCACCCTTTCTACCTCTCCAGGCAGTGAGAAATTCAGCACACCAGCTAATAGGTTTGTTACTTGGCTCTCTCTTCCAAAGGTCTCTCATCCCTTTCTGCAGCTCTGTACTCTTCTAGGAAGGCAGTTTGTGACTCCTTGCAACCCTCAGAGGTCATGGTCTGTCCTCTGCTCTCCACTTAGGTACATGGGTGTACAGGTTCACCTTCCTGTGGGCTCAAGCTCAGAGATCCTGAGAAGGGCAAGAAACCTCAGCCTTGATCGGTGAGGGGAGGGGCAAGCCCCTACCCTGGGCCTTGGCCTTGGGCGGGGGTGCCTTTATACTACTGTGTCTACCTAGTCGTCTCCCTGACCACTCTGGGCTCCCTAGCTTCACTCTCCATCCTTTTCTTCATCCAATAACCTTCAGAGTGAGACCCCTTCCTGCACCTGCCAAAAAGTGGTTTGGCCTGTGAGGGATAGTGTTGTGTTGTTAGTCTTGTGTGGGGTCGAGAGTGAGGATGCTGGTGCAATTCATGTTACTATTGAGGGAGTGGAGGACCACAGTAGGGAGCAAGGAAATATTATGTCAGTTGGCTAGTTTGAGCAGAGTAACGGTCCTAACTTTAGCTTTTCCTTTAGTCTTCCACCTGACGCTCACAGGTGATAACATTGAAATAACTGGGAGGGTAAGGGGAGTAGGACTGTCAGGAGGAAAGATAATGAGGCCTGAGCAGGGACAGCCCCTTACCACATCTGACTTTTCTCCCCTAACACTTTTCCTCCTACAGTTCACCACCTCCAGAAAGAATTGACGCTGTAGAGTCAGAATTCAGCTGTGTGAGTGACTGGGATTTGGGGAGGTTGGTGTCCTAAGGCACAAGAGGATATATTATCGAGATGGGGAGGGTCTGGTTGTTTTGTTAATTGCCATAATCCTCCCCTTTGTGATTCAGTGATGTGGCCCAAATTGGGTGGAAAGCCTTTGTTTCTGCTGCCCAGGCTGAAATGGACTTTAATTATTCCGAAGTTCTGATTCTCTTTTACTCTTTTTTCCTTCCCCACAATTTTACTCATTTTTTCTTTCCCTCTCCAGTGAGAAAAAACCCAACAGAGGACCTGGCACTTGGAATTAGATTCTTCCATCATTGTGGTCCCAAGCTGTCAGCCCCAATCCCAGCGCTGCTGAGCTCCCCCTTTCCTGGCTATTGAAAAGGAGAATAGTAGAGTCTGGGAGAACCTTCTCCCCAAACTCCTGAAGAGGAGCCTCTTCCCCTACTCCCAGGATGGGCATTAAGTAGTGCCTTAGGCAGTCCGGGCAGTGTCATTGTGTGGAGAGCATCCTGCACTCCAAGTTGGGTGGCTCCCATTCTGCACTTCCCAGCTCAGCTTCCAAAGTTGACTTTTAGGATTGTACCCTCTCCAGAACTGAAAGTAGGGCTGGTGGACTATGTGGTTCTCTTCCGCCTTCCTCGACTCTTTTTTAGCAACTGGACTCTGTTCCTTTGCAGCAGGCTAGCTGATAACCCCCACCTCGGCTCTCTCCTTGGCTTCAGGAGAGGAGGTTCTCTGTAACTTTGGTAAAGGTTTTTTGGGAAGTAGGGGTGTTTCTCCCCTCTCCTTGGCTTTGGTTTTCAGAAGCTCCTCACACTCCCCCCTCCCTTCTCTTTTTTAAAAAAAGATTTCAAGCCAATTTCAGAACAAGAAGTTGGACCCTGACCACCTCAGAGGCCTCAAGCAGTGAGACATCGGGGGGAAGGAGTGCAGGCTCCCCATAAAGAGGAGAAAGGCTGGTAAAGCACAGGACTCCAGGAGAATCCTCTTTGCATCCTCTTCTTGGAGCATATTATGAGTGTCTCTTGTCTTAAGAATCTGAGATAGGAGACAAGGGCCTACGCATCGCTCAACAAAATACTTACCTTGGAGTGGCCATGGGATAAATGGTCAGAGATCTTCTGATCAGGATCCCTGCTGACTGTCAGGCCACACTGATTATTACTCTCTGCAGTTTGAAATATTTTCTGGTTGTTTTCCTGAATATAAAGACTTATCAAGTGAATCTTGTATCCTTCTTCAAAGGATTTCCCCTCCTTGCTCTTTCTTACCTGTTACAACAGTGTCCTGCTGTCTGGGGAACCGGGTCGGGAGGGTGGACAGCTTTGTGTATGTAACAGGCAGTCCTTGCTGATGAGACGGAAGAATGTAGCGTCTCTCAAATCTGTTCTTGAGTCATCATCCCTGCATCCTTAAGAGAAAAAGAGATTGGGGAGAAGGTACTTTAGATCTTTATTCCCCAGTGACAAGGATCAAAGGTCTCCACCTCACCACTCTGGTCTTGTGGAGATAATGGGGGCTGGAATCTCAGGCAGATTATTGGATCCCCATCCCCCATTTCCCCTCCTTTTTCCCTATCAGGTTAGTCTGTACTCAAGTAACTGTCTATATTAGACACCCCAATTCCCACCTGAAGCCAGTTTCTGGCCTTCTGTCTTTGCTGCCATTTTTTAAATAAGAAGGAAGCAGAATTCTTGCTATTTTTTTCATGATTTACTATTTATGAAGTATTTAAGTGTTTTATTCAGGGCAGAGTTATTCTCTAGGGGGTGGGAGGGAAACAAGATATTGGAGGGAGGGCTGGGCCTCTGTATGGCAGGTGGAATTAGGATGGAAGGGGACTCAGCATTTCTATGAAGCGTCGCTATCTGCCTCTACTTTGTATTGTTCAAAAATGGCAAATGCATTATAAAATGATGAGTACCTGGTTTTAATGTATTAAAACTTTTATCAGTTATTTTAATCCCTTTTAAATAGCTTTTTGTCTTTTTCCTTTCTGGTTCTCTTTTACCATTCTTTCTTCCAAACACTCCGTTCAGATGACCCCAAATTATTGTCTTCCTTCTGTTGCTCTGAGACTTAGCTTGCCCTTTCCACATCGCTTTTTCCTGGCCTTAGCTTATTTGCAAACTTATGGTAGAACCTGCATTATAACCTTGTAATCCATTCCCCATTTTATGTCAGGACACAGGTATGTGGGATAGATGGAGAGAGGAAGGAAAGTTTACCCCATTAATACTTGGGATACAGATGTTGGAATGCTGTCTGGCCTCCTCTAAGGTTTCCTTCCCTGGTTCCCTTCCCTGAATAGTTTCCCTTCTCCCCAGCCCAATTTTCCTTTCCAAGGTGCTCAAAGCATCTGCTGTGCTGAACCTCAGCTCTCACTACTAGCTTAGAACAGGGCACGTAGAGAGTAAAAGGAAAAAGGTGAGTTCCTGCTAACCTGTCTTAGAGATTGAATGAGCAAGGTTGAAAGCCACCACCTTCTTCTCTACAACACCCTTCAACAAATATTGAACACCTAATTGTTAATCCTTCCTTCTTGAAGAGGACCCATGATGACATCAGGAAGGTGATACCATGACTGCTTGCAAGTGAATTAGATTTAAGTGAGGGAGGACTGTGCAAAGTCACCAGCCTGACTTTCTCCTCCAGAGCCATCTGGGTCCAGTGGCAAGATACACATCAGGACTACTGGAGATGGCTGTGGATGCAGTGGGAGATCATGCATGACCTTTTAAAGCTAAGATCTTTCCCAGGTCTCAGTTTGACTGATGCAATGCCCATTTGTTGATTAAGACTAGGTAAGAAATGAGGCAAAGAATGGCCTCTTTTACCAAGTAAAAAAATATCAAAATCTGGGATGGTTTCTGGCCAAAACAAAAACAGTTGCTATTTACATTCACTCAGAGCAATCAGGGACCCTGTAGCCTTGAGCTGGGACCTATTACTGGCCAGTCTACAAGAGCCAGAATGATTTGGGTTTAAGGTATGGTCCTTAAGAAGAAATCTAGCCTGTAAACCCTTAAGATATCTTGTGAGGTTTCAGCAATCAAAATTTACATTCCTTTGGGCAGAACACCTCACAGTTAAGGGTATAATACCCTGTATGGATGGAGGGAGGAAGGAAGGAAGGAGCTGCATTGCCCATCTAGAATTGGCCGATTGGGTCCCCAGTGGGGTAGCTCATGCTACTCACAAATTATTCATCCTTTGTTCTCAAAGATGACCGTTACAGCAGGAAGGTGATGCCATGACTTGGAAGTGAATTGGATTTAGGTGAGGAAGGGCTATGCAAAATCACCAGCCTCACTTTCTCCTCCAGAGCTATCTGGATCCAGTGGCAAGATATAGATCAGGACAACTGGAGATGGCCCAAAGGATAGGTAAGAATTGAGGCAAAAGGTGGACTAGTTTGCTTTCTCAAAAGAGTCAGTCTGGGAAGGGAAGACACCTTATGTATGCATAATATACATGATTTTAAGGATTTTACATTCTAATTAAGAAGCAAAAGATAGACAAAAAATGAACTTTTAAATGGTAGAAGGCAGTTTTTAAGTGCCCACATGTCAGTATTATGCATTTTTAGACATCGTTGTTGATATAAAAAAAAATGTTAGGAGTTGATAGAAAGGTAAGGTCTCTGGTTGGATAAGTTTTATGGTAGAGGTACATGGGAACTAGGTCTTGACAGACAAGCAGGGTTTGAAGGTAAAGGTGAATAGATGTTCAGAGGGAACAGTAAATGTGGAAGAGGCTGATTGGACAGTTTAGAAAAGTAGGCCAGATTGTTATGAGCTTTACTGCCAAGCGGAGATGTTTGGACTTCTTCCTACAGACAGTGGAAGGCTTTGGAGAAGGGAAGAGATGTTCAAAGTGACACTTGAGAAAGCTTATCCTTTCAGTGTAAGACAAGGTTCCGAGTGGGAAATAACAGTCCAGGTTACCTTCATTCAGTGACTTAAGGTTTGCTAAGGACTTTGCTTACAATCTCTTGAGTTAAGTAATTGGTGTATTGTCTTCCCTTTTAAATACTGGAAACTGACGCTCTTTTGAGGTTAAGTCATTTGCCCCATAACCACACATCCAGTGGGAGGAAGGATTCAAAATCAAGGTTCTCAACTCTAGTCCATTCTCCCCACTACCCTTCACTACTTTTCAGGAGGGTGCTACTGTAAAATTCAGATTAGAGGTGATCAGGATCTCTGGTTGGTAATGGAAATGAAGGAACAGATTCAAAAAGGATTTGGAGAAGGGGCTACTCACTGGCAGATGGTAACTCAGTTACTTACTAAGCATGTGCTCCTGGGCATGTCACTTAGCTCCTCAAGCTGTAGTTTCAATTAAAATGATGTATAAATGTCCATTAATTGTTTCTCTTGGTGTAGTGGCAAGCCCATTCAATTTGAAGTCGGAGGACTTGGGTTAAACTCTTCAGCTCTACCACTTGCCACCTGTGTGACCTTAGGCAAATCTTGTCTTTATACCCCATTTTCCCTCTTTCTGTGGGTGAAGAATGAGTTCTCAACAGCTCTCAAGCTATGTTCTTTCCATTACCTCTGGCCAAACATGACTTGTGAGATCGTATAAGGCAGAACACCTGGCCTCAGCCACTCTGAACAGCTAAGGATATCAGTTTTTCATTGAAAAAATCAGGCTGAGGAAGTGCAGTACTTTTGTCAATTATGTTGATCTTGGGTTCCTTTTGTTACGCTGCTTCTTACACTTACAGTGGGTAGTTTGGACGGAGTTTGGCCAGCTCTAGGGAGTTTCTGCCTTGTGTGGAGGAGCCCTCCAGTGGTCAGCAGTAATAGCTGCTGCTTATTTGGCAGTAATTCACAGTGCTGTTTGTACAAAGGACCAAGTCCTAACATGTAATCTTGGGGACTGATTAACATGTGTAAAAATTAGGAAAATTAATAATAATCATGAAGATAAAAGGGTGGGAAGCTTTTGGAAGATCACCTTGCATTTACGATGGAGGCTTTACAACTTTTCCAGTGTTTTATATCTAAATTCTGATGTCCAACCAAAATTCCTCCATTTCCTTTTCGTCTTTCAAGGACAGAAAACAACTTCTCATCATTAAAATCCCAAAGCAGTATGTATTTCATTATACTTTGAGTTTCTACTTCCAATGAAGATAATAGTTACCCTATAAACTTTATTTCCTATCTTTTTATATTTTAATCTTGTATTTATTTTTGTTTTGTTCTGTTTTTACATACCCTTCATTTTTTTAAATTGATCTTTTCCCGTCCTCTGCCTGTCTTCCCTGTTAACAAACATTTTAGAGGAAAGAAGGATGAAAAGCTGCTATTCTGCAAAAGCAATCAAATACAGTGATAGCTCCTGAGAACTTACGCAGTATTCCACAACCAGTCTCCACTCCTGCAAAGAGGAAAGGGAGTGAAGTGAGCAGAAAGAAAACAATACTGTTTGGAAAGAGAGAAATACTGTTCATAACAACAATATTATAAAAACAAACAACTTTGAAAGAATTAAGAACTCTGATCAACTCAGTGACCAGCAATTCCTGACAGGGAGGTTGTGGACTCAGAGTGGAGATTGAGACACGTGTTTTTGGATATGTTAGTGTGGAAATTTGTTCTGCTTGACTATACATATTTGTCAGAAGGGATTTTTCTCCCTTTCTTTTTTAGGGGGATGGTGGTAAGAGGGATAGAAGGAAGACTATTGAAAAATTGAAATTGAAAATTGAAAAAATAAAATAAAAAAAAACCCTCTGGCTTCAAGTTTGGTGATTATAGTTACACAATATTCACTCTTGTTTCTGTCCTTTGCCCTTTTGTGTATATATTATTTTCCTCACTTCACTGTCAGTTCATGAGTCTTCCCGTACTTCTCTGAATTTTTCATATTTGTGGTTTTTAATGATGTAGTAATTACATCCATGTGTTACTATTTAGACATTTGTTTCCCCTAACTGATTCATCTCTAATTTAGCCTTGGGAAGAAACTAGGTGGGGTAGTGGATTGTGCTGGACTTTGGAGTCTGGAAGACCCTGTTCAAATCCTGCCTCAGGCTGTAGGGCCCTGGACAGATCACTAAACTCTTCTCGGGCTCTTCTGTCTAACGGAGCTAATGATAGCGGGTGTCTCAGGGTTTTTCTAATGATCAAATGCGACATAGTTAATGCTCTTTGCAAACCTTAAAATGTTATTTAAATGGAGACAGCTAAATGATGTAGTGAAGGGTGCCAGTGGATCCCCTGGGCCTGGAGTCAGGAAGCCCTGAAGTCACATTGGGCCAACCTCTGCCTCACTTTTCTCAACTTGAAAGTAGATGATAACAGTCCCTACCTTTCTGGGTTGTTGTAAGCATCAAATGAGCTATTGGAAATGTGATTAGCACAGTTCCTGGCACATAGTTGGTGTTATATAAATGCTTATTCTCTTCTTCTCTCCCTAGAATGCTAGCTATTATTAGTAATAGTAATTCTCTTAGGGAAGCTAGTCGTATGCCCTTGACTACACGATGGTCTGCCACCTGCACAAAGTCCTCTGATGCCTCATCATGACATGACAAAGTTTCTCAAAGACCATCAATAGCTCTGACAATTCTACCATGATATAGAAAAATTTCAAAGATTGTCCTAGCAATAGATAATATTCCAAGGACAAAGTATAGATAGGCTATCATGAGTCATTTGGCAATTTTTTTTACTATGGCTGTCCATTAAAGAAATAAATGAATAAAGTAAATGAATGATAATTACCACTTAGGTATATTGCTTTACATGTTCTCTCATTTGATTTCTCAGACTAATAACCCTGTGAGGTAGGTTGGTTGGTTATTGTACTTTGTTCTGAAAGAAGACTAAAATGACATCACTGTGTTGGAGTCAAGGTATGGTGTATCCCCCTGTGGCTGATCAGACCAATAGGAGCTTGGAAGGCTCTGTCACAGGTTGAGCACAAATAGTGCACATGAACATTTGGGGCGAAGGTGTCACTAAACTCACACACCACGTTTCTTCGAGTTACTGCAGTTCTGCTTCACTCACAGAGTACAGCACCCTCTTTGATGTGGGCACAGCATGCTGGGTGGTCCTTTGCCAGTGTCTCCCATGTCACTTGATTCCAAAGTTCTTAAGAGAGACCTTGAGAGTGTCTTTGTATTGCTTCTTCTGACCACCATGTAAGCACTTGCCTTGTGTGAGTTTTCCTTAAAATAATCAAATGTACATTGGGCAACGGCTGTCACTGATCTGCCAATAATAGGTCCCAGCTCAAGCCTCAACTTGCTTGCCCATTGTTTCGCTTTTGATGGCTCAGAGTGAGTGTGTAAATAGCAACTTTCTGTTCTAGCCAGAAACTCTGAGGGTCTTACCTTCCCAGATTAATTCTTTCATGAAGGCAAAGTAACTATCTTTTGCCTCAATTCTTACCTAGCCTTTAATTACTGAATGACAGTTGCCTGCGATAAACAGACCTGGGGAAGACCTAAGTTTCAAAAGACCAAGGTCTCCCAACTGCATCCAGTGCCATCTCCTGGACTCTTAATAACGCTGGAGGAAAGAGTGAAGCTGATGACATTGCACAGCCCTGTTTCATTTAAATTCAATTCACTTGTAAATCAAGACCTCACCCTCCAGATGTCATTGGTCCTCTTTCAGAACAGATTTATAAGGGGCAGCTAGGTGGTACAGTGGATAGAGCACCAGTGCAGGAGTCAGGAGGACCTGAGTTCATATCTCACCTCAGACACTTGACATTCATTAGCTGTGTGACCTTGGACAAGTCACTTAACCCCAATTGCCTCATCCTGGCTCATCTCCAGTCATCCTGATGAATATCTGGTCACTGGATTCAGATAGCTGTGGAGGAGAAGTGAGGCTGGTGACCTGCACGGCCCTCCCTCCCTCAGAACAGTCAAGTGCAAGCTATGTCATCATTTCTCTGGTAGCATGGTCGCCTTCGGGCAACGAAGGATGAATACACACAGAACAAATAGCATTTGGCATTCAGACAAGGCAGCCAGTCCTTCGGATAAGTTCTCTCTGCAGGAGAGCTTGAATGCTTAGCAGTGCAGCTCTGGAAAGGACTTCAATATCTGGTACTTTATCTTGCCAGGTGATCTTCAGAATCTTCCTAAGACAATTCAAGTGATTTACTTTCCTGTCACGGTACTGGCAGACTAAGTTTCGCAAGCATACGACAATGAGATCAGCACAAGGGCTCTGTAGACTCAGTTTGGTAGGCAACTGAATCCCTCCTCTCCTATGCTTTTCTTCAGAGCCTCCGAACACTGAGCTAGCTCTGGCACTGTGTGTTATCAGCCTCATCATTTATGTGTACATAGTATCCTACCAGGGCAAGTGAACTTATCCACAGCATCCAATATTTCTCCATTTGGTGCTTCCATGTATGGAAGGTGTGACGCTGGCTGGTGGAGAATCTGGGTTTTCTTAGTGTTAATTGTTAGGCCAAAGTTAGCACAAGCAGCAGAGAATCGATCCATACATACTTTGTTGCATCTCAGCCTCAGAGGTTGCATTGATCCTCAGACTAACGCTGGTAGGTTACTGGTAGGTACTATTATACTCGCTCTACAGAGGAGAAAATATGCTGAGAAGGGTTAAGTGATCTGGCCCAGGTCACATAGCTAGTAAATGTTTTCAGTGGAATTCAAACCATGTCTTCTAGACTTCAAGACTAACACTTTGCCCACTGTGCCATCAACCTGTCTCTGCAACATACAAAATGGTCTTCAGTCCAGTGTTACTTCCCCTTCCACTTTAGTGATACCAAGAGTGGTAGAAAATCAAGGCCAAAGGCCCTTCACAAGGTTTTTAGATTGCCTGTAAACTTTATGAGGTCCTTGTCCAGTAGATTAGAAGAATGGAATCACAGTCATCTTGACATTCTTGTAAATGAAACCAGAAAACATCAAAGAGGAGCTAAATGGAAGGATGGTACATAAGTCTTCCTTGGTGTGGTAAATAAAGGTATTCACATTATCACAGATTGTGAGCTGGAAGGGACTTCGGAAGTCATCTCAACCCCCTTATCCTACAGATATTTAACAAGGGTACCAAAATGATTAAGTGACTTGTCCAAAGTTACCTAGGGAGTAATTTGCAGAAGCAGGACTCTGAATCCAAAATTGTGCCACATGCTCTGTCTAGATAAAAGCCATCTTAACCAAAATTAATATTCATGAGTTGCGCAGTATTGGGTAATCAATAAATAATTATCAAGTGCCTATGCACTAGCTGGGGTTACAAATATGAAAAAGAAAGTCACTGCCGTTAAGGAATTTACAATCTAATTGAGGAAGACAAAACATACAAGGAAGCTGAAAAAGGTGAGGAGTGAAGAAGGTAGTAGAGGGGCATAGTGGAAAAGTCAAAGGAGTTCCGAAGTAGTGCAGCCAAGTATGAAATGAGAGGTCTGGGTTGAACTCTCCTTAAATGGAAGTTTGGAGTTCGCAGCCCCACTTTTCCAATCCTAGAGACAAAGGCAATGAGATGGCATCCCAAGGTTGCTGAGATTTACGGAGATGATGTGTTTAGCTCAAGAATGACTTTAGCAGCATGAGTAAGTCAGAGAAGTCCAGAAGGACAACAAAAGAGCAAGGTAGGCGGGGATTTACTTGCTTGGAAGGACCATGCTCATTGAAGAGATCCCTGAAACCTCTGAGTACTCCCTAACATCTCCAATTCCTACGGAGACTTTTAAAAGTACAGCAAAAACTAGTCACATGATCTAATTAGGATCTGACCAAGCAAAGTGTAATGAAGAGACAGCATTGCCTTTTTAATGCATTTCAGTACTACAGCTGCCTTTATTACTTGCTAACAGCTTCTGAACAATGATAATATCTTGGTTTGTTTTTTTAAACGATCCATGTACCTACCGACGTGAGTTGTAGCGTATTTGGGGTTTTGCATTGGTCTCCAATGAATTTGTAGTTTGACTTTACGTAGAGCTACTTTTCTCATTTATCAGGTTGATTTTATATTTTATTCCTGACTCATAAATTCCATATAAAAATCAAGCTTCGAAGGTGAAGAATTTGAAGGGAGGGTGTCTGCACCACTGCAGAGGGGAGGGACTCGCTCCTTTCACCTTTCATCTCCTTAGCCCGCAACCAAGTTCTCCTGTTGTTTGGCCAGGGTTGGGATGGGGAAGAAGACCCGTATCATTTGGAGCATTCCAGTCACCTATTTAAAAATAGAGGTATAGGCTGGGAAAGGTGGCATACTTAGAGGGCACAAGGGCGGGGGGGAGGGGGGAGTGTTACTGTATCAATAGTTTTGGCCGTTTTCCTTTGCTAAAAGGAAGGTTTCATTATGAAGGGAAGAAATTGCTATGATGCAAAAACAAAAGGCATAGAAAAGAAATGTACTTTAAAAAAAAAAAACACCCAGCTGTTATCCACTCTTCCCTTTCCGTTTTCCCCCCTAGGAAGCACATCCAATTCGTATAGGCGGGACAAATCGTAGGGCTTTCGAGTAGGTCCCTACAAGCAAGGTCAGGTCTGGAAACTGCACCACCCTAGAGAGACAGCTTCCGAGCCCTGGGTTCCAGTCCAGTCTCTGACACATGCTAGCTGTGTGACCCTGAACGAGTTACTTAAGGTCTCTGTGCCCTAGACAGGCCAACGAAATCCCACGTGCAGTCCCCATCCCTCGCCTTTGGAACCTTCCATTGCAGCGACCCCACCCAGGCCAGTCTCTGTCTCTGGTTGCGCCCCGAGCCTTGGCTCTGCTCTTCTCCCACTTCTGGCCTACAGCTCCCAGAGATCCCCGCGGCTCCCACTGTGCAGCTCAACCGCCGGACCCGGATAAGGCCCTGGGATTGGAGGGGCGGGTTAAGCCAATAGGATAAAGCATTGTTGGGTAGTCCAGACAAGCCGGTCAGGGAGGGAGGAAGGAGGCAAGATGGTGTTGGAAAGCACTATGGTGTGGTAAGAGACCGGGTCCGGGGCGACGGGAGGGAGCGGGTCCAGAGGGGGAGCGCGAGGAGCTGCCGCCGGCGCCTCCCGAGAGTGAGGACTAGGGAGTCGTGGCCTGTGCCATGGCGGCGGCCCCGGTGGCGGTGGCCCGAGGCGGATTCCCTGAGTCATCCCGGGCCCCGGAGGGCAGGCTGGAGGGGGCGGGGGAGGCCGCCCCGGAGTCCAGGACCCAACGCGCCGCTGCCCGTGCGGCCTTTCTCTCGCTCGCCCAATCGAGCCTGGGCCTCTTCCGCGACATTCCCTTCCCCCTTTCAGGGCCCTCTCGGGCGGTAGCCCTGCTCCCGCTGGCTGGGGGCCGTGCGCGCAGAGGCCTGGGGCTCCGTCCCAGGCTTGAGGCGCCGTCCCTGACCCGGGGGCCTTGTCATTGGATCGCGGGGACCGCAAACGTACCCCAAAGCCCATCTGCCCCTGGGAGCACTGGACAAGTGCCGAATGGCAGTTACGGCGGCAGATGAAGCGAGGGGCCTCCGAGGCACCAGACCCAGTGCTGACCCCCTCTGCGCACCGTGCACAAGTCACTGGGCAGAGATGGAGAAGGAAGGTCTCATGGTTCTAGTGGGCATTCAAGACCCCTCCTAGCCTGGCCCCCTCCGACCCTTCCAGTCTTCTTCCATCTCACTAGCCTAAAGGTACTCCTCGGTCCAGTGACACTCCACCTCTCAGGCAGTATCCTCCACCTGGAGTGCTCCACCTTCCTTGCTTTAAGCCCCAATTAAAATGCCACTTTTTGCAAGAAACCTTAATTGCAGTGCCTTCCCTCTGTCAATCTTTCCTGTTTATCCTGTACGTAATTTGCTTTGTATATATTTCTCTGTATATTGTCCTTCTGGTTAGATTGTAAGCTCCTTGCGGGAGGGACTATTTTGTGCCTCCTTTTGTATCCCTGATGCAACTTGGCACTTGTGCAACACTTGGCACATAGTATGCGATTAATAAATGTTTATTAAATTGAATTATAGGATGAGAAGGGCCTGGGGAAAGAGGAGTAAAGCGTGAGTAAAGAGGGGCCAAGGTTAATGTTGTGTTCAAGGAACATTAAGAAGATCAAATTGACGAGGGTCCTGTTGGGAGTGATTAGAGTAGTAGTAAAAAAGTGAAGAAGGGTCCAGATCACAAAAGGTCTTGATTGCCAGAGTGAGTAGTTTGGGCTTTATTTACAGGTAATATGAAAACTTTTGTTTGAAGGTTCATGACCAAGATGAAATGATCGTGCCAGGGTAGCTTTTTAGAAGGATTAGTGTAGTAGCAGTTTAGGATGTATTGGAGAAGGGAAGGCTTGAAAGCAACAAGACAGTTCACGTCCATGATATGGGCTTAGAATGGTTTTAACAGGAATGTAAAGGAAGGGGCAGATGGATTCCAACAAGATAGCAACTGACAGGACAGGAGCATCATAGATGGCTTTGAAACTAAGTAACTCAAGGTAATTGACATAAATAGAAAAGTTCAACTTTGTATGTTGCATTTTGAGGAAAGATGATGAGTTTAGCTTCAGGCATCTATAGGTTGAGATTCTACAAATTTCTAGTAGGTGCAGAAATGAAAGGAGAGAAATGTCATTTGGTCAAAAATATGTTTTTAATGTCTACTGTGTAACTGTAGGAAAATATTTTTAAAAATAGACTCTAGCCCCTGACTAGTAGAGATTACAAGCTAATTTTGTTTAAGGTTAAACCTATCCTTTCCTGCTGTGGCTTTCTTGAAGATGGGGAATGTTTCTGTCTTCGCTATTATTAAGCCCTTTGCCTCATTCGACTGTGTCTTTTCCATCCATTCTCCATGTGTTGACTTTGTTCATAGTCCAATATTTTCCTTATACTTAATAACCATTTAGACTTTTCCCAAAGCTTTTGTTTCTCCTTTCAAGGAATTTGGATTCAGATTCATCCTGGAAGATAGAGAACTCTTAAAACATTCTTTACTCTTTTTGTGAGGATATAGGTCATCGGGATCAGTGAGATCTTTATTATCTTAATGTGACTTAACTATTTTGAGGATTAGATTCAGCTCATTTTTAATACAGAAATTATGGATCTCTGAATGGAAGGGGACCTCAGAGGTCATGTATTTCAACTCATTCCTAAATAGGAATTAGCTTTATATCATCTCTGATAAGGATCCATTCTCTGCTTAAAGATCCCCATAGCGTACTATCTACCAAGATAGTACCGTTCTATTTTTGGACAGTTCTTACTGTTAGAAGTCTTCCTTCTATGAAACCTAAGTTAACCTCCACAATTTCCTAGTTTTGTCCTTTATGGCCAAGCAGAAAATGTCACAGGATTTCAGAGTTGGAATGGATCTCGGCTCATAATAGTCCAGTGGTTCCCAGGTTTTATAATGTAAAACAAATTTGAAATCTACCCCATGATAGTAGTTTTACTGCTTTATGCATTGATTGAGAAAAATACATAATGACAGAATGCTGCTAGGAATTCAGTAGCTTTCAAATTAATTTGTATTGTATTAATAGCATCTACATACATTGAAAAAATTATAATATATTTGTGAGACATTCAGCTACAGAAGTTCTATTTGCTTTTTTATTATACTAATGCATTTAATATGGTGACTGGTGCTGTTTTTTAGTTCTCTGAGAAAATTGATCGAAATGATAAAAGTTTAAACCATAGATTTGCTTCCACAGATAGCTTCTTTCAATATTTAGATTTCAGTGTAACAAATGCAGAAAAATCCACTTTTGTAAATGTATATTGGAGAAAAAGATATTTCACAGCCTTATCTGAAAGAACTAACATCTAGCCATAATTCAGTCCAATATAAAGATTAAATTTAAAGAGTTGTCACATCAGAGTTCCTTTAGACTGACTTGTTCTTTTGATGTGAGATCTGCAGTGAATATATATTCATCATATATTTTTTTTAAATAAAGTTGTATCTTGAGTTAGGACTGCGAAAATATTTCCACAGCTGTACTTACAAATGTGCCTCTTTATTTGCAGACCTCTTCTAATAACTGAATAATGCTTTGACATTACAAGAGTCTAAAGTTCACAGGTTGGAAATCCCTGACCTAGTCTAGCTAACTTGAACCTAAGCATTATCTTCCTAAAAACATCCTTGAGAATTGCTTATCCAGCCTTTGTTTAAATACCTCAGGGCTAAAGAAGTGGCACCTTCCAAGGTGGCTCATGTTGGCCCTTCAGATATTTGAAGACAGTGCTCATGTCTTTGTCTACTAAAATGTCTTTTCTCCAGTGAGACCCCTCCTAACTCCTTTGATCTTGGTACCTCTCAGATAAATCCCTCTCCTGGACCTCACTGCTTTCTTTGTTTCTTCTTCCATTTCTTTTCCCTCTGAAGCTTCTCAGCTTCTTTCCCACACCATTAGTTGGTGTGTGCCAAACTAGTAGAAGCATTTTACTGTCAGATGAGCTACAGCATTAGAACTTGTCCTGGACTCACCTCCATCAAAGACAAATAGAAATGAATTTTGAATTCTCTTTCTGCAGCATCCTTCAGTTAGCTTAGATCACCAAGACATACATGTTCTACCTTGGGCCAGAGCATTTGTATCCCTCACTGTGCTTGCTCTGTGGCCGTGGAGAATCAAAAGAGAGAGAATAAGAGGAAACTTGGAACACTCACACCCTTCCAGCCTCATTTTCATAACTTGATTTGTCTGCCCCACCTTTTATCAAAACGTTGACCAAGTACCAAGCGTAGAGAAGCAGTGATAGGACTGCACTTGGAGTAAAGTTCAGTTCCCAGTTATGACAGTGACTGGGATCATAAGATTAGAGTTGGAAAGTATTTTACAAAGGAACAAACTCAGGCCCAGAGATGTTATATGAAGTGTCTAAGGCCGCACATAGAGTGGGTGCCAGAGACTGGCTGTGTCACCATCAGTGATTCAGGTAACCTGTCAGCCTCAGTTTCCTCATCATTAAAATGGGAAGGATAAAATTTATGTCTAGTTCACAGGGGTATGAGAAGGTCCTCTTTAAACATGAAAGTGTTGTGTAGATTTGCTATACTAGTATTCTGTTTTAGCTAGTTTTATCTTACTTGTTTGCATTGGAATGTATGCTGTTTTGCAAATATTCTTAAATTTTGCCTGCCTCTGGGAAGCTTCCCATTTAATGGGAGACATAGAACATTAACAAATCAAAGCCTTGAGAATACTTAGAAAATAGTATTTTGATTAGTACAAACTGTATGTCATAGTGCATATGTGCTTAGGAGATATTGAAGGGTCCCAGGAAGTAAGAAGGGAGATGTCTTAGGATTCAGACATCCCAGGAATATTGTTCATTCTCAACCCTGTGCCCTGATCCCACAGTGTTGATAACAGCGAGTACATGCGGAATGGGGATTTCCTGCCCACACGGCTACAGGCCCAGCAGGATGCAGTCAACATAGTATGTCACTCCAAGACACGAAGCAACCCTGAGAATAACGTGGGGCTCATCACACTGGCCAAGTACGGAGGTTGGACTCGGGTGGGCTATGTCCTTGTTTTCCCGTGAATCAGTCCATTTGTGAATTACTTAATGGGCTGCACATTCACTGCTCCTGTGTGTGTAAATGTAGAGAATTCCAATTCATTTGAATAGCCTGAACAAAACATAGTAAGATAAACTGGCCAGGGGAAACCCAAATTATAGTCTATTCCAGAAGCAATTAAGAATGACTTTTGGATTATTGACGGCACTTTGCATTGACCACTGACAATTGACCATTTCCTCAAACTAATTGTCATCTCAAAAAAGGGTTTGAAAAATAAGGTTTAGATGCGGGGGTGTCTAGGATTGAAACAAAAGGGTGGACTGGTTCCCTTGGTCCTGTCAGTGAATCTATGCTCATTAATTTCTGTATAGAGAATCCAGTAGTAGTACCTGAGTCCTAACAGGATACCAAGGGGGAAAAGACAATCTCTATACCTGGGAAGCTCTCTCTTCAATGGAAGAGATTGGACACATATGCAAATGAAAAATATGTATAAATTATAGCAATCATAAAAGGAAAAGGTGATTAGAGCAGTTAGGAGACATTTATGCTGGCCTAGATTTACGTGAACTGTCTGTCTCCTTCCTAGTGACTGTGAAGTACTTACCACGCTGACTCCTGACACTGGCCGAATTTTGTCCAAGCTCCACACAGTTCAACCTAAGGGCAAGATTACCTTCTGTATTGGCATTCGAGTTGCCCATGTAAGTGTGACAAACCTTCCTGACTCTGGTCCCACAGGGCCTACATACTTGTTTTTTTGGGGATAATCTCCTTCTGCCTTCCCAGATCAAAGAGGAGTATAGAGGTGATCTAGAAATATTTAGCCTTGAGAGTAGAAGAGGTGAGGTAGTGTCCAAGATGCAGGGGATGTGGGAAGTAGGGAATGACTTTGGAGTAGAAATACTAACCTTTCCCAATGCCCAAAGCATAAAAAAGATATTGGAGTTTAGACCTTGGGGAGATGCAAAAGGAGAAGCAAAGCCTATGAGATCACCTTACCTAGAAACCGTAAAGAAAGTCCCCTTCTCTGGGCAGGGGGGTGATTCAGCAGGCAGGCAGTGATCCTTGGGTTGTCTCTGAGACCAGGATTCCTCTTTTTTTCCCTACAAGTTGGCTCTGAAACACAGACAAGGCAAAAATCACAAGATGCGGATCATTGCTTTTGTGGGCAGCCCAGTAGAAGACAACGAGAAGGATGTGAGTCTAGCCATGGAATGGGAGCAGGACAGGATGGGATGGGACAGGACAGAGGAATGGAGATCTGTAAGATTAGAACATTTTGGGGGAAGGGGATGTTTGGAACTTTGGACCTTAGCATGGATCTTAGATGGGAGGGATCTGCTTCAATGGGTGGGCCTTCCTCCATGATGCCACTCACTGTATATCTGGATAGTCATGTTCCCTTAGTGTTGGAGAAAGGACGCTTAGGCTGAGAGGCTGTGTGTCTGGAGTGGGGTTTTTCTTGTAGGTGAGAGGAACAGGCAGTGACTACTAAGAGGAAGTGTGGGGTCCAGGGAAGAGGGTGAAGCTTGAAGTGAGAAGACATTGGACCTTGCACTAGTTTTGAGAATTAATAGTGTGACAGTTAATTCCTTTGAGCCTTAGTTTCCTCATTTTTAATATAGGGAAAGTAATTATGGCTAACATTTATGAAAGACTTTGAGGTTATTATAGCACTTGACATTTATGATTTCATCTGCTTAGTAATATTCACACTCCCTACCTCACAGGCTATTTTGGATAAAGTGCTTTGTAAATCTCCAAGTGCCGTATAAATGTGAGTTGTTATTATTTTATTTATCTTTCATTTTCCCAACTCCCTTTGTAGCTGGTGAAGCTAGCAAAGCGGCTGAAGAAAGAGAAAGTGAATGTTGACATCATCAACTTTGGGGAGGAGGTAAGTGGGGGGCAGAGGAAAGAATCTTGGGGGTGGTGAAAAGAGATCCTTCTTTATAGGAGCAGCTTCCCTGTGAGAGGTGCAGGGAGGGGAAGAGTAAAGTTTCCCTAGTGAGATCAGCCTCTTGTGTTGCTCTTCTCCCCAGGAGGCAAACACGGACAAACTGACAGCCTTCGTGAACACACTAAATGGCAAGGATGGAACTGGCTCACATCTGGTGACAGTACCCCCTGGACCCAGCCTGGCTGATGCCCTCATCAGCTCACCTATCCTGGCTGGAGAAGGTGGCGCCATGCTGGGGCTAGGGGCCAGTGACTTCGAGTTTGGAGTGGATCCCAGTGCCGATCCTGAACTGGCCCTGGTGAGGGAGAAAGCCCTGATCCCACACAGACCCACACTGTCCCTTATACTCATAGTTCTTGTATCATTTCTAGGACTCCTAGTCATTCATTCAACAAATATTCCTTGTATGTCTGCTAGGTACAAGACACTGCTCATGTTTCCATTTCTTTCCCCCACATCCCTTAAACCCTCACTCTCTTTCTGATTATCCAGACTTTAGAGGCTCTAATCTGGGGTTATATGAAAACTGCTGCTTTTTGAGCCAGTTTCCTCTGGTCCTTACAATTTGGCCCCAAATGGTCTCCTGCTCTCCTCCTCATACCACCCCATTGTCCTTTTCAGCCTTTTTCCTGAATCACAGGCCAGAATCCACTTTTATGCTCTTGCTTCAGAGCCCTGCCTAATTTGCTTAGAGCTCGAGGAACTGGGAAACTGACTCCTGTCCTGCCCTCTTTCCTCAGGCCCTTCGTGTATCCATGGAAGAACAGAGACAGAGGCAAGAGGAAGAGGCAAGACGGGCAGCAGCGGCCTCTGCTGCTGAGGCTGGGATTGCCACGTCTGGGACCGAAGGTGGGGGTGAGAGATGGGAACCTAGGACTGGGTGGCTTGGGCACTAAGACCAGGAAGAGGCAGCGTGACAAAATGAGGGTATGGGGGAGCAGGAGAAGAGATCTCTGACAGCTCATCCTAACGGCCTGGCAAAGGTGTGGGAGGACATGCACCCCCTGCTACCCTCTGGTTTTCCTCCCCAACTCCTCAGATTCAGATGATGCCCTGCTTAAGATGACCATCAGTCAGCAAGAGTTTGGGCGTAGTGGTCTCCCTGACCTAAGCAGCATGACTGAAGAGGAGCAGATTGCATATGCCATGCAGATGTCCTTGCAGGGGGCTGGTGAGTGAAGGTCTGGAAGGAAGGGCACGTGGACAAAGGGCATGGGGAGCATGCTGACCAAAGGGACCTCTCTTTTCCAGAGTTTGGTCAGGCAGAGTCAAGTGACATCGATGCCAGCTCAGCCATGGATACCTCTGAGCCTGCCAAGGTGAGGGTTGTCCCCTGGCCTCCAACTCCCCAGAAACTCATTAGCATCTAAGTCTAGGACTCGATTCTGGCCCCTCCCTCCCTAGTCCATAATCATATGGGCCTACCCCTGGAGAATCCTGTCATTCTCCTAGGACTTGTGTATTCTTAGTATTCTGATTGTGGGAAATCAGTGGGAAAGCAACGATACTTTTGCTGAGTGGAAAAGACAGTGAACTCAGTCTCGGGGAAGGAGAAATCTGTATTCTCTTTTGCTAAGAGGAGCAGGCTGGACACTTCTTTAGAAGAAGCAGATGTTTGAATATCAAAAGAGGGCCAGTGTAACAAATGACCTGGGTCCTGTGGATTCTGTCTTCCTTTGGCTAGGGGTATGCTTCTTGTCTGGGCACATCTAGGGACAGGAGAGGAGCCTAGGGACCAGACATCATCTCCCTGCCCCAAGATTAACACTATCATTTCTCTAGGAGGAGGATGATTATGATGTGATGCAAGACCCAGAGTTCCTACAGAGTGTCCTGGAGAATCTGCCCGGTGTGGACCCCAACAATGAGGCCATCCGAAATGCCATGGGGTCACTGGCCTCACAAGCTACCAAGGACGGCAAAAAGGAAAAGAAAGAGGAGGACAAGAAGTGAGGCTAGAGGGGAAGGGGTGCTTGGTCTCCTTCCTGAAATGGGGCCGAAAAGGGTATGGGGGGAAATTGTCACATAGTGTTTAGGTAATGGTCTTGTGTAACAGTTACAACTGAAATAAAGTTTGGTGATTTTTTTCCTTAAAATTCAAAACTACCACTTTGAGTGAGGGGGAACGGCTGTACGCCAAAGGAGACTTTTAGCTCTCCTGGGTCTCTGAGGTGTGTTCAATGTCAGAAATAGATAAAGGAGCCAGGAAATGAGGGGAGGTGAAGAGGGAGCTCTGTTCCTAGGGTAGAAGAAAAGAAATTTGCCAAACAAGTCAATTGTTGGCTTTGAGGTAAATAGCAGATCCAGTTTTAGGAGGATTAATGGAATTTAGAGCTGGAGCCCTTCATTCTACAAATGAAGAAATTGAAACCCACATGTATTCAAGGCTTGCTCAAGATCAGTCACTGAACTAGGATTCAAAAGTCTGTCCTCTTTTGATCATGCCACCTTTTTTCTTCCAAGGGTGAGTGTTACTGTGGACCAGTCATTTAGCTTCTGTGTCAAAAATAGACGGAAAGGGAGGGTGTCAATGAGGCCCTTACTGGCGATAGCCACATCTAGGGATTCTGCCCGACCTGGCGCCTCATTCTAGGACTTGGGATTGGTTCAAATTGTCAGTTGAGGGCTCAAAAAATTTTTATAACTGCTGTATTTTAGCCAACTCTGGCCCCCCTCGTAACCATCTCCCCAGTCATAAAAGCTTCAGGACTAGAACATCTTTATAGAAGCCTGCCTCCTTCTTTTGCCATTTTCTCACTATTTGGTTGTGTGTTTTTTCATTTGTTCCTTCTTTGGGCAATGGATAGGGGAGGCTGGAGAGCTTAGCCCAGACGGCTTTTTTGAATCTGTCATGCTGCCCAAGGAGGACATGAGAGGCATGGCAGTTCCCTTTGGAATTAAAGGAATAG
Organism: Notamacropus eugenii; assembly: GCF_028372415.1. Lineage (NCBI taxonomy): Eukaryota > Metazoa > Chordata > Mammalia > Diprotodontia > Macropodidae > Notamacropus > Notamacropus eugenii. Next base: position 305,085,661 of record NC_092873.1, read on the forward strand.
TAATTTGGGATTGGACATAGGAACACAGGCCAGTTGGTTAGGGCACTTTGGAATTCTAAAATGGAGTGGGCATCCTCTAATTGGTAATGATTTTATTCCTTAGACAGTAGTCTAAGGAATTATTATATTCTGTTATTCTGTCACCTACATGTAAAGTTCTTTCTTTGGGTTCTGGAGAATTGTGATTTTTGTCTCTGCATCACTAGTATAATACTGCATATTTCCAAATGGGTCAGAGGTGGATGGTGAGGGCAATTGTCACTTAGAGTGACCAACAGTGATAGTTGGCATTTTATATCCCCAGTGCCCGGCACATGTTTTCCTTAGCACAAGTGAATCTCAAGGAGAGGCATCAAGATGCAGTGAATAGAGCTTGACTCTACTTACTAGGTGACCCTGAACAAATCAGTCCTATACTCAAGCCAACTCAAGCTGTAATGTGCAGGATGTATTGACTTGCATTTGTAGGAGTTTCCTCCTCACAGAGCTTCCTTTCCCAACCCTTGTTCCTTCTGTCTCCTTCACCAAAGTGCTAAGTCAGGTTATTGGTAGTTTCATGGTGGCTTCTCAGTAGTCATGATTGTTTTCAATCTCACTCCAAACCATGCCCGCCATTAATAAGTGACATTTAGATAGGGTTTCAAAGTCTGCAAAGAATTTTACACATTTGATCCTCGCAACCTTGGGAAGTAGGTACGATTGTCATCTCTATTTTATAAATGAAACAGAATCATTGTAGTTGCAACTTGTCCATGGTCACATGACTATTAAGTGACTGATGGGAAATTTATCCTTATCACTTACCAACCTCTACACTCCCTGCACCTCCCCCTCCAAGTCCCTTCTTCTGTCCTAGGTGCTTCATCCATTCCAGGTATCCAGAGTTGGATTCCATGGAGACTCCCCATTCTGGCTTCTCTACCCCATTCCCATCTTCCTCCAGGCCTTTGGTCCCTGCACTGAGGGATTCCCTGAACTGAAGCTAAACCTTCCTTGAGGAGCTAAGGTTAACAAACACCCAGCTTGTTTTGAGGAGGGAAAAGAAAAGGAGTATTATAATGATCTGCATTGGGAGAAGAAAGGCTCAAGGACTCAAACTAAGGGAGAAATGAAGTGATAAAATCTTCAATTTATAGCAATTGTGGATAGAAGAGAAATTCTTTACAAATTATAAGAAACGATTTAATATTTTTGCACAACAAAATATTTGATTTTATATTTTATATAGGACAGAAAGTCTTGTGTACAATGTCAGAAAGGAATGGGGAAAATAAATACTTTGTAGTAAGTGCACAGTCCAATTTTTTGTTCTTAAAAGGGAGAGAGAGCTTTACCGGGATTGGACCGTAAGAGAAAATGACATGTAAAATGACAATCATCAATAAAATAAAGTCTCTGCAGTAATAAATGCTCGTTGGATATATCTGATAAAAATCTGACATCCAGCATCTACCAGGAATTTTTCAACATTTATGTTAAAAACTACTTCTGGGTATTAACCAGCAGTTTTGAAAGAAGAAACAAATTGTCAGTGATCACCTGAAAAAAATGCCAAACTTTCAAACTTTTCTGAGGTATCGCTTTAATTGTCAAGATTTAGTTATTAAAAATAAGATTAAATAATTGTAGGGATATGGGAAAATGGGCACCCTACTAAACTACACATGGAGTTGTGAAATTAGTGTGTTCTTTTTGAAAGCAATGTGGCATACGGTAAGTTCCAAAGTTGGAGCACTAGGTGGCGCAGTGGACACAGCACCAGGGCTTCAGTCCAGAAGATCTGGGTTTAAATGGGCCTCTCAGACACTAGCTGTGTGACCCTGGAAAGTCGCTTAACTGTTTGTCTCAGTTTCCTCATCTATACAGCGAGTTGGAGAAGGAAATGGCAAACCATTGCTGTTGGTCAAGAAAACCCCAAATGGAGTCATAAAGAATTGCTCATGATTGAACAACAAAAGTTCCAAAGCTTTTAATACTTTTTCCCTATACCCTAAATATGTTATTAAAAGGAAAAAGAGCCCCTTTTATCCACATACAATAACTTTACTTAAAATAGTACAAATTAGGAACAGAACATCACTGTTGATTAAGAAATGACTTAAGAAACATATTAATGATGAAATATTGTGCCATTAAGAAATGAGAAGGATGAAGAATGTAAATGTAGGAAGAGCATTATTTACTGACATGATGTGGAAATCAGAACAATATGTACCCTAATAACAAAATGAAAAAATACACAGAAGTAAAAGATCAGAAGGGGATTTGGTAGCAGATAGGACACTTTCTGTTTTGTTGAAGGTAATATGCCCTTTTTAAAAAAATAATATAAATGTATGATCCTAAGTTTATGTTTATTCGAAGGTTTGTTGATGGATACAGTTAGGAATAAAAAAACTGTAAAGATTTCAGTGCAGACGTTACCTCCTCACCCGAATAAGGCCAGGATTCCTCTTAATGTGTGTTCTAACCTAGGCTCAGGAGTCATCTTAGCTGTTGGTGAAAGTCTCAGGATACTAGTTTAGTATATATCAGTTTTAATACTCTGAGGATCAGGCCTAGAAACAAGTTTTTACAGACAAACTTGAAAAGTTCTATCTGTACTCCCAGTCAAATACAATTTGTAAGGACCAACATAAAAGCCTGAATGCTAAATAATGGCTACTGATTTTGTATATGGCAAGATTTCATAACAAAGGTGGCTTCCACTGGCCCTTTTGTTTTGACCCCAGGATTCGTTTGCATATAAATCTGTGTGCTGGGAGCTAGGGATTCCTCTTCACCTCAGCCCCCACACACAATTCTGGTATGGTTTTAAGGAAAGTCTCCAAACTAGTAAGGGAATACATTGATATTTTGTAGCCCCAGCATGGGGCACAGTACCCAGCACGTAGCAGATGCTTAATGTTTATTGACTGAACGTTTTTTACGTGCCTGCTATGTGCCAGGCAATGTACTCAGCACTGGTAATACAAAAGAGGCAAAAGACAGTCCCTGCCCTCAAATCTAATGGAAGGGATGACATACGAATAAACATATACTGAGCAAGCAGTATGTAGGATAAATAAGAAATAATTAACTGAAGGAAGGCACTGGAGTTAAGAAGGGTTGGAGAAGGTTTCCTGCAGAAGGTGGGATTTTGTTGTGACTTAAAAGAAGCCAGAGAGGTCAGTAGTCACGGTGGAGGAAGGAGAAAGTTCCAGAAATGGGGGACAATCAGAGACAATGCCCAGAGCCTTGTTCGTGGAACACGCAGGAGGCCAGTGTCTTTGGTTCAAAGAATATTAGGCTGGGAGTAGGGTATAAGAAGACTGGAAAGGTAGGAGGGGGCTTTGAAAGTCAAACAGTTCATTTTGCATTTGAATTTCTTCCTGGAGACAATAGGGAACCACTAGAGTTTATTGAGTAAGAGGGTGACATAGTCAGAGCTATGCTTTAGGAAAAACATTTTAATGACTAAATAGAGGATGGATTGGAATGGGGAGAGACCTGAGGCAGGTAAACCCTTGAGCAGGCTATTGCAATAATCAAGCCATAAGGTGATGACCTTGGCAACAGATTGCACATGGCGGCTGAGAGACAGTGGAGAGTTCAGGATGACACCTAGGTTATGAGCCTGAAGGACTGGGAGGAGGAGGATGTCTTTTACAGTAATAGGGAAAGTAGGAAGTGGGGAGGATTTAGGAGGAAAGATATCGAGTTGAATTTTGTACATGTTAAGTTTAAGATGTCTATTGGACATCCAGTGTGAGATGTTTGAAAGGTAGTTGAAAATACAAGACTGGAGGTCAGTAGAGAGGCTGAGACAGGAAAAGTAGATTTGAGAATCGTCAGCCTAGAGATGGTGGTTAAATTCATGGAAACTAACCAGATCACCAAGTGAAGCAGTATAAATGAAGGAGAGAAGAGGGTCTAGGACAGAACCCTGAGGGTCACCTATAGAGGACATGACCTGGATGAGGACCCAGCAAAAGAGATTGAGCAGGAAGGATCAGATAGGTAGGAGGAGAACCAGGAGAGAATACTGTCCTGAAAATCTAGACAGAAGAAAATATCAAAGAGCAGAGAGCGATCAACAGTTTCAAAGAGGTCAGGAAAAATGAAGATTGAGAAAAGGTCGTTGTATTTGGCAACTAAGAGACCACTGGTAATTTTGGAAAGGGCAGTTAGATTGGTGGAATGATGAGGTCAGAAGTCAAACTGTAAGGGATTATATGAGAGTGAGAGAAGAGAAAATGGAGGTACCAATTGTAGACAGATTTTTTGAGTTCAACCACAAAAGGGAGAAGAGATATAGGACAATTGTTAGTGAGTTTGGAAGGATTTGGTGATGGTTTTTTCAGGATAGGGGAGACAAAGGCATGTTTATAGGCAGTAGGAAATGAGGAAGAAATTGAAAATAAGTGATAGAATATTGATGACAGTGGGGGCAATTTGTTGGAGGAAACAAAATGGAATAGGATTACCTGAGCAGGTAGAGAGGGTAGCCTTGGTAATGACTAAGTCCACAACAAAAACATACAAGATATAGTATAAATGAGAGGTGTATACTGGCATTATATATATAATGTTATATATATTACATATGATGGTATGTTAAAATTGTTGATTAGCTCACATGCACCACATTACTTGAAATTTGACCTGCATTAAATATAACCTGGTATCATTTTATAATTCAAATTAAATTAAATTTCAAATTAATCACATTAATAGCTGCATATACAAATTTTGGAGTCATCTGCATAAAAATACTTGAACCCATGGGAGCTTATATAAAGATTCATGCAGCTTGAGTGTGTTCATCTCTCGTTGTCGAAGACCATGCCTTCAGAGAAATAATGACATGACTTGCACTTGACTATGTTTTGAGTGAGGGAGGGCTGTGCAGGTCACCAGCCTCACTTCTCCTCCAGAACCATTTGAATCCAGCGACCAGATATTCATCAGAATAACTAGAGATGACCCAGAATGAGGCAATTGGGGTTAAGTGACTTGCCCAAGGTCACACAGCTAGTGAGTGTCAAGTGTCTGAGGTGAGATTTGAACTCAGATTCTCCTGACTCCTGCACTGATGCTCTATCCACTGCACCACCATGTGAGACAGGAATGAAAGAGGAGAGAGTCAAAGAAGTAAAAAATGAGAAAGAGGGGAGAAGAGGAAATGTATAGCAAATGCCTTTAATTTTATTTGTAAAATATGAGATTCTCAGCTGAGTGAGGGGAGGGGAAGCTATGGGAGATTTGGGGAGGGATGAAAAGGTTTGGCAGAGCTGCTATGTGATAATGAGTTGCTGAAGTATAGTAGGATTGCTCAGCACCAGTGAGGGCCCAGTTGAAGCTGTGTAACATAAATCTGTAGCGCACCCAGTCAGAATGGTTGTGCAGTATTCTCCACCTTTGTTCAGTAGCACCTGTGTAAGGAGTAAAGGCAACAAATGGTAGGACAAATCTAAAGCTTAGACTTGGTGGGACATAATTGGTAAAAATAAAGAGCTTAAAGATTCAAGAGAGGAGGAGAATAGTGTAGAGATGAATTGGTTCACCAAGGAGTCAAGATGGGGAGAAAAGGAGAGAGTGGCTAGTGCAGGGGAGATGGCCTGGGAAAGAATTGAGGGGTCAATTGGAGGTGTAGGTAAAGAGTAGGGTTTTGTAAAGTAAGGCAGAGAGAGAAATTTCACTTCTTCAGCCAATAGATTATGATCAGATAAGGGGATTTTGGAATCCTTGGGTGTGGAGGTGATAGTAAGATCAAGAGTATGACTGTCATTGTCTGTAGCTGAGTTGGGGTGGAGGAATATGTCGTAGGAAATAAGTAGGTTAAGGAACTGAGTGGTTAGCGTGTTTGAGGGAAGAATCAATACACCTGCCAAAGTCCCTTAGTATAAGGAACTGGGAAGGAGAAAACAAATGTGAGCCACACAAAGAACTCTGACACAGAAAGGGGAATGATGGGGTATGGGGTGGCATCTGTAGACAACAGGATTTTGCTAGTAGATATGAATAGTTTACATCTTAAAAAAGATGTTTCTGAATGTTAAGGTAAGGAGAGAATCTAGAAGTTGCAATGAGGAGCAAGGAGTATTCCAACTCTTCCACCTTGACTAGTGATTGAGCTGAAGAGGAGTGAAGGTACAGTCAGTACTGAAAAGGATGACCAGGGAAGCGACGTCATCTGAGTAGAGCCAAATTTCAGTAATAGATAGTAGATGGAAAGATTGGGAAAGAAAAGATTTAGGATGAAGGGAAGTTTGTTGCCTATGGAATAGGCACTCCAGAGGCCACAGTGAAAGGACTAGGTGGTATTTGGTTAGGAATCTGAGGTGGGAGGTTTGAAGGGGATAGGAATAAGGGATTGGTGATAGGGAGTGGGGAGTGAGGTTCTGACTGATCTGCAGGGGTTCAGAATCAGCGGGATGTAAAGGATGTTATTCATTATTGAGTGGAGACTGCCATTCCTCTTCCCAAAGGAGGTTGGAGATCAAGCCAGACCCAAGCGCTGTTGTTTGTCCTTCATTCTCAAAGAGGACCAGGACATCAGGAAGGAGTTGTCATGACTTGCAGGTGAATTGGATTTAAAAGAGAGTGTGCAAAGTCACCAGCTTCCCTCTCTTCTCTGGAGCCATCTGGATCCTGTGGGATGACCAAAGGTCCCCCTGGATGAAGTGAGAGACCTTGACCTTTTTAAACTCAGTTCTTTCCCAGGTCTCAGTCTGACTGAAGTGATTAAGATTAGGTAAAGATAAGGCAAAGAATAGCCTCTTTTACCTAGCCAGAAAGACTGATAAATAAAATCAATCTGAGAGGGAAAGACCTTCAGGATTTCTGGCCAAAACAGAAACAACTGCAATTTATGGTCACTGAGATCCATCAAAACCCAAACAATGACCAAGGGAGGCTGGGCAAGTGCTTGTTGAGATGGGAAGGTATAGTCAGGTGGTCAGATGGGAGGCCTTCTTCACTTCTCCTCTTCCCTCCAAAGGGTGGAGATTAAGCAAGAAAAGGGCAAAGCAGGAAATGCAGGAGAAAAAACTGCCATTCCCCACCAACTTTCCTCATCCTCTTCTCTCAAGAGGGGCACAGAAGGAGACTGAAGGCCTCAGGTCAAAGGGAAAGTTGTTTCTCTTTGTGTTGGAGGTTCTCCACATCCTGACTGGGAGATTAGATGGGCAGCAAGAGGTCAAAGTTGTCTTGTGCTGACACCAGAAATTGTTGTTTTGGGGCAGATGGAAGACACCCTACCTGGCCTTTCTTCAGGGCAACCCCTGCATCCAGCAGGAGATGGAAAGCTCTTGCACGGTCAGAGGAACGTTTGACTTGTCTTGAAACATTTTGAGTGGAGTTGTGATATGACATGAATGAATGAATGTGTATGTGTGTGTGCAGCAAAATGTAAATTCCTTGAAAGAAGGAGGAGATCCTTATCAATTACTTGATGGATTAATTAAGTTTCCCTTGCCTCAGTAAGTCCCTCAAACTACTATATGTGTCTCAATTCTCTCTCATAGTCAGTTATAGAAAAAAACTCCATGCCTAGCCTCCAATTTCTCTCCTCCTACTCACTTTTCAATCTTTTGCAATCCTGTCAAAGTGTTCTCTAAGTTTACCAAAGATTTAATTGTTAAATTCAATGGCCTTTTTTTGGACTTCTTCTTCTTCTTGGACTCTGTAGCTTTTGACACTGTAGAACATCCTCTCTTCCTTGGTACTTGGTCTCTTCTTCATCTCTCCCACTCCCTGGGCTCTCCTCCTACTTGCCTAACAATTACTTCTCAATTTTCTTTGCTGAATCATCATATTCTACCTCTGAGGCTCTTGTCCTGGACTGCCTTCTTTTCTCTCTATGAATCTTTATATAAGCTCCCATGGGTTCAAGTATTTTTATGCAGATGACTCCAAAATTTGTATATGCAGCTATTAATGTGATTAATTTGAAATATAAAATGATACCAGGTTACATTTAATGCAGGCCAAAATTCGGCTAATGTGGTACGTGTGAACTAATCAACAATTTTAACATACCATTATATGTAATGTATATAACATAATATATATAATGCCAGTCTACACCTCCCATTTATACTATATCTTGTATGTTTTTGTTGTTCAGTCATTTTTCAGTCATGTCTGACTGTTCTTGACCTCATTTGGGGTTTTCTTGGCAAAGATACTGGTTTGCCACTTCCTTCTCCAGTGTATTTTACAGATGACGAAACTGAAGCAAACAGGGTTAAGTGACTTGTCCAGGGACATACCACTAATAAGTATGAGGCCAGATGTAAATTCAGGAAGATGAATCTTCCTAATTCCAAGCTCAGTGCTCTATCCACTGTACTAACTAGCTGATATCTTAATCTTCCCTATAAAACGCTCTCTTCTGCTTAGCTGTTACAGAGGACCATCCAGATATTCTATATGGGAGAACTGAAGAAGTGATCAAGATCTTGGCATGAAAGCCTTGGGAGTCAGGGTCTCCTATGAACATTGTCATTTCCCTGCCTTCTCCTGATGGGCTTGAAGATCCCGATAACAAAGCCTGAGTTTGTGTATTCTGCCCGCTTTGGTGATCTGATTATATCCTTGTCTTTCCTGCTTGGTATCTCTAATCCTGGTTAGATCCTTTGCCTCCTCTTCCCTTGACTTTTTATATCATGCCATTCTACTTCCTTGGATTCAAGGATAGCTCCAAATTTATGAGCCAGGGTTACTGGGAAGATGGTGGCATCAGAAATCAGAAAATTTGTAGTAGGGATGGATTTTTAGAGAGGAAGAGTACGCTGTTGAATCTGAGATATTTACATGATATCCAGGAGATGTCTAGAGACAACTGACAAAGCAGGAGTGAGAAGAAAGATTAGGGCTGCACTATATAGATTTGGGAGTCATCTCCATAGCGTTGATGAGGCAGCTAGGTAGTACATTGGATAGAGTGCTGGCTTGGAGTCAGAAGGACTCATCTTCCTGAGTTCAATTCTGACCTCAGATAGGTACTAGCTACGTGATCCTGGGCAAGTCACTTGTTTGCCTCAGTTCTTCATCTGTCAAATGAGCTGGAGAAAGAAACGGCAAACCAATCTAGCGTCTGCCAAGAAAACCTCAAACGGGGTCACAAACAAGCAGACATAACTGAAACGACTGAACGACAACAATAAACATAGAGCTGATAGTTGAACCCATGGAACTTGATGAATTTTCTGAATGTAGAGAAAAGAGGGACCAAGACAGATTCTTAGGGGACATCCACTATTGGGGGCAGGAGATGGATAATGCTCCTGTATCATGAGTATCCAAGGACTGGCAGACAGGTAAGATATGACTAGGATGAACAGAGAGGAAATAGTGACCAGTGGGAAAGGAGCGGTCAACAGCATCAAAATTTGCCAAAAAAAAAAAAAAAAAAAAGAAAAAGGTCTAGAGGGATGAAGATTGAAGAGACAATATTGAGTTAACAGTTAAGAGGTCAGTGACAACCTTGGAGAGAACAGGTGTGGGTAAGTAGGGAAATTGGAAGCCAGATGGAGAGGGACTGAGAAATGAGTAGATGAGGAGAAAATGGAGGCAGCATTGTAAATAATTTTTCCTAGGAACCTGACAGCAAAGGGGAAGAGAGGGGCAGTGTGATACACTGGACAGATCACGTGACTTCAAAGTCTAATGACCTGGGTTTAAACACTTACTAACTATGGACAAGTTTCTTTGTTTCTTTGAATTTGTTCCCTCATCTGTAAAATGAGGAATTGCTATTCATCAAATAGTGTTCTATGCCTCAGCTTAATTTGACCCACTGCTTGTGTGTGAGAAGTTAATTCTTTTCTGAACACTTTCTACTGTCTTGAATATATCTTCTCAGTGTCCCCAAGTCCTTTCACATTTCTTTAAAAGCTTGATCAGTACTGCAGTTATCTTGTGGATATTGGTTTTTTACCTTTTTTTCTTAATGTAATAGTTTTATTTTTAAAATATAATTAATTTATTTTTAGTTTTCAACATTCACTTCCATAAGATTTTGAGTTTTAATCTTTCTCCCCCTCTCCTCCCTCCTCCCCAAGATGATATGTAGTCTAATATAGGCTCTACTTATACATTCATGTTACACATATTTTCAAATTAGTCATGACATAAAGAAGAATTAGAACTAATGGGAGGAACCACAAGAAGTAAGAAACAAAATAAAACAACAAAAGAAAAGGAGAGCAAATAGTCTGCTTTCATCTGCATTCAGACTCCAAAGTTCTTTCTCTGGAGGTGGATAGTATTTTCCATTGTGAGTCTCTTGGAGTTGTCTTAGATCCTTGCATTGCTGAAAAGAGTTAAGTCTATCAAAGTCAGTCATCACACAATGTGGCTGGTACAGCATACAGTCTTCTCCTGGTTCTGCTCGTTTCACTCAGCAGCAGCGCATATAAGTTTTTCCAGGCTCATCATTTCTTAGAGCATAATAGTATTCCATTACATTCATATACTACAACTTGGTCAGCCATTCCCCAATTGATGGGCATCCCCTTAATTTCTAATTCTTTCCCACCACAAAAGAGCTGTTACAAATATTTTTGTACATGTGGGTCCTTTTCTTGTTTTTATGATCTTTTTGGGATACAGACCTAGAAGAGGTATTACTGGGTCAAAGGGTCTTGTGGATATTGTTGAGGCATAAGGCTAGCTGATAACTAAGGATTTGATCTCTGTTCCCAAGGGTTTTCTAATTTTTATGAACTCTATATATTATTGTAAGGGGTGGGGGCTTGGGTTACATTATTAATTTTTTGAAGTTTTATTGGCATCAACATCTTTCTTTTACTCAAATCTAAATTATACTTTAATTTTTCAAAAGATCTATAATTTGACTGAATGAATATGAGGACTCCTTCTGCTGATGTAGGTTGTTATCTTTCCATGCCTTAGCTGAATGTTTCTTGAGTTGTTGGAGGCTAAAACCTTCACTGTCTTCTAGTCACCATTTGGAGGCTGTCAGGAAGTTAGTCTGGTCCTTAGCAGACACACAATCTGCCAACAGGTCCCTACTCAAAAGCTTTCTAGCTTCATATGACCTACCAGAATATTGATCTGCTAGCATAGCTTTTAAGAACCCATGATGCCATGATAAGGGCATTCAAAAAGAATTTTAGAGGAGGACCTAAGCTCTATCTACCTATAATCTTATTGCCAATAGAAAGTGTCATTAGTAAATCATCAATATTACAAGGGAGAAACAAAAGCAAATGTACATTTAAGCATGTTAAAATAATTCATATCAGTAACATAAACAAAAATGTTGCCAACTTTATACTATAGAAGCTCTGAATATCACAGATTAAAAACATTAAAATGAAGGGCTCGTAAACCATGTACGTTTTATTTTATTTTGAAATGAATACAATTGGATTGGATTTGAACTTGTTTGTATTTTTTCCCTCAAATTTATTAATTTATTTATTATCAATTTTCAGCAATCACTTCCATAAGTTCCAAATTTTCTCCCCCCTCTCCTCCCTTTCCAAGACAGCATGTACATTTTAGATTAATATAGTCTATGACAAATGAAAATTCACATTAGTTATTGATTATTTAATGAATCACTCAACAAATAAGGGAAGCATATAGTGAAAAGAATGCTGGCTTTAGAATAGGAGGATTCAGATTCACTTGAAGCCTATATATACTTGATCAAGTCATTTAATCTCTCTGGGCCTCAGTTTCCTTGTCTGTAAAATGAGAGAGTTAGACAAGATTACCTCTAAGGTCCCTTCCAGCTCTAAATTTAAAAGCACCTACTACATGCCAGGCACTGTACTAGGCACTGAGGATAAAAATACAAAAGCAAGACTTTCTCTGACCTCAAGACCTCATATTCTTGGGGGACACAACAGGCTCATAGAAAAATAAATACAAGATATAAACAAAATGAATACAAAGAGATATGTATGTGTAGGGACTAATAGCCAGGAAAAATCAGGAATGTCCTTTTGAAGGAGATGGCACTTGAGCTATGATGCCTTATAGACAGATAGGGTCTCCAACAAACAAGTATTTTTTCCAAGTTTACTCTGTGCCAGACCCCAGTGCTGAGAACACAAATACAGATAATGAAAAGGTCCTGTTCTCAAGGAACTTATAGTTTAATGAAGAGAAAACAAGTGTATGCATAGATGTTGACCACAAGTGCGGCACCAATCCCCAACTCACCTTAGGAGCTCTTTTTCCCAGAGTTGGAGTTGGCTTGTTCATCCTACTTGTGTCCTCTTCAGGAGGTTGGGGTGCTTCCCAAGAGTTGTCCACAAAGCTACTACCTAAACTCTCACTGTCCTCTGGGTAACCCTGTAGGTTATGATTCCCATAAGCTATTCCCACTATTCTCATACTATTGCTGGAGTTCCCACTAACGTATTTCCATGGTCAAACCAGTCACTATTACGCAATCTTTTATTTTTTCCTATTACAAACAAATATAGTCAAAAAAACAAATTTCCTCATTAGCCATATTTTCCCCACAAAAGTCTCAGTCTGAATTTGGAATCCTTTACCTCTGTATCAGGAGATGGAATAATACTTCCTTATTGGTCCTCTGGGGTCTTATCAGAGTTCCTAAGTCTTTCAAAATTGTCTTTACAATTTTGTTGTCACTGAATGATGACGTTCTGCTCATTTCACTTTGTATCAGTTCATATGAGTCTTAAAAGTTTCTGTGACAACATCCCTTTCATTGTTTCTTATAGTATAATGGTATCCAATCATATTTAAATATCACATATATATGTATATAATGTGAAATGATATATCATTATATCCTATATGTTACACATAAAATATATGATATATATTATGTAACTTGTTCAGTAATTCCCCAATTGATGGGTACCCTCTCAGATTCTATTTACCACTTCAAAAAGAGTTGAAATTATTTTTATAATCCTTAGGATTTGTTTTGCTTAGGACTAATCTTTTCCTTATTCTACCCTCTATCTTATTCCCCCTACTCAATTTTCCTTACTATTTCTTTGTTAAGTGAAATGTACTTCTGTAATTAACTCTGTATGTGTAAATGTGTGTGTGCATATGCGTGTGTGTGTGCGTGTGTGTGTACGTGCGTTTATCCTTCCTTCAGATGAGAGTAAAGTTTAAGTGTCAGAAGATCTCCTCAATGTCCTTTATTTACATAGGCTTCTAACTTGCCTACCCTGACTATGTGAGATAATTTTCTCTTCCCTTTCTATCCCTTTCCCTCAACCCCAGTATATTCCTTTCCTTTTTCTTTCCATTCTTCTTTTAAGATCATCAAGATATAATAGAACAATTCCCAGGTCTTCTATCTAATTAGACTCCCTCTCTGACCCTGGATGATAATTGGGTTTAGAAGCAACACATGTATAGATCTCTCCATATTAGAATTTAAATGTGTGGCCTTGTTTGCTCTCTTATTCATTCATGTTTACCTCTTTATGTTTCTCTTGATTCCTGTATCTGAGCTTCAAACTTTCTATGCAGCTCTTTTTTTCACAAGGAATGCTTGAAAGTCTTTTATTACGTTAAAGATGCATTCTTTCCCTCCTGTAGGATTATACTCAGTTTTGCTGGGTAGGTTATTCATAGTTGTAAGCCTGTATTATTTGTCTTCTGTTCCCTTATAGTGCTAGCTGCTAAATCATATGTGATTTTGACTTTGGTTCCTTGATACCTGAATTCTTTCTTTCTGATGTTTGCTGTATTTTTTCTTTAATTTGTAAGGTCTGAATTTTGTCTATAATGTTCCTGGAAGTTTTCATTTTGGTGTTTCTTTGAAGAAAAAAATCAATGAGTTTCTTCTATTTCACCTTTGTTCTCTAATTATAAGATGTCTGGACAGTTTTCTTTTATGATTTAATAAAATACGATCTTTAGGTTCTTTCTTTGTTTCTTTCTTTTTGGTCATGGCATTCTGATAGTTCTTAAATTTCTTAAAATTTTCTCCTTGATTAATTTTCCAGTTTCCAGTTTTTAAGTTGTGGAGTAGAGGGGTTAGGAGCTCACACTATTTCTTCTTGCCACTCTGTCACTTTGGCTTCTTTTTTCCTTCCTTCCTTCCTTCCTTCCTTCCTTCCTTCCTTCCTTCCTTCCTTCCTTCCTTCCTTCCTTCCTCCTTCCCTCTTTTCTTTCCTCCCTCCCTTCCTTTCTTCTTTCTTCCTTTCTTTTTTCTCTCTCCACATAGTGTATCACACCCCTGCCTGTGAATGCTTTGCCCAAAGGGGATGTCAATTTTAATCTCCAAAACTTTTTTCTTGTTTTCATTTATTTGATCTTAAAGACCAGCCTTAACTCCAAATCACTCTGATCCCAGGCCAAGTCTTACTTGGTCACTGTTTGGGCCCTGACTAGCTCACAATAAGTGGACCATTCTTTGCCTCATTTTGATTAAGCCTTAATCACTGAATGGGCACTGCCTCCGCCAAACTGAGACCTGGTAAAGACCTTAGCTTTAAAAGGCCAAGGTGCCCCACTGCATCCTGGGCCATCTCCAGTTGTCCTGATCCATAACCGGCCACTGGACCCAGGTGGCTCAAGACTGGCGACTTTGCACAGCCCTCTCTCACTTAATTCCAATTCACTTTCAAGTCATGGCATCACCTCCCTGATGATGGTCCTCTTCGAGAATGAAGGACAAAAAGCAGCAACCTTGGCTCCCACACTCAAATCTTAACAAAAACATTTCTTTAAATTGTAAAGAAAACATAATATTTATAAAAGCATCTCACCAATACCACTCGTACCAATGCACACAGTGTCCTTGGGGAAAAGAGCTGTCATACACTTAGAGTGCCAGGTAGTAAAGCACACAGGCTAGGAAAGGACAACTCACAGCTCTGGGACTGTGGACTATGATATCCTCTTTCTGTTTTAGCTGTCCTTATTCTGTACTGAAGAGGTCCTTCTATTGATAAACTAAACTAACCTATGCTGTCCCTATGGAATACCTCATTGTTAGTTACTTCACTGGGTGGTCTTTTCCTTTTTCTGCTTCAAGCTGCTCTTTGCTTAGCTGAACTTACTCCTCAATGGCAACTAAAGTATCTATCACTTCCAGCTTTCAGCTTTAGCTGATACCTTCAGGTATAGTAATATCTTGCTCTGTCAGGAGCAGGCAATGACCTTTATCCTAAAACTGGCAAACTCTTCTCCAACTCTCTCCTTTGCAAGATTCTTCTTTTCTTTCTCCACCTCTCAACAACAATAGGTGGTAATTTAGAGAAACATCTTTGGACTTTTCTTTTTCTCAGCAACAAATCTTACTTCTGGGAAACAGAGTATATTCTCCCTACTCCTCATTCTTCTCAGCTGCAGGTGGCAATAGAGAGCATTCTAGCCTCTTACTGGACAACCAGTCCTCCTGGTAACAAGGAATAGCGCAGAGAGAGTTCTCTCTTTGACCCAGTTCTGAAATCTGTTCTTTGTTCTTTGGCCTCACTCTCTTCTTCTGTAATCTCTTTTGGTTCAGCAGTCGATTCCTCCTTAGCTTATAGCTGGTACTCAAATTCTCATCTTGTGTCTATATTTGGATAAATTACATTTGTCCCACAATCTTAGAGCAGTTTTGGTGTCCCTATTTGCCCAGATATTAACCTAAAACCTCTCTAATTCTTTGATTCTTCCTATGCAAGTCCCAGAAACAGATTGTATTTTCCATCTGCTCATACTTGTCACTAACCCTAAATGCAAACGGGCAACTATAGTTTCACCGTTCTGAGTCAGATCATTCAGCAACTGTTTTTGTCTGAAGCAGACTTATGCCCAGAGACAAATGAATTGTCAAGGAGACAGAATAAACATAAAGAAAATGGAAAGAAATAAATACGAAGTAGTTCAATATAGGGTACTTTGGGAGGAAGGGCACTAGCAATTAGAACAGGAAAGGTTTTGTGTAGATGCTGAGCAGTATTTTGAGGGAAGAAAGGTTTTTTGAGAAGTGGTGAGGAGGAAGTGTGTTTAGCACAGCATTAGGAGATGGTATGAGGAACCCAGAGAAGGCCAGTTTGACTGGATCATGGAATGTGACAGGAAGTAATGTACAAGGAGGCTGGAGAGCTAGACAGAGGTCAGGTCGTCAAGAGCTTCAAAAACTAAACAGAGGAATTTCTATTTTATCTTATAGGGGAAGTAAATAGGGAACTGATGGAGTTTACTGAGTAGGGAGTTACAATATGGTCAGATCTATGTTTCAGGAAAATCACTTTGGCAGTAGTGCGTAGGATGAACTGGAGTGGGGAGAGATAAGGCAGGGAGACCAGTTGGGAGACTATTGCAATAGCACAGGTGAGAGGTGATAAGAGGTAGAAGCAACAATATTGATTAGAGAAATGCAAATTAAAACAAGTCTGAGGTACCACCTCACACCTACCAGAATGGCTAATGTGACAAAAAGGAAAATGAGAAATGTTGGAGATGTGGGAAAATTGGAACACTAATGCATTCTTGGTGGAGTTGTGAACTGATCCAACCAATTTGGAACTGTGACCAAAGAGCTATAAAACTGTGCATATCCTTTGATCTACCAATACCACTTCTAGGTCTATATCTCAAAGAGATCATAAAAAAGGAAAAAGGACCTATATGTATAAAAATATTTATAGCAGCCCTTTTTTTGGCTAGTGGCAAAGAATCAGAAATTGAGGGGATGCCCATCAATTGAGGAATGGCTGAATAAGTTGTGGTATATGAATGTAATGGAATACTATTGTGCTATAAGAAATGAGGAACAGGCAAATTTCAGAAAAATCTTGAGACTTATGTGGACTGATGCTGAGTGAAATGAGCAGAACCAGGAGAACATTTTACACAGTAACATTGTGTGATGATCAACTGTGATAGACGTAAATCTTCTCAGTAATACCATGATCCAACACAATTCCAAAAGACTCATGAGGGAAAATGCTACCCACATCCAGAGAAAGAACTGTGGAGTCTGAATGCAGATCGAAGCATACTATTTTCACTTTGGTTTTTTGTTTTTGTTTTTGTTGTTTTTTCCTTTCTCTTGGTTTTTCCCTTTTCTTCTGATTCTTCTTTCACAACACGGCAAATGTGGAAATATGTTTAATATGATTGTACATGTATAGCCTACATCAGATTGCTTGCTGTCTTGGGGAAGGGGAAGGGAAGGGAGGGAGATAAAAATTTGGAATTCAAAATCTTACAAAAATGAATGCTGAAAACTATCTTTACATGTAATTGGAAAAAAAATAAAATGCTATTAAGTAAAAAAAAGATATGACAATATTTGGCAACAGATTATATATGTGAGATGAAGAGAGTGACGAGTTGCGAATAATGCTCTGGGTACGAGTCTGGGAGAGTGAAAAAAAGAATGGTGTTGACTTTAACAGAAAAAGAGAAGATTGGCAGAAGGGTGGGGTTTTGGTGTCTGTCACAGAAGTAGGCTATGGAATCTCAAATTACAGAAGCGGATTATGGAATCTCAAGTCATGGAAGCAGGTTATGGAATCTCAAGTCATAGGGAAAAGTAAGAAGACCAGTTAGGTGAGAGTGTGGGAGAAGGAGTAATTTATAATCTGTCTGGAAATAGCACCAGATAATGAAGGAACTTTAATGCCAAACAGAGGAGTTTATATTTTATTCTAGGGCCATAGGGAGGAGTTAAGCTTTTTGATTATGTTTAGATCTATGCTTTAGGGATATCCATTTTTTTTCAGTCAGTCAACAAATTAAGCACTTACTATGTATCAGGCATGGTGCTAAGCACTGGGTATACAAAGTAATGCAAAAGACAGTCCTGGTCCTCAAGATACTCAGTCTAATGGAAGAGACAACAAGTAAACAAGTTATATATAGGATAAACAGAAAATAGTCAACAGAGGGAAAGCACTAGAATTAAGAGGGATTGAGAAAGGCTTCCAATAGAAGGTGGGATTAAGAGTAGACCTGCTTCAGGTAAAATGGCCTAAAAGACCCTAACCTCTATTTGAATGTAATTATGAAAGTACTACATTTCCCAGGATACCTGGGTCCAGAAAACAAAGATGGATTACAGACATCATTTTGAATGAGATCATGGAGATGATAGGCTTTTGGGAGGAGGAGAGGGACATTCAGGAACACAAGTAGCCACGGAGCACCCCTGAAGCTCCACAAAGCAAGGAGTCATACTAGGTACAGAGAGATAGTAAGACCAGCTGCCTTCTAAGCAGAAATGTGGATGTTATATTCACTTCATTTTACAACCTCTTATTTCAGTTACAGACAGACTTTATGTAAAACTTCCCCATTGGAATTAGAATTATTTAAATGAGTTAAAATTCTAGGCTACTTTTGGGGAAGGGGTATGGGCCATTTACTGAGAACATGGGTGGCGATTGCTTTCCACTGCTTTTTGTATATTTCTGACCTGAATGAATATTTTGTTGTTCCAATGCTGTATGTACTGAATGTACTTCATTCAGTATGTGGCCCAGGAGCTCAGGGGGAATGGAGGACAGAGAGAGATGCAAGATTGATGGTTAGGGGAGCTCCTGTTTAGGCCATGCAATCTGCCCCTCTGGTGCATTGTTACAACTTTTAGGACTTAGAACTTTTAAAAGTCTTTTCATTTATCCTGCAACTGAACTCTATAATATGTTGTTTTTCCTCACCCTACCATCCCTCAAGTGTGTACTTGACCATAGATTGTCTTTCTGTAGTTGTCATCCATCCCCAGTACTGAGCATAGCACTTGGTACTTAGTAGCAACAGGAATTCAATAAATGTTTTTTCATTAAAAAAACAACAACAAACCTTCCAGCTCTAAATCTGTGACCTGAGATGAATAAAAGAGACAATTTACAGGACCAGGAGGAAAAGAACTTTTACAATCATTTAATCTAATTCTCTTTTTACAGATGAGGAAACTGAGATGCAGAATAGTTAAGTGATTTTTCCAAAGTCATCCTATTATAGATTAGCCAGGATGTAAATCCAGGTTGGCTAACTCTAAATCTAATGCTTTTTCCATCATACCATCAATCCATATTCTTTTCATCCATAGGTAAGTGGCATAGTGGCTAAAACCACTGACCTGACGTCAGGAAGACCTAACTTCAAATTAGGCTTCAGACCTTCATAACTGTGTGACCCTGTGGGAAAGTCACTTAACCTTTCCCTGCCTCAGTTTCCTCAACTGTAAAATGGGGACAACAATAGCACCTACTTCACAGGGTTGTGTGTCTCAAATGATATTTATAAAATGTGCAACGGTACAGTGGCTGGCACATTGTGGATGCTCAATAAATGCCTTTCTCTTCCCCATCTTAGATTTATAAATCAAATCTAGATCAGTGTAGGCTTTACCCTAAGACAGAGGCTCTTAACCTTCTTTGTGTCACAGACTCCTTTGGCAGTCTGGTGAAACTTAATGGATACCTTCTTTCAGAATAATATTTTTAAACGCATGAGATAAAACACATAGGATTACAAAGGCAAGAAATTAAATTTATTATATTCAGTTATTACTTTTTTTTTTTTAAAGACCCCAAGTTAAGAACCCCTACTATAATACTCGGAACATATCCAGATAGGTTGGAATCCAGCAATTTCAACTTTATGATGAAATTATTACAATTTGCAATCTGTTACGTTTATAAACAGTCCTTTCCTTGGATAGATAAAACTACTAGTGACGCATTTCATCTGTGGTCTGGTATTGATTTCTGAATTTATAACTTACTTTGCACAAGTCTCCAAAACACTCCAAGGAATGAAAAACAGGCTGTCATAAATGCCCAGGAAGTAGCCCCAAACTACCTCCTTCAGCTCCCTTCAGCAAAAGCATTAGATGGCTTCTCATTGCCTATATGATGAATATCATGTGTCTTAACCTGGCTTCCAGCATCTTCCATAACCTCTTTGCCATCTACATCTTCCATTTCAAGGATTCCCCTTTACTCCCGCTGAACAGGTCACTTCTCTGTCCTTTACACATGACATTCACAATCCTGCTTTTGGGTGTTTTTTCAACATATCTTTTTCCTGAAAAGGGACATTCTCCCTTCATCTCCTCTTCTAACTCCTACCGAAGAGCACTTCACATAAATACATTACTTCATGTGACAATTCTGAGAGGAATCAGAGTCCACAGTTATATATAAGGAAACTGAGACATATTTAACTTAATTGACTTAGCCCTGAGTTATGACAACTTAGAGCCAAGGTGGAATTCCAGCCCAGGTCTTACTTTAAAGCCATCAGCCGTCCAAAGTCCTCCATGCCAAGGCAAATCCGGGCTAGATTTCTCCTGAACTCTCAACAGCCATGGTTGTCCAAACTCTGGGTTTGCCCCTTTGCTGTATGCTACCTTGCGTGGGTTATAAGCCTTTGAGGGCAAGGACTTTGCCCCCCCCCAATCATTTCTTGGAGGGGTCTAGGCACATCAAGCACCATACTGTATGGTATCAATGATGGGGAGGAGCGGGCATTCTGATGGCCAAATTCCTTTTTCTGTTTCTCAGTTTCTTCTTGCCCAAAAGGAAAGGTTGTTTTGGGTCTCTAGGGTTAAATTCAACCCCAAACCCTGTAATAATACCCCCCAGTAATTAAGGGGCAGCACAGCGAGAGGAAGTCAAGCCTTTATGACTTCATCAAATTGAGGGAGACTCAAGGTGGGTGGTCAGGAGAAGAAGATAAGAAGCTGCCCACTGGCCACAAAGGGGCCATTAGGGGTAGGTGGCAAGGTCACTCACTGGATGCCCAAGTCAAGCCAGACTCCACGTGTCCCCTGCCCCCGCCCTCCACCACGTCACAGAAAGAAAGAAAAGGCGAGGAAAGTGGGGCTGTAGGAGCATCCTTAGGCCACGTGTAGTTTGGTGTGACGTCACCACGCTGATAAGAAAAACTGGTACTGCCCCACACCAGAGCTCGTCATGACGTCAGGTGACGTAGTAGCGTCGCCATAGTGTCATGGCGCGGCGTTCTGTCGCAGAGGTCGTTTGTATGAGAAACTAGCTTGGACAGGGTACTTCCTATCCGGGTCTCTCTAGGAGTCAAGGAGGAGCTGCCCCTCCCTCTCTAAGTCTTCATCAAATAGAAACTGAAAACTCTTTCATATTTGCATAGATGAAGACAGGCCAATGGGCTTTAGGAGAACCGAGGGACGTCGGAGAGCAATCTACTCCAGTGGAGAAAGAGGGAATCAGGCCGGGCAGTTGGTAAGCGACTGAAGCTTCCTCCAATGAACTTTAAGAAGCTCAGGTAAGAGGGATGGGCACGTTTCGTTCAGGACGGCGACCAATGGCGAGAGGGGTCCTCTGAGTGACGAGGGCCCCGGCCCAATGAGGATTGGAGGAGAGAGGGAACTTCGTCCAGAGCGACGTCAGCCGAAGCCACTAGTATCTGACGATGGGCGGGGCTAGAAAGCGAGCGACGGGCGTGACATCCAATGGCGAGTGCAGAAGCAGGCGGCTCCGGCCAGGAGCGCCGAAAGGGTTGAGGGAGGGGGAAAAAGCTCTACAGTGGAGAAGCAGGAAGTAGCCGCGGTGAGAAACGGAGGCAGCGGGGAAGGTGGCGGCAGCGGCGTCTGCAGGAGCTGGGTAAAGACCGCATAGTGTCAGCCTGGCCCGGGACCGGAACAAGTAAGCCCGCCCCGGGTAAATACCCGCCTCCGGCCCCGCCCCCTCCTTGGGGGCGGGTAAATACCCTCCCCTCCCCCACTTGGGTAAATCCCCCCTCTCTCGGGGGGAGGCGTCGGGGGGATTGGGGGTGGAAATCTGTACCGTGAGGATGCTGCTCCGCCGCCGCCGCCGCCCACCTGGGTCCGGCTTGGGGTGGGTGAACCCCCGGCAGAACCGCGCTCCCGGCAAGCCAGGTAAATACCCGGGGGACCGGAGGCACCTCGCTGCCGGCCCCTTCCCCCTAGTCTCCGGCCCAGGGCGGCGACCGGGTCCCGGGAGGCCGCGAGGGAGCACGACCCAACATGGTGCCTGCACCCCGGGGGAGAAGGAGTCGCGGACCGGCAGCCCTCCTTCCTTTCCTTCCCTCCCGACCCCCGCTGACCGGCCGCCCCGAAAGACGCGCCCGGGCCCGGGTTCGAAGGCTTGAGGCCTGCGGGTCAGCCCTCCCCCTCCCCCAGCTCGCGCCTCCCAGGGAAGCTGATGTCCTGAGGCCCCGCCCCGCCCCACCCCGCCTCACCCCACCCCAGGGGGCCCTGGGAGAAGCCAGAGCCGGCGAGCCGGGAGGGCGTCCGAGCTGGCCCCGGGAGCCCCGGACCACGGTCGGTTACGGGCGCCCTGAGACGCGGTCCTGAAACTCCTGCCAAGGAGAGGAGGGAGTGGTGGGCCCCGGGGCGCGAGCCGCCGCAGGCTGGCCGCTTGTGTGGGGGCCTCCAGACCCCTCCCCCGCCTGGCAGCCTCAGTTTCCCCCTTCGCCTTTCCCCGGCTCTGCCTCGCTGCGCTCCTCCGAGCCTGTGCCTCAGCAGATGGCAGGGACTTAATTCCGCCCGCTGCCCAGCCAGTCTGCAGCCTAATCGCCTCGTGTGCGCCGGCCGCGGCCCCTCCCGCCCCTGCCCCAGTGCCAGGCCGTGGGAGCCCGTGGAAAGCGGAGCGCTCCTGCCCTCCCCTCCCCCATGTGCCCCGAGCGGCACTCGCCCTGTTGGGCCTCCCCTTTGGCTTTTGGGCAAAAACTGAAGGAAAAGCTCAGAGGGGTGGGCGGCCAACAACCTGGAGACTCGGAGGCCGGAGAGCGCTTTCCCTTGAGTACCAGGCTGCTTCTGCCTTTGGAAGTGGATGGCTATGGGACGACTTCAGAACCTAGCCTGATTCCCCCCCCTTCCCCCGCTAGTTGCGGAGAGGGGTGTGTGAATGAAGTGGGGTGTACTCTTCATAGTCTGCCACTCCTCTTCCACCTGCCCCAAGGAGAACTGGGAGGACCTCTATGAGAAATAGCCAGGCAGCTCTTAGGAGAGCTTCCAGTTAGAGACTAAAGTAAGGGACTTTGCTGAAGAATGGGAGAGGATTCCCCATTTTGCCTCAAGCTGGATAGGTTTACCCCCTCCCCCCTCCACTGGCTCCCAGAGGTCCCTCCACTAGTACCTGCTGCCACCTGCAGAGACCATCTCCAGTTACCATCCTGGGTCTGGGGACAGGTGAGGGAACTGGCCCCTGGAGGACCAAAGGCATCTTGAGAAAAGAGAAAGGGGAGGGGATTTGTGGAGGTAGAGACTCCGTCAGCTTTGTTTTTGCAGAGATTGGCCAAATTTCAATTCTTTACCTCTTTTTTTTTTTTAATAGGGGTAGAAGGGGGTAAGATATTGAAGGTTACTTCTGTTTTACGGCCTTGGGACAGAGTGAGGGACTGTGGCTGGGTTTGAATGGAATTAGTTGCCACCAAGATGGTTTGAGAAGCTTTTTACCTTGGCAGCCTAAGGGGGGTGGGGGTGGGGTCCTGTCTCTCCTTCAGCCCCCTCTTGAATCCTAGGTTAATTTCTTTGGGGCAGTGTTGCCATTAAGTTCTCCTATGCATCTTGGTCCCTTGTCCTGGGAAGAAAGGAGAAGAGAGGAATATGAAAAAGAAAGGAGGGGCTGGCTGAGGGAAGTCTGTGCCACTCTAGGGAAGGCTGGGGAACTGAGCAGCAGGTGTTTGTGACTGAGGAGAGGCCCCAGAGCTGGGACTTTTGTGACAAGATCTACTGTCATTGTCTCTGGATCTCTCACCTAATCTCTCTGTATTTCTGTTTTCCCTAGTCCATTTTCCACATTGATCAGTTTATGTTCCCTTCTAGTTAAGAATCACCCCAGTTGGCCCAGATTTGAATTTATGGGATAACCATGGATGGTCTCAAATGGTCCCAGTCTCAGATTTCCATTGCCCACTCATCCTAATCCTTAGCAGATCTAAGATGTCCTTATTTGATCTGAAATCCAATTTTTATTTGATTTTATCCTTAAAACAGCTCTGTAGGGAGTTGGAATCATTCTCTGCCTTTTATAGGGTGGGGAAGCTGAAACCAAGTGAAACTTGTGATGAGATTAAACCTTTCTTGTGTCCCATCCTATTGCTCTGACCACTTGGCCCAATTCCTTTCTCATCTCTGTGGGCTTCCTTTGACCCACAGATGACCTTGATTGATCCTGTGGCCAATCTTGAGCCTTAACAGTTATTGATTAATTGTTTTTCTTTGCTGGGTACTGAGCTGAGTGATGGAGTCACTTCAAGGATGGGTCCCATGTCTGTATCTAAAACCTCAGCTGATTTCAGCCCTCTGTAAACTCTCTGAATTCCTCAGGACCCTTTCTGCTATATACATACATGCCTGCACACATCCCCATCTCTTTCTCTGACTTTCTGTGTTTACCTCACTTCATTGTCTTCAGCTTCCTCCTGCTATCCCTTCATATCCCTCCATAGCCCTTCCCTCCCCTCCCCTCCATCCTTCCCCAGCAGCTCTTTTGGACTTTCCCCTGCTTGAATCTTCAAGGTGCTGATGGGGGTCATCTGTGTCTCAACTCAGCCTCCCTGCTCCCCGCACTGACATCAAGCCAGTACAGGCTCTCATCACCAATTACCTGGTCTCTTGCAATAACCTCCTAATTATCTTCCTGACTCCGTTTCCATACCCTCCCCGGCCTTTAATCCATTCTTCATGCTGCTGGCAGAAACATTTTTCTTAGAGATGGTCATTCCGCTTCTGATAAAACTTCATGGCTTCCTTTTGCTTATCAAGGGATATTTAAACTGCCCATCATTATTCTCCTTTTCCAACCTTATGTCCTATCTCTCTCTTCTCTCTCTGTTCTGTGTTTCCATGTCAAGTCCATGCTTTCCCTCCCTTCCTGTCCTGGAAATGCCTGACCTTCCTTTCATCTCCTGATGGATCCATAGACATGTTTTACAGTCCAAGCCTTCCCTGCTCCCCCTGATTGGCTATTACTTTTTTCCTTAGGATATTGTTTTAGAATTCTCATATCCCCCCAGAATCATAAGCTCATCGATATAGACCTGGAAGAGACCTTAGAGGTCATCTAGTCCAATCCTTTCATTTTATAAATGAGGAAACTGAGGCCCTGGGAGGTTAATGACTTACCTAAGTAACCAGGAAGTAAGGATCAGGAAAGCTTTGAGCCCTCCTACTCTGACTGCTGAGACAGTTTTCTGTGCCTGTGTGCCATAGCTGCCTCCCTTATGATGCAGTGTTGTGTATCCCAGCTGCCTGAGCTGTTGTCTTGTCCCCTCCACTAGACTGTGAGCTCCTTGTGGGCAGAACTGGTGTCTTCTGTGAACCTTGTATCTCCCCAGTGCCCAGCACAGAGCTCTGCACACAGCAGGCCCTTAATAAATGGTTGTTGCATTGCATTGTCCAGTCTGAGGGTTTTTAACGAGGCCAGAGAGAGGGGACAAGAGGGGGAAGTCAAAGGAACATGGCCCCCTCCCTGAAGTCTCAATTCCTCCCTCTTATTCCCTCTTTCCCCAGGTGTAGGTCCCACCCCCACTATGGGGGACATGAAGACCCCAGACTTTGATGACCTCCTTGCTGCCTTTGACATCCCTGATATTGATGCTAATGAGGCCATACATTCAGGGCCTGAGGAAAGTGAGGGGCCTGGGGCCCAAGGGAAGGCAGAACCCAGTGGTGGGGGATCTTCTGGGGAAGGACCTGGGGCTGCTGGAGATGGGCTGCCGCTTCCAGCCCAGCCTTCTGACCATAATCTTCCCCATCCAGACATCTCTGCTGTCAGCGTTATTGTCAAAAACACTGTATGTCCAGAACAGCCTGATTCTGTGGGTGGTGGTCCAGGTGGGGATGGAGCCAGAGCAGGGCCAGGGTCTAAGGAAGGGCCTGTGGGACCCCGACAACTACAAAATGGTTTTGGGGGCCCTGAGCCACCCCCCTCAGGAGCTGCCCACTCCCCAGTTCCTCCCAAAGGAGAGAGTTGGAAAGACAAAGCAGGGGAAGGGAAGCCTTCCTTGGACCTCTTTGCACATTTTGGATCTGAGCCCCGGGACCCAGGCCCTTTGCCTCCTTCTGCCCCATCGTCCTGTGAGGGGTCCCTGACCTCGTCCTCTTTCTCTACCCCTTTTGAATTGAGCCAGGAAAATGGTCCTTCTCTGCTGCCACCTGATTCTTCCCGACCCTCAGGAACCACAGAGCCAGGCAGTGCCAGCCCCCTTCATCCTTCTGGCTCAGGCAGGTCTGGTGTGGCCTCCAGCCCCAGAGAGGTGGGCATCCTTCCTAGCAGTTCACCTGCCCAGGTGGGTGGGACCCCTTTTTTTAAGTCATTGCCAGCCTCAGGAAACCCTCCCAGCTCCCCAAAGCCACTGGGCACCAGTCCACCAAGGGATGAAGATGAAGAAGATGAGGGAACAGCTGCCAAGTCTGCCCCCGATACCCCTCAGAGCCCTTCCAGTGGAGCTGAGGCCGCTGATGAGGACAGCAATGACTCCCCAGCCTCTTCCAGCTCCTCCAGACCTCTCAAAGTTCGTATCAAAACGATTAAAACATCTTGTGGGAATATCACAAGAACAGTGACACGTGTCCCCTCAGACCCTGACCCCCCTCCTGCTGCTGTCCCCCCAACTGAAGGTGCCCTCCCGGCTGAGGCTGACCTCCCAAAGGTCCCCCCAGTGACCTCTACCCCTGAGAGCCCCAAAGTGGTGAGTGTCCAGCTAGGGGATGGCACAAAGCTGAAAGGCACAGTGCTTCCAGTGGCTACCATCCAGAATGCCAGTACTGCTATGCTGATGGCAGCAAACGTGGCCCGTAAGGCGGTAGTCTTGCCTGCTTCGGCCACCCCTAAGGCTGTGGCCAAAAATGTCCTTGGCTTGGCACCCCAGACCCTGCCCAAATCTGAGGGGAGGGTGGCACCAGGGGGTGGGGGGCAGAAGGTCAATGGTGCCTCTGTGGTGATGGTGCAGCCTTCGAGGCCCGCGGGGGCCGGGGGCACGGTGATCTCCAGGAGCCAGTCTGGGTTAGTAGAGGCTTTCAACAAGGTCCTCAACAGCAAGAACTTGCTGCCGGCATATCGACCCAATCTGTGCCCGCCAGCAGAGGCCGGGCTGGCTCTGCCTCCTTCTGGGTACCGCTGCCTGGAATGTGGGGATGCCTTCTCCTTGGAGAAAAGCCTGGCAAGACACTATGACCGCCGCAGCATGCGGATTGAGGTCACCTGCAACCACTGTGCCCGCCGCCTCATCTTCTTCAACAAGTGCAGCCTCCTTCTGCATGCCCGTGAGCACAAAGACAGAGGGCTGGTCATGCAGTGCTCCCATCTCGTCATGCGGCCTGTGGCTCTGGACCAGATGGTCGGGCAGCCAGACATCACGCCTCTGGTGCCCGTGGCTGCGCCCCCTGCGGCTCTGCCACCCCCAGCTACTCCAGGCACAGGGGAAGGGGCTGCTGAGTCTGTGGTGTCACCCCTGTCGGCTGAGCTGCCATCAGCCTCTTCTCCTCCTTTTACTTATACCTGCTTTCGCTGCCTCGAGTGTAAGGAGCAGTGTCGAGACAAGGCCGGGTTGGCCACTCACTTCCAGCAGTCCGGACCCCCTGCTCCCGGGGTTGCCAGCAACGTGAGTCAACCTTCTCCCAGGGAGAGGGACCACGGACAGGAAATGGGGTGAGGGGACTGGTTGGTTGTGACTTGGAAGGGCTGGGGAAACATTATGGGGAAGGGAGAGTTTGAAGGACCAGGGTAGGACACTAGATGGGAGCAACCTCCAGTGGCAAGAAGGGAACTACCCATTTTCTTTCCACCCTAGAAGTCTAGCATGGGCTATGGCAGGGTTCACTATCAGCCCCCAGTCTGGGTAGTGTCGCAGTCAGCGTTAACCTTGCAGCCTGGGGGAGTCTCTGTGGTGCGCTCTGGATTACCTTCGCCTGCCCTTTCCAGGTATGTTCAACTTGTCCCATGATGCTTCCCAATCGCTGCAGTCTGAGTGCCCACCAGCGCATGCACAAGAGCTGCCCCCCCCACGTCTGCCCTGAGTGTGGGGGAAACTTCTTGCTGGCCAACTTCCAAGCCCACCTTCGGGAAACCTGCCTACACTTCTCCCGACGTGTTGGATACAGGTGCCCACCATATCTCTAACTTCTGGTTCTTTTCACCTTGGCCTCCCAAATCCCCTGGAAAAGCTTGTCAGAGACCACTCCGATTCCCTGTGGAAATGTGGAGGAGAGGGTCCTTCCTTCTGGAGGCTTCCCTTGCTCCAGTTCTCATCCTAGACCTGTGACCTCTGCCCACTTAGAATTCCTTCTGCAGGCTGTGGTCTTTCTGCCACTTTTCTCTCTCTCCAGGTGTTCTCACCCTCCTGTCTCTCTCTTAGTACTCTCCTAGGGGACCAGATTCCTTTTCCCTCAGAATCCAGATCACAGAGGGGTCTAAACATGCTACTGTGAGCCAGAGATGCCTGAGGGTTTGGGATGTACCCTGCCCCCCACTGCTCACCATGGCCCTTTCCCCCAGGTGCCCGAGCTGTTCAGTGGTGTTTGGTGGGGTGAACTCCATCAAGTCACACATCCAGACGTCACACTGCGAAGTTTTCCATAAGTGCCCCATCTGCCCCATGGCTTTTAAGTCTGCACCCAGTGCTCACGCACACCTCTACACCCAGCACCCTGGCTTCAGCGCCCAGGAAGCCAAGTGAGACCCTTGGGAGCTGGGAGTTTGGAAGGGGGGTGATGGATGAGAGCTGGGAGGAGTCTCTGCCCCATCCTGACTCACCCCTTCCCCTTCCCTAGGCTGATCTACAAGTGCGCCATGTGTGACACGGTTTTCACCCACAAGCCTCTCCTCTCCTCACACTTTGACCAGCATCTGCTGCCCCAGCGTGTCAGTGTCTTCAAGTGCCCATCCTGCCCCTTACTTTTTGCTCAGAAGAGGACCATGTTGGAACATCTCAAGGTGGCCTTGGGCACTCTAGTTGAGCCCCTTGAGAAAGAAGGGCTGGGGGGTGGGGTAGGGCTGGGACTGTAGAGGGTGGGGACATCCATGCTGAAATATTTCTGGGGATGGAACACTTAGGAAGTGGAGGTTGTGGGAAAATGAAGTGGGGGGTAAGCCATAGAGAAGCTCCTTCTCCCATCCCACTTATAGTGACTACCCTTCCTTCTCTCCCTCCCACAGAACAGTCATCAGGCTGGGCGGCTGGGAGAGGAAGCTGGGGGGAAAGGGACTGGGGCTACCCTGCTTACACCTAAGCCTGAACCTGAGGAATTGGCTCTGTCTCGGGGTAGGGCAGGCCCTCCCACAGAGGAGTCATCTTCCTCTTCAGAAGAAGAGGAACCCCCTAGTTCCCCTGAGCCCCCCCGGCCAGCTAAGAGGGCCCGACGTGAACCACGGGGGAACAGGGGCAGCAGGGGGCGGAGTGGAGGGCTTGGGGGCTGGACCTGCGGCCTCTGCCACTCCTGGTTTCCTGAACAAGATGAGTATGTGGCCCACATGAAGAAGGAACATGGCAAGGTGAGGGGGCCACCAATGCCTGTGAGGCCTGGGGCAGATGAGGTGGTGGTGGGGAAGATGAACTGGGGTGGGGGCAGCCCCAGATCGCTAACAAAAAGGTGGATGGCGCGATCCCTGGAACTCCATGCCGGGATCTCTCACCCTGACAGCCCCTCTCCTTCCACCTCTCTCCAGTCAGTGAAAAAGTTTCCATGCAGACTTTGTGAGCGTTCCTTTTGCTCTGCCCCCAGCCTGAGGCGCCATGTCAGGGTCAACCATGAGGGCATCAAGCGTGTCTACCCCTGCAGGTAACAGCCTCTTTGTCCAGCAGTTAGCTGTCTACGCTTCCTTTCCCACCCTGCAGGAGATCTCATATGGGTCCCCTTGCTCTGTCCACCCTAGGTACTGCACAGAGGGAAAACGCACTTTCAGTAGCCGGCTGATCTTGGAGAAACACATCCAAGTACGACACAGGTTGCGGCTGGGCCCCCAGTCCCCGAGTCTGGCAGCTGGACTTGCACGGGGTGGTGCCCAGGTACTGAGGGGGCCAGTGCAGGGGTGGTGGGTAGTCAGAGGGTGGGCCTAACCCCCCAGGTCCTGGGAGATATAATCAGACATTTGAGGGCAAGGATGGAGATGGGGTAGGTGGACAGATGAGGGGATGGCACCCAGAAATGGAGTGGAACTAGCTTGAAGAGATGTGTGGTTGGTCACTTCCCACTGACCTATTTACCTGGCTCATCCGCCAGGGTTCTGGGCGTAAGCGCCGCCCATCCTCAGACTCCTGCAGTGAGGAGCCAGACAGCACCACACCACCAGCCAAGCCCCTCCGAGCAGGGCCAGGGGCCAGTAGCCGGATGCCCTTGCGCTACCGGACCATGACTGGGGCTGAACAGGGTCACCAAGGAGGGCTTCGAGGTGATGATGGGGCCTCCCAGTGTCGGGACTGTGGCCTCTGCTTTGCATCACCTGGCTCCCTCAGCAGACATCGATTCATCAGCCATAAGAAGAGACGATGCGGAGGGCTTTCTGGTGGGGGAGTGGGGGCTGTGGAAGAGGTGCCTCCCCAGTTAGGGCCTGACCCTGAAGGAGGGGACTCGCTCCTGCCTCCTTCTGGGGGTCCTCTGGCCTGTAAAGTCTGTGGCAAAGGCTTTGACAGTCCACTCAACCTCAAGACACATTTTCGAACGCACGGCATGGCTTTCATCCGTGCCCGGCAGGGAGGCAATGGAGACAGCTAGGTCCCACGCCCCCTTCGGGAAGCAGAGGGGTACCCTGGAGCTCTAGGGGTAGTTTGGATGGGGCCAGGGACTCCACTGCTGCTGGCTCCTTTATGCCCAGGCTGGGAAGGGAATCCCAGTTCCCCCCACCTTTCATGAGGGACTCTAGTCATTCCTAGCTCCCTTGCCCCATATTGGGTTTGGCACCTGGGTCCTCAATAGGACCTTTTCCCATTTCCCAACCCAACACTAATCATCACCTCCCCGCCCCCCCAGGCCTTTAGTGTGTAGTTGGGGGTGGGAGGGTGGGGGTTAAAAACCGGTTTCTAATTTGGTTTTGGAGGCACACTGGTATACCAAGGCCAGGGGACTGATGATGACTTCCCCTTCTTGGTCCTCCCAATCCCAGGCACCAGGAGAGGTGACCCTCCCCCCTCCTCTGGGCCTGCCCCCAGCCTCCCCCAGCTCCAGGCCCAGCCCCTACAGTGCCTTTCACTTCTCTTTTTTTCAGAAACTCTATGGGAGGTTGGTGGGGACCAGGGAGGGAAGAAGGGGTAGGTACTCAGGAATCTTTTATTCTTGTAGTAATAAGAATAATTAATAATATTAACAGTGAGAAGGGAGGGGAGCACTCAGCCCATTAAAACTGCTAGTGGTTTAATCCTGATTCCAGTTTTTACTTTATGCGCCTTGGGCTTGGCAGGGAGGGAATGAGCTTTTTGGGGGCTTTCAATCCAGGGTTGTCTTGGATGCCACAGTTACTTTTTGTACTCCAGCCAAGTTCAGTGAGAACACAGGTGGCTAACTAAGGACTTTATTTCAAACCAAAAAATAAAAAAATTGAGAGCATTTTCCCTAGGCCAGAGGGAGTGGGGTCAGAACGGACACAGGAATCCCCACCCCCTTGGGCTCGGGGCAGAACTGGGGATTGGCCCCACACATCATGGAAGGAGGCCTGACTGATTGCTCTCCCCTGCTTCCATGAGGGGGGGCACTGGAAGTGGAGGGACCAGAATCAGATCCCCTTCCATTAAGGGGAGTGCCAGGTGTGTGCTGTACCGCTCCCCACCAGGGACAGGGTGGAGGTGGGAGAGAGGCCAGTGGAACAATGGTATGCCCGGTCCCCAGGTTCCAAAAATCTCCCTTTCCCTCTCCTTGTGGCCTGGAAGAGATTGGGGAGGGCAAGAAAAATCACAGAAAGGTGCCCTTTCCCCCAAACTCATCATGTCCATTAGGGGGCCGTGACTCCCAGAGCCTGGCAGGTGGTAATACTGTTACAGAAATGGGGTTCCTCCTCATACACTCCTCTCGCTCCAGGGGCAAGCTCTCTCCTTATTACCACATGATCCTGGGTAGTGCTCTTTCTCCCCATTTGTCTCCCTTGGGTGGACACTGACCCTCCCAGGGAGTCTCACATCATCCCTCCCACCACTCCCTGGGGCTGGTGGCTGGCTGTCACATGATGCCATTGGTGAGGTACTGGAAGCCGTCATAGAGTTTGGTGGTGATGGAGCGCATGCTGCCGTCCACCATCTGCTCCACCAGCATCTGCAGCTGCTCTTCTGTCATACTCATGTGGAAACGCTCCTTTAGGTTGCGGATGGTGCTGGAGCCATGGAAGCAGGGCAGCTGAGAACCTGGGGAAGGAGGATGGTGGGGTTATCATACCCTCCTAACACCTACAGGCACAATGGCTTCTTCTGAGCCCAGTCAGCATCCCCCTCCCCAATTCTGTTCTCTTGTTCCTGAGAGTCTGTGGCTGCCAGGCCTGACATGGTTTCCAGTGCAATTCTACTAGGCAGAGGGGGAGAAGGGAAGAGTTGGGGGAGACCTGCCCTGAGGACATCCTTAGTGCTAAGGGCAGGGGCACAGGTTTCCAACAGGGGGTGGAGGGGTGGGAAAGGGAGAGACAGAGAAGGGTCCCGGGGCTATAATGAGGGGCCAGGCAAGGAATGCTGGGGCCCGGGCACTGATCTGGGCACTTATCTGGCTGCAGTCTCTGCCTATGCTACGTGACACTCACAGATGACCTGGGCCACCGTCATTAAGGGGCTGGGCGGGGTTTCTCCTGAGCAACGTCGGCAACCTGTGGGGTGGGGCCAGGGGTGGCCCAATTGATATTGATATTGATAGGGAAGGTGTGAGTAAAGGGGAAGGAGAACTTGTAAAAGGCAGACTCGGGCACAGAGTGAAAGCCTAGGTGAAAGGTGGGAAAGAAAGGAGAAGAGCCAGGGTTGTGTGGTGAGTAGGAGTGGGGCTGCTGATTTTTACGTAAGATGGGGCAGAGACTCTAACTGAGTGAGAAGTAGTGAGCCAAACAGGAGGAGGAATGAAAGGCTCCAGGAAGAGGCAGAGCCTGGGAAACCCAGGGCTGCCCAAGGGTGGGGCAAGGGGGGAAGCATCAATGGCTTGGGGGTGGGGTGCAGGTGGGAATCCCTTCCCCCCTGAGCTACCAGCTAGGATTCAGGCTTTTGGGCCCATCCTGCTCCAAGATCTTTGCCAAAGAGCCCCCACCTTGCTGCATGATCTCCACAATCTGCACCACCTTGTCCATGTGTTTTCGGGCAGCAATGAGCCCCTGCAGCATCAGCATCTTGTAGTAGTTAAACATGTCACCATCCAGTCCTCCCATCACCTGGAGAATGGAGGAAAGGCAGCTGTGCAGGGGAGGGCTCAGACTTCCCCAGGCACTCTCCATCCCTCCCTGGGACAGAGCCTGAAATCTCACTTTCGGTGAGGACCCCTGACCCCTATTGTCAGCCTGGCCATTTCATTTCACTTTGTAGAACCCACTAGTTCACCCTTCCTCACCAGGGAGATTGATGGAGACAGCTTTGTAACTCACATCCACAAACTCTGTGGTCAGCTTAAATGCTGAAGTCTCAAAGCCCAGGTTGCGAGGGGAGCTGGACAGGATGAAGCCGAAGTCAATGTGAATGATGTGCCCATCAGCATCTAGAAGGATATTCCCATTGTGCCTGAGGAGGAAATAAAGATGGTCTGGAAAGGAGGCAGAGGCAGACTTTTGGATTGGTGTGACCTCCACCCCCAAGATCACGTGTTGGCCAAAAGTGCTCTGCAAAGCCAGCTCCTAGCTGTCTTCATCTGTCCTGCTGGGATCTCAGACCACCAGCAGAGATCATTCAATAAGGACAAAAATTCCAACCGAGTCCAAAGCTGCTATTATTAAGAATGAGAAAACTCAAGTAATACCTCCCTTATTTAGCTATAACCATCTGGAACATAGCCCCAAGATCAATTGACACAAAGACCAAAGGGAGGTCAGTCAAAGTCTCCAAACAACTTTTCCCTTAATCCATACTTTCTAATGAACTTCATGGTTGGGTTTGCCAGCCCATAGCAAATCATCATCAGCAAACTGCGAGGGGCTGCCAGAAGCAGGAACACTGAGCACAGGGAGAAGTGTTTCTATTCAGTTTTTTAAAAAAATAACAAGATAAATTGCAAAAAGAGAATTAATTAATGTGGAAAACCTTATACCCAGAAGTCACATTAGTTACCGGGGGGCATATGAATTAAAGAGAAATTCCAGGTCTTAATGACTTCCAAATGAATGGCTAGCAAAGGAACCAAGGCCACACGAAGGTGGGGAAGGCCAGGCCCTATTCAGCATAACATTGCCCAGCCAAGGCAGGCAAGGCCCAGCCTTTGTTAAGTAAAGAGCTTGTATTCAAAGAGGCCAGGGGGGTGGGGTGCTTAAGTCCGACGGGTCAGAGGGGAAACTGGTCCCTTTTCATTTCCAACCAATCCCCAGTGCACAATAGGAAGCAGAGCTAGAATTAGGAAAAGATACAGAGTTTTGTGTGGAGAAACTATACAATCTTAATCTGATTTAGTTTCATGCCTGCTAAACCATTACAGGTGGGTACCTTTGTAATATTGCTACAGCTTTTCCGTTCTTTCCTGTGTTAGGGTCTATAAATTGACTCCAATTCACCTCCTCTATCATAGGTCATTTTTTAAAAAAAGATTCAACAGACTATTGGCTGGTGGAAGATTCTTTTATTCCACAATGGAACCTTCCTCCTGCTCCAGAATCAGGAACGGGAAGGGCAGATAGCCATCCCTTTTCAGCCTTTAGTTTGCTTAGTCTAGTGACTGTGCTTCAGGAAATTGGATTCAAAATCCTGACCCTAGGTCTTGAGAAAGGATTTCTAGAACAAACAATGCCCTCCCCCACTGTACCTGCTCTGCCATTTGCATAGCTTTGTTGCTTTGAAATTAAATTTTTGTGGAGCATACCTCTCCACTCCTCCAGGTCTCTGGGAAGCTCTGCTGTTTCCTTTTTCCAAACTACTGACAAATAGTTTCAGATTCTTATGTTAGGACAAGGACCCTACTTATTCAACTCAGCACAACCAGCAAGAATGCACATGTATTCTGTGTGATCACAGAGATGGGGTGATGCCGTATGTCTATGAGAGGGACTGGGGTTGGGGCTTAAAGCTTGAGAGAGCCCTGGAGGCCAGGCAGGACAGAGACTTGGGAAGTCAGTCACCCACCTGTCTTTGACCTGCAGCAGGTAGCAGACAAGACAGTAACCAGCACAGCTTTGTACAAAGTTGCGCTGGGCACTGAGGAACGCCTCGGTGGTGTAGCTGCCATGCTCCTGCAGAAAGTAATCGAGCAGGGAGAGCTGTGATTGCTTCTTCACCTGATGGATGGACACAGCATTGACCACAGGTTCTATCATGCCACTGTCCGCAGAAATCACCAGAATCTTGTAGGGCTTGATCCAAAGGGGCACTCGCTCCTGCTCCCAAATGGACTGAGGGGAGAGAGAAGGACACAGGAAGATCACCACCATTTCCCTAGCTGGGAAAAGATGGTAACTGCGCCAGAGGGAGGAGAGACCTGACTCCCTTCTCAGCCTTCTATTCTCTGCCCATTGCCCTAACCAAGGTTGTCTTGGAACACTATAAACAACATCTAAGGATCTTGCTGGGGACTAAAAAACATGGTAGGGAGGGTCCAGGAAAAAGAATGGGAGGATGCACACACCAATACAGCAGCACAGCAGCAAGGATACACAGGAATGGAGAAAGATGTTGCTTAGGTACAAAGGGAGGTAGTCACAAGTGAAGAGGGAACCCTCCTGAGCACTTTGTGTGGAAGTGGGTAAAGGCAATAATGTAATTTTAAGGAGTGAGAAAGAAGTAAGAAGGGCAAAGTCTTAAACCCCAGCCAGTTACAGATGCAGTGCCGGGAGTAGCCAGCAGAGGGCCCTGGAGTCCCCTTCAAGTACAACTTCCCTCAATGGAACAGCTGCTGCCCCCGAGCAGCCTCTATGTCCCAAAGCCAGACACTGTTTCCTCGTCTCCCTTACCTGCAGTTGTTTCAACACCTGGAAGGCTAAGAGCTCCTGTCGCAGGTCATCCCCACACTTGACAATGACGGAGAGGAGCCGCCAGTTGGGGAGGTGGCCATAGGGGGAGCCCTCTCGGATCCGCCTGTGGTGGAAGGAAGAAGAGAGAATGACCAGGAGGTGAGCACATTCACTTTCCATTTAAACCCACCACCCAATTCTGTGATGCAGGTGGGGCTGCTGGGTCCCCATGTCAGTCTTGGTTTGTACCTCTGCACAATGGGAATGTTGGTGGGAAATCAGAGAAAGGTATACACTTACCTGACTTTCTCCTGCCAGGGCTCTTTGAGAGCAACTGCTGATGGGTCTTCTGGGTCCCGTTTAAAGGCAGTAGGGGTGTGGGCTAGCTGCTCTGAGAGGCGCCGCCTGGCAGGAGAGAAACCCATCACTTACCATGTGTAAGGAGCCGACCTTTACAGGAGGGACCCTAGCCCACTCATAGGCCAGCCCAGCCCAAATGAGAATGTTTTTAAAAATCCAAAAAACCAGGATAGCACAAAATTTAGGACCAGAACATAATTAGAGATGGATGCTGACAGAGGCAACGAACAAGAGAATGCAGTAAAAGTGATCAATGGCCCATAGACAGGCAGGTCAGCTCTCAAGGAAGGAGAGGTCAAAGGAGAAAGGGCAGAGCTCTCAGGATGGTCATACCGGATATCTCCTGCCGCAATGAACACGGGCTCCTTGCTCTCTTGGCTGGTGATACTATCCACAGAGAACTGGGAGATGTTGTCACAGCTGTTGGCGTGTACTTCGGGGAGCTGGGGGGAGCAGGGAGAGGCAGCCATAGTGAGCAGAGGACCCCTTCTCCCCCACTCTTCTTTCCCCTCCCTCTCATTCTGACCTCTGGGCAGGTCACCTGCCCATGCTCCAGATTCCACATCAATCCCCTGTGATCATCCTCTTTGAGTCTCCTTGGCAGTGGGGCAAACCACAGACAGGACTAGAGGGACTCACCATGGGCATTTTATTCTTAATGCTGGGAGATTCCTGACGACAGGCATCCTACATCTTCCCTCTTTATTTCCCCTGTGCCCAGAATCTTACTCTTAACAGCCTGGGTATGAAAGTGAAAGGCGGTGATAACTGACTTCTTCTCTAAGCCTGGCATTCAAGGTCTTTCACAAACTGGACTCAATCGACTTACTAGCCAATCTCTCACACAAAATGTCTGCCCTAGCCAGCCTCATTTTACTCAGGATCCCTGGAACCCTCTACACATCCTTACCTCCCTCCCTTTGTCTCCTACAGTTCCCCAACCTGGAATACTGTCTCCTCTTTTGGAACGTCACCAACACTGCCCAAAGCTCAACCTCAAGCTTCACCTCTTCCTCATTCTGACATCATTTCTTGTTTATCAGTGGGAATTCATGCTGCCTTACTGGGCTGCCAATTAACTTTCAAGTATGTCTGTATCTCCCACAGTGTCTAGCCCAGTGTTTGGTACAGATGTGAAGATACTCTACACTGTGGAACATTTTGTTGAATAAGGGCTGTGGCCTTAAGGCCGCTAGCTCTGCACCAACCCTCGCCTTGGGGTATAGGCCTTCATGACTGCCCCTCTGGATTAACCCCAAGGCTTGCTTTCCCTCTCTCCTCTCTCTAATCCACCCTTCACCCTGCTGCCAGACAGACTCTTTGATGCATCTGTCTGGCCACACATCACTTGCATAAACGCATAAAACCATCATGACTACTGAGTCCAGTTCAGACTCTTTTGGCCTGGCAATCATGGCACTGGCCCCCCTTTGGCACCCCTTAGGCAATCAGCACTGCTCACGTTTCCCAAGCCACATCCTGCACGTTGATGCATGTGACCCCTTCTGCTGTACTGTTGGCCTTCAGTACACTTTAAAGTCCAACTCAGATGCTGCCACCTTCTCCAGAAAGTTTTCCCTGAATACCAGAGAGTCGCTCATGGCATCTCCTGCCTTTGACATTCCACAGAATTTTCTTTGCATCCCTCTAACATGTTATTTTATACTCTAATTATATGTACACCCCATTCATGAGGTCTATTCAAGCAGGGATTGCATCTTGTCTCAATGGTATACCTTGTCCAGTACTGTGTCCTGGGCTCTGAAGATGCTTCATCATTGTCTGCTGCCTGGAATTGGATTGATTCACCACCTTCCCTGACCCCTGGGCACCCTCAGATCACTTGGTACTACTTTCTAAATCTATGTTTTGATGGCCGCCTTCTTGAGGGCTGGAGTTCTCACCACTAGCCCAGGGCTAAACACACACTAGATAATGTACATGCTACTTGTGGACATGGATCCTCCAGGATCTCTCACCTCCACCTGCAGTTCTCCTATGTCATCCACAGACCAGGCTTCATCATCGTTGTCGTAATTGGGGACAGTGCTGAAGCTGCCTGCCCGCTGCTCATGGGTGATACCACATTCAGGAAGGTTTTCCACCGACCTTGTACTTCGGATCCGGTTCTCGGGGATCCTAGTTGGGACACTGGTGGTGTCAAAGTTTTCACACTCAAGGACTTCCACGTAAATGAGATAGGGCGCCTGGAGGAAGAAAATGATGGTGTCAATTGCCTGTTCCCCTGCTCTGACATTCTTCCTCAACGACCGTGACACTCATTGTCTTGCTGCCATTCTCAATACTAGAGATTGATGGAGAGGCAGCGTGGTGGAGTGAAGTCATAAGACCTGGGTTCAACACTTGGCTCTGCTACTTAGACCTGTGATGCTCAGTAAATCACTTGGCCTTTGTGGGCTTCAGTTTCCTCAACTGTAAAATGAGGGAGTTGGACTAGATGATCAAAGGTCCTGTCTAGCTCTAAATCCTACAATTTGGAAAAAGGAGTATATGGTGAAATTTCAATGACACGAAATTTTCTAAATTAACAAAAAGGCAAGCCAAAGGGGATGGCCGTCAGGAGTTCTTGTGGCTGTGTGAGATGGCAGAGAAGTGGTTGTAGGAGTCAGATGGTGGATTTAGGGAAAACTCATTCAAACCAAACTTCTGGATGATAAGCTGGACTAACATCCCTAAAGACATTGGCTCAGTGTGCAGTGGCACCCCCAAATGCCAACAAAACAGCATTTGTCAATAAGGGTGTGAGAAATAAAACCAACAAACTCTCTTGGAATCCTATTAAGTAATTCTGATTCCTGAACCTCAAGAAAGGAGTGACTGAGTTGGATAAAGGCTGGGGAAGGGCAATAAAATGATGCAAGAGATAGGGGTGGGAGGCTGTTGTATGAGGAAATACTACAGAGATTAGAACTCTTAAAGCCTGGAAACATGACAGCTGGGAGGGGACACATCATGTTGGAGCAAGGTGAATTTAGGGAAAATAAAAAAGGAACACATGTAGAACATCTATTCTACATTTTATGGAACAGATATTAAATTTACAGAACTCATTATGCTAAAAAGTGATACCGGTTAAGAAATGAAATCGCTTCCCAAATGACTATGAAGGAAAGGTTGAAGGAAAGGTTGGTGACACCCCTAACCTTCTGAGCTCAGTCAGAGGACATAATGTACTTACTGGTGCCCTAACAAGAAAGAGAATCTGTCAGGGGTGGGCAACGTTTAGCCTTGAGGTTTGGACTCCATCAAAGGGCTGC
The DNA here is from genome assembly GCF_028372415.1 of Notamacropus eugenii. Classification (NCBI taxonomy): domain Eukaryota; kingdom Metazoa; phylum Chordata; class Mammalia; order Diprotodontia; family Macropodidae; genus Notamacropus; species Notamacropus eugenii. The sequence goes on from NC_092873.1 coordinate 305,125,244, forward strand.
ACTTGAGGACCTGGAGGGCCACATGTGCCCTCCAGTTTGCAGGTTCCCCACCCCTGAGCTATGTGAAATAGTAAGGAGAACACATGACTGAGGTCTGGAAAGCCCAGGTCCTAGTAATTTACTATGTGAGCTTGGACAAATGACTTCCAACTTTCCTTGGCCTCCACTTAGCTCCTTCTAAAGTGAGATTAAAACTACCTGCCCTCCCTACCTTGCAAACTTTTTGAGTTCCAAGTAAGAAAAGGCATGTGAATTATGTTGCAGAAGTACAAAGAACTATGCCAGTTTAAGGTGCTATGTCAGTAAGAATATTAGTAAATGACTGGATGTGATGATCTGGCAATTCTTACTGTGATTCTCCTGCTGTATCCCCCTTACCATCCTTCCCCCAGCCTTTTAATCTCTTCTCTTTACCCAAATCCAAGCCCACTTCCTGAAAGCTTTGTTACACTGAACCCAAGTGTAAGATGGGCATTCTTCACCTACAGTTTACTGAGGACTTTCAAACAGCAAACACTGAAGGAAAAAGAAGAGCTGTGAAGGAAGCTCTAGGTTTTATCTAAGCTCTGCATGCTTGCTGAATAAACAAGAGCAAGTAAGGTCAGCTTCTGAGTGTGGGGGCACAGGTGGGAGCTTACCTACCTTATCTTTAGAGTTGAGGACAACTGCCTGGGTGTGGGGCACCCGAACCACATGGTGGTCGAAGCCAGCAGTTGGCAGCCAGACTCGGGCAGGGAGCTTGTGGTTGAGAAGGGACAGCTCAGAGATCAGCCTCTGGGTTTTCTGCTCCTTGGTGGGCAGTGTTGCCAGTCGCTTGCCAATTGCCATCAGAGATTTGATGAATTCTCGCTCAGGAGCCAGTCTGACCGGCTATGAAGTATCAGGGTAAGAGACAGGAGGGAGTTATATAGCTGGCAGACATGCCCTACACATCAAAGACCCTTTTGATTGCCTCAGGCCAAAGTTCCCCAGTGTCCAGGGAGCAGGAGGATTTGGAGGATGGTTTTTGGCCCAATGGCAAGACCCTTCCCATCACCCCAGTCATCCCAGTGGAGGTTCTGAAGAGGGAATGTCAGCCCTTTCCTGTTTCAGGAGTCCTTAGGCAATATCTCCAGGATGCAGTGTACAACAAGAAGGTATAGGGAGAACATCCTTTAGTGAGAAGTGCCTCCTCATGAAACATATTTCCTCATTCTGACTTTCTGGGCTACCTGATTCGTGAGCATCTGTGGAGGCAGCTGGCACCTACCAGCTCCCTTGGGAATTGTGACAAGGAGATTTTGGTGGATATTTCCTCAGTAAAAATGGCTACTCCCACAAATCCCACCTCAAGCCCTTGCAAATGACACTCTTTCCTTGCCCTCCTCCCTCCCATCACCCCACATGCAAGCAATGAACATGCAAGGCTGGGAGGGAGCAGAATTTGTATAATGGGTGAATAATCAACAGGGAAAAGCAATAGCAGCTAAAGGGAGGACCAAGAAAAGGTAGGGAGAGGGGCAGCCTCTCTCAGCCCCTGACCCAAGGGCAGAGTTGCTGCCTCATTCTCAGTCCTTAAGGGAGACCCCATGTTTTCCGAGATGCCCTCCCCTCTCCAGCTCTTATCCAGTAGCATGAACAGCACAGTCCCAAGCTGGTCAATTCTGCCCATGTCCAGAAATGGCTCATCCAACATTTAAGAGGCTTTCCATACCCTGGTATAGGATACTCTAGTCATCTCCTCAAAGAGACAGATGTGATCTGGGTGGGAAGGGATGAACTAGGCCAGATAGTGAAAAGAGGCTTCTTTAGCCTGGGCCCCCTCCACCAGGAGGAAGAGTTTTATCAAGACCACCAGCTCAGATTCCTATACTACGTGCTCAGTGCTTAGCACATAGTAGACATTGAATAAATTTTGTTGATTGATTTCACTCACTATCAAAAGGCCACTCCTTCACATGAATAACATTTCACTCACCCATGATTATTTTTCCTAACTTAATACTGCAAGACTGACTATCCTGGGAAAGCCATGTGGTACAGGATATCTACCAAGACTAGGAGACATAGAAAGAATTCTCAAGAATCCCAGTCAAGAACTAAACTGAGTTCTTTTCATGAATTTAGAATGTTGAACATGAGAATACAACAGATTGGGGAGGCTTCCAGTTCTCAAGACACCCCCACATGTCCAGTGAGGGAAGCAGGACGAAAGGAAGAATGAACTTAGAAATTCACCCTGACTCTGACCCCTCTGATGTGGGTCCACTCAAGTGGAAAAACTAGCTCTACCTTGGACTTTGTGTTCATAACAGTCATCTTAGAAAAGAGAAAGGGACTCTCCCTGATCCTCAAATCAGGAGAATCAACCAAACTAGCTGATTATGTAGTATATGTCACCTCATAGGGGAGATATGAATCATGATTGAGAAAGGAACAGCACAGAACACAGGAAACTGATTGGGGAGACAAGTAAAAATTCAAAATGCAAAAAAAAATCATCCCAATCCCCAGAGGGTCCAGCATTTCCTCTCACGTCTCTGGTCAGAGGCAGGGTCTTTGATCCTGTACAACTCTTAGGATAGGGAACGCACTAGAGCTTCAACCAAAGGGACTTATGGCAAGACAGATGAGGCAAGGAAGATGATGACTAAGAAACATTCTTGCTAATAATCTGGGAAAATGGGGCTACTTGGTTGTAGAAGAAATGAAGCTGCAGCTGAGATATAGTCTGTGGGCAAGTAAACATTTCTTTTCAACCCAAGTCCTTAACTCATATGTACTGGGTGCTCATTGGAGGGCTTCAGGTGAGGGGGAGGAGATAAGCTGGGGGGTGGGTGTGGGGAAGAAGAGTCCTTTTCAGGGTACACATTTCTACCAAGTAATTCTTGGAGCTAGCTCCAATGGCCAATTCTCACCAATACCTCTTGGGTGCTTGCTCCAGAGACCTGGAATGGGTAAAAAGAACAGTTCCCCTGCTCTCACTGACTTCTGTGAGAAAAAAAAAAGAACTGGACCTAATTCAGCTAGGGCTCAGGACAAATGGCAGCATGGTGAAAGGTAGATCCTCTCTGTCTGGGGAGCCAGTGAGGGTCTGGGACCCCTGGAGCCCTTTAAAAGCTGGCCTTGGCATTTGGGCAAAGGTGAAAATATGAAAAGGAGATCTGGGGACGGAGAGGAAATGCTGCCATGGGCGGACATGGGGAGTCAGCCACCCAGCCCCAGCCTGGCCCCACTTACGGAACTGAATGATTTATCAACACTCTCGGTACTGGAGGAGAGTTCCTGGGAAAGGGGCCGGGAGGACAAGGGGAGAGAGGGGGAGGGGGAAGGGAGAGAGAAAAAGGCAAAGAATTTAGCTCTCATTTTGATTACAACCACTTCTCTTTCATATCTCTATTATAAATTTTTCTTTAAATAATTAAACCCAGTTATGGAGTTTGACCCTAACACTAACATTAGTTGGAAATGATGGGAGGCAGGTTCAGATCCTACAATAGTCAGTGAGAGGGACAAAGGACCAACATGGTTTGTGGGAGGGCAGTATGTATCTCTGTTCTGTTTTTTTTTCCTTCTTACTGTCACTAATTCAGTACTTATTTCAAAGGAAAAATCCAGATCTGAGTCCCAGAAGAGGGAAGCTTTTCTCAGTGTAACACTGTCACTCAAGGCCCCAAGGTTTAGTGGTTTCCAAAGGATCAGTTCCTAATTCAGGTCAGGTTTTACACACACATGCTTTACACACACACACACACACACGTGTACATAGTCCTCAAATTAGGGATCTCCAGTTGCACCAGTCTTGAGGGATACAGCAAAGAAAAAGAGCTGAGTTTCAAAGTTGATGGATGAATCAGAAACCTCTAACTCCACATCACAAGTTCCACACTATATTGGATGTTAGAGGGCCCCCAAACCATCATGTCCTCTTCGGTCTCCTCTGCACGAAGTCCTAGTTATTACTCCCTGCACTGAATATATATACATCTGTGGATTTGATGTTTCTCCTAGCTCCAAGAAGCAACTTGAAACTAAGTCCAAGCTCTTGTTCTAAGACAGTCTACATACTGCTACTAGTTCTGGGGGCTCAAAGGAGGTCCCTTTACAGTGGGTACTTGTGGCTCCTCTTTCACAAATATTGCCCATATTGTGGCCCATAGAAATGAGGTCTTCCACAGCTTGGGAAGGGGGGAAGAGGCAAAGGTGCAGAGGCCTGCCTGGCCTTAAGGGATGGAGTCCTACTTCCCTCCTCAGCAGACTAAGGAGTAGTCACTTAGAGGTCTTATTTTCTACCTGAATATTTAACTCAATGAATTCTACCTGAGTATTTAACTGCCCCATTCTAACCTGAAGACTGTCCCAATTCTTGTCTCTTTCCTTGGAGAACCTGAGGAGTGGTGAAGAAGAAAGGAGATTAGGGAAGTCAGGGGGACATTTAAGGAACATGGGAACAAAGGAGGGCAAAGGGAAGCTCCCTTTAGAAATCTCACCTTTCCACACACGTGCTCCAGGCTAAGGGTAGGACTGGTGAGGCAATAAGACCGCCAAGGCCAGACCTGAGAGGCCTCCTTTTATCAGCGGATAGAATCACATGTACCATAAAGCTCGCTGGGAATTGCCTGCCCTCACATCTCCCATCCATCTCGTCTCCCTCATTCCTACTCTGTTTCAGGGACACCCTGTGGGGAAGGTTGTTCCACTTGGTTACTGTGACCTCCTCTACTCTCTGGGCCTTCGTTACTCACACTGAGTCAGCTCCAGGGAGCAGGGTTGGGCCAAGAGGCTGACATCAGAACAATATCATGCTGGCAGGCTGGCTGGGGCTCCCAGCATGACATGAAACAGATTTCTCTGTACAAAGGTTGAGGTAGTCCCAAGAAAGCAAGACAGACCCACCAAAAATGTTGCTACTGTGGTGGTAGGGGAATCAATCTAGTTAGAAATGGGAAAGAAAATTGCCTGGTGATTAGCAGCTGAGCAAAGTTACTTAGCTTGGTTTCTCTGACCTGTCTTTGTGGGTAGGAGATGAAGGAAGCCAAATTCCAAGTCTTGGTTGGTTCCACTACTCCACCTTACTAATCCCCATTTGAATGAAGAGTTAGGTAGTTAAGATAAGGTGAAGGATATCAGGTTAGAACACAGTCAACAAAATTTGGATAAACAAAAGGCAGAGAGAAATGGAAAGTACACGCGATGCCTCACCTTCCTGACTCGGGGAGGGAGCGTGGGAAGGGAGAGAAGTAGTCCTTCCATGATCACTTCCCCAGACAATGGAGCTCGGCATACTAAATCACAAGCTCCTCAAAGTCGAGGAGGAGCTACGTGACAAACTGGATAGAGCACTTGGCCTTGAGTCAGGACGACCTGAGTTCAAATTCAGCCTCAGCCACACACAAGTTGTGTGACCCTAGACAAGTTATATAACCCTATTTGCCTCAGTCTTCTCAGCTGTAAAATGAGAAGGAAATGGCAAACCTCTGCAGCATCTTTGCCACAAAAACCCCAGATGGGGTCATGAAGAGTTGGACATGACTGAAATAAATGAGCAACAACCATCTCAAGGGCAGAGTTTTTCCTCTTCTTTATGTGTTCACACTACTGGCACAGTGCTCTGTGTATAGTTGGTGCTGAATAACTGAATGAATCAATAAACGATAAAGGAAAGGGAGGATGAAAGAGAGCTGGGCTAGGGCTGAGTCTCTTTATTTCCTTTAGATCTTGAAATACTATGTTGTCAAAATGCACCTGGCAAGAGAGAGCTGAGGGAACGGCATCTAAAGGCTCCAAAGTTGCCTGGAAGATAAAACTCCTTTCTACAATAGTAGGGATCAGGTCTCTATCTTTTACTCTCTGGATCACATTTCCCTCAGGAAAGGGAAGGGAATCAGATGTCTAATCCTTTTAGCATTAGATAACCTGTGAGGGTTTAGAGATCTGGTGTCCACTCCCTTCTCCCAAGATACAGTGACCTTTGAGACAGAGCCAAGACAAGAAAATGAGTTACCTGGAAGGACTGGCCCAACTCCCCACAAGGACTGGCCTCTACAAGATGCCCATAACTCTGGCCTGGACAGGACCAACAAGAAAAAAGGCACCAGCTCTATCCACCACCTAAGGAAAGCACCAAGGTCAAAGTGTGTCCAGCCTTAAGATAGGGGCTACACAAGTAGGGGAGAAAAGTCCAGGCCTGTAAAGTGGCCCCATGGGGTCTGTACATAGTTTTCAGGAAGGTCACATAAGAACATGGAGAGTATTAAAATCTGTATCTGGTTTTGAACTCCCTGGGGTCAAGGGGCCTGAAGTCTTCTACAACCTTGCCCCTGCATTCTTTCACTTCATGGCCACCTGATCAAGTCAATACTGCTGCTTCTGGAAAGAGCCTAGCAGCCAATTTCCATATGGTTCTGCCCACCACACTTGTGACTCCCCAGAGGGAAAAAAAAAGCCCTTCCCTAACTACCACACTCCTTTTATATGGTCTCTAACTATTAGGACGTAGCAGTTCCTTGAGGACAGAGAGTTGTCCCCATCCCTTGTGTGGTTCAGCAGATGCTAAACAATATTTGAACAGATGCCCTCTAGCTCAGCATCCCAACAGGAAATAGCTTCATCTTAGAGTGTGTGGTCATAGGATGTAGACACTAGGGGCAAACTCTGTCCAAAGGTGACCCCCATGGCCAAGAAGGACAGGTGACAATCCCAGGAGGAGTCTCTGGGAAATGATTCTGGTGTAGAGCATATGAATTCACTCTGCCTCACTCCAGGTTAACAACCCTGATCACATGACCAAGGACAAATTGGCCTACAAAGTCTACTTCCCACAGATAGCAGGTTCCAGATCAGGTTTCACAGCTTCCCTCCCTTCTTCCCCTCCCTCCCAACACAGACAGGTTGAAAGGACCCTTACTGTATTAGAAACATGGGATGTGGCACTTCCCCATGTGGGCAGATGCCAAGACCCCAGCCACATGAGGTTTCCAACAAGGGCTGATTCCTTAGTCTTTTTTTCTTCCTTCTCAAACTGGGCTGGAAGCCAGTCTGGGAGCATGGCCAGTGGTGAGTCAGTGGTGGAGAACTGAGGCACCATTGTCTGGCTGGGACACCAGGTCACCAACAGTTGGTTGTCCACTGGGGTAGCTTCCCCTGCTATTTACCCAGTTGGGGCCTGCAACGTAGGTGTGGATTGCTGATACAGGCTCCCCATCTTTAAGCCACATACCTATCCCAATATTGTCTTCTCACAGCCTCCTTCTCCTGGCTGTCATGTCTCTGGTCTTACACTGAGAGTTTAAGACCCACTCCCATCTAGCTTGCTTACTTCATTTTGTTTTCTCTCAGAAGGAAAATGGGAAACATAGGGAAGCCAGATATTTCACCCTCACTTTATTATCTGAGAGCTAACATGTAGTAAGTGCATTCTGATGGAATGCTGAAATAAACCACAGATGAAATTTGCCCTTGAATCTACAAGGAGCAGAAGGAGCTAGTGTGATGACAGAAGGCCAGAGAATGAGCTGACACTCTATTAACCATCTTTCTACATTGCCTATGACACATGATTCTTCATTCTTTTCCTTTGTCAACACTGTTACTCCCTAGAGATTTGAAGCAGAGAACTCAGATCTTAAGAGGAGGTAGGGAGGAATCCGTTCCACAAGAAGTTCATCCTCTACAATCTTGGCCTTCAGGGTCTTCCTAGCAAGAAGTAAATGGAGTGGGGGTACAGTGGAGGGCACCTAAGATTCAGAGACTTGGTTTGCTCACTAGCTAGCTGTATGACCTTGGGCAAATTAGGTAAGTACTCAGGAGTTTCACTTTTCTTCATCTATAAAATAAGGAAGCTAGATTAGATACTTTCTAATCTTTCAAGCTCTAAAATCCCATGCTCCTGAATGTGAAATGAAAGATTTGAAGGAAGAGGTAGGTAACACCCCAGGCAGAAGCCCTATCCCCATGCAGCCCTGCACAATACTGTTCCGGACCCAATCCTTGCATTTTACCTCCTCCTCATTCTCCACTTTGGGGTTGCTGGCTGTGCGTTTCAAATTGCTGCTGAGGCTGATGCTAGCAGTGGCGTCCGATTTGGAGCGTTGGTGAGTCCTTTTGGAGGGGGACAACCCTGTGTCAGGAGCTGGGCTCAGGGAGGGCAGCTCCCTCTTTCGATGAGCTGGCTTCAGCTCATCAGAAAGGATGAGCTTGCGGAGCTTGGTCCCACGGGAGTGTCGCTGGGTGGAGATGTGCATGTCCGAAGAGTAGGCCCCAAGCAGTAGGGCACACTGGAGGGAAAAATTAATGCTCTGGCGGCAGCGGTGCACAATGTATGGCTTAATGGCATCCCCTACGTCTTCATCCATGTGGATGTACATGTTTAGCAGCTGGGGTAGATAGAAGTCAACATCTTCATTGCGGAAACAGAAGAGCCGATTGCCTATGTAAGCCTGAACACCAGGCTCCTTGGAGTTGTACAGGTACGAGATGGCCATGGAGATGTCAAACAGCTTTGACTCAAACAGCCTCAGCAGCCATGACTGTTTGGCTGAGTTGTTCTGCCGCCGCCTTCTTGCCCCCTTAGCCGAACTGGAGGTCCCCATCTCATCCTCCTCTTGGATGCGGCTGGGTGGCTCATCCAGGCAGTGAAGTTCATTGCCTGTGCTGTCCCCATTGACAAGCTCCAGAGTGGGCCTATCTGGGGGGCTAGTCGCACCGCCATGTAAAAGTTTTACTTTCTCCAACACCTCCTCGCAGGCCTTTTGGGCCACCTCTGGGTCAATGACTGCCAGCTCCCCAACCCCCTCAGTGATGACACTAAGCAGGGCACCCCCATTATTTCCTGGTGGGCTTGGAGTGGACTCTGAAGAGGCATTCAGCGGGGCTGGCTCCACGGCTGTGTCACCCATGGCCACAGTCGGACACAGCACTTCCAAGCTGAGGAAGGGAGGGTAGGAAAAGGAGAAACACAAACCAGTTAGTTTTTCTACCCTTGAGTCCCCACCATCTTCCAAGTCCCAAGTACATGAAGTTATCTCTAGAATCTGCTTTCCACTAGATTCATAATCTGCTAACATGTTGCTCTGTTTGTGTATTTACAATGTTTTCACGTGGGTATGCACATTGTTTCCCTAAGTAGACTGTGTCCCCTCTAAAGACATATACCTTTCTCCTTGTTCATTATCTCTCCAAAGTTTATTCTCCTGTCCTCCCCATTTTCCCTCTCAAGACCCATCCCCTTGGCAGTCCTTTTAACTTCAGATTTCTAAGCCTGAGCATATACCACGCTTTCATATACTCTTTGCCTGTAACAGATTCCCTTGACCTCCAATTTCTACCTACTTGCAACATTCCCTTTCCTATAAGACCTAGTTCAGGTGCCACCTTCTCCATGAAATCTTTCCTTCTTCTCTCAAGAAAGAAATGACAGCTCTTACTTTAAGACCCTCAAGCCACTAAATATGAGCTCTCCTATGCACTTCACCATTTTAAGACATGTTTTACAGTTATTTCCATACATGTTTTCATCTTCTCTTCACCTCGCCCCTGATTTGATTATAAGTTCTTTGAGGGTAGAGACTTGTTAATTTTCAACTTTGTCACTACAGTAACTTAAGTAGTAACTTATAGTAACTATAACTTTGTTATAGTTATAGTATATAGTAACTTAAGTTATAGTAACTTAAGCAGATGCCTAATAAAGATTTGTGGAACTCATACAAGTAGTTCTACTTCCTCATTTATCACTCCTCCCACAACCCTTCATTAAGGGTACAGATAGATTTCTGTTGTTTCCATGTATGTTCTTACCTGCCCTTTTAGACTGTAACTGTCTGATGGCCATCGGAAACCATGCCAGGCCGGGTTAAGAGAAAACCATTCTAGAATAATGATTCTCAGCCTTTGGTTTTTCACTGTCCCGTTGTTTGTTTGCTCTCATGACACCCTCCCCTATTCCTGAAGGATGGCACATGTATGTTATTTTTTATTGAAGTGGATGAGAATTTGAGGTTGAGAAGCCTTCTCTTGAGATAACTAGTAATATTTTGGGGTGCCAAAAATCAACTACCACTACCACCACCAAAAGGGTTAACAATCTTGGCTCTAGAACTTGGGCGGGGGAAGGGAGGGAGAGAGGAGGAATAAGATCCCCATAACCTAGAGCTCTCTTCTGGAGAGAAGCCTGGGAAAAGTCTCAAGGAAAGAACATTAAGGAAGAAAGGCAGCTCAGTTTACTGCTTCCTCTTTCTCTGGTCCCCCAAAAGAGTCATCCTTTAGACTCCTCTCCAACTAGAGATACTGGTTAGACCCTGTAAAAACTGGAGAACCATAGAGTGATCCTACTGGATCAGGGCTGGGAGAGGTACACTGTTAATTCTAGGTTAACTAGGGTTTGGAAGTCTGGCTGTAGTCAGCAATGGCTCCAAGTCCACGAAGAGATTAAGACTATAGTACATTAAAAAAAACAGGCCAGTTAGAGGGCATTGGAGAATCAGAATGAAGGTGAATTCCAAGTATTAGCAACAACTTTAAAGCCCAGGCCTAGGCATATACATTTGGAGTAGTCAGGAGGTAGCTTAGACTCTCTAAACAGTCATGAAAACTCACTCCTCAGACAACGTAAAGAGTAAAGGACAACCCTACTTGACTGGGGTTTTCTGGTCTACATCTCTGTGTCTGTTGAGGCAGCACTCAAGCTGTGTGGGGCAGCTAGGTGGTGCAGTGGATAGAGCACCAGTGCAGGAGTCACGAGGACTTGAGTTCAAATCTCACATCAGACACTTGACACTCACTAGCTGTATGACCTTGGGCAAGTCACTTAACCCCAATTGCCTCATCCTGGGTCATCTCCAGTCATCCTGATGAATATCTGGTCACTGGATTCAGATGGTTCTGGAGGAGAAGTGAGGCTGGTGACCTGCACAGCCTTCCCTCACTCAAAAGTGCAAGTCATGTCATTATTTCTCTGATGGCATGTTCTTCGGCAACGAAGGATGAACACACTCAAGCTGCGTAAAGCACTTCAATCAATCAGAATTGGAGGGTATCTCAGGGCTATCTAGTTCAGCTTATATCTGAAAAAGAATCTCTCTGCAAAACATCTGACAAGTGGTCTTCCATCACTTACCAAGCAGTCCATTCCATTTCTGGAAAGTCCCATTTGAGCAAGTTTTAACTTCCACTTAACGATTTTAGTTTTGATGTCTAGGGCTAAGGAGAACAAATCTAACTCTTTTCAAAGCCTTGAAGAAAACCAGGGTGTGCTCCCCATGCCCTACCCTCCTTCTGCAGACTAAAAATTCCTAGTTTCTCTTAGAGATTTCCAAAGCTAAGTGCACAGTCTTCTTTGATTTCTCTTGAGAGGTCAAAGAATGTCCTAACCACAATCTACCTGATGCCAATTAATTCTGGTGGAGGCTAGGGGTGGCAGTTCTACTTTGCCCCCTCCCAAAGCTGGGCAGGGCCCCTGGGGGCCTTGCTTTCTGAGCAGTATAACCAGCACTACTACTTGTATGAATCTGTCTCTACTCGCACTCATATAACATAAGCATAAGAAAAAAACCTCAATTTTTCCTCACCACGCCTCTGAAGGGCTCTCAGTCCTTCTTTACTGTAACTCTGCTTCAGCTAGGTAGGACTATCTGCCTCACCTCCTATATCATCATGATATTCATTCTAGGTCAGAAAAGAAACTGAGACAGCAGCTAAGAGTTTCTTATTCAGCCACCATTATTCACATTTCTTTTTTCATAATCCTCTCCTTCCACTTTTTTCTGCCTCATTGATTCTTTAAATCCCCTCCCAAACTTCCCCAGAGTCCATCTTCTCCCCCAAACTTCTAATGGAAGGGAGCTCCATTTATTCTCTTACGTACAAAGCTTCAGGTTTCACTCACAGGCTTAGCAAATAGATGGCAGCTTAACCTTATTAGTGGCTGGAGAGTGAGAAAAGGGGAAGGTATAGGGGCTTTATATGCCTCTCTTTATCCTCTGTACAAGCTGGAACCCTCTCAGAGAACAACTGAGGCCCTCACATCACCAATTTCCAAGGGTCTTCCTTGCTGATAGCTATTCTGTCTGGTGGCCTCTCCCTCCAAGTCTTCCAGAAGACCAGGCTTGCCAAGGGGTGTAGGGCTAGACTCCTCTACTACCAAGACATGAAAGGTTCCCTATGACATATAGTGAACCAGAGATGGACTTCCTAAACTGGATTTGGGGGAAGGTATGGAGGGGTGGGTATGAAACCACCTTCCTAGTTTTTCTGGTACTTGAGGATTGTCAGGGTCTAGTTTTAATGCTGAGGCTGGGAGGCTGGAAACAACGGAGGGGTTAGATGGGGAGAGATAAAGAAGGGAATATGTTTATATTGTTTCCATATTTTGGGGAATATTAAAGGGAGTAAGGGATTCTCTGGTCTCCCAAGTCCAACATAGTCCCAAATATGGACTGTACTGCTTTCAAAAGATAAATTTTAAAATTAGGAGGTGTAGGGGGCAGTTTCATGGGGAAAAGACAACTACAGGGCAGTTAAGTGAAAGGACTAGGTCATCATGTCCTGAATCTATTCTCTTTGCTCCACCCCTCCCTGCTGGAGGAGAAGAGAAAAAGAAAAGAAAAAAAAGAAAAAGAAAAAAACTAGCGAGTGAAGAAAATCCAGTTTGGTTTGCAATTTCTGTGGCTTTAAGGGTCATTCTATCCCCATTCCTATCTGACCAATAAAGCTCAAGACTGTCTTGCTTGGGGAAGCTCCTTACCTCAAACCTAGTGGAGCTTGACATGACTTGAGAATTGGATGAAAAAGGAAACTGGAAAAGCCTTTGCTCCTCTGGCTACACAACTGGCTTAGGAGTAGGGAGTGGTAGTGGGAGCACTGACAACAGAACATGGGCTCCATAACTCATGTCTGGGCAGCGTCTGGAGAGCTGGGCTGAGCATCCAGGGTTATTACAGGGCAAAGGGAAGATGGTGTACACATGCAAGAGAAGGAAGTTGCTCACACTTGCCTGGCTCATCTCTGTTCCTCACATCTGAGGATCCAGAAACCTTCTGACTCTCTCAGCTACCCTCCACCCCGATGCATTTACTGAATCTGTCTGTACCTGAAGCTGGGTCTACCAGAGTCCCAAACCAGCCTTTCTCACCATTTTCTCATCATGCCTCTCTTTAGTGGGAGTGGGAAGGGTGCTAGATATGGATACACATTCTCTTGTGACTTCTTGCTAGTTGTGTGACCCTGGGACCTCTCCTCTCTGGGCCCACTTTCCTGATCTATAACATGTGGGTTGGCTTAGATGGCCTTTATGACAATTTCCAGTTCTAAATCAAAGAGCCCATGAAGTAGGCTGATGACAGCTTCTCTGCACCTGGTGATTTTGATCTACTTACTATGAACATGTTCTATCCCTCAGCAGAATATACACTCCTTCAAGGCAGCTGTTTTGTTTCTGTATCCCCAAGTAGCACAGTGCTCTGTACACAGTAGGCATTTAATGTTTCTAGAATGGAATTGAATTCTGACACTTTCATAAAGATCTTGCATTTTTCATTTCTGAATCTTTAAGAAGTCATTAAATCCAGACCTCTGCCTCAGAAACCTACTGATGGGACATTAGGCAAATCCCTTAACCTTCTCATTCCAGGTTCCTCATCTATATAATGGTGGTAATGATAGCACCTGCTTAGAAAGGTTGTTGTGGAAATCAAATGAGATAATGTGCAGATACCTCCTTGTAAATCTTAAGAGTTGTGGATCACTATCATTCTTATGTCCAGTGTCAACCTTAACTGCGTTGGTTCCAGCCCATCTTGCCACTCTGATATTACTGCTAAAATTGGAAGCTGAGGTCTCTCACTTTCCTGGGTTACAACTCAGCTTCCAGGATCATATAGTTAAGCAAGCTTAAGCCCTATCAAGAATCACGTAAAAATCACAGCAATCCTAAGAGAATATTGAACTTTGGGCAAGGTTTCTCTCAGAACCATCAAGTGGAGGGATAGTAGTGAGCTAAACATGGCCAAAACAATAATGATTCAGGCTGGGAGCTCCTTGAGCTGCATCTGAGGGAATGGAGCCAAAGAGCCAGTATTGGCAGATTCTGGCCAGAGGCCTCAGCCAGATCTGGGAGCACCAAATGGAAAAGACACACGACAAGGAAAGGCAGCCTGGTTACTCTTTTCTAACTGAGTTCTCTCCACCCAATCCCCTTGGATTTTGGGTGACTCTCCATTCCCCTGAGCTTTCTATGATCAGCTAAAGTGTTCTTCCTATAAAGAACTACACTGGAAGAGGAAGACAAGAAAAAAAAGGTTGGAGAAAACTTAAAATTTTAGTTTCAAACCCTTCTAGGTAATCACTGCTCCTGAGAAAAGGATCAACAGCAGTTCCTAGTTGGGAAATGGGCAAGAGGGAAGAAAAACAGTGAGCTCCTTTAATTATCTCAGAACCAGGTATGGGCCTGAAAACACCTAATCTACTAACCCATGATAGAGTTAGGTGGCTGGTAAAGCAGCAGCCAAACTCTCGAGCTTCACTTGAGGGTCTCTTTCCACTTCAGTCTACATGTATTGGAATGTGAGTTTATGGATCAGGCAGGGGAGGGGGCTTAGTCAACACCTTGGGTAGATGAGAAGTTAAGTGGAGCTGAGGTCCTCTTTTAACCATGTTAATTTGATAGACTGTAGGCCATGGACATATCAGATAAAGGAGACAAGGCAAATTCCCAGGAATACAGCATTACTACTATTAATAAATGCCTTTAGATTATAGTTTCCAAAATGTTTTATAAACAGACAAGGTAGGTCTGATTCTGTCCCTCATCCAGTCCCTGCTATTAAACTATTACAGAGTTGACTTGCACAAAGTAAATCAATATGCCTAAAGTTACCCTGGGGGTCAAATAAGGAAGTTACAAACTGAACCCAGGAGTTTTACCTCCCCATGGCTCTCTCCACTGTCCCTTGGTTATGCTGGCTATTTTTTAGTGTTTCCCACATGCTGTACTCTTATGGAGTCAACAAAACTATTCCTCTAGTGAGCTACAAATGAGTTACCCTGGATTTGACTGAAAGATACTGCTCCAGCATCTGTAAAGTAACAAAGCTAAAATTAAATAGGCCATATCAAAATTTCCCACAACCTCATCCATACTGACTTGTCAATCCATTTAGTATCTGCTTTTTGAACTGAGGAAATAAGCATTCATAAGCACCTACCACGTTCTAAGAACTTTATAAATATCTCATCTGAAACAACCCTAAAAGGTAGTGACTTGCTCAGGGTCACACAGCTAGTAAGTATCTAAGATGATTGGCCTCTGGTCACACAGCTTCTAAGTGTACGAAGCCAAATCTGAACTCTGGTCTTCTTGATTCCAGGTCCAGTGCTCTATCCACCAGCGGTGGCCCCTACAACAAAGCAAAGCCTAAAGAGACTTCTCCAAAATTTCTCAGACCTTCTGAAAGTATATACCCAAGACTGCGCTCAAAAGTTGTTGCTGACACTTGGAAATCACCTCCAGTTTGGCTCTCACCATTCCCTAGCCTTTAAGGGAAGCCTATTTTCTTCCTGCCCAAGAAGATCAGAAGCATCTTTCTAATATATTTATTGTTTAGTTCAAGTTTTTGGATCTTGAAATAGGAGGGGATTAGATAGGTTGGGGAGAATATCACAGAGGGTATCAAGGACACATAATGAAATTGGATTCAAGTATCGTGACCATCCAACGCAATCGTTAAGGCCCTGAGAAACTGGGAGGAATGCATCCTGGAATTCCTCAGTAGAGAAGGGGTCATCACTATTAGACCTCTTCCGTCTACCAGGAGTCAGTGCTATGTCAACTTGAAGCCGCTTTGGGGATGGTAGTGGGGTGCATGTGTGGGGGTGGGGTTACAAGGAGCAGGACTGGGTTACCCAAGGAGAATCTAAAAAGTATTTCGGAAAGGATAAACGGGGGTGAAGGGAGGGGCGTTCGCGATGTAACGCCACAATTCACAACCCTGGGGTGAAAGCCCAGGGTCAGGGGAATAAAACAACTTGAGAGGAAGGGGAGACTGCGGGTTAGCAGAGTGGGCAAGGGTTGAGAGTAAAGAGGAAGGGGGAAACCGGGGAAAAGGGGCCTAAGAAGGCAAGGAAGAAAAATAAGGAGGTGGGGGTGGGTTCAAGAGGTCTGGGGGGGGACGCCTGGAGTTAGGGGGAGGAGCTAAGCAGAGGAGGAAGGAGAACTACGTGGGAGGATCCCAAGCTTGAGGGAAAAGTTGAGAGGGAACCTGATATGCAGGTGTTCCCAGGGGCAGGGGGGGCAAGTTTTGTAGTCGGACCGGGAGTGCGGAAGGAGGGTGGGGGAGCCAGGAGGGGGAAAGAGGAACCCTGGAGTAGGTGAAGGGGGGAGGGGCACCTTACCTCCGGGGACTCCCGCGGAGGAAACGAGGTGTGGGGTCGGTGTGGGGCCGCCGGCGCCGCCGCCTCAGCAGCAGCAGCCGCTCCCGGACTCCATCGGCCGCCTCCGCTTCCCTGACAGCAGCGGCGGCGGCGGCGGCGGCGGCAGCGGCGGCGGCGGCGGCTGCACCAGGCCCCGGCTGCGGGGCTGCCCTCGGCACTGCCTGCGGGGGCCTTTGAGCCGCCTAGACTCTGGCCAGCCAGCACAACTTCTCCCCACAATCGAAACAAACAAAAGTCTTCTCCCACACCGGATTCCGACGTGGGGTACCTGCTTCAGAGTCTGAGTCCTCCCTCCCTGGGATTTTCCTCCGCGCGTCCCCGGTGTTCAGGACCCCACAGAGCCCATAGTAACCTATGAAGGCGACTGAGGTGTCTAATGCATGCCTATCCAGAAATAGAAAAGGGGGTGTGTGTGGGTGGGAGGGCAGAGTAAGCTACCTTAGGCCAAAGAGGCGGGGCCAGAAGTGGGCGGGGCGTCCAGCTGAAGAGGGGGAGTCAACCTTTTGGGACAGAGCGAGCATAGCGAGACTCTAAGGGAGCCGGGAAGGAAAATTCAGGAAGTCCGGGGTAGGGGCTGGCTTTGGGATGATCGTAGACAGAAACAGGTCAGGGGCTCTGTGCAAGAAAAGGAGTGGGGTCAGTTCCAATACCAGGGACCTTGGTATTAAATGATTATGCAAACTATGTGCAAATGAGGACCACGAATTTTGGAGGGGGTGACTAGTCATTCATTGAGTGTTTGCCTCCTCTCTATCCCAGCCCGACTCGCTCTGGGTGAAGTCTACTCCTGGCCCGCTTTGGGGGCCCAGCTGAGGGGTCTTTAAATATCCCCTAGTAGCGGAGGAGGGAGGCGGCGAAGTCCACAGCCATTCTCCCTGGAAGGGTCGGGCTGCGGGATCGAACCTTTTCCGGGCAGAAAGGCGTTTCCGGAGGCGCCGTTACCGGACCTCCCGCGAGGCTTCCGTTTCCCGCGCTTTTACCCGCCTCTCCCGGGGGAGGGGGGATTTCCCTCCCTTCCCCTCCCCTCCCCCTCCAGTAGAGGAGCCTTCTGCTCCGGGATGTCGTCGTCCGGCTCCAGCCGTGGTCCGGCCCACCCTCCCTCAGGACCCTCCCTCCGCTCACGTCCTGCTTAGCTGCCCGCCCAGAGGGAGTGAGAGGAGGCGAGGGGCGGGGCGAGTGAGGGGGGCGGGGCACGCCGCCTCGAGGCTGTGGGAGGGTCACGTGACGCAGGCTCCATTCATTACCCCCCCTTCCTCCAACCAAACCCGGCTGCAGCTCGTCTGTTGTAGCCTTTGGGGCGCGACCCTCCGTGAGAGCTCGGGGTAGCCTGCTGTGGCCCCCCCCCCCCCCCCCTCTTTCGGTAGCACCTTTCTCTGACCTCAGCCCCAGGAGGTGGGCGGGGCACGCCCTGTAGCCTACCCTCTCTCAGGTAAGCCGGGACTGCTGGTGGCCGAGGTTCCCTCACCGCCTCTTGGGCTACAGGGGACGTCCCCTCCCCCTCAGGACCCGGTGTCAGCCCCCGGGAATTTAGGTTCTTGTCTCATCCCCGTACCCTCGTACTGGGAGCCCCCTGAGGGCAGGTGGGGACTGGCCAGACGCTGTAGCTCCTTCGGCCCTGGATTTGTCCGTTGAGACACCTCTCACGTGGGAGTATGTACACAGACATACACGTGCTTAGACGGACAGGCGTGTATGCACACGTCCGCCCTTGAGGTGCTCGGTGACCTCACTTTACAGATCAGCAAACAGGCCTAGGCAGGAAAGGGGCAGCGACACCGCGGGCTGGACTTGAGTCCGGAAGACCCGACTTCGGATCCATCGGATGCTTGGTGACATGGACACCGCCCTCCCCTGCCTCGGTCAAGTCACTTGACTGTTTGCTCATCTGTAAAATGGGGATCGTAATAGTACCCACCTCACAGAGCGGTTGTGGGGTTCAGCTTGCAGTTTCTAGCTATTAACGTCATTATTGATGGGACCATTAGTAAGTTTTGGAGCTACAAATTCGGATCTTCCAGTTCCAAGACTGGTCTTCCCAACAGCTTTCCATGCTTCATAGGAGGAATTCCATATCTGCTTTTGAATGAGTACTAGATGTGGAGGGAAATACTTCTTTCTCCAGCTTATTTGACTCATGAGGAACCTGAGGCAAACAGGGTTAAATGACTCAACCAGAGTCACACAGCTAGGAGGTGTCCGGGGTTATATTTGAACTGGGTTCTCCTGACTCCTCTGCCACCTAGCTGCCAATGTTTCTTTCAGACACCCTTTAAATGTCAGCATCCTCTAAATCTGTCATTTTCTCCCCTGGTAACTTGGCCCAGGTTTTCTTAATTTTGTGTGTGAGTGGGGAGTGGGGGGGAGAGAGTGAGAGCGCATTCATATGGGCCCCTTTGGCAACCTGTTGAAACCTGTAGACCCTTTCTCAGAATAACATTCTCAAATAACATAAAATACACAGGATTACAAAAAAAATCCAATAATATTAAAATAAAGTTATCAAAGTATTTTAAGAGTTCAGGTTAAGAACCCCAGATCTAGGTTGTCAGTACTGGCTTAACCATTGTGTTGATGTAGAAAGGGAACATCCAGATCTTTCTCTTGTTCCATGCTTTCTTTGCAGTTTTAGACCTGTTTTCAGCTACCTGGTTGTTTCCATGGTATTTCAAACCTAACATCTGAAATTGAATTCCTTTCCGTGACCTTTCCACACTGTTAATGAGACTTACACTTTAAAGCACGTTTAATTCAACCAACATTTATTCACTGTATACTATGTGAAATGCCCTGTGCCAGGTGCTGAGGATACAGAAAAAAAATGAAACTATCCCTGCTGTTAAAGAGTTTCTGTTCTATTTGGGGTGGGGGGATAAACATACACACACACAAATATAAGGTAAATATATACCAAGTAAATGTAAGATAATTTCGGAAGGAGGTTGAGGAAAAGGCTTCATATGGCATTTGAATCATGTTTTGGAGGATTCTTAGAGGCAGAGGTGAGGAGATGACTTATTCCAGATATGGGGGACAGCCTGGGCAAAGGCAGAGAGGTGGGAGAAACAGTGTTGTATATGGAATACTTGATAAGACAGTTTTACTGCAATGAAAATGCATGAAAGGGAGTAATATGAAAGTAAACCTGAAAGGCAAGTACAAGCCTAAACGTAGAGGTTTTGAAATGAAGGAGGCAACATGGTGCAGTGGAGTTTTTGGATTTAGAGTCAGATGACCTAGGTTTGAATCCTGGCTCTTTCCACTAGCTCAGCTTATGATCTTGGAAAGTCACTTAACCTCTATGGGTCTCAGTTTCCTCATCTGTAAAATGGAGAGGTTGAACTAGGTGACAATGAATGCTCCTTCCAATTCTATGGAATGCCAGACTGAGGATTTTGTATTTTATCCTAAAGATCTTTGAGCAGGGAAGCTCTGGAGCTGAGACCTGTGCTTGAGGAAGATTATTTTGGAAGTATAGATGGGAAAAGGGAGAGACCAGAAGTAGGGAGACCAATCAAAATGATTTCCCTTATATCCTTAAGCCTAAATCTTCAACTTTCATTCACTGAGCACGTTTTTTAAAAAATTCCTCTTCTATGTAATAGTCCTTAAAGACTTGATTTTTTAAAAATTAAATTTTATTTTTTTAATTATTGAAAAGCCACCTTCTTTCCACCTCTCCCTTTGCCCCCATTGAAAAAGAAAACAAACATATCTGTTTACCTGTCCATCCATCCATCCATCCATCCATCCATCCATCCATCCATCCATCCATCCATCTGTCTGTAGGCAGAGTAACTTCTAGCATTGACAACCAGCATCGAATACTTGAAGACAACTATTATCACACCTCCCTTAAAATCTCTCTTCCAGGCTAAATATTCCCCAGCTCTTCTCTCAGTGATACTTGAGAACTTTACCATCCTGGTCACCATCTTCTGGATGACCTTCACTTTATTGATTCCCTCTCCAATTCATCCTCTGCACAGCTGCTAAGCTGATATTTCTAATGCACAGATCTGGCCATGTCACTCTCATGCTCAGTACATTCTAGGGTCTCCCTATTAATTCTGTGATCAAATACAAACTCTTCTGTCACTTAAAGCCCTTCACAACTTGACTTCAGCCTACCTTTCCAGGTTTATACCTGAGTCTCCTTTATTCACCAGGCAGTACAGCCAAACTGGGCATTTTGTTCTTGACCTACTGTGTGACATTTACCTCCTACTTGAAATGTACTGCCTCCTACGTGAAATGTACTGCCTCCTCACTTCTTCCAGTTAGAATCCCTAATTTCTTTCAAAACTCAGCTTAAATTTCACTCCATGTACCTCAGGTGTACCTCACAGACCTTTCCTGTTCACTGCCAGTTCCTTCCCTCTAAATTGTCTTGAGGGGACATCTCAGAGGGAAGTCACTTAAATAAAGGAGGATAGGGAGAGTCTTCTTATAGAAAGTGGCACTTCAGCTGAGCTATGAAGGAAACCAGGAGGCACAATGTTCCAGGCATGTAGGACAGCTAGTGAAAATTCTTGGAGTATCTAACTCTGATAGACTTAGCTCTTCCCAACGATACAATGATCTAAGATAATTCTGAAAGACTTTAGATGGAATATGCTATCCACATCCAGAGAAAGAAGTATGGAGTCTGAATTCAGATTGAAGCACACTATTTTCTCTTTTGTTTTTATTTTTTGTGGTTTTTCCTTTTTGTTCAGATTCGTCTTTCACAACATGACTAATGTGGAAATATGTTTCATATATGATTGTCCATGTATATCAGATTGCATGCCGTCTTGGGGGAGGGGGAGAAGAGGGAGGGAGAAAAAAATTTGGAACTCAAAATCTTATAAAAAGTGAACTTTGAAAACTAAAAAAAAAAAGAATTTATATAAAAAAAATTCTTGGAGTCACAAGATGGACTGTCCATTGTGATGGCTGTTGGTATTATTGGATCACAGAATACATGAAGAAAAGTAAGCTATAGGAGAACTGGAAGGGAACATGTAGCAAAGGACTTTAAAGACCAAACAAGATTTTATATTTGATCCTGGAGTAATAGGGAGCAACTGGAATTAATTGAAAATTAAGGGTGACATAGTCAGACCTGGACTTCAGGAAAATCACTTTAGTGGCTGAATGGAGGGTTGATTGGAGTGGGGAGAGACTTGAGATAGGCAGGCCGATTTCCTTTCCATCCCCTCCCCTTCAACAGGTTATTTCAATAGTCCAGGCATGATGTGATGAGGACGTGCAGCAGGATGGTAGCAGTGTCAGAGGAGAGAAGGGAGGCATGTAAGAAAAATGTTCTGAAGGCAGAAACACTAGGAATTGACAACTGATTGGATATGGGGGTAAAAGTTTGAGGAATCAAAGATGATACTCAGGTTGTGAGCCTGTGAGAGAAGATAGAGAACTATGGAAGAGAGGAGAGCTTGGGGGAGAAATCGAAGGAGTACAGCTTTGGACACATTGAGTTTCAGAGTCTGTGGGACAGCCAGGGAGAGATGTGATCTTTTAGAACATTGTCACAGCAGACTTTTGAAGCTGTGCTCTGTCTTTAGAACTATAGGCATAAAGAGTGTCTTCTGAAAGGAAGCTGGAAATGCCAGGTTGGAGGTTGAGAGATAGCCAAGTAGATCTACCTGACAGCAGTGACAGCAAAGAGGACATTTACATTTTATTAATCTGACCTTGCTTTCACCTTCTATACTAACTAAATTACCCAATGAATGCTATTCTCTCCAGCGTGTTCCGAATTTCATTCTTGAGAGCCTCTTCCTGGTCTTACCTCCCCTGTTGAATTTGAGTCTGTGGGAGCCTACCTAGCCTTTCTTCAAAGCCTTTGAAGCCTGCTCTCCCTATATCCAGGGTGTATGTCAGACAATTCCCAGATTTCTCCTCTTTTTTTGCATATATTCTTAGGTGGGACAGTTACTTCTCCCTCAGGATTGCTATCATTTCCATCCTAGCAGCCAGTCCTGTTGGGGAAAATCAGCATTAGAAGAGCAGGTTTTCTCATTACTTCCTTTACCATCAGAAGGATAAAGTGATCATGAAGGTAAGTCAGGAAATTATTATTAGCTACTCTTCTTTTGCCAGCGAGTAGCAGATGTGTAGGGTATTGAAGTCTCCTTTGCCTTTTATATCACGCCTATATTCCACACTTGGGATCTGTTTCCCAAACTTCTGACCTTTCTGTCCAGGTGATATACTCCAGTGTCAATTCGCATGTGTGTCTGCCAATTTAAACTTCATCTAGATGCTTTCCATCATGTTTCCCCACTCTGGGTCCTGGATTCCTCCAATAAATATATGTCCTCATTATATAGTATAAATCTATCCCAGTTATCCCTTGCACTGATTTTACTCCTTTTGAATAAGGTGTATCTTTCCACAGCCATAATCTAGTTCTGGGTCTTATCCCACTAAGTCTCATTCATATCTGTGGTGTCAAGTTTACTTTTTTTACATTCAGATCTTCAGTTCACCTGCTTATTACCTATACTGTGTACTTTTATATAAGTCAAGGGAAGCCATGTGTTATGTTACTGGCTTCTTTCTTGAATCCTATTTTGTATCCTATGAATTTGTAAGCCTGTCTATGGACATATTCTCTCTACATTCGAGGCAGAAAGAATATTTCTATTGTA
The DNA here is from genome assembly GCF_028372415.1 of Notamacropus eugenii. Taxonomy (NCBI): domain Eukaryota; kingdom Metazoa; phylum Chordata; class Mammalia; order Diprotodontia; family Macropodidae; genus Notamacropus; species Notamacropus eugenii. The sequence continues at coordinate 305,148,298 of NC_092873.1, forward strand.
TCTAGCTTGATGGATATACATAGATAATTTCCCCCCTCTCCCTTTCCTTTTTAGGTTGAACCTCATTTGAATAGATTTACAAGTCATGAGGCAAATAACATTTTTATTGGCATTTGTTTAGGTTTACTCTACCTTGACTAGGAACCCTTCATTCTGATATTTGAAGTTGTAGTCCAGAAATCCAAATCCCATTCTCAGAACACTTTTTTTACCCAGCCTTTCATTTCCCAGATTTGTAATTTCCTTTTGAAGTCTTTGCCTTTGATTAGTTGCAGTGACGAAAAGGCCACATGTTCATCTAAGGTTTTTAATATTTTTACCTGAGACTTTGTAACGTTAGCCTTGCTTTTAACAGTCTTTCCAGAAGCAGTGTTTGTCCTCATATGAATAAATAGAATGGGTAGTTGTCATTAAGTTTGACAGGTCTTTGGGGCTTTTCATTGAGAACTGGATGTGTACCCCAGGCATTACAGCTGGCATTTCTTTGTTATTACATCAGGTCAACAAATGACTGTTCAGTACCCCACATCAGGAGTCACCAACGGCTACCACTAGTCTTTTCTTCCTTTGGCCTTTACTGAATCTTTGAACATCTAATGTCATGTATGAACTCACATCATCCATTTTTTTGGAGGACATGCATCTGCTTCCTCTTTAAGAGAGTCTGTTTTTCTCTTTGAAAATGGCCTCAGGTCTGTTTCTTGGCTTCTGGTGTTCAGGTGTCTTTCTGCCTCTCTCCTATCTTTTGCAGACTCTCCTGTGATAACTGATACAATCACAGAACTGGAAGGGACCTCCAAGCCCAACTAGTCTAACCTTTAACTAGACTAAAATGCCCTCTTTGATGTGGTTGTCATCCTTTTCTTTGAAAACCTCCAGTGAGATTAAACCCACTAACTCCAGACACAGCGTCACCCACTTTTGCTGAGTTAAAATTATTAAGAAGTTTTCTTGACAAGTCTAAATGCCACCCATCATTCTTAGTTCTGCCCCCTTGGGCTGTGCAGACTCTAATCCCTCTTCCCTAAGATAACCCTTTCAGTCTTTTCAGATAGTTATCATATATTTCCCCTCCCGCCCCCCAAAAAAGTCTTCTCTTCTTCAGTCTAAATTTTTCCATTTCCTGTAGTCCATCCCTATATAGCATGAACTTGAGGTCCTTCCCCATTCTGGGTACCCTCTTCTAGATGCCCTCTAACTTGCCTTAAAAAGTGATTTCCAGCCCCGAATACAGAACTCCACATGAGATCTGACGAAAGCAGTCTTCTCTTCTTCTAGAATTATATGATTAAATTAAGGCTTCTGATCCTAACATTCAAGACCCTCTACAGTTGGTTTCTAACTTTACCTTTCCAGTTTTACTGCTCCACATTTCCCTTTTATTTACTTTTTACACTTCAGACAGAATGAGTTATTTATCTTCCTATCTTGGAAATATGCCCCATCTATATATGCCTGTCTGCATGACTTTGTTTCTGCCATTTCCTGTATCTGGAGGAAGGCCTCCTCTCAGCTTGACTTGTTGACAGCTTGTTCTTCAAGACCCAGCTTGGAAGCCCCCTCTTCCAGGAAGCCTTTCCTGATTCTTCCTAGCAGAAATAATTGTCACCTTATCTGAACTCTCATAGCAGTTCAGTGCTCATGTATTTTTCATACTTTATATATTGTTTTATTTGTTTGTGCATATCTTATCCCTCTAACAAGATTATTAAATTCCCAGAAGGAGAATGTTTTATTCATTCCTTAATCTCAGTGCCCAGCACACTGGCTTATCCATAGTAGATACTTATTCAGTATTGTTTGAATTAATCACAGAATTTGGGAGTTGCAGGGACCTGAGGGACCATCTACTCTAACCCATACCTAGAAGGAACCCTGACTCTGACATACCTAATAAAGGGTCATCCCGCCTTTGCTTGATCTAAAGTTTTAGAACTAAAAAGAAACCTTACAGATCATCTAGTCTAAGGCTCTTAGTTTGACAGATGAGAGCATTCTGGCCCAAAGAGATTAAATGACTTGTCTAGTCACATAGCCGTGGAGAGGCAGAGTAGGGAATCAGAACACACACGTCCCTTCCAGATGTAAATCTATGGTCCTTTTCCTTCCAGTCTCTTTATTTATCTTTTTATTTTTATTTTTCCAGAATTAAGACACATCTCCTGGTGAAATGCAGATTGGAATTAGGACAATAGCACACAGGTAAGAAATGTCTTGAAATCACCTTTAAGTTGGATGTTGACCAAAAAAAAAAAAACAACACACAGTCCCCCAGCTTGGTTAAAGGAAAGCTTTTCAGAGGTGTTTTGAGGCAGTGGTGGACATGGATGTCTTAGTGGAGAGTACTTCAGGACTTCCGAAGACCTGGGTTGTAGGTGGTATGGCTGCAAATCCCCTGAAAGAAAGCAATTCTTCTATAACTTTCTAGATCATTATGTAAAATTATGTGCCCCCAAACCAAACAAACAAACAAGAAAGACTTCATATTCCATGATGGTGAACTCTCTGGAGATGAACCTCACTAAGCTCAATTAGGTGGACATGACACAGTCTGTCTTGAGGCCCGTACTTGCTTCTTTTTAAAGTTTTTGTTGCTGCTTTTGTTTTTCTGCTGCTGTGATTTCCTCTTCTTTCTGCCTCTCCATTGAAGTGTCCCTGCTAGACAGAGGTATTAGACTGACTACCAAACTGAAGGTCTACAGAGCCGTTGTGCTGACCTCATTGTTATATGCTTGTGAAACATGGACACTCTACCAGTGCCATGCCAGGAAACTGAATTGCTTCCATTTGAACTGTCTTAGGAAGATTCTGAGGATTACCTGGCAGGATAAGGTACCAGACACTGAAGTCATTGCTCGAACTGAACTGCCAAGTATTCAAACTGTGCTTCAGAGAGCACATCTCCACTGGGCTGGCCTTGTTGTTCAAATGCAAAATGTATGCTGGCCAAAAAGACTATTTTATGGAGAACTCACATGGGGCAGACGATCACATAATGGCCAGAAGAAGTGGTACAAGGATACTCTCAAGGTCTCTCTCAAGAACTTTGAATGTGACTGTGCAACATGGGAGACACTGGTACAGGACCGCTCAGCATGACGTGCTCTCATCAGAAAGGGCGGTGTGCTCTTTGAGCAAAGCAGAATTGAGACAGCACAGAGTAAACGCAGGATGCACAAATTTGGTATATCCACCTCACATATTCACACGGACTCTCTGTGCCCAACCTGTGATAGAGCATTCTGAGCTCATATTGATCTGATCAGCTGTAGTCAGACAAACTGAAATTTTACTTTATCATGGTGATGTTGTTTTGGTCCTTTTCGAAAACAAAAGACAACAACCAACCAACTTCTCCATTGAAGTTTCCCTGCTAGCAAAGGAAAATGGTTTAGAAAAGCCAATCCACACATCAGCTGCACCTGATAGTACTGGCAGCATTCTTTATCTTTAATCATCCACCTTTTTCTATAAAGATTGGACATGTATTTCATCATCTGTTCTGTGACAAGATAAGTCCTTTTAACTAGAGTTTGACTGCCTTTTGTTGCTTTTGTTGAAGTTACTGCAGTCATGTATGTTGTTCTCCAAGTTCTGCTTGCTTTGCTCTTTGTTAGATCATACCAGTCTTTCATACGTCTCTAAATTCTTCATATTTGTTGTTTTTGTGATACGATGATAATATTGCATTATGTTCACATGCCTCAGTTTGTTTGGTCATTTTCCATGAGCACCTAGAATCACAGAAAATGTGGGAGTTGGGAGTGACCTTAGTGGCCATCTAATCTGACCTATGTATGTGAAAGGAGTCTCCACTATAATGTACCCAACAAGCAGCTGTCTAACCTCTGCTTGAAGCCTCCTCTAGGCAGCGCATTCCATTTTTGAATTGTTCAAATTGTTAGGAAATTTTTCTGATGTTGAGGGTAAATGTTCCTCTTTGCAACTTCCTGATCTGCCCTCTGAGGACAAACAGTAAGTCTAATTCCTCTTCCAGGTTCTAGCAAACAGTTGTCATGTGCCCCAGGGAGTCTTCTGTTCTAAAGGCTAAACATCCCCTGTGTCTTTAGCCGATCTTCAGATGTCCTAGACTCAAAGTCTTGACTGTCTCGGATGAAATCCTCTGGGTATACACTTTGTTCCCAGCTTTTTTGTGACCACACAAAAACTGGTTCTGTGGTTTGGTCTGTATCAGATCTGTCTTTCCTTCTTTGACCTATTTGAGATCTATGCTCAGTAGTAGATTGTTGTTTGTCCTTTGTTCTTAAAGAGGACCGTGACAATAGGAAGGTGAAGCCATGACATGGAAGTGAATTGTATTGAAGTGAGGCAAGGCTGTGCAAAGTTACCAGCCTCACTTTCTCCTCCGAAGCCATTTGGGTCCAATGGCAAGAAATAGATCATGACAACTAGAGATGGCCCAGGATGCAGTGGGAGACCTTGGCCTTTTTAAGCTGTCTTTTCGAATTCTCACTTTGACTGATGTGACACCCATTCAGTGATTAAGACTAAGTAAGAAAAGAGCCTAGGCATGACTCCTGTTACCTAATCAAAAAAAAAAAAATTACCAGGGGTACAATAGGGGTGGGGTGCAAACAATGACCACTAAATGGGGCTTGGGCTGAGACCTCTTGTTGGCCAAATTAATGAGAGCCAGAATATATTGGGTTTAAGGCATGATCCTTAAGAAAGAAATCTAATCTGTAAACCCCAAGATATCTTCCAAGTTTCAGTCATCAAAATTTACATTCCTTTGGGCAGAGAACCCTGTAGGTAAAATACCCTATGATAGAGGGAGAGGAAGGAGAGGAGGGGACGTAAGGAAAGAAAGAAGCTGCATTGCATAACTGGAACTGGTTGAATCTGTCCCCATTGGGCAGTGGAATGACTACATCAAATGATTTAGTGATTTTTCTTTAGCACTTTCAAATTTCTACACTGGTTGGAACAGCTCACAGCTCTGACAGCAGTGTGTTTTTCAAGTCCTATTCTTGGTCTTTCCATCTTTGTAAAATCTTCCAGAGCTTGAGCTCTTATATAGGCATAGTCTCCAAGACCGTAGAGTCACCTCTGTGCCAAAATGAGGCATCAGGATAGGACTTCAGTGGTGGGTTATAAAGACATAGAGTTGTAAATTTGCTTTTCATTGTAACAGAGATAGCAAATTTATTTAGCTAGAAGAGGGTACAATGGGGAACAATTAGATTAGATCTGATAGCATATTCTGCATCTTTTGAAAGTTTCCAAACCAGGAGTTCCCACACTAATGAAAGCATAGGACATGTGGTTTTTAAAGGGATTCTAGGGAACCAGTTTTCTGGCTTACTTTCAGCAGGCCTTGAAGCAAGTACCAACAGGTAATAGACATTGTTAATGTCTAGAGTCCAAATGACAGCACACAGCTTTAAAAGTTTGTTGTGGCAATGTTCTAAAAGACCACAAGATGGGGACATGAATCCATGAAAGAAGACTTTTTTTTTCTTTTTAAAAAGAAATTTGACACTACCAATCCAGAGGTGGAATTTTTTTTTTATCGCTAATGATGAAAACAGAATTTCAAAAGTACTTGTGCTTTCACGCTAGAAGCAGTAATGAAAATACTTTCAAAAATAACATTCTGATATTTGCTATCTATGAAATCTAGAATTTTTTTCCCCTTCAAATAATAACAGCTTTAGTATAAAAACTAAATCTTTACCACGGTCTCCACTGCTCTGTTTACCTTTTTCTGTGTCTCTTTGATGACAAACACAAACAACTTTTAGCTATCTGCCATGAGTAAGACATTATGCTGGGTATTTGGGATATTAAGCAAATCGCTTCCTGGATTTTATGTAGGCAAACTGGACTCAGGTTCTTTCTCTAAGATTGCGCAAGGCATGTTACCGAAGTCTAACTTCCAATTCACATTTGTATTTTCAGCATTTCGCGCAACATAACTGAGTTTAAACACTTCATATGACAGACCAGAAAGTTAATTTGGCCTTAGTCTGTGTAGTGTAGAAAATGAAGGAAGCTGATGGTTCCACTCACTGGACTTGATCAGACTGTCAGTAAATATTGATTAAGTGCCTACACTCTGCTAAGCACTGTGGATACAAAGAGAGGCAAAAGACAGGCTCTACTCTCAAGGATCTCATAGTCTAACAGGAAAGATAATATGCAAACAAGATATATAAAGGATAAATCAGAAATAATCAATGGAAAGGAGGCACTAGACTTGAGGGAGAATCAGAAAAAGCTTCCTATAGAAAGTGAGATTTTAGCTGGAACTTGAAGAAAGTCAGGGAATCCAAGAAGTGGAGATGAGGAAGGAGAACATTCCAGGCATGGAGGAAAGCCAGTGAAAATGCCTGGAGTAGGGAGATGAAGTATCTTGTTTAAAGACTAATGAGGAGGCCAGTGTTGCAGTATCAAAAGGTATTGGAGGGAGGTTGAGGTGTGAGGTATAGAGTAAGGTGTAAGATTGGTAAGGTAGGAGGTAGTTAGGTTATGAAGGCTTTCAACCTCAAATAGAGGATTTTATATTTGATCTCAGCAGAGAGAGTAGAGGGAGGGGGAGCCTTGGGAGGCCTGAGGAGGTATGTCAAGGTTTGGAAGAGTCACTGTGGAGAGTGAGTTCATTAGGGAGATGTAGAAGGATTGTCAAGCAGCAGGGAGGGCCCAGTTGAGATGATGTAATGTAAATTTGTAGTGGATTCAGGCCACACAGTTTCATTATTTTCTCCAGCTTCATTCAGCAGCACATATGTAAGCAGCAGATGATGGGAGGGACCCAAGGCTGAAGCTTGACAGGGAAAGATCATCATTGGAATAAAGGGGCAGGGGCCATATAGATGAATACCAGGGCTTAAGGGTTGCCAGGCAGAAGGAGAGGGAGAATGACAATAGATGTCACTACAACCTTAGTTCTGAACACAAACCATGTGCACTTTGCATATACTTATTAGCTATGTGACCTTGGGTAAGTCACTTAACTTCCATCTGCCTTTCATAAAATGGGGATTGTACTGGCACCTATCTCACAGGGTTGTTATAAATCTCAAATGAGATGATAGTTGTAAAGTGCTTAGCCCAGAGCCTAACACATAATAAGTGAGTAATAAATACTTGATCCTTTCCTTTTGCCTATCCAGGGCTACTTAAACTATTTTCACTCCCAACTCCTTTTTCACAGCAGTCATTGCCATTGCATATCCCGAGGGCATGCACAGTGCCTGCTTTGTGTTCAGAACCAAGGCTGAAGTGAAGTTGTGCAATGCTACTGGGGCAAGCTCTGCTAGAAATACCTTTGATTCATTACCCATTTGATTTTTAACGAACTTTTGGTTGTTGTATGTTTAGGAACCTTTTACTATTGCGCATATGGGGTCATGACCCACAGTTTAAGAAGTGCTAAATGGGATACCTCTTATCTGATTGACACTGAACCATTAACAACTGCTCTTTGAGTCTGATCATTCAACCATTTCTCTGATTATGTTATTGTCTAACTCATAGTCTCTAATATTCTCCACAAGAATAATATGAGAAACTTTATCAAAATATTTGCCATAATCTAGGTAAACTCTACACAGTATTCCCCTTATCCTTCAATTTGGTAATACTGTCAAAAAAGGAAATGAGGTTAGTTTGACATGATCTGTTCTTGTTGAAGCCATACTTGCTCTTTGAAATGATCAGCCCCCTTTCCAGATGTTATTCTAACATCTCTTTAAATATTTTTTTCAAACTGCAAAAATCCACTTTCTTTCCCCTCTCCCAAATTGAGGAAGAAAGAAAAATAAAGCCCCTATTACAAACATTCATAGACAAGCAAAACAAATTTCCATATTGCCCAGGTACAGAAAAATATGTATGTCTCATTTTTTAACTTCCCAGGAGATGGGTAGCATGTTTCATCATTAGTCTCCAGGAGCTATAGTTGATTATTAGGCTGATCAGAGTTCCTAAATCTAAGTTGTTTGACTTCACAATTGTTTTTGTATAAATTGTTCTCCTTGCTTCACTCTGTATCAGTTCATACAAATCTTCCTAAGTTTTTCTGAAACCATCACTTTCATAATTTCTTATAACATAATAGTAGGGACGGAGCTAAGATAGCAGAGTAGAAAGATGCACATCCCTCCCCCCCCCCCCCAGCCCATAAAATACCTGTGAAGAAAAACTCTCAACAAATTCTAGAGCAGCAGAAGCCACAGAATAATGGAGTGGAGGAGATTTCCAGCCTAGAGTAACCTGAAAGGCTGACAGAAAAGATCTATTGCACCAGACTAGGAGCGGAACCCAGCCCAGCCTTGGCGCTGAGAGGAGGACCAGAGCAGGCCTGGAATCCCCAGCAGCAGTAGCTGTGGTTTGCAGATCCCTCAACTCATCAGTGCCAAAGGTCAGTGAGAGGGTCTTTTCAGCTGACCCCAGGAGGGTGCAGGGTCTTCTCATAGCTCTGGCTTCAGGAGGCAGCAATAGAAGCAGCTCCCACAGCAGCCTGCATTCATTGTTGGATCATAAAACCTCTGGGAGAATCAAGCAGCTTATCTGAATCTCAGCGCCCAGTGCTGGCTTGGTGGAACTGGAGGCCAGGTGGCTGTGGAGGAGGAACTCTATTACTCACACTCGGCACAAAAGTTTCTGGTTGCTCCCAGACTAGTGTACACGCTTGACTGTGCCACCTTGGAAGAACTGAGATCTTACAGATCCCCAGAGTATACCCTACTCTTGACAAAGGACCCAAAAGGCAAGCAACTGGTTGGGAAAATGCCCAAAAAAGGGAAAAAAATAAGACTATGGAAAGTTACTTTCTTGTGGAACAGATATCTTCTCCCATCCTTTCCAATGAGGAAGAACAATGCTTACCATCAGGGAAAGACATAAAAGTCAAGGCTTCTGTATCCCAAACATCCAAAATAAATATTCAGTGGTCTCAGGCTATGGAAAAGGTCAAAAAGGATTTTGAAAATCAAGTAAGAGAGGTGGAGGAAAAATTGGGAAGAGAAATGACAGAGATGCAAGAAAAGCATGAAAAGCAGGTGAACACCTTGCCTAAAGGAGATCCAAAAAAATGCTGAAGAAAATAACACCTTTAAAAATAGGCTAACTCAGTTGGCAAAAGAGGTTCAAAAAGTCAATGAGGAGAAGAATGCTTTAAAAAGCAGAATTAGCCAAATGGAAAAGGAGGTTCACAAGTTCACTGAAGAAAATAGTTCTTTCAAAATTAGAATGGAACAGATGGAGGCTAATGACTTTATGAGAAACCAAGAAATCACAAAACAAAACCAAAAGAATGAAAAAATGGAAGATAATGTGAAATATCTCACTGGAGAAACAACTGACCTGGAAAATAGATCCAGGAGAGACAATTTAAAAATTATGGGACTACCTGAAAAGCATGATCAAAAAAAGAGCCTAGACATCATGTTTCATGAAATTATCAAGGAAAACTGCCCTGATATTCTAGAACCAGAGGGCAAAATGGTATAGAAAGAATCCACCGATCACCTCCTGAAAGAGATCCAAAAAGAGAAACATCGTAGCCAAATTCCAGAGTTCCCAGGTCAAGGAGAAAATATTGCAAGCAGCTACAAAGAAACAATTTGAGTACTGTGGAAATACAATCAGGATAACACAAGATATAGCAGCTTCCACGTTAAGAGATTGAAGGGCATGGAATATGATATTCCAGAAATCAAAGGAACTAGAACTAAAACCAAGAATCACCTACCCAGCAAAACTAACTATAATAATACTTCAGGGGAAAAAAATGGTCTTTCAATAAAATAGAGGACTTTCAAGCATTCTTGATGAAAAGACCAGAGCTGAAAAGAAAATTTTACTTTCAAACACAAGAATGAAGAGAAGCATGAAAAGGTAAACAGCAAAAAGAAGTCATAAGGGACTTACTAAAGTTGAACTGTTTATATTCCTACATGGAAAGACAATATTTGTAAGTCTTGAAACTTTTTTCAGTATCTGGGTAGTTGGTGGGAATACACACACACACATACACACACACACACACATACACACACATACACACATAGATAGAGAGCACAGGGTGAGTGGAATAGGATGGGATCATATCTAAAAAAATGAAATTAAAAATGAAATTAAGGGATGAGAGAGGAATATATTGGGAGGAGAAAGGGAGAAATGGAATGGGGTAAATTATGTCCCATAAAAAGAGGCAAGAAAAAGACTTTTTAATGGAGGGAAAAGGGGGGAGGTGAGAGAGAAAACGTGAAGCTTACTCTCATCACATTTGACTCAAGGAAGGAATAAAATGCCCATACATTTTGGTATGAAAACCTGTCTTACAATACAGGAAAGTGGGAGAGAAGGAGGGTGGGGGGGATGGTGGAAGGGAGAGGAATGGGAGGAGGGAGCAATTAGAAGTCAACACTCTTGGGAAGTGACAAAGTCAAAAGAGAGAATAGAAGAAACGGGGCAGGATAGGATGGAGGGAAATGTAAGACTAATGTCTTACACAACATGACTATTATGGAAGTCATTTGCAAAACTACACATACATGGCCTATATTGAATTGCTTGCCTTCCCAATGGGGATGGGTAGGCAGGGAGGAAGGAAGAGAAGTTGAAACTCAAAGTTTTAGGAACAACTGTTGAGTATTGTTCTTGCATGCAACTGGGAAATAAGAAATACAGGTAATGGGATATAGAAATTTATCTTGCCCTACAGGACAGAAAGAGAAGATGGGGATAAGGGAAGGGAGGAATGTTAGAAGGGAGGGCAGATTGGTGATAGGGGTAATTATAATGCTCAGCGTTTTGGGGTGGGGGGAGGGGAGAGATGGGGAAAAAATTTGGAACTCAAAATTTTGTGGAAATGAATGTTGAAAACTTAAATAAATTTTAAAAAATTAAAAAATTAAAAAATAACATAATTGTATTCCATCACCTTAACATATGTAATTTGTTTAGCCATTCTCCAGTTGATGGACACTCCTTCAATTTCCAATTCTTTGCCATGCCAGAAAACTATAAATAATTTTTGTACATCCTTAGTTTTACTTAGGAGTTGGTTTTGCTTAAGACTAATTTCTCCCTCTAATTCTCCCTTCCCTCTTCTTCCCTTTCCTTTTCTATTTCCCTGTTGAGTAAAATGTATCTCTACTCAGCTGTGTGTGTTTGTGTGTGTGTGTGTGTGTGTGTGTGTGTGTGTGTGTGTGCGTGTGCGCGCGCGCATGGTCTTCTCTCTCCTTTGACCAGTTCAGGTGAGAGTTATTCAAGTGTCAGCCACCTGAAAGAAGACCCTACTTCTTCCTTCTTGTGTGTTATTTGAGATAAATTTCCCTAACTTTCTTTTCTCTTCTTACCCCCATCCTTGTCCTAATATTTTCTTCTCTTCCTTCTCCATTCTTATTTAATTAAAAATCATTAAGATATAACTGAACCACTCCCAGACCTTCGTCTAATTAAACTCTCTCTTTGGCCCCCAGTGATAATAAAGTTTAGAGGACACCCATGTACTGTTTCCTCATATTACAATGTGAGCAGTTTACCCATCTTTAGTCCCTTTTCATTGTTTATGTTTACTTTTTATGTTTCTCTTAAATCCTTTTTTTATACTTCAAGGTACCTCTGAGACTCCGGTCTTTTTATCAGGAGTGTTTGGAAGTTCCCTATTTCATTAAAAATTAAATTTTAATCTTCTAGGTCTGTGTTTTGCTGGGGAAGTTATTCTAGGTTGTGGGTCTATATCCTTTGTATAATGAATTATTATAAACTAAGCCCTCTGCTCCTTAATAGTCTTGGCTGCTAAATCATATGTAATCTTCACTGTGACTCCTCAGTATCTGAATTATTTCTGGCAACTTGCAGTATTTTTTCTTTGACCTGGAAGCTCTGGATTTACTCGATAATGTTCCTAAGGGTTTGTTTTTTGGCATTTCTTTCAGGAAATGACCAGTTTTCCTCATAATTTCTTGAAATGTTGTGTCTAGGTTATTTTTTTATTCGTGGCTTTCCAAGGATTGTTTGATTATTTCTCCCTGCTCTCTTTTCCAGATCAGTTTTTAAAAATGAGATATTTTAAGTTTTATTTTACTTTTCAGCCTTTTGATTTTCTTTTAATATTTTTTCTTGTCTTATGAAGTAATTAAATCTCTTTTATCTGTTGTAATTTTCAGGGACATTTATGGGTTGCTGGGGCAAAGTTTTGTACCTCTTGTGCCATTCTGTTAATTCCCTTTACAATTATCTCTCCATATCTCTTATTTCTTTCCCATTTTTTCCTTTAGTGCTCTCATTTAATTTATAAAAACAAAACAAAATGTTTTCCAGTTGTTTTACAACTCTTTATTTCTTCCAGGAATTCTGGAATTTATCTCTAACCTCTGTGTGTTATGTGTTTTGTTTTTTGAGGCTTTGCTTCTAGGTATTGTGGAATCATTTTTTCTGTTAGTCTTTGATCATCCCTGTGACCATAATAGCTTTTTATGGTGGGACCATTTTTTTTTTTTTGCTCATTCTTCCAGCCTTCTTCCCAACTTCATACTTTATATTAGGGCCATGGTCTGTGTACTTTTGGAGGGAATGTCTGGGCTGGTCCTCCTGTTGCTTTTTTGAGGTGTTGAGTGTGGTCATTCTAGGATCTCAGGGACAGTTCAGGCCAGGGAATATAAGCTTTTAGTGCTCCCAAAGTGGTCAGATCCAAGGCAGACCTCCTTGTGCAAGTTTTTGACTTGGGTTTGGATGTGAGCAGTAAATGTGTAAGTTGGCTTCCTTTGGAATTTCAATAGACTAGAAGGAAGGAATAAGCATTTATTAAACACCTACTATGTATTAGACACTGTGCTAAGTGCTTTTACAAATATTCTTTCATTTGATCCTCACTATAGCCTTGTGAGGTAGGTGCTGTTATCCTTATTTTTCAGTTGAGGAAACTGAGACAGGAAGAAGCTAAGTGGCCCTTGGTTCCACAGCTAGCAAGTATCTGAGGCTGAATTTGAACTGAGGTCTTCTTGATGCTTAGTACTCTACCCACTGGGCAGCCTGGCTGCTTTAGCCATAACTAGCAGCCAGCCACAAAATTGCTGGTCAGAGTGACAGATCTGTAGATTCCCCTTGGGTTTGAGATTCATGCCCTTGGTTATTCATTTGCAGGTATCACACAGGGTTGGAGGCAGGAGCTGAGACTCCTCAGATCCTGGGCCAGGGTTCCTCAGCTACTGTTTGCTCCTGAACTCAGTTCCTTGCTTAGTACATGACCTAGGTTCTGAGAGGACTCCTCATTCCAGAGTGCTAGCCTGGGGCACAGGTCCTCTCCTCTGCTTGTCCTAGATCTGTGACCTGAAACTGGTAGTCAGTGACCAAGCTGCCAGTTAGCACTTGTTCCAGCAGCCTACTTGAGGTCATAATGCTTTAATTTGGGACTTTTTACCTCAGTGTACAGTTTCATTTTCTTTAGCTCCTCACTCTGGAATGCTCCCTGTGGGCAATCTTGACCACTCTGTCCTTACTGTCCACAGACCTCTGTTTCCTTATGCCAATCTCATTAGAAAATGACTCACTGTGACTTTTTCTTGGATCTTCCATTGAGATTCAGTTTGGTGCATTTTCTTGATTTTTTTTTTTTTTTGGAGTTCTTGGGAGAGGGGAGGGATCATAGGCTTTATTCCTGCTGTTCCACCAAATTGACTCTGCCTCTTGCCAACAACCTTTTCATGATCTGTTCTATCGTTTTCCCAGGAATCAAAGTCAAGCTCACTGGCCCAAGGTTTACAGAATCTAGTCTTCCCATTTGTGAAAACTGGGTCAGCATTGGCCCATGTTCAGTCTCATGGTATCTCTCTTGTTCTCTGTGATCTTTCAGAGATCACCAAAAAATGCTCTGCTAGTTCTTGGAGAACCTGACGATGTTGTTCACCTAAGCCAGGAGGCTTAGACTCATCAAGGACAGTGAGGTGCTCACTTATTCTCTGTCTCATGTACCAGCTCCATGTTGGTCATTTTTATTCTAATTAGAGAAATGTTGGAGTTGTAGCAGAGTGGGGAGAATACTTCCTTAGGAACCCCCAGACTCTCCAGCATTGAGTGCAGGTTGAGATGAACAATCCAGCCTGGGAAGCAGGAGGGATCGTACATACACATGGTTGGGGCTCCAGTTAAATGGCGCATAGTAATAGTGGTATCTCACAGGATGGAGGTAAGACTCAAATGAAGGACTGTGTCTGAAGTACTCTGCAAACTTAAAAACATTATACGAACTATTTTTATTGTTGTCATTATTATTATTTCTGTATCACAAACCCCAAGATGACTTGGGCCTCTCTCCCAGGGATCTTGTCACTTCCACATCATGACCAGAATTAAGTACAGAGAGAGCAATTCCCCCTTGTTCTCTCATCCCTCTGAAAAATCTACCATTGCTTTTCCAGCTCGTACATTATAGCTACAAACTACCATAAAACCAAATTAACAGGGAGTGTCAGGGAGTTGTCTACCCCACCTGTGAAACTGCAAACCCCAAGTGTCAATAAAGAGGTATATTCCAAATAACCAGATATGAAAAATGCCATGAGTAACTTTCCCTTTCTTACAAATTGTTCTCCAGAATTCTTGGACCAGTTCACTACTCCACTGGCAGTTCATTAGTGTACCTGTTTTTCCCCATCCCTCCAGCATTTGTCATTTCTGAGAGATGTGAGGTGGTACCTCAGAGTTGTTTTAATTTGCCTTTTTCTAAGCAATAGTGACTTAGAGCATTTAAAATATGTGACTATCGATAGTTTTGATTTCTTCTGAAAACTACTTGTTTGTATCCTTTGACCATTTATCAGTTGGGGAATGGTTCTTATTTTTATAAATTTGGCTCAGTTCTCTGCTCAGCCTATATTTGAGAAGTGAGGCCTTTGTCTCTGTAACCTTTGGCACTTGATCACTCAGGTCTCTCTAGGTTTTTAGGACACTCCCTTTCTCTCTGATGGTTCTAATCCTCAGTCTCCTTTGCTGGATCCTTCTCCAGATCACACCCTGGTTCAGTCATTCCAATTTATCTTCCATGCATCATGTCACACCCCTACTCCAGGGGCAAATAAAAAATGCTCTGTTTGGCATTCAAAGCCATTTATGATCTAGCCTCCTCTTACCCTTCCAGTCTTCTTATGCCTTATTCCCAGGTGTGTACTCTTTGATCCAGTGAGCTGGCCTCCTGGCTGTTCCATGAATAAGACACTCCATTTCTCGACTTTGAGCATTCTCCCTAGCTGTCCTTTGTGCCTGGAATGCTCTCCCTCCTCTTCTCTGACTGCTGACCTCCCTGGCTTCCTTTAAATTTCAACTAAAATCTGTCTTCTGTAGGAAGCCTTCCCCAACATCTCTTATTCCATTGCCCTGTTGTTTAGTTGTTCAGTCATGTCCAACTCTACATGACCCTTGGGACTTGTCCGTGGCGTTTTCTTGGCAAAGCTACTGGAATGGTTTGCTATTTCCTTCTCCATTGTGTCCGCATTTTACAGATGAAAAACTGAAACAAACAGGGTTATGTGACTAGTCCAAGGTTTCATAGCTAGTAAGTGTCTGAGGATGGATTTGAACTTAGATATCCCTCACTCCAGGTCTAGTGCTCTGTCCACTGCACTACCTAGCTTTCTGTCCAGTGCCTTCCTTCTGTTAAATTAATTTCTACTTACTCTATACATTTCTTTCTTTTTTTTTTTATTAATTTTTAACATTTATTTTCACACAATTTTGGGTTACAAATTTTCTCCCCTTTTATTCCCTCCCCCCCCAAACCCGAGCTTTCTAATTGCCCCTGTGACTTATCTGCTCTCTCCTCTCTCCTCCCTCCCTGCCCTTGTCTCCGTCTTCTCTTTTGTCCTGTAGGACCAGATAGCTTTCTTGACCCCTTAACCTGTATTTCTTGTTACCCAGTGGTAAGAACATTACATTTGGTCCTAACACTGAGTTCTAACCTCCTTAGCTCCCTTCCTCTCCACCCCTTCCCCTTGAAAGACAGGCAATTCAATATAGGCCATATCTGTTTAGTTTTGCAAATGATTTCCATACTAGTTGGGTTGTGTAGGACTAATTATATTTCCCTCCATCCTATCCTGTCCCCCTTTACTTCTATTTTCTTATGGTCCTTTCCCTCCCCATGAGTGTCGACCTCGGATTGCATTCTCCTCCCCATGCCCTCCCCTCCATCCTTCCCCCCACCCTGCTTGTGCCCCTGTCCCCCACTCTCCTGTATTATGAGATAGGTTTTCCTATCAAAATGAGTGTGCATTATATTCTTTCCTTTAGTGGAATGTGATGAGAGTAGACCTCATGTTTTTCTCTTGCCTCCCCTCTTTATCCCACCACTAATAAGTCTTTTGCTTGCCTCTTTTATGAGAGATAATTTGCCCCATATAACTTCTCCCTTTCTCCTCCCAATATTTCTCTCTCACTGCTTGATTTCATTTTTTTTTTTAATATATGATCCCATCCTCTTCAATTCACTCTGTGCACTCTGTCTCTATGTATGTGTGCGTGTGTGCATGTGTGTGTGTGTGTACTCCCACCCAGTGCCCAGATACTGAAATGTTTCAAGAGTTATAAATATTGTCTTTCCATGTAGGAATGTAAACAGTTCAACTTTAGTAAGTCCCTTATGATTTCTCTTTGCTGTTCGCCTTTTCATGGTTCTCTTCATTCTTGTGTTAGAAAGTCAAATTTTCTTTCCAGCTCTGGTCTTTTCATCAGGAAAATTTGAAAGTCTTCTATTTCATTGAAAGACCATTTTTTCTCCTGAAGTATTATACTCAGTTTTGCTGGGTAGGTCCCTATACTTTTCTTGCTTCGTATATATTTGTTTGCATGTTGTCTCTCTTAGTGACTGTCTTTTGCCTCTTTTTGTATCTCCATTGTTTAGCACAGTGCCTGGCACATAGTAGGTGCTTAATAAATGTTTATTGATTGATTATTTCGGACACTGAACAATTTCTCACTAGCTATAATGGCAGCACCGCCCTTAGATTGTACAGGGCTTATCCAGGGACCTTTGCCTCATCCCTCCATCCCCTTTGGAGCATTCTGCTCATCAGAGATGCAAAAAATTATTAGGATAAAAATGAAAAATGAAGAAAAAATCAAAATAATTATGCAAGGAATACCATATTTGTATGGGAAATGGGAATGTGTGAATATACCTAAAGCTAGCCAAGGTCTTGGATTATGTGATAAAAAGGAGCTACAAAGAAAGTGTGACAAGACTATTGGTAGAATATTGTCTGATTTGGAGGTGAGTATGTGACAAGCTCAGCTCCTTTACAGAGGTCTCAGCTCCCAGCTTGGGAGTAAGAAAGATTCCTTGGAGCTTGTTTGAAACCCTTCAACTGTCCTGGAATCCTTGGCCTTGGCTGGACTTAGACCCCTTCAGTGTCTCCTTACAAGGAACTGAGCCCAGGGATTGGACCACATGCTGGCTATAGAGTCACAGGCCTTCTGCCTCATGATAATTTTTACAGCTGTCCTTGGATCCCTCTATGAAGTCTTGCCTTGGATGTGGAGTCAGCCAGTATTCCCGACTGGAAGTGGCCTTCCAAGGGACTCACAAAGTCACAAAACGTGGTGGAGAAAAGATCTCCCAAAAGCAGGATGAGCCACCTGCTCCAAATTCCCCTTTCCTTCCCACACCCAGTTCCATGGGATAAAACCAAATATACAGTGGAGACCTAATAATAAAAACCACAACCATAACACTAGTGTTTGCCTAGTGTTTTCAGGTTTTGTAAAGCATTTTACATATATTATTTAATCCTCATAACAACCCTGAGAGGTGGGTCTTTATTTTCTCCATTTTACTGGTATAGTTGGAGTTAAAGATCTTCCCCCACCATTAATAGGCCTCAGGTGGAGCCCATTAAGGGAAGTTTGATTAGAGGAGGCTTGTTTTGTAGGAAGGCCTGTGCCTTTTGTTAATTAATGAGGCACTTGGTCATGAAGGTTGTGCCCTCTGGCTTTGAAAAGTGTATATGTGTGTGTGTGTGTGTGTATACATATATATGAATATATATGTGGGTGTATACATATAGATATCTATATCTATAGATATCAATATACATATAGATAGATATATAGATATATACTCTAAGGTGAGGTTTTGCTTTGAGGCTTACTTTTTGGACAATTATTTGACCAGATGAGACTCTGTGCAGCTGTTAAGAAGGCCCCCTAGCTTTGAAAACCCAGATGGTGGTGCTTCTCTCTCTGGTAATTGTATGTATGGTCAGACAGTTGTATCTGTCTGTTGATCTCTGACATATGTATTGCTTATGGTCAGACAGTTAGAAACCCTGTCTGTTGGTCTTTATTTCTCTGCTTGTATTCCCTCTGTTAGTATATGTAATTAAAGAAGATTATTGACTCTCCTTTAAAGTTGCTTTCCTTTTAGAAAAGCAGATCCAAGAACCTGTGTTAGCAGGCCATCCTGGATGTGTCAGGGTGCTTGATGCTACAGCTGGTGAAGAGACTGAGGATGAGAAAGCTTAACTCAGTCAGTAAACATTTATTAATCAATCTCCTTCTGTGCCAGGGGCAGGTAGGTAGCAAAGTGGACAGAACGCTGGGTCTGAATTCAGGAAGACCCTTGTTCAAATCTGGCTTATGACCTTTACTAGCTGTGTGACCCTGGGCAAGTCACTTATCCCTGTTTGTTTCAGTTCCTCATCCTCACCCTCCATTATCTCAGCCAATTACATCCCAAATAGGGTCACAGTGAGTCAGACTGAACAACTTAACAGTAGCCACTGTATGCCAGCACGAGGCATAAGTCACTGCTCTCAAATAACTCACAGGCTAATGGGGGAGACCACACAAAAAAAGGCTGAATTAGGGTGTAGAGCTGGAGGTGAGGGTGGTCTGGGGAGATAGGGGCATGATAAAGACCTGCAGTCTGATGGGAAATGATGAGGGTCTGGGGCAGCCCATCAGAGGGAGGGAAGGGGTCCCAGGGCCAGGCAGCTCTGAGGACCTGTGTCAGGATTTTTTTCCATCTGGCAGGAAGATGAGTTCCTGGAGACAGTGATGAAGTTTAGGAGATCATCGGGTAGGAAAAGAGCTACTTTTCCAGGATCCCACAGCCAGCATACAAGGCCAGATTTGGACTTAGATCTTCCTGACTACAGCTTACTCCTTCACCATGTCAACTAGATTAGATAATTTAGGCGCACACTCTTTGAAATCTTGGAAACAGCACATTTGGAATTGGAAACACACCTTTTCATTTTCTATTGCTTCATGGCAGGAGAAGGGAGTGAGGGATGCGGGGGACAAGCATAGAAGTAATGGGTTAATCTGCAAGGAGGTAAATTTTATTTCCTTGTAAGGTGCTCTTGAAAGGCTGTTTTACAGCAGGTGGGCCCCTAACCCACACTAACCATATGACAGTAGGCAAGTGGATTAAAAACTCTCCCAGTACACCCCATCAGTAAAACATGTTGTTTATAAATTATATGCATATTCTAAGGTACTAATATGTTGCCCTATGAAACATACACAATGGGGTAACAAGAAATACAGGTTAAGGGGTCAAGAAAGCTATCTGGTCCTACAGGACAAAAGAGAAGACGGAGACAAGGGCAGGGAGGGAGGATAGAGGAGAGAGCAGATAGGTCACAGGGGCAATTAGAAAGCTCGGGTTTGGGGGGGGGGAGGGGATAAAAGGGGAGAAAATTTGTAACCCAAAATTGTGTGAAAATAAATGTTAAAAATTAAAAAAAAAAAAGAACTGGTAGTAATGAGAAAAAAAAAAGAAACATACACAAAAAATAGATTTTTAAAAAAGAAATAAAGGTGAAATAAAGAATAAAAATATTATTTATTAAAGGTACAAAATCCTTTTTGCTCTCCTTAAAATATTAATTTTTAATCTTTAAATATTGCCATTTACATACACTATGTTCTGAACAGTTAGCTGCTTTTGATGTTCTACATTTAGCTTCTTAAATTCTTAATACTTCACACAATAAGCTACTATTAGGTCAAATTTGTTTAAAAAATATATCGTAATCATTAATGTTATGAACTTAATGTTATAAACTTACATTTAAAAATTATTCCATCCAAGAAGGCACATTGGTTGCCATCAAGTACTCAACAGAGGTCTTCTTGTATATAACCTTAGAATAGAGGCCGGATAAACTGGAATATTTTAATTTTGTGTTTATTGTGCTTTTGTGTATTTCAGCTGTTATAAACAATAGTGCAAAAAGCAAAATGAGGTACAATTTCTAATATAAAAATGCGGTTATAAATTTGTATCAACCATTGAAACAAGTTCTACTTGATTTCATTTTCTTAATTTATAATTTGTATGTATATGATATATTTAATATGAAGTGTTTGAGAAAGATAATTATCTGAGGTTTCAAAAAACATTGCACTATGAAATTTAAAAACAATACCAACATTCCATTATTTGGTTTATTTGCACTACTAACACAACAAATAATATTTAAAAGTAATAATTTAAACTTGAGTGTGAGACAAAAATTATCTTTAAGATTAATTATTTCATAAAAACAAATATCATTTCAGTACTTTTTTATAAAGAGCCTTTTTTCATTGAAATGGGCTGAAACAATTCCAGTCTATGATAAAGTTTTTATCCAGCGTGTTTTATCTGTTAACATACATTGTTGCAAAAAGGGCATTATTTTCCGTTTTTCTTGGAATGAGTATTATTGGGGAGTGATAGTGGGCTATTGCTTTTATGGTGTTGAAAACACGTTCTGAAAATGAAGCTATGGATATCTTATGAAGAGTGTTGCAAAAAGAGCCCAGAGGATGGGTGGGGGTTGGGAGTGAGAGAGAAGACCCACAAAAATTTCAGTAGTAATCCAGATTTATATAGTCATTTCTGCTCTGGACAGTTCAGTATTCTAAGTCATAATACTTCTTATGAAGAGATGAATGTTGTAAGCTAATTATTTTAAGTTTTCATTGACAAATTATTATGCCTCACATGAGCTGATTTTTTAAATATATAATTTAATATAAATTATAAATAATTTTAATATAAAATACAATATTACTAAAACTGTTTATGTACACAGTCCCCCCCAAAAATGTGGGGACCCTCCCCCATATCCTAGGTATGGTTCTGCACAATGGTTAATATTTTTAGGTTTAAAAAAACCAAACGTGAGTGTTTATACTTTTACCTACCCAGTCGTTCACTCTATAAATTTATTTAACTCTCTATTTGTTGCATTTACCATTTTTTATTGCCTTTATCTCCATCTTATCCTTCTTCAGTGGGTAGCTTCAAGGTCCACTCCCTAATCCTACCCAATTTTTCTTTGACCTTGCTTCTCTTAAAACAAGGAAGTAACTCAGGACCATTATGTGGGTCTGGATATGGTTCTCTTTTAGATTTTCTTCAATTCCTTCCAAATTTTGCCAGATTTCTCCTCTCCAAATTCAACCTTTTACTTACTTCACTGGTCCAGATACCTCCATGTTCTGCATAGGGTGAATATTTTTTCTCCTATTACTTTTCTAGCCCAACACAAAAGGCATATGCTCCTTTACCTGTATATGCCCTCCCCTCTCTCCCCTTTCTGCCTCTAGCTCTAAGAACTGCAATCAACGTAATACTACTATTTCTGGAACAGACATAACTTTTTTTTAATAGCATTTTATTTTTTCCAGTTACATGGAAAGACAATTTTAAACATTCACATGAAAATTCTTTTGAGTTCCAAATTTTTCTCTCTCCCCTTCCCTTCCCTAAAATGGTAAGCAATTTGGTATAGGTTATATATGAAGTAGATAACTTTTTAAACAATTACTAGATTTTGTTTTCAGTTCCAAGTTTTCTTGCTTCCCTCCCCTTCTCCACTACTGGAGAAGACAAGAAAAGCGAAGCCCATTACAAATATGTATAGTCATGCAAAACAAATTTCTGCCTTAGCTGTAGCCAATCAGTTGTCTGTGGATCTACTTACTATTCCTGTTCTTCCCCTCAAACACCCCATCCAAGCCCTACTCCGCCATATGTATTGTTTTTCCCTATTAGAATTTAATACGCTCTGTGAGGGCAAGGGTTGCCTTGCTTTACGTACTTGTAACAGCTTAGCATAGGGCAAGACTTGAATAAATGCTCATTCACAGTCGAATTATATGGGCAGTTTTCAATAGAAGATTTGCAAACTATTAACTATGTGAAATAATGTTCCAAATCACTAAAAGCAAGAGAAACAAAAATAAAAACAACTTTAAGGTTTTACTTCATACCTAGTAAATTGCTAAAGATGGCAAAGGATAAGAATAGTCCATGTTGAAGAGGTTGTGGAAAGATGGGCATGCTAATATGTTGTTGGTAGGATTGTGAATTAGTTTAGCATTCTTGAGATTTGAAATTATATGCAGATGATATGTCCATACCCCTCAACCCTGAGATTCCATTGCTAGAGGTATATCTCAGAGTTAAATGATAAAAAGGCTGTACTTACACTAAAATATTTTAGCCGTGTTTTTTTTAGGAGCAAATAATTAGAAACAAAGTATGCCCATAGATTGGAGAATGGCTAAATAAATTGTATTATGTATATGATAGAATATTAATGTGCTTACTTACTATGATGAGAAGCAAAGGAAGACGTAAAAAAATTAAATTCATTAAAATTCACAAAGTGAATTAGAACCATTAAAACAATGTATTTAATGATTTTTGCTGTACATATGAAATTAGCAGGGTTTTTTGCATGTTCAAATTTAAAATAAAAAAAACCCTTAAATGTTTGGAAATCTGACCAAATTTGACACCCTTCCTCCCCCAACAGGCAGAAAAGTGTTTGTCTTTTTTCAGAGGTAGAAGAGCAAATGTCAGTTTTTTTTGATGTGTTGATTGTTTTTGTTGAACTGATTTTTTTCCCTCTTTTTTATTATAAAAGATGGCTCTAGGAGCAGAGGGTAGGAGAGCTACATTTGGGAAATGTAGGTCATGTAAAAATAAAACATAACAATACAATTTTCAAAATTTTAATTAAGTAAACTAAGCCACCAGATGGCCTGCAGGACTGATTGCATTGCCAGTCCTTCGCTTGCCACCTCTTTCTGGTATCTCTAGGTTTTTGGAGGCCTTTTAAGTTCTTAACTAAGGCTCCCCGGAGAACTTGTCGCAGAGATTTGAAGATGGCCCGTTGAGTTCAGGATTAGTAGTTCAGTTGTTCAGAGCAAAGTGTGAAGAGTGGATGTTCTTTGTTTCTGTGATTTTCTTTGCCATTCTTTCTAACCTCACCTGCCCTTTCGTAGTCTACTTCCTTCTTATTTGTCTGTTCCTTAACCCACTATTTATTGGGCTTATGATTCTTGTTCTTAATGTTAAAAGTGAATGAGAAATCCTTCTTTCTCAACCTTTCCCTCAAATCCTCAAAGGAAATAAGTTGTTCTTTCCTTACTAGGCTCTTGATAGAAAAAAAAAAGGTCCTTGGTCCTACTATCGGTAGTAGGAAGGCACTGCTGTTTTGTATGGGATGTGATCTCTGTGTCCATTCTATTGGCATGTGTTAAGTATGAAGTATTAAGGTATAAGAGATACTAGAGTCAGACTAAAGCTTCCAGTACCCTGAAACTCCTTGTAGTATAAAGAAACTGAAAAGTAAAGGATTTTCTGAGCAGGAAACATTTTATAGAGACTGACTTTTGTTCAAGGAAAAAATATTTCATAAGAAATAATGAATTAGATGTTCATTCATCTCTTGATCCTTTGGAATGGGCTAGATCATTGAGGGTGACCAGAAACATAGGCAGATAGAGCTCTGGGCTCAGAATCAAGAAGACTCTCCTTTGTGAGTTCAGATCTGGCCTCAGACACGTATTAGCTGTGTGACCCTGGGGCAGTACTCTGCCTTAGTTTCCTCATCTGTAAAATGAACTGGAGAAGGAAATGGCAAACCACTCCAGTATCTTTGCCAAGAAAAGCTCAAAAGGGGCTTTGACCAAACAACACCAACAAGAGACTTGGGCAAAATGTGCTTAGACAAATATATGGTATATTTGAACACGTCCTTTAACCCCATAGACTTGCTTCCTTGTCTGCACTATATGCTTTCTAAGGCTCTTTTCAGCTTTAAAATGCTTTCTTCTTTTAGGCCCTGACTGTTCAACCTGTATAACTGAGCATTCATTTTACATTCAGCTCATACCTGGTACTCACAACTCCCTGAAAAAAAGGCACAGAGATCAAGGTAGTGACATGGCAGGTTTATTGGAAGGTAGCATTGAAGCCAAGGGTGCTGGGACAGAAAAGGCAAAGGGAGGGACAAGACGTGCTCAGAAGTCCAGAAGGGGAAGGATTGGGACAAGTGTCCAAACCTTGGGAAGGGCATGGCCAAATAACAGGCAGGATCAGAAAGAAGCGATCCTTTTTAGATGGACAGATTAGGTGCATGGAGGGACATTCAAATTTCCCCCCATGTACCTATTAAGGGGGTGTTGCTTTGGGATCTTTATGTCCAAAGAATAGGGAGCCTTGGGACACAGTCCCTTTTGGCTCTTTATTCCCTTGCCCCGTGGGTTCTATTGTCTCTTTTCTCATATAGTGGGGGGCTCCCTCCCAGTTTCTGTTGCCCTTAATGACACTCACTTTAGGAGCGACAAGACTTTTGTCCCCTGTTTCTTTGGCATGTTGGGCACTAGATCCCCTTCCTCCTTTGAAATCAGTGCTATCTTCCTGGCCAAGAGAAGGCACTTTTTTCTCTTCCACTTTTCCCACTGACCCTCTTGCCAGGTCACTCTCAAAGCCCCAAGACTCCTGTGGTACTCTAAGGGAATGGGCAGAGTCGGTAGCAGGCAGTGGCTTCTCAGTGGAGGAGCTCTGTTCACCCTCACCATTTGATTTCTTTCGAGGACGTCCTCTTTTACGCTTGGCATCAATCCCTATTTCTTCTGTATCCTGGCTTAATACTTTGGCTGCTAGCTCTTGTCCCCTGGTGTCACTCATAGGCACTTCAGCTGTCCTCTTTACTCCCTTGCCCCGTGGTCCCACATCCACCCCTGGGCCTATCTCCCTGTTTTTCTCAAGGCCCTGGGACTGAGTGGGACCTTCCAGTGGAGCTCTCCCAGGTATAGGCACAGCAGATACAGTGGGCAAGATCATGTTGATAATGGGCAGAGCTCCCTGGGATACCCCAGCCCCACTGGACAAAGGCAGTGTAGTGACTTTTAGGGTAGCTGAGGGAAGTTTTGGGGCTAGGACTGGTGGGGAGACTCGGACAGGCCGAGGAAGTTGTGGCTGGGGTACCCGGGGGAGGAGCACAGGCAGTCGGGCAACCAGAGCATTCACTTGGGGGCTGCTGGTGGCTGGGGCTGAGGTTTCTGCAGTTTTCTTTCGCTCCCCTCGAACTGGGGCGGCAGACCCAGTTCGGGGCTCTAGCTCCTTGGGGGGCTAAAAAGAAAAAGAAAAGCGAAGGATGGGGATGGGGAATGGGATGGGGAAAGACTTGATAGGAGAAACAGGTATGGAGGTGACTAAGGCACAGGCCCCATTCTGCCTACCCCCTCCTCATTCTAGGGCCTAAAAGCCTCCTCACCTGGGGCTGATTTTTAGAGACTCTTCCCTCTGGGTTCTCCACACCATTCTTGGTAGCAGGATCCCTTGCTGGGAGCCGTTCAGGTTCATCTGAAAAGGCACAAGATTTTCCAGCATGGGGTATGCAGAAATGAAGTGGGTGTGAATTAGGACTCTCAGATAATGGAAAGTTGAGCCAACATACCAGCGAGCACCATGGCCATGAGCAGATGTGCATGAGCAGATCGAGCAGAGATGAGATGTTGCTGCAGCAGGAATCGGGCTACCTCGACGATGGAGCTGAAGGAGCGTTTTAATATCCGCTCTGCCCAGTCACAGGTCAGGGCACAGGCCGCTTCCACTAGTTCATCCCGAGGACCTGGACCCACTTCTGGGCCCAACTCTGGCTACAGGTGGCAGATGAGGACACACCTAGCTACCTACCCAAACCAAGGGGAGGCCCCTGTGCCCTCTCCAGGGATTCAGACCCTCATGGACTAAGGCCATTGTTAGGATGGAGAGGGAAGGGATTGAAAATCTGAACCTATCCTTCACCAGAATCCCAGGTGTTCCATAGCCCCAGCCTAGCTAGAGAATAGTTAGTTATGAAGTATCCAGGACAGGTGACCCAAACCAAGACAGGTTTCAAAGTGCCCAATGAACCTTAGAGAATCTCACCCAGACATGGGAGGGGGAGGTCTCAGAGTGGTATTTGTTATTACTCACACTCTCTGAGCCCTTGAGGTCGAGTCCAGGCAAGGGTGGCATAGATACCAGGGTCTTTCTTCGAATACCACTATAGCAGTATCTGGTATTAAGTTAAGGAGAAGCCCCAAAAAGGGATATTCCCAATACCACATAGAATACTACACTCCCTGCCCCCCACCCCAATGTTCTCATTTGGATCCTGAAGCACTTGATGTCCCACATTTCCATCCAAGGATACTTGGATTGGCCCCGGCCTCCCAGCCTCCGGGCCTTGATGTCAGGGAAGATTTCCCGGATGATTTTACCAAAGTTGGCAGTGCTGAGTGGGCGGCAGCAGGCTAAGCTCTCACAGTACCTCCTGGGTAAGGTGGGATCAAGTGCCCAAAGAAGGAAGACCAGTCAGTAGATGGGAGTATGGTTGGGAAATTCAGTTGGAATGAGCATGTGTGTGTGTGTGGGGGGGGGGAGTGGGGGGGGAGATCTGAGTATGACAACGAGGTGAAGGAAATATCCAGGGATGAAAAACAGACCTGAGGGACCCTGCCCCCCTCCCCCTCACACACCTATAAGCATCATAAACATCCTGCTTGGGCAAACAGGTGGCTGTGTGCTCTTCCAGGTGGTTTCGGATCCATCGGTAGGCATACATGTACTCGTCATGGCTGAGTGCACTTGGCTCCAGGTTGCTGGGGTAAGAAGAGGAGGTCACTGAGGCCCCAGGAGGAAGGCTTCCACTCCCTGCCACAGCACCCAGTTCACCCACAATACAACTTGCATAAACACATGGGTGACCTAAGCCTGGGACACCAAAAACAAAAAATCCCAGCTCTCCCTTCTACCCCTTTTTTGATCTAGATCAGTTATTTCATTGATAATGAGGAACTCCCCATACTGATGCAGGTACCTTGCCTGGGATAGCCAGCATGTGCCAGACTGTTCTGGGTCACTCTGCCAAACTGCTTCTCTACCCTTTCCCTCTTTCCTTAAACCCCATTTGCAGGCACTAAGCTTACCTTTTATCCCCACCACTGGGGCCTGAGGGGAGCTGAAGGTAAAGATATAGCTTGTCGTTGTCTGAGAACCTCTGCACATCTTGCTGGGATTGGGGAAAGAAGGTAAGCAGAGATGGCAGTGAGATCCGTGCTGGGTCCTGTGATGCCCACCCACTGGTTTCATTCCAGTCCCCCATTTTATAGGCAAAGGAGCCCAGGCTCACCAGGTTGAGTGACTTGTCCAAGGTCACATATCTATTGTACAATATGGCTATGATTAGAAATCCATTATTTCTCTCAGACCCTGACCCATGTTACTCACCAGGATCCCCTCTACTTTGTTCTGTACCGCCTTGCTGTGGGAAAGAGAAAGCGGAGCGTCAGCTGGAAGAATTCTAGCTAAGCCTTTGGGGTCTAATTACCGGGTAAGAGAGAAAGCACCTAGCACAGTGCCTGCACATAGAAACACTCAGATAGGTGGTGACTGACCATAACATTTAAAGCAGGAACCTTGTATCATCTAGTCCACCTCCCTTATTTTACAGATGTGGAAACTGAGGCCTCCAAGGATCTGCTAGAGCTCAAAGTATAGCATGATAGAGTAGGGGCTTACGAGATAGACCCTCGGAGCTTCTGTAGGAGAGTGGTAGGTTCCCCAGCATCCCCGCTGCCTGGGGCGGCTCCACCTGTCTTTGGGCTCTTGGCATCAGGTTCATCTTCTGCCATCCTGGCATTAGAAGTTGAGTGAGACAGATTTAAACCTCAAATGTCTTCCTTCCCCTTGGCACCTCTCAAGTCACTTAAAGGAGAAAGAAACAACCTATAAACCCGGTCGCCCGTGGACCTCCTAGCACTACTGGCCTCCCCTCACAAGTGCAGTTAAACTCTGCGAAGTCCGCCAAACTTTTTTTAAATTGGCTACCTGAGGGCCAAGGTGAACCCCAGAGAGAATGCAGGAACGCAGGAGGAGAGCCCCCTCCACAGCCCTACTCCCCCGCTAGCATTCCCTCCATTCTTCCCCTTCCCGGCATCCGCCCCCCGCCCCAAATCAGACGTGGGGAGGAGGGGAGATTGAGGCTTACTGGCAGACATCGCCCCACCCCCACCCCCATCACGTCTACCAGTTACTGGGCACAACTGCTCACCCCCCAATGCGCCCCCCACCCCGTGCCTAGCTGGGTACAGGTGGCCCACCTTTAGCCCTGGGCCGCGGCTCACCTAAGCGTCGCAAAATGGGGAAGGGGCGCGGGGCGTGGCTAGGTAGGTCCCCGCCCGGGGAGGGGGTGTCCCAAGAACGGGGGACGCTGGGTGTGCTTGTGGGTGGAGGGGTGGGATAGGAGTTGGAAAAGCAGCCCAGATTCTCTCCGGCTTGCTCTACGTCACACACTGCCCCCTCCCCACCTTGAAGCATTCGCTCTCGTTCCCAACGAGAAAAAAAAGGGAGTAGAGAAAGAGAAACTACCTCGGAGCCACCACGACTCTAGGTCGGCTTCACGGTCCCGGCTCCACTCGTTGCTTGGCCTTTTTTTTTTGATTGGTTGGTTCCGCCCCAATCTGCCCGGATACACCAGCCGGCCCCGTCTGCTATTGGTCCCGGCCGCCTCCGGAGACAGAGCGCCTCACTTGCTTCGGCGCAGCTCAAGTCTGCCTAGTAACAGCTATCCGATTGGTTAGCGGGGGAGGGAAAAGCCAAAGTTGGCAATATTTGAGCGGTAACGGGGAAGTCCGGGTTGGGTTTCGGTTAAGTTGGGGTCGGTTGGGACGGGTAGCTCCGGGAGGTTCTGCTCTTAAAGGGGCCGCGGCCGGAAAGCCGGGCCCCTGATTGTTTGTGCTTTCCCCTTTGTCCCCGGCACGGGACAAGCGGGCCAGGAAGGGGAGTTACTGCGCCACGGCCCGCGGGGCTGCGCGTCCCCGGGTGTCCGCACCGCTCCCAGTCACGGGGGCCCCCACCCCACTGCAAGCAAACCCGCTTCCGGCCCTCGGGGGCTCTTAGGGAGGCCGCGGGCCAGCCAGGCGCTCTCGGGTGGGCTGCCCCTTCCCACGTGCTCCACGGCCCCCCTCGCGGAAGGTGATCCGGGGGTGGGAGCCAGAGGAGGAGGGCTGGGGTCCGAGGTTTCATTTAAATGCAAGTCCCCTGACCACTGGTCGGTCACCCCACACAGGCCGAGTGCAGCCAATTGTCAGTCCGGCCCTTGGACTCCCCAAGTGGTGCCGGGGCCCCAGGAAGACGTGGGGGAGCCCGGGGAGGCTCTGCCCGGGCCGCTGCCTCCTGTGGGAGAAATAGGGGATGAGGTCATCTCTGGAGGGCCTTTCCACCCCTCACATCCCTGAGGCTGTGCGGGAGCGGGTGGTGGTGCATAAATACGGAGAGAAAGTCTCCAGACCTGATCATTCTTACTATTTTGTGTCACGAGGTTGAAGGCAGTGCAACCCAGGCTTGTCTCCATTTCTTTTCAAGCTTCTAATGAGCCTAGTTCTTGTCAACGCTCCGATGGTGTAAGCAGGGTATCTCAGCCCTCTCTGGGGGTTCCACGATCGTTTTGGAAGTCTGGTGAAACCTAGGAACCCCCTTCTCTTTCTAACTTCCCTCTTGCTTTTGAAGGTATCGCCATTTCCCCAGTCACCCAGACTGGCATCCTAGATGTCATCCTGTATCCAACCTGTTGCCCAGGTCTGTTGATGTTAACATCTTTTATTTGCCAGGTTCTCTCTTCTGATGCTGCCCCTTGATTGGTACCCACGCGCCCACATCACCTCCCACCTGGATTTTTGCAGTGACCTGCTGGTGGATCTCCCTGCCATGATCACTCCAATCCATTCCTACACTTAGCTGCCAAATTGACCTTCCTAAAATGCAGGTCTTACTATGCCACCCCCTACCACCTGCTAGATCAGACATAAAATTCTCTGGTGTTGAAAGCCCTCACAACCTCTTACCTTAGCAATCTTGTTACACCTTACTCTGCTTCCTTTCAGTCCAACAACACTAGCCTTCTAGTTATTCCTCCAAGTCACTCTGTACTCCAGGCATTTTCATCTGCTTGCCTCCTCCTGACTTCTTGGCTTTCTTCATGTTCCTGCTAAAATCCCACATTCTACAGGAAGCCATAAGTAAATCAGTGAGTAAAGTACCAGACCTGGAGTCAGGAGTGATGAGGGCTGGAAGTGGAGTGTGAGACCCCATAAAGACCAGGGTACCAGGGGCAGGTCGCCTGGAGAAGAATTCACAGACTCAAACGTTGTTGAGGTCAAGGTAAAGATTTATTATGCTTTTCAGTGGGCAAGAGTTCTTAGGGAACCTGCAACCTTAGAGGGGTACAGGGAAAGTTTATATAGGATGTTCTATAGTATCACTTGTGCTAAATTTGCTAACTAGGGTTTTGGGGTGGGATTAGGGAGTGGTTAAGGAGTGATCAGTTCTTAAAGGAACATGCACTTTTGGTAGCTACTGCACAGGTATTTTACCCAAAATTCATTGGGAAATAGCCGAAGGAGAGGCTACATGGAGGTGTAGTTTTAGGCCTGAAACTTCACTAAGTCAGCTAGCTGTCAGGGCTGGCTCAGAAATACCAGGTTGTTCTCTCAGTGTCTTGTTATATAAGGGAGTATACGTATGTCTAAGTCTAGTATACATATGATTGGTCAGTGAGTAGCAAATGTCATTCTGACCCAGTATACAGCCCGTTAAGCCTGTACACAGGTGGTTCAAACTAATGAGTTCTATAGGGGCAGCTGGCTACTGGAGCAGGAAGGGACATAACAGTTGTTTCTAGGGCGGGCTGTGTCCTTGGGCTGGGGAGAAACTGCCTGAGATAGTATTTTGAGGCTAGGGAGAAATGTGATTTTGAAAGAGAAATGTGATTTTAGAATTGGGGCCCAAACACATGCAGCAAAGCACCCCATTAAGGAGGACCTGTGTTCAAATGCAGCCTCAGATATCCCCTAGCTGGGCAAGTCACTTAACCCTGTTTGCCTTAGTTTCCTCATCTGTAAAATGAGCTGGAGAAGGAAATGGCAGTCCACTCCCCTGGGTTTGCCAAGAAAACCCCAAATAAAGTCACAAAGAGTCCAACACAACCGAACAAGAACCATGTGGCTGGTTTGTACATAGCTGTTTGCTTATTGCCTACTAGACTGTGAGCTCCTTAAGGGCAGGGACTGGCTTTTGCCTTCTTTGTATTCTTAGTGCTTAACACAGGGCCTGGTGCATAGTAGGCACTAAATAAAAATATTTATTGACAAGGAAATGCATAAAATAAAATAGAAAGGATTACCAAGAGAGCCCAGTTATATTGAAATACAGTTACAAAAGTAGGTTTTTTAAAAAAAGTTTACAGACCAGGTTAAGAACCCCTAGTGTGGAGGACTTAGGCTAGCCCTAGAATTGCAGTGTATGAAAAGACAGAAGGAGTCATTAACAAGAGTCTTTCCTGGGTTCTACCTACCACCTAAACATGTGAAAGAGAAATGGGCCTCTTTGCCATGGTAGCAGCAGCACCTTCGTTATCCCAGCTTTAAGGCAATTGAAGGAATTTTCTGTTCTCAGACTTCAGCCCATGAGGAGATGATATGGGTGCATGGAGTTTGCACTCTGGCCAGGGAAGAGGTGAAAGGAATTCATTCACCCCAACCCAGCAACCTGTGAAGACTGGGGACCTTTCTACTGAAAACTGGGCTTTTTTAAAGAAATGAACTGAGTCAACAGAAAGCATAAAGAACCAAAAGAGAGGTTCTGTATGAAGTTGTGAACTTCTCTTATTTTGTACAGTGTTTAAAAAATTTAACAAGATAGCTTTATTTGTTTCTAAACCTTTATGACTTTCGTTTTCTTCTGTGTTTTTAATGTTTTATTTGGTAATTCTTTTATTTTTTCCTCCATCTCTGTCACAAGGTTGGGGACTTTTCTGTGAGGGGGAAAAGTGAACAGTGACCTGCCAGTTGCCTGAGTGACCATTTTGTGACCCAGATCTAGTATAGGTCTTACAACAAAACTGCTGAAAATGGCTGATTAGCTGGTGGGGTCCTGTTGACCCAAGATAGTCCATCCTGAAACAGCAATAACGTTTCCACCAAGGAAGAAAGGGAAGCTGCCCTTGCCAGTGACAGACTCAGCAGGTGGTAGGGGTAGCTTGGCAGAGAAGGAGGCAAAAGCTACTTGAGTGACCAAGATCACCCCAGAGGATGGGCCTTTGGTGGATGACAGTTACAGAGGTGAAGGGGAGCCACCTCAGATCTCCAGAATCACTCAGAGAGTGTCTAGAGGCTCCAGAAAGCACTTAGATAGCCAGGTAACTGAAGCGAGGCTGCTGGGGGGTTGTAGCTTCAACATGAGTTTACTGGGGGGGTAAACTTCCTTTCGAACAGTAACAAGTCAGTTAATCACTAAACCTTAGGGTCACAGCGCTAGGTACTGGGAATGTAAAGGCAGGCTTGAAAGTCCCTGCCCTCAAGGGGCATATTTGGGGCAGGGTGTGAAGAAGAGAGAATATGTAAAATAGACACAGGTGTGGAACAGATAGAGTGGTAACCCAGGGTGATTTGGAGGTGAGGCCTGAGCAGCCGACTAGGATTAGGAAGGGCTTTGTCTAGGCGCTTCCTGAGCTCGTGGCACCAGGAGTGTATTCCACATGGGCAGATATCATAATATGTAATAGAATGTAAGTACCTAAAAGGGGGGCAAGCAATCCATAGGGATGGATGGCACTGAGGAGGGTGTGTGGTATGGGTCTTGAGATCCCCGAAAATAATCAGAGACTTGTCTTAAGAAAGGCAAAAAGGAGTTTATTGCTTTCTCATGAGAAAGGGTACCGCCCCCGGCCCTCCGTTGCACTGATAGCACCGAGCAGCGAATACAGAAAGCAAGGTCTATTGTATCCTAACAGGAGCTTCCCCTCCCTAGCTCCCTTCCCCTTATCCCACTGGCTGGGCTTCAGGGGTACAGTCTGTTCGAGGAAATCTTCCCTGGGGTGGGAAGCTTTGCAAGGGTAGGCAGTTTAGGTTGGGGGCAGGGCATATGTTATTCTTTTTTCTACCACATGCCTGAAACAAGATATGTTACAAAGCATGCTTCTCTACAAGGTCAGCTAGCCGCAGATGTCGTTTTTCAAGGGAGGGTGTTTCAACAGTACAAGAAACAGTTAACTCTTTGAGGAGGCTTTACGTCTGAGAGATCATCTCTCACAAGGGGATCAGGAAAGGCTTTCTGGAGGATTGGTAGTCATTTCTTTTCCCTAAAGTCACCTCTTCTGGTGCTTCCTCAGGGTATGGTTCAGAGGTGATCCTTGGTTATTGAAGGTATTGTCAAAGGGGCGTAAGCTCTATTATGTTCTCCAGTGCTGGGAAGTTGCAGAGCAGGGCCTAGAGCCACCAACTCTGCTGCTTTCTGAAGACTGGCCTAGCTAAGCAGAGGCTCGTCACCAGGAGGCTGCTCACTTAGTGATGAGATCTTGGGTTTCAGGCCATGGTGCTGTTGTGCAGTGATGGTGGCAGTGGTGGGAGAGGGGGCCGTCCATATTTACTGAATTGTCATTATGCTCAATACGAGATCCTTGTCAGACAACCAGTGAGGTGAGAAGGGCACAGAAAAGAGCAGAGCTGCTCTTGTCATATTGACCATGGCAAAGACTGCTTCATTCCAGCTCTGGTCCATCCTCCTGAGTCCCAGCCAGCCAATCCTATCTCTGCTGTATAGAAGGGGTGGTAGGGAGAGGGAGGGAAAGAAAGGGTATTGAGGAGGGGAGAAACTAGAAACAGAAGGACCAGTTAAAAAGGTTTTTACTATTGTAATATACACTTCTCAGACTGGCATTTAAGGTCCTATACAATCTGGTTCTAAATTACCTTTGTATATAGTGTTCTTTTGTATATATTGTTGCTGTGTAAACTTTTCTCTATTAATTCAAAATTGTTTTCCAGGATTGTAGGATCAGGTCACAGCGCCACCAATAGAGCATTAGTGTGCCGATTTTTCTGAAGTCCCTCCTAGCCTTATATTTGAGTGATATCTATATATATAGATATATATATATATCTATATATATAAAATTTGTTTAGAGAGAGAGAGAGAGAGAGAGAGGTTTGTGCTTTAACTCTGAGTAGGATTTTATTTTATTTTTCCAGTTTTATCTGACTCTTTGTGACCCCACTTGGGGATTTCTTTCTTTTTTTAATTTATTTTTAGTTTTAAACCTTCACTTCCATAAGATTATGAGTCCCAAATTTTCTCCCCATCTCTCCCCTACCCCTACTCCAAGAGGTGTGTAATATGTAAAGAATTAGAACTATGAGAAAGAAGAAACAAAAAAAAGAGAGTAAATAGTATGCTTTGATTTGCATTCAGACTCCATACTTCTTTTTCTGGATGTGAACAGCATTTTCCACCATGAGTCTTTTGGAGTTGTCTTGGATCCCTGCATTACTAAGAAGAGCTAAGCCTATCAAAGGTAGTCATCACCCAATGAGGTTCCTGGTATAATCCGCTCCTCGTTCTCATTGCTCACTCTGAGTGGGATTTTAACAAGCATAGATAGAAGTAAGGAAGAAAAACTATACCATCTGTGTTGTAGAAACAAATGTTTATTTTTTATTCTATATTTAAGCATTTTTATACTTAAGAGAATGTTCAAAATGACATAGTCCCTTCATAGACCCAGGGACACCAAAAACTGTTGAAGTTCCATGATGTGTTGTGGTGGAACTGTCTTAAAGAATTCAGAGTCAGACCACCTCTAATCCAAGTATAGATATTTATCAAGATTGACACCTCTCATGAGTAGGCTAAATTCCAAGAGGAACCAACAACTTCAGAGAAAACAAGATGGATTTTTATAGGGTAAACATTCAATTGCATAACAGAAATTTACATAGAATATATAAATATGATTATTATTAAAAAGGCAAGAGGAGTTAAGATTAGGTAATGGAGGAGGGGGCCCATCTGTGGTTTGGTCGTTAAACATTCTGGCTAGCTATTAACAGAAATTTATGTAGAATATATGAATATGGTTATTATTAAAAAGGCAAGAGGAGTTAAGATTAGGTAATGGAGGAGGGGGCCCATCTATGGTTTGGTCGTTAAACATTCTGGCTAGCTATTGTGATCCTGGCTGGTCAAGATAGACAGTTTGGTATTGTGGTCTTGTCTTGGGCTAGATGGATGATGTGATTATGATTGATTACAAGAACACACCTGTTTCTGTGAGAATGGGTCTAGGGGTCATGGCTGGGTAGAGGCAGTAGCTGGGTTCCCACACTTGCTGTTTCTGTAAGAACTATGAGTTTCAGGGACACACCTATTGTTCTAGTGAGCAGTGAGGCATGTACAAAGAAGTTAAGACATTGGTGGGGTGGGTACAGTGGGTCTGTAATGAAGTTAGACTGCTGGGGTTGGGGGCAGCTCTATTAGGACTTCATCAATGCTCTTGGGTGCCTATCTAATATGTCATTTTAAAGTCACAGTTGATAAGATTCTTGAATAAAGAAAATTTTACATTATGATAAAACATAGTTCTAGAGCTCAGAGTAAGGTAAAAGTTCAATTAATAATTTACTTTGTCACCTAGAACAATAGTCACTTAACTTTTGGTACACCCTTAGAGAATTATTTTCCTAAAACCATTTAGTCTCCCTTTGACCATTCACTTCCTTTAAGAGTTCTCCTTTCCGGCTGGTTAATGCTGAACAAGAAATATCCTCATTAACTGAAGCAATCAGAGAATTCTTTTTTCTGATCATTGCCCTACAGTTAGGAGTATACATAGACAGAAAGTATGGGTGAGAGTTGACCATGGTGGGATGGTATCCAAAAAAATAAAATTAAAGGGTGAGAAAGAGGTACGCTGGGAGAAGGGGCAAGGAGGAGGTAGAATAGATTATCTCACATAAAAGAGGCAAGAAAGAGCTATTACAGTTTTAGGGAAAGATTGAGAGATGATGGCAGGCGATGCTGATCATTGCCCTGATGGCTTCAGGATGTGCTCATCCATTGCCCCCTAGATTCCTCCAGTTAAATTACCTGATCTTCCCCTTTACATACCAAATAACACTATTTATTGCTCTCAGCATTGACTGGTCCCTCTATTCAGGGAAGGGAAACTCCTTTAATCTTAGCCACAGCTTGCTTCCTTTTATAAACGCAGCACATAAGGGTGGTTCTGTTTCGCAATAATCTTAGCCAATCAAATCATTTCCAGTTCTGAGACTTAATCAGTTCAAGATGAAGTTTGTACCTAAGAGGCAGGGGCTTTGGTCCTGTACCTAAAGTCTGAATCATTGGCCTCATTCCTGAGTCTCCTTAATTATATCCCCATCCACCCCAAAGGAGAAGAGAAAATTGATGAGAACAGGTTCAAAATGATTGTCATGGGGATGAGAGGAATATTGTTCAGTGAGAAGAGTAGTGCTGGAAGGTGAGTAGTAGTAGTACTGCTTTTGAAGGAGACTCTTCAAAATGAGTGAAGGAATTACTTAAACCTAGTGTAGCTTTCTTGGCCAAATGGCAATCTGGTGAACAGGTTTCAGCAGCATTCACTTTCATGGGCTAATTAAGCATTAAATTGGCCGGGGCCAATGGGAAGTCCTTTTACTGAGGGCTCCCTGTGGTCTTTGGGTAAAGTATAAGGGCTCTGGACTGATGACACAGATTCAAGGCTTCTTCAGAGTCAAGTTAAAGAAGAGGAGGGTCTCCAGGTTGAGAAGAAGCCGGGGGCTTCGGATGGGAGGGAGAGCGTGGCAAGGGTTGGTCTGGCAGAAAAATGAAGTTTTTGGTCAGTTTGCACCATTGTCTGTGGTTTCTTCCCCTTGATCTTTTTTCAGTTTAACTTATATTGTGTTCCTGCATATGTAGGTTGTATCTTTCCTGGTGGTAGAGACTTTTTTTGGTCTCTGCCTCTTCTGTAGTTGATATGCTGAATTGAGAATAGTGGGCAGCATGGCATGATGTTCATTTTCCACCTGAGGAAACAGCCTCGGATACTCTCTCCACAGGGACTATCCTTTCTTCTTATCCCCCTAATGACCTCACCAGTGGCTAGTTGGGGGTAAAAGTGTGCTAGACTCAAAGCTAATTTATACATCGGTGATTTGGGGCCTCATTAGCACTATGTTCTAATCACATGGGCTAAGTAGACACAGACAATATGCATGTGGAGCTATGTTTGCAAGCTCCTAAATCTCTTGTCTGCTTCCTTATCCTAAGCATAAAGGGCTAGTTCCTCTGGGAATATATATAAACAAATGCCTATCTTCCCCCAATTATGAAAGACTCAAAGAAAAGAACTTGGTTTATTCCTTAATAACCACCACTAATGGGAGTAGGGGAATGGGGAAATAATGGCAACACCAAAGTCAACCAAGAAGCCATATAAAAATAGCAGATAATGAACAAAATACAATCAATCAGGGATCAAAAAGAGGGAGTTAATTCTCAAGATTCCAGACTAGATTCCTCCTCCCCCAAGGGCTCTAGGAAGGAAGCCAGAAGGCTTTTAGAAAGGAGCAAAGACCCCCACCAAGAAGCCTAGGCTGTACAGCATTTGAGGAGTTTGGGCTCAGGAGTAGGGGAGGGCCAAGTTTCAGAGCCAGATGTCAGAAGTGCAGTCACCCCCAGGGTAGCGGAGCTCATGAGCTAGGGCTGGACCCAGAGGTTCCTTCCCGAAATCCACCAGGAAGTTAGGGTTCAATGTCAGGCCCCCCTTTTCTGTATCTACATCAATCTGCAGCATCACTGAACCCTCCCTGGAAGAAAAGGAATGTATAGGATATATGAGATATGGGAAGATATATGGAATAAGGAAAAAGTCAAGTCTCCAACCCTTGTAATTCTCCTTTTCCTCTCCAGCCTCTTCCCTCACTAAGCAATCCATGGGAACTCTTCTTCCCAACTTGGCAGTGGAGATGCACATGTGGGATGATGTTGAGGGGAGAGTGTCAGGACGATCATGGGAGTTGGGTTTCTGCTTACGGAAAAGAGGAGTGTGTGTGTTGGGAACGAAGCTTGGGAAGGAGTTTCCTTGAAGGTGGTGGAAGGGGAAAGAAAGGGATTGGGGAAGAGAGGCTAGCTCTTACTTAATGAGGTCAGGGTAGAACTGCTTATCCCAACCACTGTACAGGGAGGTGGTGACAAAAAGACGTCGTCCATCCAAGCTGAGCTGGATCATCTGGGGACCCCCTTGAATCCTCTTACCCTTGGGGAAGGAGCACAAATATATATCTCAGGGTTAGGGTTAGGCTTAGGGTTAGAGGAAAGCTGCCCATGTGTCAGGGTCCCAGGCCTTTGTGAGGAGGATTGTGGGAGATCTCCATTCCTGACGGAAGGGGTGCTTTTACCTTGATCACCAAGGGCTCTGGTTGACATTTCAATTCCTTATCCTCTAGGACTCTCACTGGGCCTCCCTGGACAATGCTGCCGCCAAGGAATATCTGATCCAGAGAGAGGTGAGGAAGGTGACCACTCTCTCCATACCTTTGAGTTGTGTCCAGACCACTGATCCCAGTCCACAGCTTTCCCCCTTACCCTTGCTCTGGGGGTTGCCTTTTCACTCTCCCTAGTCAGCTCTCCTTGCCATCCCTCTGAGGCTTCTTGCTTTTCCTTCTCTCCTTACTCCTTTGTGTTCCCAAATACCTGTGCTGTTCCCCTCTTCCCCATCACATCCTTTTTAACTCAACTTTCATTCCCCTTTGATTTTCTTCTACTCTGTCCCTCTATCCCTCCTCTGTCATAGGTCTCTCCCCAGCTCTACAACCTGTCCGACCAGGCGGGGCCTTTGAGGGTCTGAGATGTCGTACTGCCTCACGTCACCATGTATCCAGTTACTGAAGTAGAGGAACCGATCATCAAGTGACAGGAGAATGTCTGTGATCAGGCCTGAGGGGAGGGAAAAAAATGATTTAATTCCTGGATGCCCCACATCCAGGAAGTGGTAACATACCCATGCCTCCATGGTGTTTACCTGGCATGTCAGGCAGCATCCATCCCTCCACTTTCTTGGATGGCACCTGGATCACCTTTTCAACTGCCCACTTCCCTCCCTGTATCAGAGGCAAAGAGAACCAGGGAGTTCAGGAAACAGTAGGGGTGGGGAGAAACTGAGTCAGATTCAGACCTCCCTCCGATTGGAAGAGGAGAAAGGCTGGCTACCAAATATTTATTGAATATCTGCTGTGTTTGCAGGTTTTGAGTATGTTAAGAGGACCAAGACCATGGGAAAGCGAAGGTGGGGTTGTGGAAGATGCGACTATGGCCTTGATTTCTTGTGGAAGTGTTTGATATGAATTTGAGAATGAGGAATATGGAGGTTCATGGAGATGGTAGTGCCTCACCTCATTCTCAGGCTCTCATTAGAGAGGGCCAACATTTGATACAGATAGATATGTGGAACCAGTATCTTTGCCAAGAAAATCCCCAAAAGGGGTCACAAAGAGTCAGACATGACTGAAAATGACTGAACAACACTGTGTGCAACCATACAACACATCCTTCCATATATCACTTCTTTCTGTGGAGGTGGATAGCATTTTCCTTCATAAATCCTTTGTAACTGAAGGATTACAACACTTAGAATAGCAGTCATTTAGTTACTCTTTGAATAGTATCGTGTTACTGTACACAGTGTTCTCTTGGTTCCGCTCGTTTTACTCTGCATTATGTCTTGCAAGTCTTTTCATGTTTTCTAAAACCAACCTGATTATCATTTCTTACAGCACAGTAGCATTCACTCACCTCAGTCTTATAGAAGCGCTGGATGTTAGAGCTGAGGGCACATCCCACAAATCCCTGGCAGGCAGCTGGGTCATGCAAGAATCGGATCTCCAAAGGGATTAATCCATCTTGCATTTGTAGAGTTTGTATAAGCTCCCGACGCTGCCAATCCCAAACATGAATCTGGCTCCCATACAGCCCTGAGAGGGATGGAGGATTAAGGTACAGAAAGGAAGGGCAGGGAATCTTTAGCCATCAGGATACAGGGCATGGGGTTAGGGGGTGAAAGAGTTGTGAGCAAGGCTAAGGATCAAGGCAAGAAGCTTGAAGCAAGGGTAAAAGGTCCTGGGAAGAGAGAAAATAGGAAATCAGAGCCAAGGTTAGGGTGGAGAAAAGAACATTCAGCACCCTGTAGACCTTGTCCCCAGGAGTCTGCAGTGGAGGCTTAAGAAATGAGATCCAAGATTCAGGAGGGATCAGAGTAAGAGGACATGAAACCTGGAGGGACCCCTCACCAGCAGAGACATCTGCAGGATTGAAGCCATCTTTGAACACATTGGGGGCTGCCCACTCAGTGCTGATCAGGACATTGTGCCGAGGCTGATACCAGAAGTCGTAACCCATCCGAGCAGCACCTCCAGGCTTCTGCCAAGTCCCCTTCACCTCAAAGGTCTCTCCGTCTAGCAGTACAAACCCTCCTGAGGAGAGAAGACATCGTGGAGAAATTACCATGCAGAACCATCCCACTCCATACACTAGCCCTGTATGAATATATGTACTTCCAGGCAGCATTAGATCCCAATACCTCATCTCCCAATTCTATCTCTCCCTTCACATTGCAACGTCTTGGTTACATAAATTGAGAGGTTTCAGGAAAGAAACAGAGTATGTGGTCCCTGGTACCCTGTTGTCATTCCTTTGCTTTCTGGCATTTAAAGGCAGCTAGTTCTTCACATATACTGAGTGCTAAAAGGATCAGTGCCCTTACTATGGGTTTCCCATTTTAAAAATCTTAAGATTTTGTGGTCCAGTCTTCTAGTTTTACAGATGAAGAAACAAATCTGTAGGAGTTAAGTAATTTGACCAAGATCACAGTCTTCCCTAGATCCCTTTAACAGCATTCCAATGCCACAGTGGAGAAGGGTCCCCCCTATTCCTGTCACCACCCTTACTATCACCAAGTGCTAACCCCCACTTGGACATAGGCCAGCTTGAGTTCCAGGAAGAGCAGTGCCTACCAGACCAAGTCAACGAACTTTATTAAACACCTACTGTATTCCAGGCACTGGGGATACAAAGAAAGGCAAAAACACAGTCCACCCCTTCACTGATTCCTAAGGCCATCATCCAGGGTGATCCGACCCCTGCCTCCTCAGCATCCATGGTGATGGAAGACCTTGGCACTGTCAGATGTTCAACACCACAAATAAACATGATCCTCAGGAGGATACATTGACATCTGAGGAACATGGGACCTTTCTAGCTGACTTGGAGCCCAAATTTCCTCTATGGATCATCTTCCCCATCAGAACGTGAGCTCCTTAAGAGCAGGACCTGTCTTTTCTATTTGGGTCCCCAGCACTTAGCACAGTGCTTGGCACATAAGGAAGCACTTCAGTTCTTTTTCATTCATTCGTTAGGAGCAACTCAGATTGCTCCCCAATATACTGAGGCAAACCAAGCCCTCACCCTCCCTCTGCAGCCTCTACCTAGACATAGAGGTATCTGCCCTATACTAAGAGAAGTCCCATCCACGTTCCCCACAGCCCTGGTACCTTTAGCATTGCCCTTAGGATCCCCCAGGGTGCTGATCATCACCTCCCCACTGGGCAGACAGTGGCTGGTGTGGAGGTGGGCCAGGTCACACTTTGACATCACTTGTGCGGGCTCTATAACCTGCGTGGGAGTTGAGAGTGGGAAGTCAGTAACCAGTGTGGCTTAGGTGTTCTCCTCAACATCCTTTCCTTCCAACTTCTTCAAAACATGGTCTTACATACTTCAGAGAAATGGGGTAGGGCTGAGGCACTTATATCCCCAATCTTAGAACATCAGAAACTCCCCTTCAAATTCTAGAGATCCCCTGGCCTCTCTTTGGAGAGGGGGCATCACAGATCTCAGAAGCCTAGATTGCTGTGTTATGAGCGCAGTGGCTTGTAGGCCCACCCATGATGCAATACAATTGCTTGGCCATACTTGGCCATCACAGAGAGATCGTCCCAGATGGGGATATCCCAGGGTTCCCTTATTCCTCTGTCTCCCCCTTCTAAGTTCTAATTTTCCTTCTTCCTCCTTCCCACTAAAGAAAGTTCATGGTGGTCAGGCAGAACGGGGAAGCTGGGACATTACTTGGTCCTAGCCAAGATGAGAGGGGAACCTGCCTTATGTAGCTTTGGGGCCCTGGGATCTGAGCCCACATCCACCACATAGATACGTGAGGAAATGAGGCTGGGCAGGATGAGCTTGGTGCGGGATTTGCTGCTGTCTCCAAAGCAGCTGCTGCAGGTGTTCCAGCCTGAATGATGCAGCTCATCTTTCAGGTATGGCACTGGCAGCCTGTGTATTACCTGAGAGCAAAGAAGGGGAGAGTGCTGAGTAGGGAAAGGAAGAAAAGGTTTTATCCAAAAGCCCCACAAATTGAGAAAGAGGTGAGATCTGACTGAGATTCCAGGTTGGAGCAACTCGTATAGAAAAAAGACCACGAAAGTACACTGAGAGTTCAGAGGGCACCTTGGTGAGAGGAGGGGGATGAAAGGGAGAACTACAGGTGATCCCCTGATGCCCACTGCCCAGTCTCACCTGGCAGTAGTAAGGAGACTTGGGGTCCACATCAACAGTGGCCAAGTAGTCAGGGGCCTCTGTGCCTGTGTTTCGATAGATGCAGGGCAGGTAGATAAGCTCCTCTCGGGGCCCTGATACATCAAAGAATAAGCAATGAGGGTCAGCCTATGGAGACCGAGCAAGCAGTGAGAACTAGGTGAGGTCTGAGAAATGGCACTGTGGCAGAAGAGGAAGGGCCAGGAGAAGAGGCAGGGGAACACCAAGCCAAATCCTACTCATTCAGCAGAGGTGCTGCACCCATAGTTACAGCTGGGTGCCTGACACCATTCAAGGGCAGAGCGTCCTTTTGGCTTTCCCAAAGGGCATGCAAGTGCTGGAGCTAGTGGCACTTCTCACCATTCCCAGGCTGTCCCAGGAGAGTACATCTATTTACCTTTCATAGCATCCAGAGGGGTGGGGTAGCCAGGTCCACATTTTTCACATTTAGCTGTGAAAGAAACAGAAATTTGGGATTAAAGAGGTGCTTTACTTTATAGCCTCACTAGACATCAGCTCAGGCTTACCCATACCCCGGGTCCCTGACTCAGTTGGAATAGGCACCTGGCTCAGTTCACCC
Source organism: Notamacropus eugenii (assembly GCF_028372415.1). Taxonomy (NCBI): domain Eukaryota; kingdom Metazoa; phylum Chordata; class Mammalia; order Diprotodontia; family Macropodidae; genus Notamacropus; species Notamacropus eugenii. Next base: position 305,191,602 of record NC_092873.1, read on the forward strand.
TACCTTCCCCTTGTTTTCTCTCCTCCATCACCACCCTTCATCTTTCTCTACTGGAATGTCTAGAAAGGAGGGGGGAAAATATAAGCTGGAGACTGAGCATGCATGTATGTGTCTAAGGGGGCAGAATCCAGAAAATGGAAAACCTTTTTCTGCTGATAATCTCCTACAGAGTCTCAGAGGAATGTCAGTAATCCCGGGAGAGAGCACACAGAAGTAAACTCCTGAGATGGACTCCCACCAGGTGTGGTTAGGCAATACCCTTTCCTTCCTGGGACTTCTTGTCAGAGACCCACATTATAGAAGCCTGAATATAGTAGCCTCTAAAGGGATAGTTCAGTCACGTTCTTGAGGTTTAAGGGGCTACTGTGGTTTAGGGGTGATGTCCTGTAGAAAATGGTATCAGTCATTCCCAGAAAGCTGAGATATCGTTTATGGGGAGGGTGGTGGTGGAAATCATTGGGGTGGAGTTAGGAATAAGATGTTCCAGAATGATTCCAGGGGAAAGGAAATATTTTTGGCAGAGACTTCCACTTATTCAGCTGCTAGATAGCCTACAATTTGGCCTTTGGAGGTGAACCTGGAATGACTGGAGAGGAGCTGTGAAGTGAGAACCCCTTTGGGGTAAATAGAGGGCAGGAGAGGAAAGGATGGGTTCTGGTCCTGAATCAAACCTCCTTGCATCATGGCTAATATGGTCTCTACTCCAGAAATGATGTGGGGAAGCCCTGGGAGAGCAAGAGACATTCTTCACTGTATCTCTACCAATCTCTCCAACTCTCCTGATGTGAACCTTGTCCTGGGATATGAGTGGAGAAGATCAACAGGGCAATGGCTGCAAAAGAATTGCTGGAATGTCGGGTCCAGAATGGAATCTGGATTCTGGCAGTATCCCACTTGGGTGGAGCTTGGGAGGGACCACAGAGAAGGGAATTAAAGAGACTTGTTTGGCCACTTTAAGGCCTTCTGCTGACAGTTTAACGTTCTATAGGGCAGAGCCTTGGGCACAGAAAGAGAGGGGCTGAGACTCCAAATTAAAGGCAGAAATACTGAGATGAATGAGATCTAAAGAGAGTTGGAGAGAATCAGAGACAAAAAAAATCAGGTCCTATCTCTCCAAGGTACAGGGCATCCAGGTGGCCCAGTGGATGGAGCACCAGCCTGGAGTCAGGAAGACCTGAGTTCAAATCTTGCCTCAGACACTTACTAGCTCTGTGACCCTAGGCAAGTCACTGAACCCTGTTTGCTTTAGTTTCCTCATCTGTCAAATGAGCTGGAGAAGGAAATGGCAAACTACTCTAAAAGGAGTCATGAAGGGAGTGGATCTCTCCAAGATAGTAGGGAAGCATGGGTACAGGAAAGATAGTTTCTCATCCCGGTTTCTACATTCCTACCTAACTACTTCTAGTTCCTCCATCAGCCTTTCAGAGGTCCCAGACACTGAATGCTAATCAGTTTCCGTCCTCCCACCCCACTGTTAAAAAGAAGGGTCCTTGAGCACCCAAGAAAATCTCCAACTGGGAAACCTTCTAGGCATACTGACAAACATCCAGCTCATATAGTTAACACTACTAGGGGCAAGACCTTCACATTATCATGGGTGATGACCAAAACAGGGGTTGATAAACGTGCTCTGGACTGTTGGGACAAAGAGAAGGATACCTGAAGTCTATGAGGACTGGCCACTGATTTCCTTTCCCTGAATGGCCTTGGGTATCTAGGCTGCCTGGGCTGGCCAAAGCCAGGACTGGGCAGGGGTGAGGGGATGATTCTTGGGTTCACTGACCCTGCAGAGAGCGCATGGCTGATAGCGCTCTTCCACCCAAGAGCATAAGGTCAATGGGTCGCCTTGTGTTCAAGTTGATCATTTCGGAAGGGTGGTGGTGGCGATTGCACTCTCTAGATTTTTCTCCTAACGCTGGTAAGACAGTCTGGGGATCCCAGGCCCAACCGAACTGGGAGGGAGAGGAAAGTCCTCCAGTTCTGATAAGGACATCGTTCTCTCTCGATAGCCACCGAACAGCCAAAAGGCACTGGCTGAAGGGGAGAGAGGAATGACTTGGGGAAAAAGTCTACGGCCCCGGCTCCTCCAGGTTTTCCTGGTGTCTGTCACTGTGTAGGGGAAGGAGGGGAAAATGGACAGGCTCTTACCCATGTTGTTCACCTCTGCTCCGAAGTCTGGCTGTGGCTGGTAGAGGCTGCAATTGTGAACTGGGAAGGGGCAGAGAGAAGGGAATTTATGTAACGGCTGGGGGGTGGGGCAGGGGAGGACCCGGGCATCAGGCCAGGACCAAAGGGAAGGAGCACAGGCAGTTGCTAGCAGGCCAGGACTTTTCCTAGAGTTCCGGGCCTTCTGGTGTTTGTTTGAGTTAGAGGGGTGGGGGAAGGATCAGTGAGAAGGAGGAAGGAAAGTGACCCCTGGCATGGGAATGTCCACACAGCCCCACTCAGGTTTCCTCGCTGTTCTGAGGGGCAGGGCTGTGCCCTTCTCTCAGATTGTATTCTCCCGTACCAGGTCAGCTGCCCAGCAGAACCTCCTTCTCCTCCCCTAATCCACACTGCCCAGAGAGCAGGCCTGACATCCATCCTTCATGCTCAGGCTCTGCTGTCCTCCACTGACATGCCTCAGTCTCAGTCTCCCTCCCACTTCACCCCCAGTCCAGGGTTAGGCAGAGGGGATCAGATTCTGTCTGACCACAAAGGAGTTACTAGGTTTTGAAATGGAGAGATAAGTAATTCTCCCTATTATTATCAACTTTATTACCTTCTCCTCATCCAGGAGGTGGAAGTATAAGGAAGAATATCTGCCACCCCCTCATCTCCCAGCCCAATTTTCTTCAATTCCCTGAGGGCCAGGGGAGAAGGTATGGAGAGCATTGCCAACTCCCCCAGCTTAGTTGTGGCTAGACAATTAAATTCACTGGTCTTCTTCTTCTCCTCTATAAAATGGGAACACTCTCCTTTGCCCCTGGGTCACTCAGACCTAGATGGTAGCTTCCTAAGGGCTGTTTCTGGTGATGTTAATAATGACAATGATGGGCCCTCTTTTTGTCACCCAAACACTTGGTAAAGGCTGTAGAGCCCAACAACCCATTGGACTTCTAGCCCTTTTATTCTCTTCCCACAATCTCCCTGACACAACAGTGTTACATCTATCTTTCCAAAGCACATCTCTGATCATGTCACTTCCCTGATCAAATATTTTCAAAGCCTCATCATTGCTAGATAATGTGCGCATGGCAATGGGCTTGGAATCAGGAAGATCCGAGTTCAAGTGTAGCCTCAGACACTTACTAGCTGTGTGACCTTGGGCAAGTCACTTATCCTCTGTTTGCCTCAGTTTCCTCAACTGTAAAATGTGGGTAATAATAGCACCTACCTCATGGGGTTGTTGTGAGGGCCAAATGAGATCATATTTGTAAAGCACTTAGCACAGTGCCTGGCACTTAGTAAACACTTATATAAATGTTAGTAGTTATAATTATTATTGTTATTAAAATCGAAGCTCTTTGGTTTGGTATTCAAGGCCCTCCATGCTTTAGCCCCTTTCTAACTTTCCATATTTATTTTTCACTATTCCTTCCCTATGCTGAACTTCAGCCAAGCTGGTCTATTCTGACTTCCCTAAATGCATCTTGTGATTTCCTGTCATCAAGCCTTTGGCCTTACTGTTCCTTAAGTCTGAAGCGCTTTCCCTTTCCTTAGCTATTTGTTAAAATCCAACTCATTCCTCAGGGCCCAACTCTTAATGGTGGAATAAAGAAACAGAGTATTTATATTCAGATACTGATTTATTTAGCAATACATGTGACTGCAGAAACAAAGCAGATCCAAGGCTCTCGGTAGCCAAAAACTCAGAACTTTACTTTTTACACAGTTAATATACAGTTTGGAGGGAGGAAAAAACAGAATTTTATGGATTGAGACACCTGGTTTCTTATTGGTGGAAGGGATTGGGAGACACTGATTTGAGAAGGAGAAGGATTATTTTATGATATTCCTTAACTCAGGTGACTTTTGGGAAGGGGAGTAATTTTGAGACTTCTCTAAAATCAGGTCACTTATAAATAGCTGAAACTTTGCTTCACAAAAATGGCAGATAAAGGCAGAATGGAGTCACCAATGCCATTTTAATGTAACACACCCCAAATGCCACCTGTTTAATGAATCCTTCCCTTTTTGTCCTCAAGTAGTTGCAATTTCTTCCCCCAAAACCGTACAATGAGCATTATCTTTAGGTAATGACAGTAATTTGTGTGTTTGTCATAGCGGTCCCATCATGTTATATGTTCCCCAAAGGCAGGGATGGTGTCTGATTCATCTCTGTATCCTTCTAGAGGCCTGGTACAGTCCCTCACCTATGCTAGTTGTTGGACAAAGGAATGGATAAAGAGGTAAGCGTAAGACTCAGGGAATATGTCACACATCAGAGATGGAGTATAGCCAACAGTAGTGGCCTTCTCATCCAGTCACTTTGCTACACAAGCTAAAGACATCCCTGAAACTAAGAAACTTATCAAAGGAAGAGACTGAGGCAAAGATAAGATGGAGGCCACTTATACAACTCTTGTCTTTGGAGGTTGAGTCTTCCCTATTCCCACTAAGTGGCTCCTTGGCAGGAATGTTCCCTATTCCATTTATGCTCTCTTTTCCCAGAAACCGGCTGAGATCCAGCGGGTGACATTTTGTCTGTAAAAAACACTTTAATCTCCATAGATGAAAGCTCCAGGGTGGGGTTTTATAGAGCTAGAGAGTCTGGGGTGCCAGAGAAAAGGAGGATTATCATTGAGCCTAATTGTGGGATCACTAAACTAGCTAGGATGAGCAGGAAATAAAGCTGGGCCCTCAGGGGTCATCCTGGACCTCAGAGTGAGAAAGCATGTGTTTAAGAGTAGAAATATCCAGAGGTGGGGCCCACTGGGCATTTCTTCATCTGGGAGCCCTACTCCCATCCCCTTTATTAAGGGTCTATTGTGTGGAGAGCCCTGTGAGCTACAAAGTTTAGGAAAGTGGTAGATATAATAAGTACTTACATAAATGTTAGGTATGATAATAATAATTATTGTTATTAAAACCCAAACTCTTTAGCTTCCATACTTTGGCTCCTACTCAGCTCCCTACTTTTCCATATTTATTTTTTCACTCCTCCTTCCCTATGCTGAACCTCAGCCAAGCTGGTCTAAACACATCTTATAATTTCGTATTACCAAGCCTTTGACCATGCTGTTCTTAAGTCTGAAGCACCTTCCCTTTCTATATCTAGCTGTTAAAATCTAACTCATTCCCCATGGCCCAACCCCAATGTCACCCTTTTTAGTGAATCCTTTCTTTTTTGCCCCCAACCAGTTGTAATTTGCAGAGTTTATAGTCTAGCATAGAGCAAAAAGTCAGTCATTCACCAAGCCCTGTGCCAGGCACTGTACTGTGCTAAGGAAGCATTGGGGGTATAAAGAAAAACAAAAATAGTTCTTGACTTCAAGAAGCTTACACTGTAAAGTACAGAAATAGGGACATACAAGTTCCCAACAGAGTAGAGGGAACCTCAGAACATCGTCCCCTTTAAAAGGTGGTGTTTGAGCTGAGTCTTAAAGAAAGCCACAGATTTTAAGAGGCAGAGGTGGGGAAGAAGCATGTACCAGGCATGGGAGAGAGCCTGTGTAAAGCCTTGGAGACAGAAAATAGAGTGGTATGTCTGAGGAACTGGAAAGAAGGCCATTTTGGCTGGACCATGGAGCACTTGGAAGAGAATAATGTGTAAGGAGAGTGGAAAGATAGGAAGGGGCCAGGTGTTACGAAAAGTCAGAGAGGAAAGAGTGTCCAGGAACTGTGTTAAATACTGCAGAGAGGCCAAGGAGGATGAGGACTGAGAAGAGGCCATTAGATAACTTTGGAGAAAAAAAAATACATATATGTATATATACACACACATATACACACTTAAAATTTATATCTTTTTTTATATCACCAAAATTTCTGTCATTAACCTTTCCTCCAAAACCCTACCGCCACTTCCAGTCATCGCCTATAACAAATCATATTTTTAGAGAAAAAAAAAAGAAAAACCAGTAAAAATGATCAATACATTGAAAACATATAAAACTATGTGCTATGTTTCACACCTTTGGACTCCCCAACTCTGCAAAGAAGTGTATTTCAGGGTGTCTTTTCCTATATCTTCTTTGAAGTCATGCTTGTCCTTTGTAATTTTGCAACATTTTCTTCTGATTGTTTTATGGTTGTTTTTTCTGATTACCCTGTCCCAGTCATAAGTATTCTGCTAAATGTTTAGCAACCAGCCCTCCTGGGAAAAAATATGCAGGATACACTTTTAAGTTTAATCTGCATTATTAACATTGGACAATCAACAAAATAATATATCAAGCCCTGATTTGTAGAGTGTGTCCACTTCTGAGAGCTCACACTGAAAATGTAATAATTGGTCTTGCTGGCAGTTTGAGGTGGCACATCCCTGTTCCTGGTCTTTGTGTATATCGTTTTCTTGATTCTACTTCCTTCATTTTGCATCAGATTGTGATAATTCTTCCATGCTTCTCTAAATATATGATATTTGTCATTTCTTACAGCACAGTGATATTTCATTACATACATGTTCCACAATTTGTTAAGCATTCTCCAATTGATGTATATCCATTTTATTTCCAATTTTTTGACATTAAAAAAAGTGCTGCAACAAATGTTTTGGTTTATGTGGGAACGTTTAAAGAGAGTTGTTTTAACTGAATAAAATTGCAAACCAGATTACCTAGAGTTTAGAAGAGAGTGAGAGGTGAGGAAGTGAGTGGAAGCGTAGACAGCTTTTTCAAGGAATTTGAGGAAAGGAAGAGAGGCATAAGACCATCGCTAGCAGGGATGATAGGCTCATAAATACATTAGACAAGTATAAGACAAAATGCTTTGTGAAACCCAGTGGGGGAAGGCGGTGTATCCTACTTCTCAGCTCTCTGAATCTTATCACAAAGGCCAGGATGGAGTTGGCTGTGAGGAAGCCAAACAGAAAAGTAGGAAAGGGAGGGAGGGCATACTGCCCTCTTCATGTCAAAATTGCCTGGGTCATTGACTGAAGAAAGATGTTACCTTGCATATTCTTTCAAAACTATCATTTATATTGATAGTATTATTTTTTAGTACCTTTATTTCCAACTAAATCTTCTCTCTTTCCTATCCAGTGAGTCATTCCTTGTAACAAATTGTAAAAAAAAAAAAAAAAAAGAGAGAAAAAAGCAACTCAGCAAAACCAAGCAATATACCAACCATGGTTAAGTATATGTTTTGAACAATTTTATGTCTGCCATTTGACTAGAGGGTGTTTCTTGTCAGTATTCAAGTACCCAAATCTCTCTGGCCTCTGATCTTCCCCCCCCCCCCCCCAAATCTATACTTCCTGCTCCTTTTATCCTCCCAACTTTTGTTCCAAAGCCAGGGCTCTTGGTTGGGAAGATTGGGTAGTGGGACTGCCATATCCAATGGAGATATTTGGGGCCTGAGGAGAGACAGAGGAAAGAGAAGCTGAAGGCAGGCCCACTGGAGTCATAGCCTGGTTCTGCTATTCATTACCTGTGTTACAGTGGGCAAGTCCCTTTTCTGTTCTGTGCCTCAGTTTCCCCATTTGTGAAATGAGAAGATTGGATTGGCTAGTCTCTTTCACAGTCCAGGTAAGGCCCAGGACTGATCCCAAGGCAAAGTAAAAACAGCATAACTCAGCTATTCTACTCTGGCTAGGAAGGGCAGGGTTCAGTTTAAAAGTCTACAGAAGCGTGATAATCAGGTTAATTAACTTCTAATAACCCCTTAGCTTGTTTCTCAGAAACTCCAGAGCTTCCCAGATTCACTTATTTTCTCTACTAGAAGCAAAAATAAGATTGTGAAAGGTTCCTCTGGGTGAGAGAGAAAGAGAGAGAGAGAGAGAGAGAGAGAGAGAGAGAGAGAGAGAGAGAGAGAGAGAAAGAGAGAGAGAGAGAGAGAGAGAGTCAGAGAGAGAGAGACTCAGAGAGAGAGAGACACAGAGAGACAACTTCGGTTTTTATTCGGTTCCTCTCCTCTCAAATCTTTGATCTTTTGTGAAGAGTCCAAACCCATCCCCAGTATTTCCTTGAACCCAGAGTTGTTTTCTTTTCTTTTTGGTGGTTTTTTTTTCTGTCATTTTGATTTGTTTTGCCTTAAACTTGTCTGATCCAGCACCAAATCCTTGCCTGAAGCTTGTTTTAAAGGCTGGATACTTGAGAGGGCTAACTGCCTAGAGGAGGGAGTGGAGTTTCTGGGAGAGCTCTTAAGAGGTGGGGCAGACCAGGGACTTTGGTTACCTCTAACCTATTGGTTATATAACTCCTGTTTGCCAGCACCTTGCCTTTGCCACTTCGCTTATGTAACAGGTGAATTGTTCTCTTACACATGTGAGGGTCGATCACGGTGGAGCAACCCATGCACAATCATTGCTAAGCCTAGGAGACTGTGAGCCTTCTTGCCTCTCCGTCTCCACTAAGAGGGCTCTCACCTGTGGACGAGTCCTGGATTTCTGGAGAGAGGGGTCAGAGCCCTGAGGAGAATTACTTGGAGCTTGGATTTGGTTCTGGTCCAGGGATTTTCTCTAAGGTAGGGCGGTAGACAGCTATTCAGTAAACAATGGAAATCAAGTCTAATTTGGTTTCTCTCACACAAAAGCAATACTTAAACCAAGATATGCACCGGTATCTGTTAAATGACTTGTAATCACCGTTTTACCCTACTGGAAGGGGGACACTTAAAATATCAAAGCAGGAAACATTTTTTAGGTCCCTTTAGCTCTTCGTTGGCCAGATAATCCCTTCTGGCCATATTTTCTGGCAAGCCTGGGATTGGGCCCATCTTCCTCAAAAGTCCCTTGTGATGATCTCCAGAGCGTTGGGCATCAGTGGAGGGTCAAGCTCGCAAGGCTGAAGAGATGCTTTGCTCTGCATCCTGGCCATCTTCTTGCCTGGCCAACCACCCAGTCCACATGCTGGTCCCTTTCAGCTCAAGAGTTCCTGCCCTGGAGTTCCTTCCACTGGTCTGATTGGCCCACTGTTTAGATGCGGCCCAGTTAGGCTTCTTTTATTCCCTGGACATCTTACTGACCTCCCTGCTGCTAAGTAGTCCTCGGTGTAAAAAATGGAGTTGACCAAAAGAATAAGGAAGGGAACAAATGTTTTTTAAAAGCACTCACGCTGTGCTAAGTGCTTTACCAATACCTCATTTGCTTTTTTCTTCCTTCCCTTTAGACTTAAAGATTGGAAATTCATCCTTGGGAGGTGGGAAGTAATTTCTTCCTCCTCCTATCCCAGAATATGGCAGAAACACAAGGATACTTTCTGAACAGGGGAAGGGAAGATTTCTGAATTCCTTAGGCAATGTGATCACAGTGTCTAATGGAGAAGGGAGGTTTTCTGTGTAGTATCAGGTGTGGGAATTGCTTCATAGGTAATAGCTACAAATTGAGAGTTCATGCATTAAGGTCCCAACCACTTGGAAGGATGTGATTTCCACAACAGCATAAATACAAAACCCTCTGTTTGGCATTCAAAGTCTTTCCCAACTTCGAAGGTATTACACCTTCCCTGCCCCCCCTTCCACGAGCTCCCTGATCCAGGGAATCTTTGCCCATTTCTTCATAAGATATTCCATCTCTTCGTTCTGGGCATTTTCTCTGGCTGTAACCCATTCTTGGAATGCTTTCCCTCTTCATCTCTGCCTTCTTCCTGACTTCCCTGGCTTCCTTCAAGTCCCAACTAAAATCCTACCTTTTGCAGGAAGTTCTCTAAATTCTAGAGCTTTCCCTTTGTAGATCATTTCCTATTTATCTTCTGTATAGCTAGTTTGTACCTATTTGTGTGCTTATTGTCTCCCTTGTTAGAATGTGTGCTCCTTGAAGGCAGGGGCTCTCTTTTGCCTTTCTTTGTAGCTCCAGAGCTTAGCATGGTGTCTGTCACTTAGCAGATGGTTAATGAATGCTTATTGACTGACTGACTGACTGACAGAAGGCCAGGAGACCTGAACTTTTCCAGATCTCTCTGCTGTTTTCATAAGTTTCCATATAGCTCAGGTCTGATGTTGGGGGAGTGCTTGTTCCACAGCCCCCAAAGTGTTTGCTTTTTTGGAGGGAGTCTAACAGGCTGTTTTTGATGTCTCCTGACTCTGTTCATAGACTGCTATAAACCCTTTGGGTCTGAAATATTTCTTGTGAGGGGTGAAATAAAGACTGTGGTGTACCTGATATGCAGTTAGCACATTGTGTGGGAATTGAGGACCCTGTTCCCTACATTTGGGGAAACCTAGACAGGAGTTACACCATGAGTATAGTTAGAGATTTTCCTGGGGCACTCCAAATGGAAACATAATGAACCAAAAGAGAGAAAATGATGCTCTTAGACTGGCACTGGTTTGTTTGAGCCCAGATTATTTGAGGAACACTAAGAGGAAGGGCACCCACATGTTTAGGGAATTGCCCCTGGCAGCTAAAGGCAGGTGTGGTTTGATGTTTCACCTAGCACTGGCTGGGTAGGTTGAATTTATCCCCTTCAAGAAAGGATTAGTTACGGCGGAGCCAAGATGGCGGAGTAGAAAGACACACATACACAGGTCTCCCCATAAAGCCCATAAAATACCTGTAGAGAAGGACTCTCAACAAATTTTGGAGCAGCAGAAGTGGAGAACAACAGAGTGGAGGAGATTTCCAGCCCAGGGTGACCTGAAAGACCCACAGGAAACGTCTGGTAGATGCAGAGCGGTGCATGGAGCCCAGCCCACCTTGGCCACGCGCAAGGCTCTCTAACAGCCCTCCGAGGCAAAATCTCCAGTCTCGGAATACCCAGTTGCAGCAGTGGAGGGTCCACAGATCCCTCAACCCACAGGCGCCAAAGGTCAGTGACGGGGTTTATTCAGCTGGCCAGGAAGGAAGAAGGGCCTTCACATCGGGCAGGTGGCAGGAGTTCTCAGGGCAGCCCCTATAGCATCCTGAGACCATAGCTGGATCATAAAAACCCCTGGGGGCACTGAAGAGCTGAGTCTTACCTCAGCCCTGTGTAGACGCCCTGAGGCAGCTGGTCTTTGTCTCACACTGAATGGTGGCCCTGCCCCCACAGCTTGACTGAATCCCACCCCGCCAGTGCTGGCTTGGTGGAACTGGAGGCCAGGTGCCTGTGGAGAGGAAACGCTGCTAAGATTCTGGGCACAAAAATCCTTTCCTGCCCCCAGGCCAGTACAAACTTGATTGTGCCACCTTGGAGGAACTGATATCTTACAGGTCCCCAGAGTATACCCTACTCTTGACAAAGGACCCAAAAGTCAAGTAACTGGTTGGGAAAATGCCCAAAAAAGGGAAAAAAAATAAGACCATAGAAGGTTACTTTCTTGGTGAACAGATATTTCCTTCCATCCTTTCCAATGAAGAAGAACAATGCTTACCATCGGGGAAAGACATAAAAGTCAAGGCTTCTGTATCCCAAACATCCAAAATAAATATTCAATGGGCTCAGGCCATGGAAGAGCTCAAAAAGGACTTTGAAAATCAAGTTAGAGAGGTGGAGGAAAAACTGGGAAGAGAAATGACAGAGATGCAAGAAAAGCATGAAAAGCAGGTCAACACCTTGCTAAAGGAGACCCCAAAAAATGCTGAAGAAAATAACACCTTTAAAAATAGGCTAACTCAACTGGCAAAAGCGGTTCAAAAAGCCAGTGGGGAGAAGAATGCTTTAAAAAGCAGAATTAGCCAGATGGAAAAGGAGGTTCAAAAGCTCACTGAAGAAAATAGTTCTTTTTTTTTATTTTATTTTTAACCCAGTTTATAACAGATAAAGCAATTCAAACTTTTGGTCAGGTGATACATATTTTTAAAGCATTTACAATATGGACCACAAAAGAATTTTTTTTTTTAAACATAAGCCAACTGAGACAACTTCATGTTGTTGGTCTAAAGTCCTATGCCTAATAGCTTAATTTTAGGCAGCCTCGGATGTTCCTGTATCCATAATCTATAATTGAATAGATCTGGTATTAAGCTTACAAACCTTTTAACTATAGGGAATTGCCACCAAGAGTAGGGACGTTGCAGGGAAACAATCTCTCCCCAACTTCATGTCTTTTATAGGGAGGAGTAGATTGTCCCCTTGTGTTCAGTCAGGCTTACAGTCTGCCAGGTGTCATTGGGGAAGTTGAGTCCAGAGAATCCCATCTCAGCCGTTGCTGAACAGCCGCTCTCCCACCCTTCCCTTGAGATCACCTATGCAGTTTATACCAGCATCTCATGAGCATACTGGCATCATGTAATGGAGGCTCGGATCGCCTTTCTTGCTTCCCATACCTGGAGTTAGACTCAGAAGAACAGTCACTTAGTAGTCCCACATCATCTAAAAATGGCAAGTTCCTATAACCAGGTTTAAAATATGATTATAGTTTCACTTTGGCTAAGGAACATCTTTTAGGCAAGTCTTAAGTGGCTTACATGTCTTTCTATATATGTTCTAGTTCCTGATTAAATGGCAATCATAAAATCAAATTTACCATTAAAACCTTGACTTTTCCATCAATGCCAAATTTTATCAGAGGTTACCTTCCTCTTGGAAAGTTAGACTGAAATTCTTTTCTCCAAACTAGAGATGTCATTGATTTATTCTGAGTAATTAATTCAGTCTATTGTTTTAATACTAATTGCTTTTACCTAACTTTGTAACATGACCAATTTTTCTCCCCATCACCCCCTCCCCCCACTTCCTAATACCTTGCATTCTGGTTGCTCCTTCCCTCAGTGTACCCTCCCCTCTATCATACCCAACCCCTGTCCTATCCCCATCTTCCTTTTTTTCTTGCAGGGCAAGATAAATTTCCATACCCCTATCCCTGTGATTCTTATTTCCCAATTATATGCAGTAAAAATTCTCAACATTCGTTTCTACTACTTTGAATTCCAACTTCTCTCTCTCCCCCGCTCCGTCACCACCCCCACTAAGAAGGGAAGCAATTCAATACAGACTAAACATGTGTTGTTTTGTAAAAGACTTCCATAGTAATCATGTTGTGTAATACTAATTATATTGCCCTCTGACCTACCCTATCCCCTTTATTTTTCCCCCCTACAACTGACCTTGTCTCTTCTTGAAAGTGTTTATTTCTAGTGACTCCCTTCTCCCATTTGCCCTCCCTTCTAACATTCCCTTCACTCCACTTGTTGCCTCCTCTCCTACTTTCCTGTGGTGTGATATAAATTTTCATATCAAATTTAGTGATCATGTTATTCCTTCTTTCAGCCACATGTGGGGAGAGTAGCTTTATTTCCCCCTCCTTCTCCCTTATCTCCTCTATTGAATAAGATTTTTTGTCAGGCCTAGAGGCCTAAGGGCTACCCGAGTCTTACCTTACCTATCGCAGGTCTTCGGCTGGCCAAACCGGATAAACGTATGATAGAAGAGACTTTCCAGAGTCGAACAAGGGTTAGGCTTTATTCAGGGTCTTGGTTACATGTGCAGGGGGAACTCTTCCTGAGGAGAGAGGAATCTCCCAAGGAGGGAAGATCTTACAGTAAGAGATTGGAAATGGAAGAGGGGAAGGGAGAGAGGGGAGAGGGAAGAGAGAAGAGAGGAAAGAGGAGAGAGGGGCCTTCTGTCCTCTAAGGGCCCCTCAGCACTAAGAGCCTTCAGGATTTCCTGACCCTACTTAAGCTCTCCTGCCACATAGTTTGCACCTGAATACCGTGCCTGTTAGACAACAATAGGTGTGCTCAGACCCCGGGCCAATCTCGAGGGCAGGGATGCTCTCTCCCAGCACGTTTCCCACAGGAAGAGGCAGAAATGCACGAGATAGCCCGGTCTCACACCTCAATTCCCTGCTGTTCCCTGGGGGGCCTCATGAGAACTCTAAGGTTTAGAAGTCCTCACCTTTACCTGCCTGAGACTGTCCACATGGAACTGAGCTTACACCCCCAACAATTTTTCTTATCTCTTTTATGAGTTATAGCCTGCCCTGTTTCTTTACTCCCTTTCTCAACCATTGATTTTCATTTTATTTTATTTTATTTATTTTTGTGTGTGTGTGTATGTATGTGGATATCATCTCTTCTGATATAACACACCCTGTCCTCTCCATCTATCTATCAGTATGTGTGTGAGTGTGTGTGTACAATCTCTCCAACTACCCAAATACTGAGAAAAGATTCAAGAGTTAAAAATATTTTCTTTCCATGTAGTAATGTAAGCAGTTCAGCTTTAGAGAGTCTTTTATGATTTTTCTTTTTCTTTTTTTTCCTGTTTACCTTTTCATGCTTCTCTTAATTCTTGTCTTGGGAAGTAAAATTTCTAAATACAGATCTGGTCTTTTCCTCACCATGAAATCTTCAAATTTGTCTCTATCACTGAATGTCCAAATTTTCCTTTGAAGTGTTATATTCAGATATGCTGGGTAGGTGATTCTTGGCTTCAATCCCAGTTCCTTTGACTTCTGAAATATCTTACTCCAAGCCCTTCTATCCCTTAATGTTAAAGCTGCCAGATCCTGTGTTATCCTGATTGTATTTCCACAGTACTCAAATTGTTTCTTTCTAGCTGCTTGAAGTATTTTCTCCTTCATCTGGGAACTCTGAAATTTGGCCACAATATTCCTAGGAGGTTCTCTGATCCGGTTTCTTTCAGGGGGAGATCAATGAATTTTTTCAATATGTTTTGCCCTCTGATTCTACAACATCAGGGCAGTTTTCCTTGATAATTTCATGGAAGATAGTATCTAGGCTCTTTTTTTGATCATAGCTTTCAGGTAGCCCAATAATTTTTAAATTATTTCTCCTGGATCTGTTTTCCAGGTCAGTTGTTTTTCCAATGAGTTCTTTCACCTCATCTTTTATTTTTTAAATTTTTGGGTTTGTTTACTAACTTCTTGGTTTAACTCATAGTCATTCTTTTCCCTGGACTCAATTCTCTCTTTCAATGAATTACTTTGTTCAGTGAGCTTTTGAAACTTCTCCTCCATTTGGCTAATTCTGCTTTTTAAAACCTCCTTCTCCTCGCTGGCTTTTTGGACCTCCTTTTCCAATTGAGTTAGCCTCTTTTTAAAGCTGCTATTTTCCTCAGCGTTTTTTTGGTTCTCCTTTAGTAAGCTGCTAACTTGTTTTTTAAGGTCTTCTATTTCCTGAGCCAAGTTTAAGTCCCCTTTGGAGGGAGGGCCCTTGACTTCCTCTGACAGTATGCCTTGTTCTTCCTCATCTGAAGGGATTGGGGGAGACACCTGTTCTCTGTTCTTTAAAAATTAGAATGGAACAGATGGAGGCTAATGACTTTATGAGAAACCAAGAAATCACAAAACAAAACCAAAAGAATGAAAAAATGGAAGATAATGTGAAATATCTCACTGGAGAAACAACTGACCTGGAAAATAGATCCAGGAGAGACAATTTAAAAATTATGGGACTACCTGAAAAGCATGATCAAAAAAAGAGCCTAGACATCATGTTTCATGAAATTATCAAGGAAAACTGCCCTGATATTCTAGAACCAGAGGGCAAAATAGTATAGAAAGAATCCACTGATCACCTCCTGAAAGAGATCCAAAAAGAGAAACTCCTAGGAACATTGTGGTCAAATTCCAGAGTTCCCAGGTCAAGGAGAAAATATTGCAAGCAGCTAGAAAGAAACAATTCAAGTACTGTGGAAATACAATCAGGATAACACAAGATCTAGCAGCTTCTACATTAAGGGATCGAAGGGCATGGAATATGATATTCCAGAAGTCAAAGAACTAGGACTAAAACCAAGAATCACCTACCCAGAAAAACTAAGTATAATAATACTTCAGGGGAAAACAAGGTCTTTCAGTGAAATAGAGGACTTTCAAGCATTCTTAATGAAAAGACCAGAGCTGAAATGAAAATTTGACCTTGAAACACAAGAATCAAGAGAAGCACGAAAGGGTAAACAGCAAAGAAACAGCATGAAAGGGTAAACAGCAAAAAAAAAAAAACAAGCATAAGGGGCTTACTAAAGATGAACTGTTTACATTCCTACATGGAAAGACAATATTTGTAACTCTTGAAACTTTTTTCAGTATCTGGGTAGTTGGTGGGATTACACACACACACACACACACACACACACACAGAGCACAGGGTGAATTGAATAGGATGGGATCATATCTTAAAAAAATGAAATTAAGCGGTGAGAGAAAAATATATTAGGAGGAGAAAGGGAGAAATGGAATGGGGCAGGTTATCTCTCATAAAAGAGGCAAATAAAAGACTTCAGTGGAGGGAAAAAGAGGGAAGATGAGAGAAAAAACATGAAACTTACTCTCATCACATTCGACTAAAGGAAGGAATAAAATGCACACTCATTTTAGGATGAAAACCTATCTTACAATACAGGAAAGTGGGGTAGAAGGGAATCAGCAGCGTGAGGGGGATGATAGAAGGGAGGGCAGTGGGAGGAGGGAGCAATTTGAAGTCAACACTTCAAATTGGGGAGGGACAGGATCAAAAGAGAGAATAGAAGCAATGGGGGGGCAGGATAGGATGGAGGAAATTATAGTTAGTCTTACACAACACGACTATTATGGAAGTCATTTGCAAAACTACACAGATATGGCCTATATTAAATTGTCTGCCTTCCCAAAGGGAATGGGTGGGGAGGGAGAGATGGGGAGAAGTTGGAACTCAAAGTTTTAGGAACAACTGTTGAGAATTGTTGTTGCAACTAGGAAATAGAAATACAAATAATGGGGTATAGAAAGTTATCTTGCCCTACAGGACAAAAGAGAAGATGGGGACAAGGGAAGGGAGGGTTGTTAGAAGAGAGGGCATATTGGTGATAGGGGCAATTAGAATGCTTGGTGTTTTGGGGTGAGGGGAGGGGAGAAATGGGGAGAAAATTTGGAACCCAAAATTTTGTGGAAATGAATGTTGAAAAGTTAAATAAATAAATTAAAAATAAATAAACAAACAAATAAATAAAAAAAGAAAAAGAAAAAATAAAGAAAAAACTAAAAAAAAAAAAAAGAAAGGATTAGTTGTTCTTCATCTCTTCAGCTATGAGGTGTCTGGTTTCAGTGCCAAATGCCCATAGATAGCTCTCCTAAGCCTTTTTCTCAAAGCCATCACAGAGGTCAGGAAGGTCAGAGTCATGAGTCACAGTGACATGACAAAAGAAGTAATTTACTGGCCACTTCTGATGATAAACCCTTTTCTACTTAGCTCTGTCTATCTTTGGAGAGAAGACACAATGGTCAAATCCTTCCCTGCTTAGTAGCACCTGTTACAACTTGTGCTCTGCTAGGAGAACCTTTGAGAATCTAGGGAAATTTCTATGCTGTAATGGAATGTTGGGTTGGGTACATGATAAAGTCCAAGAAAAGCAGCTGGAGCTACTCATAATAAAAAAAGTACATAATAAGATAATAACAAAAATTATACTGGAGGTAACACACTTGTAAAGGTGCTTGGGATTTGATTTTTTCAAGATCCTTTAAAGAGGGGAAAATTCCAAAAGAGCAGAAAAAAATCAAATAGCATTACTAGTCAAAAAAGAAAGAAAAGGAAGAAGACATCAGCAACTATCAGCCAATTTGCCTATTTTTTTATCTCCATGAAATCTTTTATTTTTTAACTTTTACAAATAGATATTTACTTCGAAGTTATAGTAAGAACAGAAGTAAGAACATTTCCCCCCTGACACCCTAAGGAACATACTCTGTGTGACACCACCTCAGTCTCTGAGGACCTGAGGAGAAGACCCATATATTAGCTTGGTTCCTAGTTCCTACATTGCATTGGTGCCACCAAGTTCAAGTCCAGATGCAGTCCTCACTGCCAGGGGAGCCCTCTTTTCAGCTATTGCTGGCCTGAATCTTAAATGTCTTTCTTTCAGGTTACTTTTTATTCTTTGGGATATCTACTGACTACAAATCCATGGGCCCTAAAATCCTAGGATGTTGAGGCATCCTCCTGACCTTTTGAAATGCAGTCATAATACTGGAAACTTTTGCCCAGAATAGAAAAGAACATATTAGAGGCTAGGACAGAGACCCCTTTCATAGGGCTACATATAGGGGAGAGGTCTCAAGTCAATCTCCTTATATCTCTCACCAGAAGCTGTCAGCAAAGGAATCACACCATCACTTCAGCTGAAGAGAGAAGTAGTCTATGCATGAAAATAGGAGAAGAGAATAGGCCTCTTTCTGTAGAGTGTCTTCCATAGCTGATCATATCATCAAACACTTGACACTGGTTTCAAGGATATAAGATCCCATTGCAAGGGCTTGCTCCCATGGTTTTTAGCATGATGTTTTCAGCTACATTGTAAAATGCCTTCAATGAGTACAAATGTGACATCAAGTTCATCTACCACCCTCAAGGTAAATTCTTTAATTTGAAAAGGCTACAAGTCAAGACTAAAGTGAAGGGAGTGTTGGTGCATGAATTTTTGTTTGCAGATGCTTGTACACTCAATGCAGCCTCTGAAACTGTGATACAACAAAGTATGGATTGAATGTGTGCTGCTTGTGCTAATTTTGGTCTAATACTTAACACCAAGAAAACGCAAGTGCTCCATCACCCACTACCACATCATCCATACATGGAACCATTTGACAGCAAATGGAGAAGTTTTGAGTACTGTGGATAAGTTCACTTACATTGGCAGTATACTTCCAGGGATATACACTTTGATAATGAGATTGACACACGAATTGCCAGAGCTAGCTCAGTGTTTTCACGGCCCCTAAAGAAATGTGAGAGAGAAGAGGTATTAGACTGACTATCAAACTGAAGGTCTACAGAGCCATTGTGATGAACTCATGGTTGCATGCCTGGGAAACATGGACAGTGTACCAGCGTCGTGCCAGGAAACTGAATCGCTTCCATTTGAACTGTCTTAGGAAGATTTTGAAGATCACCTGGCAGGATAAGGTACCAGACACTGAGGTCCTTTCTTGAACTAAAGTGCCAGGCATCAAACTCTACAGCACAGAGCGCAACTTCAATGGTCTGGCCTTGTTGTTTGAATGTAAAACATATGCTTGCCAAAAAGACTATTTTATGGAGAACTCACATGGGGCAGATTATCACATGGTGGTCAGAAGAAGCGACACAAGGACACTCTCAAGGTCTCCCCTAAAAATTTTGGAACTGATTATGTGACATGGGAGACACTGGCACAGGATTGGCCAGCATAGCATGCCCTCATCAGAGAAAGTGCTGTGCTCTAGGAGCAAGGCAGAATTGAAGTAACTCAAAAGAAACACAAGATGTGCAAATTTAGAGAATTCACTTCAAATGTTCACATAGACTATGTGTGGTAGAATGTGATAGAGCATTCCGAGCTCATATTGGTCTGATCAGCCACAGTCAGACACGCTGTAACTTGACTCTAACATAGTGATGTCATTTTGTTTTCTTCAAGAATGAAGGATAACAACCAACCATATTTGTTATTTTTGGATAGCAAGAAAACCGTTTGACCCAGTTGAACAAAACAGAGCTTTAAAAACTGTCTTCCAATGGCATATTAACTTATATACATATGCCAAGATTCCTTTATAGGTGCAACTACACAGGTAATTTGGTGTAATGATCCCCTGGCCATCAACATCAAGTAGGGCGTAAAACACGAGATCTCTATTTGCCAAAGGTGTTCACCACTATCATAGTGGATGTATTGTGCAAATTACAAAGTGTGGGATCATATTTCTTACTTGTAAAATGGGGATAATAATACAAGTACTCCATGCTGCTCTAGTGACTTAAAGCACTAGAGAATCTTGTCGTTATGCCTAAATTTCATTCCCCATCTGCATTGTCTGATGTGGGTAGATTAGAAAGTAATATATGCCTCTCTATTGCATGTATATATGTGTACACTCACTTTTGTTCAGTTGTTTTCAGTCGTGTCCAACTCTGTGTGACCCCATTCGGGGTTTTCTTGGCAAAGATACTGGAGTGGTTTGCTATTTCCTTCTCCAGCTCATTTGACAAATGGGGAAACTGAGGCAAACAGGGTGAAGTGATTTGCCCAGTGTCACACAACTGGTAAGTATCTGAGTCTGTATTTGAACTCACAAAGAGATGAACCTTCTTGATTCCAAGTTCAGTGCTCTATCCACCATGCCACCAAGGTGCCCAACACACACACACACACGCATGCACACACACACATACACACACACACATACACACACACATATACACACACAGTATGTCTTTATCTATATACCATACATGTGTGGGTATATATGTATATGCAGTATGTAATATGCAAGTATTTCTTTTTTCTCATCTGTGTATGTGTTTTTCCTCCTACCCCCTACATAGAATTTAATCTTGAGGTTAGGGACTTTTGTTTTTTTTTTCCTCCTGTATCCTTAGTGCCTACCATAGTGCTTAGCACATAATGGGTGCTTAATAAATGCCTGTTGAAGAAGTTCTCCATATACATTTAACTGTGGAATATTTGATGCTAATTGCATTAAACCCCAGAATCTCAGTAAGGCTCATCGTTATTCAAAAGAGATTGGCCTAATCATCCATGTAGAAAAAACTCAGTGGGTGAAGAATATAGAGTCCTGTGCTTATAACATTGATGGAGTTATTTTACCAGTCATAGTTCTTTGACATACACTGCAGATGGGCAATGGACTTGGGCCCAGATTCAAAGAGGAAGAAGAAAGCTGACAATTACCTGTTAAAAATTGCATACAGCACTTTCAATAACCCCGAGCTTCTAACCTTTCTGCAAAAGCTGATCTAATTTATAACACCACCAATCTTGTGGTGATGCTGTATCACTACAAATCATGGAAAGACACAATTTCAGGAGAATGCAAATTGTTGATGACTCAAAGGACAATGAATAGATAAGTGAATAATGGGTTTAAGCAGGCTATGGCATGATGCTGAGGATGGATTGCTTGTGAGAAATGGCAGAAAAAAGTCTTCAAGGACATGGAGAACTTTAACCATGTATGACTGAAAAAAAGTCTGGGCTACTGCTGAGAACAAGGCATAACAGATGGACCATGCTCTGCTACACTGGTGCCCACAAGATGTGAAAGACCTTCTAAAGCATTGAGGACATTCTCTGTGAAGGAACCTTTGAGAACATGGACAAGATCCATGAGGTGAAGAGGCATGGATGGACTGTGGCCCACAACAGTGGTGGAAAGCCTCATACCTCTGGGATCAGCGAGCCATCAAAGTATCTCTTAGAGGGATAGCTTGTAAAGTCACTGACATTTTAGTATAAATTAGTTTTTAAATCAATCTGCTTTCCTGAAGGAAAATGTCTGGAAACCTGGGAGGAGGAGAAGGTAAGTGAGATAGATGCTGAACTGAGGAAATTAAGGATCCTAAAAAGGGAGCTTCATAGACAATTTTGCCCTAATCTACTTTTTTGTCAAGGGTCATCTATGAACCGTGGACTGGAAGGAGGGAAAAAAGATAGTGAAGTGGGGTTCTTTCATTTCTTTTTTCATTCTTTGTCTCTTATTTTGTTTGTGGGGTAGGAAAGTGACGAGAAAGGGGGTTGGAGTGGTGGGGTTGAAAAAATACCTGTGCCATCAGCAGTCATTGCTCTTTGGTCTAGAACAGGCCCCAGCTGCTTGTGGGGTACCTCTTTTTTCTTTTCTTTTTTTTTTTGATTTCAGGGAATTGCACCTGTTCACTCTCTCCCTCCCAACTTGTAAATTCTCTAATCCCTCATCCAATCAGGTATCCGATTACCTAATGTTGTATTGTTTCCTTTTAATTAATTGACCTGACTTGATTAATTGTTTTTAATGTATAAAAGGCTGTCTCCCCCTGTATTCAGGGTCCAGGCCTAAACTGAGAAGGTCTGGTTCAGGTTTGTTGAGCAATTACCATGTATTGCGTAATAAATCAATATGTTGGGAAGATCGAACCTTTGTTTCCTCAGTCGTTCATCTTTCACTGCCATATTTTGGACACAGGGATCCCAATGCCTTTTGTTCTATCCTGACTTTTTTAGGTCTGGCTCCAGAGGAGCAGGGTAAAAATCATAAAGTAGCTTTTATAGCATCATCTCTGCCTTTGCAGAAGACCATTTGGCTTGGATCCCATTCTGTAGAAGCCCTAGGGAGAAAAGATTGCATCATCCTCAGTAAATGGCCCCTGTCGTATCATCAAAGCCTCTAGTAAAACTTCTGCTTTGGGCTGGGAAAGGATCTTTGGGTCCCAAGGCTCCAAACCTGTGTCATTGCTCTACACTCGGTCTGAAACCAGTCCTCTCCCTGCCGAGGAGGCTTTGAGGCTCTCCTCAGGTGCAGGGTACCTCCTGGGAAGGAGATGATTCTTACTCCATGTCCCAAAAGGGAAGAGGCCCAAAGTATTTGGGTGACTTGCCTTCTGAT
Organism: Notamacropus eugenii; assembly: GCF_028372415.1. Lineage (NCBI taxonomy): Eukaryota > Metazoa > Chordata > Mammalia > Diprotodontia > Macropodidae > Notamacropus > Notamacropus eugenii. The sequence continues at coordinate 305,213,964 of NC_092873.1, forward strand.
AGTTATGTGTTAAGAGCAGGGTGGAGTCAGCCCCCTAGATGTACCAATTCCCAGTTCTCTCCTTTATGACACTAAATGAAAAGGCCTTTCCTAAGATCTTTCCAAAGACCACATCTAGATGCAGGAAACATTTAGAACCACCATATGTAAATTAATGCTCAAATGAATTAAAAATCGTTTATTAAGCCCTTCTTCTGTGTCCACCTTGTGTTAGGTGCTCAGCATGCCATACAAAAGTGAAAATGCCGTGTCTTCAAGGAGTGTGCATTCTGTTAGGACAAAACATATATGCAGGAAAGAAGTGGCCACAGAATATTAAACTGAATATTAAAGTTGGACCATTGACATCTAGAACTTGCTCAAATATAATGAAAGAGCTGTCTAGAAACTAAGTTTCAAAAAAATTTCAAGCTACCAATATCATGACGAGTTATAGTAAATGAGGAATTCACAAAAGAAAGTTACCTATGGCATTTTTCATATCTGGTTATTTGGGATATCTCTTTATGATATTTGGGATTTGTAGTTCTGCAGGTAGGGCAGACAACTCCCTGACACTCCCTGTTAATTTGTTTTTATGGTAGTTTGTAGCCATAATGTACGAGCTGGAAAAGCAATGGTAGATTTTTCAGATGAGAGAACAAGGGGGAATTGCTCTCTCTGCACTTAATTCTGGTCATGATGTGGAAGTGACAAGATCCTTGGGAGAGAGGCCCAAGTCATCTTGGGGTTTGTGATACAGAAATAATAATAATGACAGCAATAAAAACAGTTTGTATAATGCTTTTAAGTTTGCAGAGTACTTCAGACATAGTCCTTCATTTGAGTCTTACCTCCATCCTGTGAGATACCACTATTACTATGCGCCATTTAACTGGAGCCCCAACCATGTGTATGTACGATCCCTCCTGCTTCCGAGGCTGGATTGCTCATCCCAACCTGTACTCAATGCTGGAGAGTCTGGAGGTTCCTAAGGAAGCATAAAGGAGTCCAAAGCCTACTCTGATATGTGTGTGTGTGTGTGTGTGTGTGTGTGTGTCCTACTATTCACCACTGTAACTCCTGAGTCTCCATTGGTGTGCTTCCTATTTACATGATTAGTTACTATGTCACAATTAACTCTCAACTATAAAACCTTTACTAAACAATAAGACAAAAGCGAAAATAATCATGTCAGTTTCTCATTCAAAGGCAAAGACAAAAATAATCAAAACATTATAGTCCACTCATGTAGAGAATTACATCTTTATTTTCACCAACTTCTAAATGAAATTCAGCATTTCTTTTAATGATACTCAGTATTTCCTTTAGTCATGAATGTAGGCAGCATGTCATAGTACTATTAGACTTCACCAGGCTGCCAAAGGCATTTGGGGCACAAAGAAAGGTGTCTGTTTGCCATAAGAAAGTTTCCTTTTTGAATTCCAAATGACCCACAACTTGCCATGCCACTGAACATCCCATGTGTCTATTGGTCTTAGAGTAGTAACAAAAGGGATAGCTCAAAAACTTTTTGAAATTTAGCTTCTGGACTGCCTTTTCACTAAGTTTGGGCCAGTGCCAGAGTTCAGTGATCCAATAATATTTCATTCAATATTCTGCGGACACCTCTCCTCCCACATAAATCTTATTCTAGTACAGTACATGTTATTTGAGAACACAGGTAGTCTCACTTTTATATTGTATGCTGAGTATCTAACACAGTGCTGGCACAGAAGAAAGTGCTTAATAAATGTATGGTAGTTCTAAGTATTTCCTTCAGCCAGATGTGGTCTTTGGGAAGATCTCTAGAAGCTATTAAGAAGCCAATAGACCTAATTGTTAAGTAGACAGAGAAGGAGCTATAGGAAGGAGAGTAAGCTGAGTGCTGGAGTCACAAGAAGCTGGAAACAGAAGATAGACTTCCATCAGAGCTGACTTTTCAGCAACTAAGTGGGAGTTTGAGGTTTCGAAGAGAGGCATTGCTTTACTGATGCAGCTACTGGAAACTCTTATTGAATACTATTGCTGTGTGAAAAAACTACTAAGTTTGTTACTTTCTGGCAGCATCTCTCAGAAGTGCCTATAGTATTCTCTACTGTCTTTTCAGGTTTGTGAACCCAGAGAAGAAACAGAGAGGGAAAGACAGGCTTTGCATCTGTTTTTCTCTGACCTATGTTCTGCTATAAAAAGAAACTTGGAGTTAATTGGACAAAGCAGAATCTTCTGGTATTTGCATATCTGAGGAGTTTGGAAGTTCTTTGGCTTAAGGGAATTGTTGGTCACTGAACCAGGGTAAGGCTTTTCCTCAGTACCCTTTTCAGGGTGGCGGTGAGTGAAAAGAAAAGAGCTTTTGTAAGTGGGAAGCACACTGATGGGGGCTCAGGAGTTACAGTGGTAAGAAGTAGAAGTGTATTTCCCTCTCAATTCCTTTCCATCCCCACTCCACACAATGTACTCCAGGGTTACTTCTAGTACTCTGGGAGAGCATTTTGAGGCATCTAGGTGGAACAGTGAATTGAGTTCTGGGCCTAAAGTCAGGAAGACCTCAGTTCAGATCCAGACTCACATACTTACTGAATACAGATAAAGTGAGATAGTATTTGTAAAATGCTTAGCATAATATCTAGCACACAGTGGAGGCTTAATAAAGCTTGTTCCCCTTCTCTGTGTGACCACAGCAAAATCTTCTGCGTGAACATAGTCAGTCAATAAACAGTTATTAAGCGTGTGTGTTAGGCATCATGTTAAGTACTAGGGATACAGTAAGAGGCAAAAGAGTCCTCAAGGAGCTCATGGTCTAATAGGGGATACAATAAGCAAACAAATATGTACAAACCAAGCCATATGCAGAATAAATAGGAAATCATTAAGAGAGCACAAGAATTATTAGAGATTGTGAAAGGTTTCCTATAGAAGATGAAATTTGAGTTGGTACTTGAAAGCCAGAGAAGTCAGTAGGTAGAGATGAGGAGGGAGAGCATTCTAGGCATGGAGGACAGCCAGGGAAAATACCTAGAGCTGAAAGGTGGAGTGTCTTGTTCATGGAATGGCCAGGAGGCCATTGTCACTGGATCTAAGACTATATGGCAGGCAATAAGTTGTTTTGTTTTTTTAATTTTTAATTAAAAAAATTAATTTGTTTGTTTTCAGTTTTCAACAATCACTTCCATAAGTCTCAAATTTTCTCTCCCTCCTCCCCTCCCTCCCTGAGACAGCATGCAATCTTATATGAGTTCTATACATACATTCTTCTTAAACACATTTTCACATTAGTCATGTTGCATTGAAGAATTAAAACAAATGGGAGAGACCATGAGAAAAAAAACAAAACAAAACAAGACAAAACATAACACAAGAGAAAAGAGTTTCTGCATTCTGATTCCATAGTTCTTTCTCTGGATGTGGATGGCATTTTGCCTCAAGAGTCCTTTGGGGATGTTTTAGGTCCTTGCAATGCTGTGAAGGGTTTAGTCTATCATAAATAGTCCTTGAATATTGTGGCTGTTATTGTGTATAATGTTTTCCTGGTTCTGCTCGTTTCACTCAGCATCAGTTCATATAAGTCTTTCCAGGTTTTTCTGAATTCCAACTGTTGATCATTTCTTGTAGCACAATAATATTCCTTTACATTCATTTACCACAACTTGTTCAGCCATTCCTCAATTGATGGACATTCCCTTGATTTCCAGTTCTTGGCAGGCAGTAAGTTGTAAGAAGATTGGAAAGGTAGGAGGGGCAGGTTATGAAAGGCTTTGACTACAAAATAGAGCAATTTGTATTTGATCCTGGAGGCAATAGGAAACACTGGAGTTTATTAAGTAGAGAATGACATGATTTAACTTGTACTTCAGGAAAATCACTTTGATAGTTGAATGGAGGATTCACTGGAGTGGGGAGAGACCAGAGGCAGGCAAATCCACAAGTAGGCTATTGCAGTAATCCAGGTGTGAGGTGATGAGGGCCTGCAGTGTCAAACACGGGGGCATATTTGAGTGAGATTGCAAAAATGACATCAACACGCCTTGACAACATATTGCATATGGGGTGGGGGTGGGGGGTGAGAAATAGTAAGGAGTTCTAGGCTGTGAGTCTGAGGGAATGTGAATATTCTGTTGCCCTCTACAGTTATATAAAAGGTGCACTTGTCTCTGGTCTGGATGCTGACCTGAGGGGCCTCACCAGGTACCACCCTTTTTCTTTGTTTGCTGTTGCTGACACCTTCACCTCTGCCACCATCACTTTTTGCCACCACCATAGTACCCTGGCTCAGCTCACATCTGTCTTTAGAGGGAGGTGGGGACAGAGAAAGAAACGGGGCTCAATGCCGTTTGGCCTCCTTAGCTTTTACTTCTTGTAGTACTGCCAGACTGCGTCCCAGCTTCTGATCCCAAACAGCCCAGTATTGTCCTGGCTACTCGGGCTCCTCAACCTGGAACTGTGCCTACTCTGCCCAGATCTTGGAGAGAAATGGGAAATGGGAGAGGAGCCAGCATTCCTTCCTTATGTCTCAGTTACCCACTGAGCAATATCTGCTAAATATCTGCTAAAAAGAGACTGTGCTGGTAGCAAGGAGGCCCTGGGAAGAGGATTAGCTTCCTATGTCCCTACCAATCATCCATGTTATGTCAGGGCCCCACTTTGGACACCATGGCCCTGGTATATCAAAATCTGAATTTGCTTAGCCAGCCCTGAAGAGATGAGCCAAGGAGAGCAAAACAGCCTTGAGACCTGGGGAGAACAAAGCTCCATCAGAGCCCAGGAGACATGCCTAGCAGAGAATCCATAAACAGGCCAAGGAGAAAAAGGTGATGACATCACCAGAAGACATCAGGGATCTGGAAGCATTGGTGGTGAGTTGCTGTCCTATATGTGTTGTAAACTGAGCCAGATTCGGACCATTCTGGTGGTTTGGGTTGTCTTGATTGAAATGAAGGTAAACTGAGGAACAAAGTACCAAGCACATTCAATTTATTGGTAAGGCTAGCACTTATCAGTAAGATGAGTCTTTAGCTCCTCAGCAAATCAAAAGACTGTAAATGAGGGCTGGCAGATTATTTTTGTGTATGAAAGGAGAAGCATCAAAAAATTAGAAGGCAGCATCATAGATGGGAAAGACAGTACAATTGGTTACAAAGTCAGAGGCATCTTAGATGTAGGGGACAACATGATTGGCTGGAAATTTGGAATGGAGGGCGAGCAACAATCCCTCCTTCCACCTTGTCACTATGGAAAGCTCATTGGTGGTGTCCACCTGTATGTCTAGTTAGTGTCATAGCAATAACAGACCAGAATTTCTCAAAGAACAATTTGATGAATGAAAATCCCAAGAGACGGAGTTTCTGGGTAATCATCAATATACTGATTAGGCTAGCTAATAATCAATAGTTGATGGTCATTGGTTTCTCTTAGCAACCAAAGACAAAAACATGGAGAGCCTGAAAGCCTTAAATATTTTTTGGAAAGGGAATGCCTCTGACAAGTGGAAATCAACCCTGATTGGTGGACATTTAATGAAGATGTGGGCTAGAAGTTTTCTTCTCCTCCTGCTGAGAACATGGATTGATCATGAGACTCAGTTGCCTCCAGCAGTCTGGACATGGGAACCATCTCCATTCAAACCACTCTGGCTGGTTTTTTCTTTCATAAACTAGATCACCCTAAACTTCAGCAGCAGTATAAGCGGATGGGCTCATTTCCTTGAGGCAAGAATTTGCCTAGGTTATATTGTTTACGTTGTAAACAGAAGTATAGCCTCCTAGTTGGGTTGGGTTGCATCCAAGATCAAGGAGCATGTTCCCTCATGGCTAAGGGCCATCTCATCAATAAACCCTGTGCTTCAGAGACTGACTAACTGACCTTTGGGGCTGGTCCCTAAATGAGGAAACAAAGGAGAAAAAGCCTTAATCCTAATTTTATAATTGATTGTTAACATAATAACAAAACAATAATTTCTCTCATTCCCTGCTTTGATTCTTTTGAGAGATGCAGTCTCCTCAGTGAATCCCTAACTGATATGACAAACACTTCATTGAAGGTTTTTAACTATGGGAAACAGTGTGAGGGGAAGAGGAATAAAGATTGACTGACACATTGACAGGAACCACTGGGGGCTTTGGCAAGCAGAACTTAGAGAACAGAAGCATATAGGCAAGAAGTTAAAAAAAAAAAAGGATCATCCACTCCCATTGTCCATTTCATCAGTTCATCATATCTTAGGGCTTGGATGTCTCTTAAAGTTGTCTGGTTTCTGAGAACATCTCCTAATGCAGTCCTCTGGAAATTTCTACTCTTAGGCATCCTGGAAGCAGTGGGGTTTCAGAGAAGCTTCTAGCAGATCTGCTTCTCTGCTTCAGGTCACTTGCAGAGATCCCCCTTTCTGTTAAAAAAAATACAAAATAGATCTTAATACAATTCAAGTTTATTTTGCCAATAGCCAAGTCAGGTAGTGAGAGTTAGCTCAAATCTTTTAGCTTCTGATAACAACATTAAGTTAAGGACCTTTTAGACCAATTTTAGGTTAGCAAACTGTTATGTTGGTATATTTTTAAAATTCAAATAACAACTGAAAATTTAGAAAATTTCGAACCTAGTTTCTATATTTGGCACATATTATTATCTAATCTTGTTATTATTATTATTTTTAAACCAAAATTTTTACCAAAACCAAAATTTGTACTCTTACTTTTTATTTCATTATTTACTCTAGTTATTTTTTTAAACTTCTCCTTCTCACCTTAGGAGGATGAGATTCTGCTAAGGAACTGATAGAAAACTTTTTAAAAAATAAGATGACCTATAATACAAGAATGAATTCATTTAAAAGTTTCCAAATTAATTTCAATTATAGCCAGAGGTTCTAGACTGCAATGTACAAATATATTGAGTAATCAATTTCAAAACAATGTATATCAGATAAGTTGTTTATAATAAGACATTTTCAATTACTAACCATGTTCAAATGAATAACCCTGAGTAAAAATGGATATTTCCTTAAGGCAACATAAGATTGCTCACAATAATTACTCTTCTTTTAAGATAACTAATTGTGATGAAATTCTTTTCCTTAACACAGAAGACATTTATCGTATTAATTTCATTAAATAACAATTTATAATTTGTTATTTAGCACTACATTTTACACAAGGGCTATTAATTCCAAATATTTCGTATTATGGGATTCACTATTTCCAGCTAATCCACTGCAAAAGATTTTAAAAGTGATGGCAATCTATCCTAACTATCACACATAGGAACACTTTGCTTATCAAATTTCTCCTCACCCTTTATAACTTTCTTTACTGGCTTACAAAACAAATTGCAAATTTTTCAGTATTATAGCCTTTAATCTTTCTACAAGGTCAAACTTCCTCAAACATTTAACATGCTTAAGCCACCTATTCTTCTTCTCTAGCAGACCTTCTTGTCTACCTTCCATATTTTCCCTCAACCCTTTATTTCTCTTTCCAAATCTTCTAACCCATTACTCGGACTACCCAATTTTCCTTTACATTTCAACTATATCCTAGACTGTATTCATTCTACTGAATATTTTCTTCACAACTTTAGCGATACTGTGGTTAAACTTCCCCAGCCCTCTGTCACTCAAATCAAAGTCAACTGCAAGTCATGTCATCATCTTGATGTCATGGTCCTCTTCGAGAATGAAGGATAAGCACACAACAACAGACTTCCCAAGGAATATAGTTAATTTCAACCTAGGTGATTTTCTTCACTAATTTGCATATCACAATTATAACCTGTTGCTTAGTTAATTACAATTCAGGTGTTCTCCAAGTCAGGGCTTCTTAAACTTCTTCCACTCTCAACCCCTTTTCTTGATTTGGCAGCTTTCATTGGTGCTGTGTGGGCATGATGGCATGCCCAGTGCAAAGTGTACATATCTTCTGTTCAGAACCAAGTCTGCAGTGAAGTTGTGCAATGCAACATGGGCAAGGGCTGCCAGAAACACCTCAGTTTCATCACGAGTTAGATTTTGAATTAAGTTTTGGTCATTGCATGTTCAGAAACCTTTTACTGTTGCCAAATTTTTTGCAACCTCACATTGCAACCCCACATAAGGATCACTGCTCTAAGAGATCAAATTCCTCCAAATCTCTCTCATCCTTCCAAAAGGAGATAGAAACTTGTACTGCTTATTTCTAATCCCAATATAGGAAGAAGTGTGTGGGACAAATTTTTCTTTAAGAGAAAACCATTAATATGTTTTTTTAGTGATCACAAAAAGCATGCCATGGCTTATGTTCCTGATGAAACACAAGAGCAGGGTTCTGGCTACTCCTAGCCCTGTAAATGGATAACAAATATATTTCTTAAGAATATTTGTTGTGGTCAAGGGGTGCTGAGAACTCCAGAATTCAAGGACAAAAGGTGCAGGTTCTGCCCAGAAAGAATTCAGTTCAAGCCTTCTTTCAGTCAGAGACAGGATCTAAAAACCCTGGTTGGGGTGGGTGAGATTTTAAGAATCTGCCCATTTGTGATGTTTATTGACAAGGGGACCAGATTCTTAAGGAATCTGCACAATTTGATGGGGGGTGGGGTGGTGGCAAGATGTACCTTTTATGTGGAAAGACTATGGGAAGATCTGGATGTGATCTAGGAGTTGCTAATAGCTTGAAGTGATCTGGAGGTAAAAGACAATGAAGGTTGGACTGGGTGAGAGGTAACAGAGAATTGATGGTTGGTCTGTGTCAGGGGTAACAGAGAATGCAGAGTTGAGCATGGGGCCACAATGAAAGGACAGTTGGAAGGATTATTGGGATGGGTGATGCCTCAGGTGAACCCCAGGGACCTGGGCCACCTAGAAAAGTCCAGAGTCTTTTAGGGGTCCATCATTAATGCCCCATCATTCACCTCTCAAACAAATGGGACCCAAATTGTTTTGCTGCAAGGGGCAAAGGTCTCAGCTTCTGGAACTGCTTCCTGCTGGCAAGGCACATAGAGCTGTCTCTGCTTTGAGGGAGTCCCAGAGGGGATGGAGCACAGCTTGCATCTGGGGGATGATGGGGGGGGACATTGGCTGGTACCCACTGTTTGCTACCAACTAGTGAATGACCTGTAGTCTGGAAGACACAAATCTGACAAGCAAGTCTGCAGGGCCCAAATATAATGAGAAGCAAAAGTGCAAGAGCTCCATTAAAATCGTTTACATTTGACCTGCAGGATTATCTGATCTTGTTACTTTCTTAAAAGTCTGCACCAAGATTCTAAATTCCTTTAGGAGGATCAGATGCTATTGGGAAGTAACAACACTTTTCCAGGTAGAAGTTTTCTACCCTTGGTCAGAGACTGACTTTTATTCCAATTATAACAAAAAACTTGGGGAGGATACTTTAAGCAGTGGTTAGACCAAATAGGTTACCTCCCTTTAAGAAAATTGATTGCACTGAAATTTTCTTCACCAAACCAAAACTGAGGATGTCTCTGATTTAATTTTAGTTATTTGGGGTATGGAATGATTATACATTCAGGTCAAAACAACAAAATCTCTCACACTTGCATGTGCTTATATCTTTTACTGACCATTTACTCTGATTATAGAAATTTGCTGTAAAAAGATAAAGCAGGGACAAGATTAATACCAAGTAAGACAGGATAAAACATCTTTAGAATTCAGATAATTCATAGTTTTTCAGTCATACAGAATCAATTCTATGTCATAGCCAGATTCAAGAATAGCCAGGTGGGTAACATTCCTTTTCAAAGGAACACAACTGGAAAACTGAGTCAAGAGGATCCCATCTTAGACTGAGGCTAAAATTGTCCTCTCACCTTTTTCCAATGCAGACATTGCATCTTGGGCCATCTCCAGTCATCCTGATGAATATCAGGCTACTGGACTCAGATGACTCAGGAGAAGAGGGAGGTTGGTGACCTTGCACAGCCCTCTCCAACTCAAATCAAAGTCAACTGCAAGTCACGTCATCATCTTGATGTCATGGTCCTCTTTAAAAACGAAGGACGAACACAACAACAAACCTCTCACCTGTACCACATTCTTTCTGAGTAACTTGTGGCATTTCTCTCAAATGGTGGATTATTGACTATTGATTATGGATGGATTATTATGATCCATCAGACAACTCAAAATAAAATCAGTTCTGGTCACATGAGCTTTTACTTCAAATGGCAAGTTTCACTAATCACAGTTTAGGGAAAATTTTCTAGGATTTACATCTCAAATTTAAATTTGTCCTGGTGTAATAGCCAGTTGTTAGAGATTATTTTGATATACTTGCAAATTCTCAGCAAGGCAAGTTCATCCTTTAGGAACTCCATAACCCAAACCAATGTTTTGGGAAATTTACCAAAAAAAGGGGGATTGACAAGGACCCCAGAGAAGGGGCTTCCTATTCACCCTGTTTACCCTTAGAGCTGAGGATTGCTCTCAAATGGCAGAAGCAATTTGGATGAGGCTTTCACCTCATCCCCTCTTTCCACCTACTCAGTAATCAATGACCAGTTTTAGGTTTCAGCATTCAAATAATAACCAACAGTCTTACAATTTTCATAAATGATAGTCAGATTGTTCTAGCTGTAACCAAATTATGAAAAGTTGCTTGATATAACTGATATAAAAGTTTACCAATTTGAAACTTTGAACAAACCCGTTACTGATCAGGTGACTTCAATTTTGTTGAATACTTTTCCAAATTACTTTACACAGAGAACCAGCATCTCATGATTAACATGTTAAAATTATTACCCAAGCTTTAAGTCTGGCTAGCTTTTTGTCTCATACTGCCTTGATAAGCCCAGTGAGGCCCATATTGCAGCTACTCCTCCTTGCTTCTCCTTCCTTTCTCGAGGTGGGGGGAAGTAAATTAGAAGGGGGCGTGAGAAAAGGGTGAAGCTCTTCTCTTTGTCTGACCTGGAATGAGAAAGGTTAACAGAAAAAACCTGGGGCTATACCAGATCCCTGCACTGAGATACTCTCTTGACTCAGGGGAAGGGAATAGGGGAAGGTTGTAAGGAGGTGTTTCCAAACTCCCTAATGATCCATCTCAAAACCTGCTGCTAGGATGGTTTTAGCTGTTCTAACCTTTCACTGTGGCCTCAGCCTGGTCAGAGCTGGGACTGCAGGATGAAGAATCTTAAGAAATTTTTTGCACTTTTACAATTTTTCTTGTGGAGACAAGGAAGTAAGTAAGCCTCAGGAAACCTGCAAAAATCACCTGCAGTCTTCCCAGTTCTCTAGCATCTGAGAAAATTGAGAGGACTGGGCATACATTTCTGAATAGGGTATCTGTCCTCTATGTTGCAGAAGATGTGCGCAAGTCCTTGGCCTTGAACAAAATTGTTGGGCTGAGTGCCTGAGAGCATCAGGTCCAGTGTGAGAGTCTTGTAACTGTCTGACCTGAGTGGAACCTGAGAGCATCAAGCCCAACAGGCACCTCCAAGCCTTCCTAGATACTGCAGAGTGAGAAAAGGATAGGGAAAGAGGGAGGAGGGTTACATATGAGTGGGATAGGTTTAGTGAAGACTTCTCAGATTGTAATTCTTCTCCCAGGGGTGAGGTAAGACTGAGAGGCTTAAGGTTACTATATTTTTAGAACAGAATAATTTCATATAAGGATATAAAACTGTGTAGTACATTAGGGTCTCAATGATTGGATAAAGTTTACCTAATTCTTCAATGTCTTCATTTCAAAAGGGATTGGTTAGATTTCATGTCTAGAATGTAAGATCATATTCTCAGCTAATGAGAATAATGGTCAGTGGGGGGGGGAGGGACTTGCGTTAGAGTCTATATAAATCACTGCCTTTTCTTTGTCTTCGGCTTTCCTATTCCTACAGGTTAGCCCCGCTTCTCGAGAATTGAATAAATCTCTTTTCTGTCATCACTTTGAGAGGCCTCTGAGTAATTGATTTATGTAGGGACCTGAGCCATCCCACACAGTTTGGGGGCTCGTCCGGGATCTGTGACCTTTCTGAGAGACGGCTGACAGCTCAGTTCAAAGACTGGGCGCCTGTGGGGAGATTCCCCCATGGTCCTTGAAAAGGGCTGCCAGGCCTCCCTCTCAGCAAGGTAACAACCCGAAGCAGAGGAACTCAGTGAGGACAGAAAAGAATAGAGATAAGGACTCCAAAGACTCCGAAGCTGCAAAGTGTGTAAAAATGCCAACCAGTTGGTGTTGAAGGTTGCAGTCAGGCAACTTGTACACGTATGACCCAGTGGTAAGCGCAGGGGGGGGAGATGCCTGGGGGTCAATTCGTTGAGTCTTAGATAGACTCGGGGAGAAGGTGACGACTCCCAACCAAATTGGTGGACTGCAGGACCCCAGGGTGAAGGGCCCCCCAAAAAATGTTTACTGGGTGACTGCAGGTGGGTGGGTGACCCCCACTGAGAGCTAGCGAGGGAGCTAGCAAAATTTGTTGAGTCATAGACTCGGAGGTGTTGGTGACAACCCTCGTCCAAAAGAATGGGGAAGGGGCAGTCCAAACCCCACCGAGCTTCGGAATGCAGTCAGGAAATACCGGTAAATAGTCCTTTGGGAAATCAATTACAAAATTGGCACAAATTATCAAATTATAGAGGAAAGGACAAGAAGAAGATGATTAAGTATTTTTGTTTCATATGGGGTGAAAAGATATCGGAGGAGGAGGCACAATCTGGCCCAAATATGGTTCCTCCGAGGATTGGGTTTGCCAAAAATTTAAACCTATATGTCCTATTCTATTCTGTTAAATGTTTTGTCTGTATATGTTGTGTTGGTATTTCTGTGTGAATGAAAGTCTGTGAGTCTCTGTTTTTATCTGATAAGGTTGTAAATTTAGCCAGCCAGCCAGCAGGAGCAGAAAGGCTGAGCTGAACTGTCCTTGAAATTCCTGTTATTCCTCTCTTCAACCCCTCCAGATTAGTTTCAGAGGGGAGGAGGGACAAGGAGGGAGAGAAAGGGAGAGAAAACTTATTTTACTGTTCAGTTTATATGGTTGGTAACAGCAAGTAAAAGAATGTAGGAGAAGTGTCAGGTTAGGAGTAGAAAGAAATAAGTTATGTGCAGTTTCAAAGTGGCTTGAGGGAAAGGCAAGTGAAGTTAAGCAGGTAGAGATGATGAGAGGAGCAGGGGTACTGTGTAATCAGAAGGCTTGGAAGAAGTACAAAAGGGAGGGAAGGAATTTATCTTTTTCCCTCAGACCAAAGAGGCATGCTAGCAACCATTTAACCATTTCCTGCCTCACCCAAAAGAAGAAATTTTAGTGTATTGGGAAATAACAGAAAGTTAATTGAATTCATTCTGGTTGTATTTGGAATTGTGAATAGGTGAAACGTGTCATTCTTAATGTAATGTTTAAGATAGGTTAGAATTTATTAAAGTTTGGTGTAACTAAGCAGAAGATTAGAAAGTAAAAGAAAATCTCAAGTAAGCAACTTAGAGCTGAGAGTTTTGAATTTAGGTTTAATTAGATCAATATATTTGATGCCAGGCAATGTATTTAAAGTAAAAAGATAATAAGTTTAGGTTTTTCTTTTTCTTTGCACAGTGGGAGGGCCAGAAAGGTGTGGCCTTGGGAATCCTGGCACAAATAAGAGGAGGGCAGAGACACGCAGTAGCATTTCTGCCAAAAATGTTAGATCCAGTAGCAAAACGATAGGTATTTGTTAGATGCAACATTAATCTAATGTAACTGTTATGCGATTTTAAATTTTATAATTTATTACATATAAATTGGGGTTTTAAAAAGATGTGATAGAAATTTGATAATTTGAAACTTACATTTGGTTATAAAAAAAGGAGTTGAATAGGTTAATGGCTTCTTTCAAGTTTTAAGTAAACTTAAATAAGTTTAAATTTTTCGGTAATCCATCTAAATATTGTATTAGAAATTGCATTGTTAAGGTAAATTAATGAATTGGTTAAAAAGAGCTGTTATGAGTTTTTTTTTGTAATAGTTTCCTTGTTGTAGCATTCTTATTGAGAAAATGAGAAAGCTTTAAAAATATACATGTACATATATACATATATATATATATATATATGTGTGTGTGTGTGTGATTTTCAAGCCTGTTCCATCTGAGGATGTATTATGTTAAAAGTTTATTTCTGCTGTTGAAAAGGAAATTTTAGCTAAAATTGTTTTTGCCATGAATCAAGCATTTACTCTAAAGTTATGTTTGTAAAAGAAAGTTTATGGGCAAATGTGAAAAGGCTTTGGGTTTAGGTCTTTTCTTGTGATTTCTGTCAATTAGTTTCAAGGGGATTGTGATAAATTGTAAACTGTTCCTAAGAGAGGAAATATTTGTTGTATTAAGAAAAACATTGTAAAATCTTTTGTATGGTTTTTTGGAAGGCCTGCCTATCCAATTTGTATTTGTAAGTTACAAAAGTGGGAAGAATTTAGTTTCTCTAATAGGATATGAAAATGCAATTGATGTCATCTGAAATTTGTTGTTCGGGTTCATAGCTAAAACAATTTGTTATCACTTATGAAAATTATGTTTGCCATTTGTAATTCTAATGCTAAAACCTAAAGCTGGTACACTGTGTGAATATGTGGGGGAAAGAAGCAGTCCTCAGGCTAGTAACAAGTACAGCCCCAGCAGCTGAGGAGATTGTATATGGAATTTGCTTTGGTGAGAATTTGAAAATGTATAAGAAATGATCTTCAGTGATTGGCTTTTTAGGGCAAATTTAAGATCTAAGATATAAATAAAATCCCTGGGAACATTCTTTCTAAAATCTAATGGGAATAAATAGATGTTGTATCATTGTTCCATAGAACAAGATTGGGATTTAAAGTTAACTGTAATTGTATTTTATTTACAGAGGGATTCAGGGAAAGGAATCCCTTACAAAAAAAAAAGGGGGGGTGGCCCCAGGTGGTCTGGGAGCTCCAGGAATGGTCTTGATGGGAGTGGCCAGTAAACTGGAGATTTGGATTGATAGAATTAAGAGTGGGAAGTAGAATAGACTTGGGCATAGTGATAGAGTGGGCCTTAGGAGAGCGGGTTCATGCGGAAAAAAAAAACAAACAAAAAACCAAGGAGTTTTCAAGGTGAGGTTTTCCAGGGCCTTTAGACAAATGAGACTAAAACTCTTTTGGGGTAATGGACAAAGGTCCCAACTTGGAATGAGATCTTTACATGTTACAAAATGATGTAAAAGCAATTAGTATTAAAACAATGGACTGAATTAATTACTGAGACTAAATCAGAGACATCTTCAGTTTGGGAAAAAGAATTTCAGTCTAATTTTCTTAGAGGTAGGTAGCCTCTGGTAATATTTGGCTTTGAAAGTTAAATGATTGTTTTGATTTGAATTCATTACATGAACATAAAAATTCAAGTTAGTGTTTGAACTTATCACATGTGTAGCTCATTCTTTTAGATTAAGCAGGATTAGAAAGGGATAAAGTAATTTGGGAAACAGATATAAATCTACTAGAGCAATGACTTATGATTGTTATTCAATCAGGAACTAGAACATGTATAGAAAGGCATGTAAGCTACTTAAGACTTGCTTCAAAAGATGTTCCTTGGCCAATGTAAAATTAGTCATGTCTGAAACTGATTATTGGAGCTTGCTGTTTTAAGATTTTTGTGGGACTATTAACTGACTGTTCTTCTGAGTCTAACTCCAGGTGTGGATAGCAAGAGAGGCAGTCTGAGCCGCTGATCCATGATGCCAGTAAGCCTGTGAGATGCTGGTATGAACTGCTAAAAGGTGATCTCATGGGAAGATTGGGAGAGCGACTGTTCAGCCTGGGCTGAGGTAGGATTCTCCTGACTCAATTTCCCCACTGACACCTGGTAGACTTTAAGCCTGGCTGAATGCCAGTTGACAATCTGCTCCTGCCTGGAACTGACATGAAGTAAGGGAAATGTTGTTTCCCTGCAATGTCCCTACTCTTAGTGGCAAATTCCTAAAATCAGAAGTTTTGTAAGTAATAATACCAGATCTGTTAAATAATAGATTGTTGGTAGGGGAACATCTGAAGTTAAGTCTAAAATTAAGCTAATAGGTCTAGGACTTTAGACCAACAATAATAAGTTAGGGTCCTTTAATTCTTAGTAATAGTGTGGAGATGATTAGGTCAAGGGCTTGTGAGACTAGCATGCATAGTTATTATTTTGTCTTAGTTGGTTAATGTTGGAAACAAAAAAAATGGTTTGTGGACTATATTGTAAATGCTTTAAAAGAAGCATCACATGATCAGAAGTTGGAATTGTTTTATGATGTGATATGCACTGTGTTAAAAATGATTATTTATTGTATTTATGTAAGTACTGGAGCCTGGTATTGACTTCTTAGTGAAATCTCATCTTCCTAATGAGGGAATGAATAATGAATTACTGTGAAATGTAGAAGCTGCATTTTAATGTGAATTTTCTTTTCTTTTCTTTTCTTTTTTTTAAAAAAGACAATTTGTCAAAGTTTCAATTTTGATTTTTGTAAGAGTGATAGGAATGGTAATCTAAGATGGTATTAAGTTCAGTTTTGTAGGAGAGTGGACATCTGGATTTCTACAAGAAGATAAAGAGAAGAAGATGCTGAGATGCTATGCTGAAGACTGTTTGAAGGAGCATCCAGATCAGAAAACTGCATAAGATGATACTTCTCCCTAGACTGCTGTATGAAATGGAACCTGTAAATGGACAATACATTAATTTACCTTTCTCTTTGAATCTCTGTATGAAGGGAAGGATTCATAAAGGAAAGAATGTGAAGGGGTCATGACTATGACTATTTGTGGAGTTGCATATATATATGGATAGTACTAAGAATAACACAGAATATAAAGAATGGGTATGGAAGTGGGAGAATGGGACACATAGGATGATGTTTGATACTTTCTGGAGCATAATCAATAGAACTGGGAAGAATTATCAACATTGTATATGGAAGAGGAAGCAACAGCTATGGAGGTGTAAGTCAGAGATCATGAAAGGAGGACCATTAGGCCCGGAAGATGTGAAGTACTTTCCGGCTGTGGATTATAGGGTAAGACTGTTTCTAGAGGAAAATCCTGCTTTGAGAGGACATTATTGGATATGTGGACAGACAGCTTATACTTACCTTCTGTTAAACTGGAGGGGTGTTTGTTATATTGGATTGGTGAGACCGAAATTCTTTTTCTTGCCTGAATCAGGGAAACGGCATCTGGGGGTTCCTCTATATGATGATCTAGCCAAAAGGAAGAGGAACATTGACACCTCCCTCACTCAGACTGGAAATGCAAATGAGTGGGGTGACACTTGGCCTCCTGAGAGGATTATCAGAGAGTATGGGCCTGCAACTTGGGCTCAAGATGGGAGCTGGGGTTATAGAACCCCTATATATCTATTAAATAGACTAATCAGACTCCAAGCAGTAGTTGAAATTTAACCAATCAAACAGCAAAGGCTTTGGACTTATTGGCCGATCAAGCCACACAAACTAGGGAAGCAGTACTGCAACATAGGTTGATCTTAGATTATTTACTTGCAGAAGAAGGGGGAGTTTCTGGGAAACTCAATTTATCTACATGTTGCTTAAAAATTGATGATAATGGAAGAATAGTGAAAGAGATCACCAAAAATATCAGGAAGGTTGCTCATGTTCCTGTACAAACTTGGAACTCCCTTTTCAATATGTCTTGGTGGTCGTGTTTTGAAGGGAGCTAGTGGAAGAGATTACTGTGGTTTGGCATCATAGCAATTAGTGGTATCATATTACTTCCTATTTGTTTACCTTGTTTGACTTCACTTATTACTAAAATAGTTAGAAATTCTCTACTAAAACTTGCTAGAGTAGAAGAGAGGACCGAAGGAGCCATTTGGTTGATGATACTAAAGAAGGAAGGATGGGCACCTGTGGAGGCAAAAGACAGGAATGATCCTGATTGGGATGAGGAGATTAATAGACAGTGTGAGATCATGTTACAGAACTGTGGTTGAAATATCCGCTAGAAGTCTTCAGGTTAATAAATAAGAGGAGGGATTGAGTGGGATAGGTTTAGTGAAGACTTCTCAGATTGTAATTCTTCTCCCAGGGGTGAGGTAAGACTGAGAAGCTCAAGGTTACTATATTTTTAGAACAGAATAATTCCATATAAGGATATAAAACTGTGTAGCACATTAGGGTCTCAATGATTGGATAAAGTTTACCTAATTCTTCAATGTCTTCATTTCAAAAGGGATTGGTTAGATTTCATGTCTAGAATGTAAGATCATATTCTCAGCTAATGAGAATAATGGTCAGTGGGGGGGGAGGGACTTGCGTTAGAGTCTATATAAATCACTGCCTTTTCTTTGTCTTCGGCTTTCCTACTCCTACAGGTTAGCCCCGCTTCTCGAGAATTGAATAAATCTCTTTTCTGTCATCACTTTGAGAGGCCTCTGAGTAATTGATTTATGTAGGGACCTGAGCCATCCCACACACATACCTTCCAGTCTTGGCTGGAGAACAGCTTGAGGGGATTAGGCAGTTTCCCAGTCAGGGAACCATATGTTGTAGTCTATGGGTGCTGGGAACTCCAAAATTCAAGGGCAACAGGCATAAGTTCTGTCTTGAAAGAATTCAACTCAAGCCTTCTTTCAGTTAGAGTTAGTGTTTATTAAAATACCATTTGGGGTGGGCAAGATTCCTTGTGAGTCTGTGCTATTGGTTAGATTTTAAGAATCTGAACAATTGTGTTGAGAAAGAGGCCAAATTCTTAAGAAATCTGCATAATTTGATGGGGTGTGGGGTGGAGACAAGACTTTTTATATAGAAGGTCTGTGGGAAGATTTGGATATGATCTAGGAGTTGCTAATAGCCTGGGGTAATCTGGAGGAAAAAATCAGTGAAGGTTGGGTTGAGTCAGAGGTAACAGAGAATTGATGGCCGGGCTGGGTCAGGGATAACAGAATTGATAATTGGGCTGGCTCAGGGGTAACAGAGAATGAAGAGTTGGGCATGGGGCCACAATGAAAGGATAGTTGAAAGGATTACTGGGATGGGTGATGCCTCAGGTGAACCTCAGGAATCTGGGCCATGTGAGAAAGTCCAGGTCCTTTTAGGGGTCCATAATTAGCACCCCATCAATTGGGGTAGGTAATTAGGGAACAGAATACCCCATCAGAGAGCAAGAAATTCTAAAATCTGACTAGGAGATGTTGTCCCCAATAGTTCTATTTGTTACCTCTGTTTCCTTTATTTCATAGACATGAAGAGCAATGCCCTTAATTTGCTCTGTGGTTATTCCATTTCAACCTGGGCATCTCTTTTGGAAATGTTTTCGTATTTCAGGCAGTGATTGATGATCGGAATGGGAAAATTCTTAAGCTAACCTAGGAACAATTAAATTCTAATTAAATTTCTAACTTGGTCTTTTGGAGTGTCAAAAATCCCTCCTGAGTGCTTTAGGTGGCTCTGTTAATCTGAATTGAGACAGTGATCTGCTCTCTAAGAATTAAAAGTATAGGACTTATAATAAACAGAAAGTTTCCCTCATTAGAATTTTGGTTGCTTTCAAGGAGCCAAAAAGTTAAGATAGATTCTATGGGAGGCATGGTCCTCAGATCTTATCTCTTAGCAGCCTAGAGCTGAAGATAAGCCCTTATTATTATCACCCCCATCCCACCCTAAAGGCTTTTAAAAAATTTAGCATTTTATTTTTTCCCAGTTACATGTAAAAACTATTTTAACATTTTTTTTTTCAAAATTTGAGTTCCAAATTCCCTCACTCTCTCCTCTCTTTCCCCTCACTGAGAATGCAAGCAATTTGATGTAGGTTATACATGTGTAATCATGCAAAACACATTTCCACGTAAGTCATGCTGTGAAAGAAAACGCAGATCAAAACAAAAAACGAACAACCCAAGAAAAATAAAGTATCTTCGATCTTCATTCAGATTCCATCTCTGGAAATGGACATGATCATGGCTTTCAGGTAGTCCAAGAATTTTTAAATAAGTTCTCCTGGATCTATTTTTTAGGTCAGTTGTTTTTCCAATGAGAGATTTCACATTTTCTTCTATTTTTCCCATTCTTTTGATTTTGTTTCATTGTTTCTTAATGTCTTTTAAAGTCATTAGATTTCACTTTTAAGTGAGCTTTTGAAAGAACTATTTTCTTCAGTGACCTTTTGAATCTCCTTTTCCATTTGGCTAATTCTGCTTTTGAAAGCATTCTTCTCCTCATTGGCTTTTTGAACCTCTTTTGCCAATTGAGTTAGCCTATTTTTCAAGGTGTTATTTTCTTCAGCATTTTTTTGGGTCTCCTTTAGCAGGGTGTTTACTTGTTTTTCATGCTTTGCTTGCATGTCACTCAATTCTCTTCCCAGTTTTTCCTTCACCTCTCTAACTTGATTTTCAAAATCCTTTTTGAGCTCTTCCATGGCCTGAGCCCATTGGGTGGGCTGGGATACAGAAGCCTTGACTTCTGCATTTTTTCCTGATGGTAAGCATTGTTCTTCCTCATCAGAAAGGAAGGGAGGAAATGCCTGTTCACCAAGAAAGTAACCTTCTATAGTCTTATTTTTTTTCCCTTTTCTGGGCATTTTCCCAGCCAGTGACTTGACTTCTGAGTGTCCTCTCCACCCCCACCTCGCCTCCAGATCCGCCCAGCCAGCACTTGGGGTCTGAGAATCAAATGCTGCTTCCCAGCCTCAGGGCTTTGGGCGGGGGCAGGGCTGCTGTTCAGTGTGAGATTAAGTTCAGGTGCTCAGGTCAGGGCAGGGCCACCTCACGGACTCCGTTCCCTCAGGGGGTTTATGCAGACAATGGATCCAGGGTCCTGCCTGCTTGGGGAGCCCTGGTCTGCTCCCGCCTCCACCGCTGCCCCCCGAGGGGGCCTGAGTCATGGGGGCACCCCACTCCCCTCTCGACCCGCCAAAGAGACCCTCTCACCGACCCCCATCACCTGTGGGTGGAGGGACCCGCGTGGCTGCTGGAGATTCCGTCCCTGAAGCCTGCTCGGATCTTCTCCCCTTGGCACTGCGCCACCGAGGCAGGGCTGGGCTCCGCTCTGGGTCCGGGGCACGAGGGACCCTCTGCGAGAGGTTTTCTGGCTCTCTGGAGCAGAAATCTCGTCCGCTCCGTTCTGTGGCTTCTTTTTGTAGCTTGCTCCACAATTCGCCGGTGGTTCTTTTCTTCACAGGTATTTTATGGGCAATGGGTTCGGAGGTAGTGTATGTGCGTCTTTCTACTCTGCCATCTTGGCTCCGCCCCCTAAGTGAGCTTTTGTATTTCCTTTTTCATTTAACTAACTCTACTTTTTAAGAAGTTCTTTTCTTCAGTGAATTTTTGTACATCTTTTTGCATTTGGCCAATTCTGCTTTTCAAGAGTTACAAATATTGTCTTTCCATGTAGGAATGTAAACAGTTCAACTTTAGTAAGTCCCTTATGATTTGTCTTTGCTATTTACCTTTTCATGCTTCTCTTGATTCTTGTATTTGAAAGTCAAATTTTCTTTTCAACTCTGGTCTTTTCATCAAGAATGCCTGAAAGTCCTCTATTTCACTGAAAGACCATTTTTCCCCCTGAAGTATTATACTCAGTTTTGCTGGGTAGGTGATTCTTGGTTTTAATCCTAGTTCCTTTGACTTCTGGAATATCATATTCCACGCCCTTCAGTCTCTTAAGGTAGAAGCTACTAGATCTTGTGTTATCCTGATTGTATTTCCACAATACTTGAATTGTTTCTTTCTAGCTGCTTGCAATATTTTTTCCTTGACCTGGGAACTCTGGAATTTGGCCACAATGTTCCTAAGAGTTTCTTTTTTTGGATCTCTTTCAGGAGGTGATTGCTGGTTTCTTTCAATATTTATTTTGCCCCCTGGTTCTAGAATATCAGGGCAGTTTTCCTTGATAATTTCATGACAGATGATATCTAGGCTCTTTTTTTGATCATGGCTTTCAGGTAGTCCCATAATTTTTAAATTGTCTCTCCTGGATCTGTTTTCCAGGTCAGTTGTTTTTCCAATGAGATATTTCACATTATCTTCCATTTTTTCATTCTTTTGGTTTTGTTTTGTGATATCTTGGTTTCTCATAAAGTCATTAGCCTCCATCTGTTCCATTCTAATTTTTAAAGAACTATTTTCACCAGTGAGCTTTTGAACCTCTTTTTCCATTTGGCTAATTCTGCTTTTGAAAGCATTCTTCTCCTCATTGGCTTTTTGAACCTCTTTTGCCAATTGAGTTAGCTTATTTTTAAAGGTGTTATTTTCTTCAGCATTTTTTTGGGTCTCCTTTAGCAAGGTGTTGACTTGCTTTTTGTGATTTTCTTGCATCTCTCTTATTTCTCTTCCCAATTTTTCATCCACTTCTCTTACTTGATTTTCAAAATCCTTTTTGAGCTCTTCCATGGCCTGAGATCATTGAATATTTATTTTGGATGTTTGGGATACAGAAGCCTTGACTTTTATGTCTTTCCCAGATGGTAAGCATTGTTCTTCCTCATTGGAAAGGATGGGAGAAGATATCTGTTCACCAAGAAAGTAACCTATAGTCTTATTTTTTTTCCCTTTTTTGGGCATTTTCCCAACCAGTTATTTGACTTTTGGATCCTTTGTCAAGAGTAGGGTATACTCTGGGGGCCTGTAAGATCTCAGTTCCTCCAAGGTGGTACAATCAAGCGTGTACACTGGTCTGGGAGCAGGGAGAGATTTTTGTGTCCAGAATCTTAGCAGAGTTTCCTCTTCACAACCACCTGGCCTCCAGTTCCATCAAGCCAGCACTGGGGTCTGAGATTCAGATAAACTACATCGGCAGGGCCGTCATTCAGTGTGAGATAAAGATCAGCTCTCTCAGGGCCTCTACACAGGGCTGAGGTAAGAATCAGCTGCTCAGTGCCCCCAGGGGTTTTACAATCCAACAATGGATGTGGGCTGCTGTAGGGGCTGCTGTGGGAACTACTGTGTCTGCCTGATGTGGCCTTTGAGGCCACTGCCTGAGGCTGGAGCTATGGGAAAGCCCTTCAAAGCCAGCTGAAAAAACCCTGTTACTGATCTTTGGCACCTGTGAGTTGAGGGATCTGTGAATGGCTGCCATTACGACTGGAGATTCTGCCTGTGAGGCTCGGGTCCTCCTCCCAGAGCTGAGCCGAGCCATGCAGCCAAGGCTAGGCTGTGCTCCGCTCCACGTCCAGTGCGACAGACATTTCCTGTCGGCCTTTCAGGTCACCCTGGGCTGGAAATCTCCTACACTCTGTTGTTCTGTGGCTTCTGCTGCTCTAGAATTTGTTGAGAGTCTTTCTTTACAGGTATGGGGGGAGAGCCAGCATATGTGTGTCTTTCTACTCTGCCATCTTGGCTCCACCCCCACCCCCCCATTCTACTTTTCAAGGCATTCTTCTCTTCTTTGATTTTTGTTCTTCTTTTACCATTTGGCCTATTCTATTTTTTAAGGTGTTATTTTCTTCTGTATTTTTTTGTGCCTCCTTTACCAAATTATTGACTCTTTTTTCATGATTTTCTTGCATCACTCTAATTTCTCTTCTCAATTTTTTCTCTACCTTAAAATATTTTTTGATGTCATCCATTACCTGGGACCAATTCATATATTTCTCTGAGGCTTTGGATGTAGGAGTTCTGACTATAGTAACTTTTTATAGTCAGGATCTTTTCCTACTGTTTGCTCATTTTTCAGCCTATTTCTTGACTTTCACCTCTATGCTAAAGTGGGGCCCTACTTCTGGAGTGGAGGGGGCACTGTCCTAAGCTTTAAGTTTTTATGCAACTGTTTTCAGATGTAATTCTGGGGACCTGTAAGGTTTTGGTTCTTCCATAGTGGTATGATATAGGGAGAGATGTACTTACTACTGTTTTTTTTGTGCACTGGTCTGTGAACAACCACAAGTGCTCCTTTCCACCCTTGCACTTTCACAGGGTCACCCCACCCAGCTGCAGTGTACTAATATTCCTTCTTGCCCTGGGACTAAAACCCCAGGACTATGACCCAGATCCAAGTATGGGCAACACTACAGAGTCCTGTTCCTCAATGGCAGCAATGGGACCCAGTAAACTTTTGGTTAGTTGTCTGACCCCTTTACCATCTATGAGCTGAGAGGTTCAGAAACTTGCTATTTTCACTACCACCGCTAATTCAGTGGGCCCCTAGGCCTGCTTCTGTTTTGCTGGGGCATGGCCTGCACTAGACTGCACTCTCACCCTAGTGCAATAGTCCTTTTTTCCCAACTTTCTAAGTTGTCTTGGGCTGGAAAATTGTTTCATTCTGTCCTTTTGTGGGTTCTGTCACTCTAGAATTTGTTTTGAGGCATTATTTAAAAGTATTTGGAGGGACTTGGGGAGAGGTCAAGTGACTCCCTGTCTTTTCTCTGCCTTCTAAGCTCTGCTTTCCAGGCTTGATTTTTAATCATCGTGTCCAAAAGAAAGAAATTCTTCTTTGATTCTACTTTCAAATTTGCAAACTTTTGTAAATTTGGGGAAAGGTCTGCATCTCTGTCTCTTAATTTTAGCCACAGTCAAAAGACAGAAAAACATTTTTTTTTAATTTTTGCCCTTTAAACTTTAGTGTGCTAAAGGAGTGTCCTCAGGCACTGAGTATGGCTAATTAAGACCTCATTCTGCTTCTGAGCCCTCTGCCTATTGCATCTGAAGCACATGCAGGCTAACCTTGCAAATCACACAGAGCCAAAAAGATACAAAATACAAATGGAAACACACAGAGACTTAGTGACCAGAAATGAAAGTTTAGATAAAATGACTTCTTGTTTCTTACTTTGTTTAAGGCAATTTCTTTTTCACACAGAATAAAAATATCCAGTTAATTCCTCTACTCAAGCAACTCCTTTATACACAGCTTAAATCTAACAGGGATTACTGTCTGATATATCTCCCCAGAAACCTGACAAGTAAGGATCAGTAATTTTAGAGGTTCTCTTATAGTGCAATGGCTCAGATTTCCCTTTCAAAACCCTATTCCCACAAAAATTTGGGGTATACTGCAAGCACATTTGGGGTATACTATAAGCAGGTTGTGGTTTGTAGAGTGATACCCCAAATGCCCCAGTTTCCCAGACAACCCTAAATTATACACACAGGTTTGTTTTGTTTTTTTAATCTCCATTAGTCTATTTCAGATCTTTTTCAAAAGAATGCATTCTACTGATGCAAACCCATTGTGAGAGTGAAAATTAGAAGCTTTAGTACAAAACCCCTCCAAACACTTAAGGTAGATATAGAACATATAAACTTACCCAGAGAAGATCTAATTGCTGGTAACAGGGAGAGAGTCAAGTCACAGCCAGAGTTGTAACAGAAAGTTACCTCTTGTGGACTAATATTCCACTTGGGCCCAAAAAAGATATAGAGAGGTTTTCTCATAAGAATCGTGTGAGAGCTCTGGGCCCTTTATGGTTGCCAAATTGTGATAAAACAAAAACCCAAGAGACAGAGTTTTTGGATAATTAACCATCAATTTGTTAATTAGGCTAACTAATAATCAATAAATTGATTTTTCTTGATAACCAAAGACAAAAACATGGAGAGCCTGACAGCCTTAAATATGTTTTTGAAAGGAGATGCCCCTGACAAGTGGAAATCAACCCTGATTGGTAGACATTTAATGAGGAGGTGGGCTAGAGGTCTTCAAGAATTCACCTAGATTAGATTCTTTTTACACTCTAAACAGAAGTAAGATCTTCTAGTTGGGTGGGATTCCATCCAAGATCAAGGAGCATGTTCCCTAAAGGTTAGGGGGATATCTCATCAATCAGCCTTGTCCTTCAGAGACTGAATGACTGACTGACCTACAGGAGCTGGTCCCTAAATGAGGAAATAAAGGAGAAAAAGCCTTAATCCTAATTTCATAATTGGATGTCAACATAATAGCAAAATAACATTAGCAGTGATACAAAATTAAATCAATTACAGAATAGCATCAATTTGATTTTCTTAATTTTCAGGATTTAGATTAGTATGGAAAGGATGACAAGTTGACAAGGACACTGTGTCGACTTACTTGGACACAGCTTCCCTGCCTCCATTTTGGCCATATTGGTGAACCTGTCAAGCATGAGGGAGAGCAATTCTTGCCTTTTTATGGATTCATTTTTGTACTTAGAGTACTAGAAAGCTACACCAAAGACCTGAAGCTTTGTCCCCTGAGCCAATTAAATCTTGAGGATGTTTTAAATAAAAACTAGTGTGGCTTACCTCAGATTATTCCTCCCTATCACAACATATTCCCCACATGTGGGTCCCTCATATGTGATCCCTATGCATACTCACTTTACCCACTGATGATGTGTATATCTGTGTGAGAATGTGCCCTATGTTTATGGGATAAATGTTCCATTGCAAACTTTCCTACCACACTATTTGATTAAATACCTTTGCTTTGACCTCTGTGGCTGAAGAAGAAAAATCAATGGAGGTTCATGAATTATTTCGAGCAGATGTGGTCTTAATAAGTACCTTGAACTTGGGATAACTATTCTGGGGTCCCATGTTTATTTAAGAAGATTATATATGAGTGCTACATATGTGAGTCACTTTGTAGACTTTAAAGTGCTAAATAAATGTGAGATACTATTATTCTGCTCCACTCCTTTCCTCTTGTCCCAGAGGAGTACTCTTCCTTTCCAATCATGCCCCTTGTTCAAGCCTTCTATCAATTCTTCCAAAACCTTGCTCCATCTATTTTCCCATTTCTCTTTTCTGGTTATCCTATGGTCCTGGCACTGGTCCAGCACTATGGGTAGAGGTTCCAGTCAGGACCATTGCTATACTTCATGGCCTAATGGCACCTGTTTATGAGAGCCAATTGTCAAATTTTCAGCATGAGCATTTCCACCTTGGAAATTGGCAAGGGGTCAAAGAAGAAATAGAATCACTGTTTTGAGGTGAGCATGGTTCAATGCGAATGAATGAGAGAAGGTAGAAGTACTTGACTTTTATTTTGCTTCTCTTTTGAAGTGGAAAGGAGTGAACAAAAGTGGTTAATAGAGGGCTGAAACTCAAAGGAAGTAGGGAGATAAGAGAGAAGCTGTCTCTCCTTGATGACTTTAAAATCATCAAAACTGGATAAGCTACATTGGGGGTATGGAAAAAAATGGCTTGAATTATTGCTAAGTTATTATCAGTGATCATTGAAAAATTATGAAAAATGGTAGAGATTCCATGGGATTGGAGAAAGCAAAATGTTTTCCTGACTTTCAAAAAGGAAGAGAATAGAAGCTAAGTAAAACAGGCCGATGAGTTTGACTTTGACTCCTGATAAAATTCTATAACATATTTGAAACATTTCCTGCTATGACACCCCAAAAGACAGCTTGTTGCTGTGTGCTAGATATGTGTGTGTGGGAGACATGACTCCTTCTTAGTAGAGAGAATGCTGAGTATGATGCTGTGTGCCTGCGTAAGGTACGCTGAGTCTTATTGATTTGGTTCCAGACATTCTTTGGGAGAGACGCATGGATAAAGGAAGTGCAGGGAGGAAAAGTAGAGACAACGATATTAGAATGAGGGACATAGATGGGAATCAGATTCTGTCATGTCCCTGGACTGTTTGAAGTACTAGAGATGACATGGATCTTATCTTACTCCTAGCTGAATATGTCATTCACTTATATATTCTTTGTGTACTCTGTATAGCTTTTCTGATTTCTGTTTGCTCTTTTGTTGGCTATTTGTTTCAGGAGGGTGTTGGAGACAACTATATTGTTTAATTTTCATTGTGAGCACTTAGACCTAGGTAAACCACAAACACTATAAATCAGGGTTTGATTTTTTTTTTAAACAATACTATAAATATTTATTAAGTTCCTCACTGTGTGCCAGGCACTATGCTAAGTGCTGAGGATGCAAATAAGAACTGTTCTCAAGGAATTAATAATCTAATGAGGAAAGACCAACATACAAGAGGAAGCTGAAAAAGCGGAAGGCAGAGGGTACTCAGAACAGAGGGCATGATGGTGGTAGAGTCAAAACCAAGATGTGGGGAAAGAACTGACTGGGTTTCTGGGCCCTCTTTAAAAGGAGGCTACAGGGGGAGTTTTCTGCTCCACTTGCCAATCAGAAGAAAGGAGGCAAGTGAGCATATGATGAGATGTGATTATTAAAGCTTACATACTCTTCATGATGATGAGGTTCAGGCAGCTGGGGAAGAGTAGACATGTATGCTCAAAGCCAAACAGGGCAGCTGGTGAAAAATGAATGTTTTATTGATTGTTCTAGACTTAAGAAAGTGATGGAAAAAGTGTTAATAATGCTCATTAAACTTCAAAGTTTGCTGGTTTTGGAAAACGAGTTGTTAAACATTTGCTAGT
This sequence comes from Notamacropus eugenii, assembly GCF_028372415.1. Lineage (NCBI taxonomy): Eukaryota > Metazoa > Chordata > Mammalia > Diprotodontia > Macropodidae > Notamacropus > Notamacropus eugenii. The sequence continues at coordinate 305,242,161 of NC_092873.1, forward strand.
GCAAACCTGCATTACTCTAGTGAATCATACCCATTACTTTTTCTACCATTCTCCAGATTAGGCCAACTACTCAAATCACAAATTTATAGGGCATTTTTGGGGGTGTTGAATGCTACTGCTAAATTTTGGCTACTCCTATCCTTGTATTCTTGATTTTGCAAGCATTCCTGATATGGGATTTCAGGGTTTTCTGCCCTAAGATACAGCACAGAAATTCAGAAGCAGATCCTCTGGTGTTTCTAAATTTTGTTTATAGTTCAAAATGCTTTAATGATGGAGTCCTAATAGAGCTGCCCCCAGCCCCAATCATTACAGGCCCATTTTACCTACCTAGCCTGCCCCACCAATGTCCTAACTTCTTTGTACATGCCTCACTGATCGCTAGAGCAACAGGTGTGTCCCTGCCTTTTTAATATTAATCATATTCCTATATTCTATGTAAATTTCTGTTATGTAATTGCATCTTTACCCTATAAAAATTCATCTTGTTTTCTCTGAAGTTGCTGGTTCCTCTTGGAACTTAGCTCACTTCATGAGAGGCATCCATCTCAATAAATGCCTGTACTTGAATTAGAGGTGATCTGATTCAGAATTTTCTGAGATGGTTCCACCACAACACATTATGGAACCTCAACAATTTTTGGCACCCTGGGTGGGCTCAAGGCTCAGACTCTGACCTCCCCCTCCACGTGGAGCAGTTTCTGTATTGGACCCCCTCTAATCCAAAGGTAAGCCTATCTTTTTCCCTTCTCTTAGCACCTAGGACAACTTGACTGGATCTCTTGGGCCTTAGTGATCAAGGTGCTCCAGGCAGCAAATTCCCTCTAGACAGAGGACTTTCTGTTTGGGAATTTTGCAATTTTTTTTCTCTTCATCCTTCAGTGGGATGCCACTGAGATGAACATCGCTTAATGGCATTCAGTCCCAACTTCCATCCTACGGGACTGCTAAAATAATCTGGAAGACCATGAAAAGTTATCACTATATGTGCTTTCTGTTTGTATTTGTTTGTTCTGTGACTGTGTAAAAATCTCTGACTCTATCACCTTGTAAGATTCAAAATACAGAAAGCCAGAAAAAAACAGAATTGTACCTGCACTAGCAAGATTGATGATCTCTTAAAGAAAGGTTGTTGGCAAAAAAAATCTCTGAGATGGAAAAAAGAGGAAGGGGGAAACTTCTCCCCTCAGATCTATCTAAGAGAAAAGGGGTCACTTCACTGATCAAAGAGAGGCAGGTTTCAAAGCTGTACTTTGGAATAGGATTAGCACTTAATCCTTAACTAGTCACAGAAAGAGAACTGTGTAATATCATTTGGAATATAGATCCAGGTAATTGAATTCTGGCTACTATTTGGCACTAAGATAAATTAGGAAAATGCATACAACTGAAAAAGAGACACCTCAGAGATGAAACTTTGAGCTCTCCAGTATGGGGAAGAGGGGACTAGGTGCCATTCGATCTTTTCCAGAGTCCACACACCTTGACTGGCAGGTTCAAAGTTTTCATTTTCAAAGAATTTTTAAGGAGTGGACACAGAGGTGAAGTTTATTTGAGTAAAAGCCCAAAAAACTCCACTAAGATTCTCCTCCCTGTGGTCCTACCTCTGACAAGGATAGGGCTATGGTACCTTCTCCCTGTGGTCCAGTTCTGACCAGACTGGACCACAGTGAAAAGTTACAACCACTACAATTCTCCTCCCCGTGGTCCCAGTTCTTTCCAGACTAGGGCTACAGTGCCTCCTCCCTGTCATCCTGGCTATGATTGAGCTGAGGATACAGTGAAAGGTTAGAACCATTAAGATCCTTCACCCTGTCATCCTGGCTCTGACTGAGCTAAGACTGTGGCCGAAAAGTTAGAAGAATGGCAGGGCATTCGAGTTAACCTCCCCCATCCGGCAAAAGGAACAAGGGGGGAAGCACAGCTGCTAAGTGGGGACCCCACTGGCAAAAGCCCTAGGCCCCCGGGCACCCTGAAACCCATCTCTCTAGGCAAGCAGATGAATCTCTCCTTTCAAATCCCCAAATTCTTACTCCCGCACCACCAGAACTGGAGCTTCTGCTCCAAGTTCCCCAAAGCCAAGCAACCTCTATCAGGAAGCTTGTAGGTTCCTCAGGGACCCTCCTCCTTATCCACCAAATCCCTTTCCTCAATAGCCCCTGAACCTTTAATTCAGGTGCTGGACTCTACAACCTCTTGGCACTCCATTGTCCTTAGTTCCTCCCACACAAGGAGAAGTGCCCTCTTTCTCCTTCCTTCCCAAATTGACCACTCCCACAACCAGGCTCTATAACCGTGGGAAGAGGGGAAGATGAGGTCAGATGTCAGTGAGCCAGCCAGCCTCTACACTTGGTAAGCCAAGTCTTCCATCAGTAATTTTTATATGTGGTGATTTGGAAATGCAATTAATATATTTTAAAGTTTGGTGTTTGTGTTATTGTATTTCTAAATTGTAGTAAAATCCTCTTACACTCAAAGACAGTGGAAAAATTGTTTAAAACCAATTATTTTATTTTATTAAGCTCTGCTAACTCTGTCTTACAGCTAAAACAAGTTGGCTCTCATTTATGAAAATTGTAAGATCATTAACTAAGTTATTTAGGATTATTGTTATAATGTTACAACCTAAAATTGATCCCATAACAGCTCTAAGGGTAGACAGGGTAGACACTCTCTACTCTCCTCCTTTAGAAAGATGGCTAAGTTCACCTCCAATGTAGGGTTATAGGGGGTGACTGGAGGGCACATGTGCCAATTACCATTTACTGGGATCCTAAAAATAAAATATGGAAACCCAGAAAGACATCCTGGTAAGGAAAAAGAAAAATCAGTCAGGGCAAAGTAAATTAAATTAAGATTGAAAATAGGGGACTTGCCCTGCAGAAAGCAAGTGACTTTCACCAGTCCATAGGAAGAATATCATAGTGTAGACAGGCAGATCAGCCCCTTCTTTGGGGTCCCTATCGATTTCTCCTTATTTGCAAACTTGCCAGATCCCCAGAAACCATCTGGTGGGCAAGGTCATCAACCCCAAAGGAAAAAAAAGAGTTGTTTGGGTTATGGAGTTCCTAAGTAATGAACTTGGCTTACTGAGAAGTGAAATCTCTTATATATGTAAATCATGGTAAATTCTTATTGCTTATTGCAACTCCATAAGAGTAAAAACAATTGTATCTAGCCCTAAGCTGTGATTGGTGAGACTTGTTATTTGAGGTAAAAGCCTTGGGAACACAAATAATTTTATTTTGAGTTTGAGTTTAGATGTGGTTGTCTGTATTAAATCAATATCTGAGACAATGCCACAAGGTACTCATAGGGAATGTGATCCTGCTACAGGTGAGGGTTTTTCTGGAAAAAGCAGAGAGGGCAATTTTAGCCTCAGGCTAAGACGGGACCCTCTTGGCTCAGTTTCCCCATTGTCTTCCTTTGAAAAGGAATGCTTCCCGCCTGGTTATTCCTGAGTCTAGCTGTGAGATGGAATTAAAGTGACTCTTCTCTGAATTCACACAGAGCTAAGGATGCTTTATCCTGTCATATCTGGCGTGTCTCTGCTTTTTCCTTTTATAGCACATTTCTCTAATTAGAGCGAGTGGTCAGTAAAAGATATGAGCACAATGCAGGTATGTGAAGTCTTGCTGTTTTCAGTCTGAAGGTATAAGTCATTCCATGTTCCAAACAACTGGGTAAATTAATACTTGGGCTTGTCATCTGCCTGCCTGCATAGTTAAATGAAAAAAGAAGTTTGTGAAACAAAGGTACAAGCACAATGTTAATCATTATATACTAAGGCTGGGATACATTTGAGCTACTAAAATGTTTGTTAGATCTGAGTTATTCAGCCCAAAATTATATTCCTTTCTACAGCCTAAATAATTTAGTAAATGGCTACTTGGTCTAGTCAACTGCCTCTTACTAGATATATCCATCTTTCTCCTTATATTTGGGGCCCTGCATGTTAAACTTGCCTGTCAGATTTGTGTCTCTCAGACTACAGGCCAATTCACCTACAGTGGGCAGCAAACAGTGGATACCAGTCCATACTCACCCATCAACCCCTGGATGTGATCTATCCTTGGTTCCAGTCAACTTCCTTCCCCAGACCCATCGGGACAGAGACAGCTCTACCCCCTTTTCAGTCTGAAGAAGCTATTAAAGCAGAGACCTTTGTCCCTCTTCCCAAATGAATTTGAGTCCCAGCTCTCTGAGGAGAGAATGATGGCATCCTAATAGAGCTGCCCCCAGCCCCCGTAGTCTAACTTCATTACAGGCCCACTGCACCTACCTAACTCCCCCTCTTCCCCCCCCCCCAATGCCCTAACTTCTTCATACATGCCTCATTGATTACTAGAATAACAGGTGTGTTCCTGAAACTCATAGTTCTCACAGAAACAGCAGGTGTAGGAACCTAGCCACTGTCTCTACCAAGCCATGATGCTCATACCTATTTCCACATATTTGAACAGGTGTATTTTTGTAGTCAATCACAATCACATTATCTATCTAGCCAAGACAGGACCACAATAGCAAACTATGTATCTTGACCAGACAGGACCACAATATTTAGCCAACTAGAGGGTAGCATGACCAGCACGTGTAACCACTGAGCCACAGATGGGACCACTCCTCCATTACCTAATCCCTTAACAAGCTCCTCTGGCTTTTTTAATATTAATCATATTCTTATATTCTATGTAAATTTCTGTTATGTAATTGCATCTTTACCCTCAAAAAATCCATCTTGTTTTCTCTGAAGTTGTTGGTTTCTCTTGGAACTTAGCCTGTTTCATGAGAGGTATCAATCTCAATAAATGCCTATACTTGGATTAGAGGTGGTCTGATTCTGAATTCTTTGAGATGGTTCCACCACAATATGTCATGGAACTCCAACAGTTTTTGGCGTCTCTGGGTTTAAACCTCAACATTAACATTCCTCCTCTCTTTAGTAAATCTGTCATGCATCCTGTCCAAATTTCTACTAGTAGAGAAGGTTCCTAGCTTAGGCCTATGATTTTCTTATAATGTAAAAATATTAGATTCAGCATTGTCTGTGGCTGGGTGGGGCATCTTTTCTTGGTTTAAACAAGTGTCTTAATTTTTCCACTAGCACACTTTTTTTGCCCTTAAAGGCTTCAAGGAGAGAAGGAAGGAAGGAAGGAAGGAAGGAAGGAAGGAAGAAAGGAAAGAAAAAAAGAAAGAAACATTTATTAATCACCAACTATGTGCCCAGGCACTGTGTGAAGTACTTTACAAAGAGTATTACATTTCATTTTTGCAACAACCTGGGGAAGTAGATGTTATTATTATTCCCATTTTAGAGCTGAAGCAGACAGAAATTCAGTGACTTGCCTAGAGTAACAGCTTGTAAGTGTCTGAGGCTACAGTTGAACCCAGGTCTTTCCAACTCCAGGCCCATCCACTATGCCATCCAGCTGCCTCCAGTTTCAGAGATTTGTTCCTCCTCTTAAGTGGGAAGGTGGGAAATGTGTATTTGTAGGAGGACAGAGTATGTGTTTGTTAAAGGGGAAATGGTGATCACCTTTCAGGGACTATTGACTATTGTGATTGCTTTAAGAACTTTTGAGTCATCAGCTGATCTTGGTAATTACAGAACAATAATAAGAAACCACAGATTAAGTTATGTCTTTCATTCTGACCTTGCAATAGATTACTGTACAGGTCCCCAAATTTTTAATAGCTCTTATCAATAATCTTATCTTTCTTTATTTTTACTCTGTCTACTCTTAAGATCAGGAGATCTCTGTATGTTTCTACACCTATTATATCACAGAATTTTCTTAATGTTTTAGCCTCCATTTTGTTCAAGCTTTAGTTAAACTTGTATTCAACAAACTGATCATGCTAAATCAAATACCTACTATTCTGTACCATACAGTAATAAAGCAATAGACAAACATAGTTAACATGTTATAAATAAATCAGTAAAGTGAAGGTGAAAATTAGTGGCATCATAAAGCTAGCTCTCCAGAGCCATGCCAGATACCGTTACTACGCAATAATACCACTAATTAGCACAGGACTAGGCAAACAAGATTCACTAAACCAGCACCACATACAAAAGAACAGCAACTTTGCATTGTGACTCCTTGGTCAAGCACAATGCATTTAACATCCTATGAAATACAGTGGATCATTCATGTAAAGGGGAGTTCCCAGAATAAAATTTGAAAAAATGTTAAAAGGTGGACTAGAAAGAAAAAAGTCCATTGAATAAGTCAAGAAAGTGTTTTAGTCCATGAAGCATTTATTAAGGCACTGTACCAAGCACTGTAGATACAAAGAAAGGCAAAAACACTGTTTTTACCCTTAAGAAGCTCACATTCTCTTTCACTGCCAAACTTCTTAAAAAAAAAAAATCCAGGACCTGGAAAAGAGGCTTTTGGGGATTTCTCTAACTATCTGACTGCCCCTTTCTCCTTTGCTGGATCTTCATCCAGGTCACTCCAAATAAACATGGATATCCCCAAAGGCTCTGTCCTGGGTTTTTTTTTCTTCCTCTATGCTATCAGTTGGTGTTCTCATTAATTTCCATGGGTGCAATGATTGTCTCTCCCAATCTATATATCCATCCCTAACTTATCTTGTGAGTTCCAGTCTGGTAACAGCAAACTACCTATTGGAAGTCTCAAACTGGATGTCCCATAGCCATTTCAAAATCAACATATTCAAACAAAAATCATTATCTTTATCCTCAATGCCCTAAGCCTCTCCTATTATCTACTCACTATCCCTCCAAACACTTCATTTTCCCCAACTTTCCTATTACTATTGAGGTCATCATCATCTTCAGACACCCAGGCTCACAACTTTGGTAATATTCCTGAAGTCTCACTTATACTCACCTGATATGTACAATCTGTTGTCAAATCTCATCATGTTTACCTTCATAACATCTTTCCTATATGTGAGATACACAGGGACTTATCGACATTCTTCAGGAGAGACACATGGTAGGAGCTTCAGGGAGGAAGTAGAGAGATAAAATAACTGTACATATGAGATAGAATGTAAATAGAAGGCAATTTGAGTGGGGAAAGCACTAATAGGAAAGGCCTCATGTAGAAGATGGGATTTAAACTGAGGCTTAAAGGAAGCCAGAAGAAGATCCAAGGAGTGAGGGGACAAGTACAAAAAGGCAATAGAATCAGGAGATATCGGGTAGGACGTTAGGAACAGTAAGAAGGTTGGTATTGCTAGATCTTAGAATGAGTGGAGGGGAGTCAAATATAAGAAGACCAGAATATTTACTTATCCTTCACTCCAGAAGCCAGGTTGTAAAGGGTTTTAAGAGTCACATATGATTTTGAATTTGATCTTGGAGGTTATAAGGAGCCACTGGAATTTACTGAGTAGGAAGGGTAACCTAATCTTAGCTGGACTTTGGTAGCCAAGTGGAGGTTGAATTGAAGTGGTAAAGAACTTAAGGCAGATAAACTAATTAGGAGGTTTAATATTGTTTCATTATTAGCTGGTATTGAAGTGGTTCAGTAGAGAAATGATAAAGGCTTGCACCAGGGTGGTAGCTGTGTAAAAGGAGAGAAAGGAACAAATAGGAAACAAATAGGAGGTTATAGAAGGCCAAAGGATTGTCATTGTGTATGATGTAGGTAGGAAGCTTCTTTAATTTCCACAAATACAGTTCTGTAGTTTGAGAGTGATGGACTCCAAAGGGGACAGAACTAGTTGGCATAGTTGGAAAAGGGTCAGGCCAGTATCCAAGAAACTGGGTCTGCAAAATAGGGTTGATTCATCTAAAAGTCATACTTTCCAACCTGACTCACTGGGTTAATGAAGCATCCTACCTTTTTGCTATGCTCTAGTGTTTGGGATTAAGCTGGATTAATTTTCTGCTCAGAATCCAGTTGCTGGCAGATCCCTGCTTCTTGCCAATGTTTCCTGCATTGGATCATTGATTTGGAAGGGATCTCATAGACCACAGAGTCTAACATTCATAGTTTACAGATGAGAAATGGAGACTCAAAGAGACCAAGTGACTTTTCCATAGTATGTAGAAGGTAACAGAGACAACTTTCAAACTCAGGATTTCTAATTCCAAGCCCAGTATTTTTTAGCTCTGTTCTCAAGCATGAGGACAGAAAAGGTTTGGAACATTACTGTGAGGAGTGTTACAGAGTGTCAATAAGGTGAGCAGCTCTGAGGGACAACCGAAATTATGTCACATATATTAATAATGGATGAGATCAGCTTATTTTTGTGACTTTTTCTAGCAATGCTCAGCAGGCTTTTCAACAATGATTAGTAGAGTTAGGCTGCCAGAAGGTTTAGGGAATGAGAGTCTAGGGTGATGGCTACTGAATCATCAAGGTAACAGACTACAAGGTCAAGTATGGAGAGAAAAGCAAAAGAATCAAGGAAAGGACCACAGGTCATGGTAATGCCAAAGAGAAGCTTCAGGAGGAGTAAGGATGTAGGAGAGGTAGAATAGGAAGTAGAAGATACAATGAAGGAGACAAAGGAAGAAAAAAGAACAAGGAGATTGGAATTTAGACTGAAGTAGCATGGGAATGATTGCTTAGGAAGAGCGCTAAGTTGGTAGAATTTAGGTAATTCCAGAGTTTAGAATTTTGGAGGTGGCATAGTTCCAAAGGATTGTGAGGTGTAAGATGTAACCATGTGAGTAGGTAGCTAACATGGGATAAAGATATAAGTTGAGAAACGATGAGATCAGTGTGTTATAAAGTTCATGAACATCAATGTTGAGGTTATAGAAGATAATGGAAAATGATTGGGAAGACTATGACCCAGATTCTAAAGCTCTTGTTAATAAATGAAAACAATAAGATAGGAGAGGGAAATATTTGTATGAACTCTGGAAGAATGTTTGCAGATACATGATGGCAGAAAAGTCACATGATTTCTGGGAAACGGAAACTTAGGCCTAACCATCTACTAAAAGCCTTTTGTTAAGCACTGAGAAGTCTTCACTAACTTCATTTCATTCACTGTGAATATACACAAGTTTTGTTTTTGTTTCCTTTTTTTTTTAATTGGGGGGCAGACATTAGGGGGAGAAAAAATGCTTGTCTGTCGAAAAATAAAATATAATAAAAATTATTTATGTTAATCATTTCTTTTGGCCAATTCAAGGCCATTTAATGGATCGGTGATCTAATTTATGTGAGTACTTTCTCCTCTGCTATAGATAACAGCCTATTTCCAGTGTCTTTTCATGTACAACTTTTTTCTACGTACTTTCATAAATCCCTTAACAACAGACTACCAAACCTGGCCTTCTTGTAGCTCTTTTGACATTCCACAATTCTCAGTGTTGCATGCAGGCTACCCATCCGTTGATGACTAGTCAGTCAGTTAATAAATACGTATTAAGCACCTACTATGCCAGGCACTGTACTAAACACTGGAGATACAAATGTGAAAAAAAGAGACAGTTTGTGTCCTTAAGGAGCTTACAAGGAAGCTGAAAAATGTGGGGAGTATAGAGAGGAGGGACTGGCTAGGAAAGTACCTGACTCAGGGGCATGATGAAAAAGTCAGAGAAGCTTCAAAGTAGTGTGGCCAGGTGAGCAACGAGGAAAAGAAGACTAGTCCATAAGTTTCTCCCTGAAGCAAAATACCTGTTCCAGCCTTACTACTAGGTTTGTGCCCTAAGGCTGCTATTGACAGGAAGTAAAAAGACTTATCTCTTCAAAAATATTTCTCCATCACTGAAACCCATTCCCTAGGAAATACTAAGAAATATGTCCAGGCCTCACACAGGAAATGACTATGAATAGTCTTAAACAAGACCTGCCACCCTACAAGTTCTTCAAACCCCTTATCACACATTAAATGTTTTTATCAGGGAGGTCTCCCCAGAACGGAGTGCTTATATTTGTATTGCCCAATACTGATTAACTTAACAGGAGTTTATCAAGCACTTGCCATGTTCCAGAAACTGTTTTAAGTGCTAGAGATATAAAAAGCAAAAGTCCCTGCTCTTAGACACCTCACATTCTATTGGGGGAAAACAATATGTACATAGAAAGTTAAAATACACACAAAATCACTTTAGGATAGAAGGTGCTAATGATTAGGGAGATCAGAATGGGGCTCCTGGAGAAATTGAGTCCTGAACTGAGCCTCCTAGGAAATTGAGGATTCCATTAGATGAGTTGGAAGTAGGTAGTGAATGAATTCCAGTCATGATATGTTGTTATCTGTTCAAAGGCACAGAGATGGGCAAAGGAGGAGAACAACAGCTCTTAATTCAAGACAGTGTTCATATGTATATATTAATTGGCAGCAACATTGTCAATTTATAGCAACTTGGAATAATGAGTTGTGGTTTGTATTGAGGGTCAATTTTTCCCAAGTGATTGTTTCAAAGGGGAAAGAAGAAAAGACATCTAGGAGTTTAATTAAAAAAAGATAGAGAGATTAGGATACCTGTTCATTTATTTGTAAAGATGACTGATTGAAGGAGTTCCCTGATCAACTCAATGAGGTTACAGAGTGGTAATAAGCCTCTGTTTGGGATGTTAGTTGTATCTTCCTAATGAAAGTATGGATCCGTTTCATAGTACCTCCCACATTACCTCCAAGATGAATTCACTGGTTTCCACTGTTGTGGAATAGACAGTATTGGGGAGGACTGCCCTTTTGTGTGGGCCTCTAGTAGAGAATAAATAGTTCCTTTTGGCTTTTTATCTTCCAGAATGATTTTGAAAATGTTGCAGAAGAGATGGGGATAGGACAATTCACTCCATTAAGAGCCATTGATGATTCATGGAGTAGAGGCACAGAGGGGCTGTATGAAGCTACTCACATGGACTGAGAAGAGAGTTTCTGAACAAGATTCACCTCCAGCCTTGGAGTGGCAGTAGCTTAACCTCTAGACCACATGGCTGAATGATGAGAATTCTTGAGAGCTGCCTCTATTGTAGGCCAAAATTTGAGAGTGCTGGAATCTGGCCTCCTAGTGAAAGAAGGAGGATACGCTAAACCTCAGAATCTAGCCTCATAGCTGAAAAGGGAGATTTTGGGGGGCTGTGCCAGGATGGAGATTGCCTTGTGAGTAACCTCAAGTTTGACAGATTGAGAATACATTTTTCCATCAACAGACTACATTTTCCATCCTAAGCAGTGTGGGTCTTGAAGAGATAAGCGGATCACATGTGTGAATACATCAGCAAAGAACCAAAGTCATGATATGGGAGACCAAGGGATTTAGGTCTTGCACTTTGCTTTTATCACAATTATTAATATGATACAGATCTAATGGGCAAGTGGCTGCTGAGAGCATTTTCTCTTCTGAGGTGATCCATTGCATAGGGTGACCCTGAAAATTTGGGGAACATCATAGGAAAGTTCCCAACATTCCAGTGAGTCCCACCATATTGTTGGTAACATTGCCTATCTAACAACACCAAATGCATTTCCCTTCTGACAGTAGTATAAACCAGAGTGGTGCAATGAGTCTGTGGCACTGCATGTGTCCCTGTGGAAAATGGTACTCACTAAAATGTTGAAGACTTCCGCGCTGGCAATCCCAATCTTGTTTACCTTCTAAGGAGAGTACAAACCACAGAGTTGTGTTGTAAGTCTTAGAAGATTGTGGGAACCTGGGGTGGGGGTGTGTGTGAAGTAAGATTGATAGCATGAGAAAATTTATGTTGATTGTTTATGAACTATTTATAGATTTGTTTATTTGCATTGCTTATGGAGTCCTGCAAATTGTTTTCATTTGTTGTGGAATTAGAATGAAGACTGTCCTGTAACCAGTAAACGTATTTGTTTCCTTGGACAGGAATAGAAGACTCTGCTAGTTGCATTTGTAGAAATCTAAACATGAACTATACTTGAAACTTTTCCCTGTGAAAACTCTTATTGGGGGAAGGAGACAATATGAACCAAAGACATTTGGGGAGGAAGGGCCAAAGTTTTAATCCCAAAGATAGAGGTGCTGAACTGTGGGTTTCACCTAGATATTGTAAGAATTAGATATACTGGAGAAAACAGGGCATGGACATATATATATATCACTCATAAAATGTAGTTGGAAGGGATATTCCTTTGTTTTGTTTATGAAACTTTACTCAGAAAAAAATTTTTTTTGCAATAGAAACTTCCTGGAATACTTCTAAGTTCCTCAATTAACAGTCTGGTCCTGTCCTCAAGTCAAAAAAATGTAGGGCAGCTGGAATGCAAAAGTGAGGGAGTTTGGCTTAGCTCCTGGCTAATCTAAGAGAACAGAGCCTGCTCTCAGGGTTTTGTGGATGACTTATCCTTATACCTCATATTCTTTTGGAGTGTGAAAAATCTATGCAGAAGGATCACTGACAGTTCAGGAATTTAAGGAATAAGTAGATAACTACAATAATATCAAAAATAACCTTAACTACCAACAACAGAAATACTGTTCAGTCTGCCTATGGCCTAAGTATATGAGTTAACATTTAATTTTTCCAAGACAGTCTCCAAAACTTGAAAGTATGCTATATAAATGCAGCAAACAGATTAACATTCATTCAATGCTTTTTCTTCAGAATTTCTTGTATCATTTTCTTGTATATATTAGATATATCTGTAGTCAAATACAGGGGCTCAAGAAGGTTATCATAATAATGTTCATGTGAAAAAATACAGGAACCAAAAACAGAAGGATGGTAGACAACATTTATGTGATAGGAACTGAGGGATGAGAGCATATCAAGAAAGGGGCAACAGTCAAGATCAATGATAGGAGAGACAGAAGTGATATCATCATAGATATTAACACATGATCAGAAGAAACAAACAGGGACCTTGGAAAATAGTCACCATTCTTAGCCTGAAATGGAGGCATGATATAACGGTCTGGGAGGAATTTTAAGTATTCAGATACCCACTGAAGCTCTCTTTCTGCCAAAAGAGGAGTAGCTAATAAATTCCTGACTAGCCTTAATGATAATTCAACAGTTGAGTATAGTAGGAAAGCTAGGATGGCAGTGTGAAGGAATGACTGACTCAAGGGAAAGCTTTTGGTTGTTTTTGAAAGATAGTGGAGATCTAGGTATGTTTGTAGATGAGTGAGAAAGGAGAAGAGTTGGGAGACATTGGGATCATGGACACAAGTGAAGGGGTTAATCTTGGCAAATAAGAGAACCATTTTATCTTGTTAGATTGGAGCAATGGAAGAGAATAGAATGAAGACTGAGAGAAGATTTGAAGTATGAAGAATGGGAGCTGATTTCTGAATGCATAGAATCCATTATCTCAGCAAAGTAGGAGGCAAGACCATTTTTTGAGACCGAGGTCATGGAGTGGAGTTAAGGGCTTAAGGAGAGGTTTGGGGAATACTATGAGGAGTTGAGGTTAGTAAAAGGATAGTCCTACAATGGTGTGGTTCTAGTTAAGGTTACATAACATGAATTTGTAATGAACCCAGTCAGCAAGATTTCATAACTCCTCTTGTGGCTCGGAGTAAGAATGGAGAAGACAAAGGGGATCCAGAGTGTTAGATTAGCAAAGGCATAACAGACTTTGGAAGTCTCGGTAATACTTTGGCAGGCTCAGGGCAGAGTTTCCTTTTAGGGGCACCCAGAGAATCAGGGTTATGCCCTTTTCCCTGTCTTAGACCACCTAGCCTTGACCATCTCCATTTCGGACCCTTGGGAGAGATAGGAAGGATAGGAAGAAGAAACTCTAAGGAAAAGTTTCAGGGACGAATTTAGATTTGATGTCAGAAAATACTTCCTACTAATCAGAGCAGGGGCTCTTAACCTAGGGCCTGGGAGAAATATATTATTTTTATTATTAATTCAACTATTTCAATTTCAGTAATTGTTGTCCATTTGTAATCCTATGTATTTTATTTTATGCATTTAAAAAACCCCAGCATTCTGAAGTGTCTGTAGTTTTCATCAGACTGCCAGAGGGGTCCATGACACAGAGAAGACCAAGAACGCTGGAATGAGATCTTTTCTGGTAGCTTCTGGAAGACCTTCCAGAAGATGGACATTTGTTCGGTATGTTATAGTGAGGATTCCTTTTGGGGTATGTGCTAGATGGTTGCTGAGTTCTCCAGTTAAAAACTTCTGTGATACTGTAAGATATTTCGAAGATTAAATGGCTAATCCTCTTTATCCTGCTAATTGTGATGTCTTTTGTGTGGCTCACACCTTAGGCCTTTGCTGTGTGGTACTATGAAAATGAATGAAGCAATGAAGCAAGCTGGTCCCTGAGTCAGGATAACTTAGGTTCGAATTCTAAGCGTTCTACATACTAGCCAGTCAACTCTTTAACTCAATACATTGCATGGAATGCTCATCTTCATTAGAAAAGGAAGTTCTTCACTGGGAGCTCCCTATACAGATGAAGTAACAAGTTGGATTTTTAAAAAAATGTTCCAAGCACTGTACGAAGTACTGAGAATTGGCAGTGAGGTGGCTCAGTGGATAGAGTGCTGGACCTGGAGTCAGGAAGACCTGAATTCAAATCTAGCCTCACACACTAGCTGTTTGACCCTGGGCAAGTCACCTAACCTCTGTCTACCCCAGTTTTCTCATCTGTAAAAAGGTGATAATAATAACACCTACCTCTCAGGGTTGTTGTAAGGATCAAAAGATATAATTATAAAGCATCTGGCACATAGTTAATGCTATGTGAATATTAGTTATTGTTATTATTATTAGATGTCTGAGGCTTAAGAACTCCTGACTTTAGAGTCTAGAGCACCTGAATTTGAATCCTGACTCTCTGTAATCTGGGCCAAGTCATTTAATCTCTCTGGGCTCATTTCCTCCCCTGTAAAATAAGAGGGTTGGACTGAATGGTTTCTAATATCTCTTCCATTTCTAGGTCCATGAGCCCATTATCCCGTGATTCCTGATGTCCTTCATCCATAGGTGTAAAGGAAAACTACAACCCAAAGGAATAAAGGAAGTAAACCCATGGGTAGGAATATTCCCTCAGCAAACATCCGGAGGTCATTTACTTGGAATGGGAGAAATAAAAGTCCCCAATACAGAACAAGACAGAGGGGGAGGGGAGGGTTTGAAGCTCCTCCAGTATGAGGTGGCACAACAAACACTTGCACCTGGAAGTTTAATAAACACTTCAGTGCAGGACAAAAGGGTAGGCAAAGGCAGACCTGGGTAGGTGAGAGGTGGGGGAAGGTGTATGTACACACTGCTAATGTTTCTGCATTTGTTGTACCCTGATCTCAAACAGCACTACATAAAAGAATTTATTTGTAGATTTTTTTTTTTTAATGTTAAACAAGTTTTTATTTTACTTTTTTTTAGAATTTTAGGACACTCCTTGATATAAGTAAAGAATCACAAAGTTAGGCTTGGGGATTTCAGGGCTACTAGCTCAAAGCTGAGGTACTAGATGACCATAGTCAGAACCCTAGGTACAACTATGGGCCTCAGTTTCTCTGTCAGTAAATTGGGGGCAATAATCCTTTTATCTCTCTTACTGGGGCTTTGAAAACTAAATGAGATGATCTGATGGATAATTTCCTCTTCAGACTCTCCTCCTGACTTTCTTCCAGTTCCAGCCAAAATCCCGCCTTCTGTAAGTGCCTTCTCTGTATTCATTCTTCGTCCTGTCGATATCTTGTTTGTATGTAGTTGTTCTTCATGCTGTTCTCCCACTTCGACTGTGAATCCCTTGAGAGTAGGTACTATCTTTTACCTTTCCTTGTATCCCCATCACTTAGCACTATACCTGGCACACAATAAGCACTTAATACATTTTATTGACTGACTGATCATGGGTGGGGAATGAGACATATACACTCATACTGTCAAACATGATCATTGTCAGTTTGTTTTATTTAACTATACGTATCCTTGGTGGGGTAATCAAAATGTTATTTGAAATGTTTTTTAATGCAATGATATCTCTTCTGAGAAGGCACAGCAGGGGTAAAGGAGAAAGGATTCTGATTGTAGCTTTCTGAATGATTAAAGCCCATATGGGGCCATGCCCAATCCTCTTGAGCTCTCTTTTTCCTACTGGCAAAATGAAAATGAATAACCAACAATAAAATTAGCCTGGGTTCATCCAGCTGAATTTTTTCTCAGAGACTTACCAAACCTCACCTGCCCCACCTGAGGAGAAGACAAGGATGGAAGTAGGGGGCTCAGCACCTTCTGACATCATTAAGAATTCTAAATCTTTCCTGTTTGAAATGAGTTCATTTCACCATGTTCAGTCCTCAAGAGAAATGGAGAACAACTCTTCCTTTTCTACTTCAGAAGGAGCAACTAACAAAATGAATTAGTGAGCCTAATGCAAAGTAGTAAGCTTGATCTCAGAGGACTTATTGAGACTTGCTAGGATGAGACCTATGACTGGAATATGTCTCTAGAAAGGAGTAAACCTTATTGTAACAGAAGAAAAGAAGATAAGGACAAAAGTGGGGAGAGCAATACTGCATAATAAGAAAATACATTCATTTGAGGAAATCCAAAAGACAAGAAGGAGGGTGGAGAACATTTATGTGAAAATCCATGGCCTCCTTGTTTTGGTCTCTCTCCACACGGGAGACCAGGGGCAGAATGCCTGGAACCAATGTGTCTCGGCATAGGCACAATTTCAAAAAGAGAGCAAATATTCATCACTAGGTTTAATGTAGCTTCTCTCCTTCCACCATCTTTCCCTCAAAAATCTTCATAAAGTAGTCCTGAAAGCTCCTATTATATGATGTCACTAGTTGATGAATACTAGGATAGTACTCTGATCTTCATGGTAATGGTGACACAAGATTATATTCCTCCCCAGGGCCATGTTTTTCAGTCCTTTGCAAAAATTAACTGGCCTATACCTATAATCTTTAATTACATGACATAAGCATAAATGTCAATACTTTGAAGTTAATAAGGGTGATTTTCTTGGCACCCTAGGTAATCATCCTATGGTACCATGAAAGACAAATGCACATTATCAATAGACACAATATACTAAGTGTGGTAGAGTATACCTATAGTCCCAGAGACAGGGAAGGTTAAGATTGTCAACATCTTGATATGCTGATTGGATATCTATTATAAGTTTCACATCAATATGGTGAGCTCCTGGGAGAAAGAATCCACTAGGCTGCCCAAGGAGGTGTAATGTTAAGGGCACTTGAAGATCTTCCCTGACCCTTAATAGGCCTATGTGACCTGCTTTGAGCTTTGGCCAAGTTTACAACCTGAGTCACATGAAGCCCATAATAGGAGGAGCTTGCTGAATGTGTGGAGCTGGAAGGATACAGCAAGAAGAGAGAGTGAGGTGGAGCTGAGAGAGAGGTAAGCATCAGAGCAGCTAGCCTCTGTGACAGAGAGGCATTTTGCCTAAGGGAGCTTGTTTGTGGGGCAACCTGAAGGAGGGTAGGCTTGGGGATGGCAGTCCTCCTCAATTGGTAATGTGTACAAATTTCATGTTACCATGGTGAACCTGGTTTTCTGGTATCTGAATAAATATTTTGGTTTTGTCTTTGAGAAATAGAGTTTATATTTTGCAAATTTATCCTGGGAATACACTTGTGTATCCATAGCAGCTGCTGTGGGTATCAGATTGGTGCTATAGGAGGGTAAACCAGCACTGGTCAGAAATAGAGCAGGTCAGAGCTCCCATGCCAATTGGTAGTGAGATTGGGTCCATGAGAGGCTGCTGTACTTCCAGCCTAGGTGAGAAGGGGAGACCTATAAATAAGCAATAGATTTAACATACATAGCACTATACTAAACTTCACTTGACAGGATGCTTCAGCAACTAAATGTTCAAATTACATTCATTACACAGTACATGTACATCTCAGGAGCACATGTGTAACATGGGGTTCTAGTCAAGTCTGGAGCATTTTCATGAGACTCCTTTATTTTTCTTCTTCTTTTTTGTTTTTATTTATTTATTTTTAGTTTTTAACATTCATTTCCACAAAATTTTTGAGTTCCAAATTTTCTCCCTATCTCTCCCCTCCCCCCACCCCAAAATGCTCTGCATTCTGATTACCCCTTCTCCCAGTCTGCCCTTCCTTCTATTACAACCCTCCCTTCCCTTATCCCCATCTTCTCTCTTTTCTTGTAGGAGAAAATAGGGAAGAATATTTACAAAAATATAGATTGCCTAGATTAACAGAAGGGGAAATAGAATATGTAAATAAACTTATTTTAGAAAAAGAAATTGAACAGGTCTTAAATGAGTTGCCTAAGAAAAAAGCATCAAGACCAGATGGATTTACAAGTACATTCTACCAAACAAAGATCAATTAATTCTAATATTAAATAAATTATTTGGAATTATAGGCAAAAAAGAAGTCCTACAGAAATTTGCCTTTTATGATTCAAATATGGTATTGATACTTAAGCAACAGAGAAACAAAATTATAGACCAATTTCATTAATGAATATGGATGTAAAAATTCTAAATAAAATAATAATAAAACAATATATCACAAAAGTCATAAATGGTGAACAAGTAGAATTTATACCAAGAATGTAGGCATGGTTTAACATAAGCAAAATTATTAACATAATGATTATATCAAAAACAAAAGTAATAACAATCATACAGTTGTATCAACAGATACAGAAAAAGCTTTTGACAAAATACAGTACTCATTCCTATGTCAAAAAGCATAGGTATAAATGGATTTTCCTTAAAATGATAAGGAACATTTGCCTAAAACCATCAAGCATCATTTGTAATGGGAATAAGCTAGAAGCTTTCTCAATAAGATCAGGAGTGAAACAAGGATGCCCATTATCACCAATATTATTCAATATTGTATTAGAAATGCTAGCACTAGCAATAAGAGAAAAAAAAGAAATCAAAAGTATCAGAATGGCCAATGAAGTAATAAAGCGCTCTCTCCTTGTAGAGGATATAATGATATACTTGGAAAATCCTAGAGATTCAACTAAAAGGTTAGCTGAAACAATTAATAATTTTAGCAAAGTAATAGGATATAAATAAACCCACATAAACCATCAGCATTTCTATATATCACCAGCAAAATCCTGCAAGAAGAGATATTAAAGGATATCCCACTTAAAATAACTGTAGACTGTATAAAATGCCTGAGAATATATCTGCCAAGACAAACCCAGGAACTACATAAACATAATTACAAAATACTTTTTATACAAATAAAGTCAGATTTAAATAACTGGAGAAATATTTATTGTTCATAAGTAGGTAGAGCCAATATAATAAAAAAGACAACTCTACCTAAACTAATCTACTAATTTAATACCATGCCAATTAAATTACCAACATTTTATTTTATTGATCTAGAAGAAAATAATAATAAAATTTGTTTGGAAGAACAAAAGGTCAAGAATATCAAAAGAATTAATAAGAAAATGTAAAGGAAGGAGGTTTAGCAGACCAGATCCTAAATTATATTATAAAGCAGTAATTATCAAAACTCTCTGGTACTGACTAAGAAGTAGAAAGGTGCATCAGTAGAACAAAGTTAATTTACAATACACAATCATAAATAATTATGGTAACTTTGTGTTTGACAAAAGTAAAGATTTAAGCTTTTGGGATAAGGATACACTATTTGGTAAAAAAAAAAAATTGTTGGGAAAACTGGAAAGCAGTCTGGCAGAAATTGGGTAACGACCAATATCTTACACCATTTACCAAGATAAGGTCAAAATGGATACATATATAAAGGGAGATATTATGAGGAAACTAGAAGAACATGCAACACATTACCTATCAAACTTATGGATAGGAAAAGAATTTATGAATGAATAATAGAGAGCATTGTGAGAAATAAAATGAATAATGTTGATTACGTTAAATTAGAAAAGTTTTGTACAAACAAAACCAACATAGCTAAAATGAGAAAAAAAGTAGAAAATTGAGGAAACAATTTTATAGATAATTTCTTGGATAAAAGGTCTCATATCTCAATTATATAGAGAACTTTGTCAAATTTATAAGAATATGAATCATTCCCCAATTGATAAATGGTCAAAGGGCATGATCAGGCAGTCATTTGATGAAGAAATCAAAACTATAGATAGTCATGAAAAAATACTTTAAATGATTATTGATTAGAGAAATGTAAACTAAAACAACTTTGAGATATCATCTCATACCTATCAGATTAGTTAAAATGATAGAAGGGGAAAATGACAAATGTTGGAGAGGATGTGGAAAAATTGGGACACTAATTCACTGTTGGTGGGACTGTGAACTGATCCACCCATTTTGGAGAGCAATCTGGAATTATGTCAAAAAGTTATAAAACTATGTATATTCTTTGACTCAGAAATATCACTGTTGGATCTGTTTCTCAAGGTGAATGGAGAAAAAGGGAAAGAACCTTTATGTTCTATAATATTTACAGCAGCTCTCTTTGTGATGGCAAAGAACTGGAAATTTGAGTTATAGTATATGATTGGGATGGAATATTACTGTGCTGTAAGAAATGATGAACTGGCAGATTTTAGAAAAACACAGAAAGACTGGTATGAAAAAATGAAAAGTTAAGTAAGCAGAACTAAGAGCATGCTATATACAGTAGCGGCAATATTATTTGAAGAATAATTGTGAATGACCAAATTATTCAAGTATGATAAATACTCAGATCAACTATAAAGGACTTGTGAAGGAAGAAGCTATTCCCCTCCAGAGAAAGAATTGATAAACAGAAGTAAGCATAGTATAGTTTTACATATTCTTATAAATCTGCATCAAATAGTCATCTTCTCTACTATGGGATGACAAGGGAGGGAGGGAGACAATTCAGAATTTAAAATGTAACAAAAAAAAAAATGAAAGAGAGAGATGGAAAAAAAGACAGTCCAACTTACTTGCCAATGGGTAATATATGGTTGCAGTAAACTGTTTTGAAAGGGCCTCCTTGATATAAAATAAACCCACGTAAAGATATAAAATAAACCCACATAAAGATATAAAATAAACCCACATAAATCATCACATTTGTATATATTACTAATAAAGCCCAACAGCAAGAGACAGAAAGAGACGTTCCATTTAAAGTTCCTGTAGACGTTATAAAATATTTGGGAGTCTACCTTGCCAAAACAAACCCAGGGACTATATGAACACAATTACAAAACACTTTTCACACAAATAAAGTCAGATCTAAATAACTGGAAAAACATCAGTTGCTTGTGGGTAGGCTGAGCTAATATAATAAAAATGATAATTGTACCTAAATTACTTTACTTATTCAGTGCCATATCAATCAAGCTACCGAAAATTATTTTATAGAGCTAGAAAAAATAATATCAAAATTCATCTGGAGGAACAAAAGGTACAGAACATTAAGGGAATTAATGAAAAGAAATGCTAGGGAAGGTGGTTAGCCATACCAGATGTTAAATTGTATTATAAAGCAGCAATTACCAAGGCCATTTGGTACTGGCTAAGAAATAGAGAGGTAGATCAGTGGAATAGGTTAGGTACAAAAGACACAGTAGTCAATGATTACAGCAATGTACTGTTTGATAAACCCAAAGACCCCAGCTTCTGCAATAAGAACTCACTATTTGACCAAAATTGGTGGGAAAACTGGAAAACAGTATGGCAGAAACTGGGTATAGACCAACATCTGACATTGTATACCAAAATAAAGTCCAAATCAATACACAATTTAGGTATAAAGGCTGATACTATAAACAAATTAGGGGAGATGTCAGATTTATTGAGAATGGAGGAATTTATGACCAAACAAAAGAGAAGATTATGAAATGTAAAATGGATAATTTTGATTACATTAAATTGAAAAGTTTTTGCACAAACAAACCCAGTGCAACCAAGATTAGGAGGGAAGCAGAAAACTAGGAAAGAATTTTTGAGTGTTTCTGATAAAGGTCTCATTTTTCAAATACATAGAGAACTGAATCAAATTTATAAGAATACAAATCATTCCCCAATTGATAATGGTCAAAGGATATGAACAGGCAGTTTTGAGAGGAAGAAATTAAAGCTATCAATACTCATATGAAAAAATGCTCTGAATCACTATTGATTAGAGAGAGGCAAATCAAAACAACTCTGAGGTACCACATCATACCTATCAGACTGGCTAACATGACAAAACAGGAAAATGATAAATATTGGAGAAGATGTGGGAGAGTTGGAACACTAATTCATTGTTGGTGGAGCTGTGAGCTGATCCAGCCATTCTGGAGAGCAATTTTGAACTATGCCCAAAGGGCTATAAAAATGTGCATACCCTTTGACCCAGCAATACCACTTCTAGGGCTGTATCCCAAAGAGATCATAAATATGGGAAAAGGACCCATATATATCAAAATATTTATAGAAGCTCTTTTTGTGGTGCCCAAGAACTGGAAATTGGGGGAGTACCATTGAGTGAGATGAGGAGATTGTAAAGACTTTTCATAATAAAAATATGGGGAATATTGGATTTTCTAAATAAAATTTCTCTTCCATAAGGCCTCTCTCCTTGGATACCTGAGTTTCAGGTATCCAGGGCTTGTGGACAGTCAGTTGGGTTTCCCCCCCCACCCCCCCTTACCAGCTACCAGCTTTCTTTGTGAAAGTGCTATGGGCTGTAGCCGAAACTTGGAAGTTACTCAGATCTCCCCTTTGTTTGTTGTACTGTTGCCACATCAACACTACCAGCTCCCACTTCTCCCCCTCCCCTCCTTTCTAAAGCCACATCAGCAGTTAAGTTAGATATTAGATGAGGTAATTGTATTGGGATAGGTGAAGATTTCCCGGGGTTTGTCTAGGTTTTCCACACTTAGATTGTGAGCCCGCCTCTCAGCCAATGGAGAGGTGGGATAGTGGGGAGGTGGGATTCTCTGCGTTAGGGTATTAAATTGTGCTTCAATTTTTGTAAGTTGCCTCCTTCCATCAGATTCCCCGACCTGGTGGAAGGATATCCCTTTCTCAAGAATTGTAATAAATCTTTTTCTTTCTGTTCTTATTGAGAAGCCTCCCCATTTATTTAAAATTCTGAGTAAGGGTCTTTTTATCCCATACACCATCAATTGGGGGAATGGCTGAGCAAGTTGTGATATATGAATGTAATGGAAAACTACTGTGCTATTAGAAATGATGAACTGGCAGATTTGAGAAAATCTTAGAAAAACTTATATGAACTGATGCTGAATGAAGTGAGCAGAACCATGAAAACATTGCACAAAGTAAGTCACATTGTGTTATGACTGACTTTAATAGACTTAGCCCTACTCAGCAATGCAAGGACCTAAAACAGTTCCAAAGATCTCAGGATGGAAAACACCATCCACATCCAGAGAAAGAACTATGGAGTCAGAATGCATGGTGAAGCAGACTATTTTCTTTTTTTATTTTCTTTTTTCCTTTCTCATGGCTTCTCTACTTCATTATAATTCTTCTATGCAGCATGACTAAGGTGAAAATGTGTTTAATAGGGCAGGGCCCATATCAGAATGCATGCTATCTTGGGAAGAGAGGGGGAGGGAGGGGGAGAAAACTTAAAACTTATGGAAGTGATTGTTGAAAACTAAAAATAAATAAATTGGAAAATTTTTAAAAAAAAATCTCACCACCACCACTACCAAAAACAAAAAAAGGGCCTCCTCTACTTTCTAGTCATTCTATAAACAAGTAAGTTACCAAATCTTTCAACTCCTTTATATGAATTAGCTTTCCAGTGGTCTATTAACTTAAGAGTGAGTGTCTCCCATACCAAGATTTTCTAACACAATTCTGTACCATCATTTCTTTTTGTAACAAATCTCATGAGTTGAAGTCATGTTACTTGTTTGGCTTCTCTGTCAGCTGAGAGATGTACTAGTTGTGAATATCTGTATCATCTCCAAACACATGTCAATAAGCAAACATGGCATAAAGCCTGTAGCGTCATTTCTAGTGGAATGTATTAGAAATGTCATATTTTGACTCCACTGAGATTCATATTCAAGTCTCCGTATTCTCAACATTTCCATCAGCATTCAGTTGAAATGATCAGGCTGCATGGTTCCTTGTGGGTGGTAGAGTGTAGTTCTAGATTTTTAGGTATCCGCCAAAGTAAATGTTCCTTTGAGTAGTTTACTCTCTGTTTTGTTTGCAGTGGATGCTAGCAAGGGAATTCATACATTGAAAAATCTTTCTCCCAGAGTCTTTTGGCAACTGGATCCAGTAATGATTAATTATAGCATTAGGTACCTCACTAACCTGGCACACAGTGGGAGGAGTGGGAAAGTGACCTATTCCCTCCATCCTCCAGTGACAATAGGTCAGTGTTTCTGCATAAGAATCAAATCAAGCCAAACCAGTTTCATATCTTACCTGAAAGGTGAGAGGGTAATGTCCAGTTGACTCTAGGTGTTTAATCCTTGTGGGGTGAGCCCCACATGTCCTGGGAACCATATAGTTACCAGGTTTTCTTTTTGAGACAGGAAGCTTGACTTTCTTTCTTTCAGCTGCCTTTGGATTTGGGGAGTTCTTTGCAAGCACCAAGAGAGTGTTTTTTTAGGCAAGCAGTAAACTCTGAATAGCTTTGTAAAATACTCCTTATTTTCCAAATTTGCATAACTGTATTTGGGAGTGACTGTTATTTCTACCTATAAATTTGGGGTAGTATGAAATTATTTTTTAAGTGAAACACAGAAAAGGACAATGCTTAAACCGCACTGAGCCCAAGATAACTTATCTGGTTTGGAGATAAGGACAAAAAAGTTCAAAATGCTTCTTCCAGTGGCAGATTTGCTGAAAAAAGCAAATAAGACTGATTCAGAAGAATGCAATAGGAGTTGACTGGCATATGGGAGGGGGGGACCTAATACTTGAAATATGTAAGAATTTCCTTCTTGGCTTCAGTCTAAGCAACTATGTAGAAACCTGGGGTGAACCTGTTTTCAGCCAAGAGAGCCCACAACTGTGTGATAATGAAAATTCTTCTAATTGACTAGAACTGTCAATTCAGGAGTTGCTGAGTTGGAACTGCATGGTACACAAAAGTGTTGCTCCAACAGTATGTCTTTCTGTTTCCTTTATAGCTACAAGGAGGCAGGTGTATTTTGAACTGCTTCCACAACAGCTGGGAGACAGAAGGGTAGATGCCCTGTCTCTCCCACATTAGCGTATGGTAACTCTGTTTGTTCTTTGCCAATATCTTAGATGAATGAACGAGTACCTGGAAATGGAATTGTCTCAGTGGCAAACTCATGAGTTTGTAAGATCCAGATGTCTCACCAGTGTACCAACTGGTGGGTCAGGCTGAATAGCTGCTGTAGCCATTACCAGCATGGTAGTAGATTGTGTCAGTGGAAATAGCTGTAGGAGGACTGGAGAGACCCATTAAAGACAAATGAATTGGCAGTGATAGTTATCTGAAGAAAGGTTGCTTTAGGGATTGTGAATACCTCATGGAAGAAAGAAGTGGCAACTATGCATTCTGAAGAGCACCAGCCCTTGGATCTCAGTAGAGAGCTGTAATTAAGGGGAACTTCATGAAGATTCCACAAAGGGAGAAAAGGTCTTTCGGGCCCAAGGGTTGGGAGGTCTACCTTTGCCACATGTGGTCCCTACTTATGTGCCTCACTACTCTTATACCTAAAGTTTGAGCCCTCCCTGCCCCTTCCCCATAGTCATTGTATTTGTGGGAGAGTCCACTTTGGATTTTAGAGATAATGTACCAACTGTTCTTATTGCACATTAATAGTAAATTCCTTTTTAAAAAATGCTAATTAACTCTGGTTGGCTGTTTGTTAATGGGGAGCATGTGTGTGTGCATGTGTGTGTTTGTCCGTTGCTGAAGAAGACCATGCTATCAGAGAAATAATGACATGACTTGCACTTGACTTTGTTTTGAGTGAGGGAGGGCTGCAGACTGGTGGGGGTTTATGAGTAACAATACTAGAAACTGAGCTCCTACTAACTCTCAGAGAGAATAAGTAGCAATAACTCCACTGGGGTTTGGTGGACCCTGAACCACAAGTTTAAATGCCAGTTAGGGGAGTGGTCCAAGGGGGAGGGCAATGCTATATTATATCTACTCTTAGGAACAGCTAGGTGATACAGTGGATAGAGTACCAGCCCTGGAGGCAGGAGGACCTGAGTTCACATCTGCACTCAGACATTTACTAGCTGTGTGACCCAGGGCAAGTCACTTAACCACAATTTCCTCTTTAAAATAAAAATTTAAAGAAAAAATCTTTTCTTGAAGGAGTTTGTGAGACAGCTCAGGTGAGTCCCTGCTTTCACTCCACTATCTTGGTTCTGCCCCCCCAAAAAATCTTCTCTTAAGAAAACCAAATTGTATATAATAGAGATTTATGGTGTGATATACAAGCCTCTTTTTCCATTCTTTTTTTCCATAAGGAAATGTTCACATTTGTTTATATTTGTCGAGTTCATAATAATAAAAAAAGAAATTTTTTTTTTGATATATACAAAAGATGGAAGCAAGGGCAGGTAACAGAAGATAAATATGAAAGTGTGGCAAGAAATGCTAAAGCTGAGAATGAACTCAGGCTGATGAGGGAAGCTAAGATCAATAAAAAGCTATGGGAGGTGGGGCGGGGGGAAGTAAGATCAGAGAAAGAGTAAGTTCACTTTCAAGGTTGATTTAGCCTCTCAGGAGGACTCTAGCAAGAATCTTGCCAGCAATAACTAAGAGAAAGACACGCCCCCCACATGATTGCCACAGGACACTCTATTCCCTTTACCTTTACAGAGATGGACAATGGAGGCATCCTTGAACTCCTGGGGGATAATCTCCTCTTGCCATATAACCTGGAATATTTCAGTCAGCTTTTGTATGAGCAATGGTCCCCCTACCTTGTAGATCTCAGCTGGAATAGAATCAGCACCAGGTGCGTTGCCACATGAAAGGAGCCTAATGGCCCTCAAAACCTCTTCTTCAGTTGGAAGTTCAGCTACGGAGGGATTGACTTCAACCTGAGGTAAATGGTCAACGGCCTCAGCATTGATTGATGATGATCTGTTGAGAACATTATGGAAGTGTTCAGCCCACCTCTCTTAGGATCATGTCCTTATCACTAATCAATGTGGCTCCATCAGCACTGAGTAGTTGTGATGCACTATAAGTTTTTGGTCCATAAGCTGCTTTCAAATAATAAATATTAAATAAATAAAAGATGGAGAGAAGGCACAGTGGCTCAGCTATTATTTGGTTTATTTTTCCTTTTCCAGTGAGAACGAGCTCTGAACTAGAAAGGAAAGAACAAACATAAATAACAGGAAGTTAGAACCAAAGATAAGAAGGGACCAGGGAACATTTTGCTGCCCTTGAGTTCATCACCAGTTGTCTACGCACCTCAGGATACTGAAAAAACTAGCCAATCCAGACTATGGAGAGTGGAAAAAGAAGGGCAAACGTCCTGATTTTCACAAAGAGGAGAGAATAGAGCCAACAAACTATCATACAAAACAGGCAAGGGAGCTCAACATAAATTCCTTGCCAACTTCCTGCTGGACTGAAATTTCTGAAATCTCTCAAGATCCTTTTGCCACGAGCACTGAACACGCCCCAGCTGTCCGGCTAAATAAATGAGCCTGGCCAGGAGGGACTGGACTCGGGGTTCTGCGCTGATCCAGGGGGGTCTACCTCTCCCTAACCAACAAAAGGGGAGACACAGGTAGAGGATTATGAGCATGTTTCATTTAGCTTCACTTCAGCTGGGCGGCCGCTAGGTGGCGCAATATAGTGACTAGAATACTGGACATCTGGAGTTCACATCCTTAGCCTGTCCCAGCCTTAGTTTCCTCATCTGTAAAATGGGGATAATAACAAAGCTTCCCTCACAGAGCTGTTGTGAGAATCAAATGAGATCATGACAGATGTCAAACGCTTTGCTAACATTAAAGTATGACGTAGATAGAGGCTGGCTACTTGGAACATTTTGACGTTTCAGTTCAACTGTTAGAAAAGATATGTGGCCTGTTCAGAAGAGGTTCCCAAGTTAAATAAAAACAAATGCGACTCTGTTTCTAGATATATATGCATACATTTTTACAATATGGCATTTTATATAAATACGAATGTGTTCCATGTACAGTTGTTCTGGGGGGAAGCCACTATTCTGCACTTTGTTTAAGGTTTTGGGGTAGCAGGTTCTGCTCGGTTCGAGTCCTAGGTGAATGGGCCCAACCCCTCCTTCCCCCTTCCCCCCTTCCCCGCTTCCCCTACCCCCCGCCACACTCAATATGGCGACGACAACGCCACAGCGTTTGACCTTATTCACAGGCCGGCCCCAAGGAAGAGGGAAAAAAGAGGTTGAAAGTTTTCCGACGTCACTTCCACTTCCCCTCGCGCAGGCGCCTTCATTTCCCTTCGCCAGAGTGACTAAGATGGAACCGTTGTTGGAGCCTCGGTTGGGTTTGTGGGCCGGGGGCCCCTCACCGGGCCAGTTCTACCGCCTCCCGCCCGTCTCGGGAGTTCTCCCGGGGCTGGACAGCACTGTCTTGGGAAGCCCTGTTACTCGGACGCAGTGAGTGTCCACACCACTTCCTTCCTAGATTCAGGCCTCGGGGCCGCTAGGGGGGAGTTGGAGGGGAGACTAGGGGGGACTGCAGGCTGGGCGACAGCTGGACCGGGCCCCGGGGCTCCCGGGGTGGAGGGCTGGGCTGGGGGCTGCCCGGAGAGCGGGGCCTGAGGGGGACCGGAAGGAGCGGTGGAGAACCGGAAGTGAAGGTGTCCTGGCCAGGGCGTTTCCGGCGCCAGCCTCGTTTCGGCCCGGACCCTGCCGCTGATCCCTCTATCCCGGCCTTTCTTTGCTGGCTGTCGGGG
This sequence comes from Notamacropus eugenii, assembly GCF_028372415.1. Taxonomy (NCBI): domain Eukaryota; kingdom Metazoa; phylum Chordata; class Mammalia; order Diprotodontia; family Macropodidae; genus Notamacropus; species Notamacropus eugenii. Next base: position 305,270,869 of record NC_092873.1, read on the forward strand.
GCTGCCCTCTCGAGCTCTCTCCTGCCCCTCCTCTTCTTTACGGGCCATTCCCGCAGCCTCCGAAGATGGCTGAGTCTTCCCCAGTCCTCTTCCCTCCGCCGTTCCCCGGCCTGGTGCTTCTCCCTCCATGAGGCCCTTTCCTTAGGGTCATTTTCGTTTTTTTCTCTTTGTTCTGTTACCGACTCTTCAGCCTCATTTAACCTTTAATTTCTTGGTTTCATTCGCTCCCGAGGTTTCAGTTATAATCCATATATCGATGACTCCCCCGAGTCTGTATGTCCATCTGTAAGCCGCACATCTGAAACGGAATTCGCCATCCCCCGCCCCCCAATTTATCCTTCACTCGTGAGCCCCCTGCCTCCCTTAGGGGCACCGCCCCCAGGCTGCGCCTGGCTGCCGTTACCAGGCCCTGATAATTCTGCCCCAACTCTCTCTCCCATCTGCTGCCTCATTCCTCTTCATACTGCCCTTATCCTCATTCAGTTGCTCACCATCTCTTTTCTAAACTGTTTCCTTAATCTTCTAACTGATCTCTCCCGGTTCTGTTTTATCCTTCACACTCAGGTTTGCTCAAGCAACCTTCCTATTATGTTGTTGTGATCAGTAACTCCCCTCCTCCGAACCTCTCCGCGGCTCAAGTCTTCTAAAATGGCTTTTAAAGAAGGGCAGTATTGTCATTCTAGCTGGACAGCGTTGTTTTTCATTCTGTTTATCTTCTGCCCTTTCCTATCTACATGCCTTTGCACAGACTATTCTTTGTTTGGAGTAGATTTCCTGGTTTCTCTTCCTCCCCTCACACCCGCCTTTCCATCTTAGGAAACTTCTCCCTTGTTTAACTTCTCCCTTGTTTCAACCCAATCCAGATGTTACTTTTTTCATGAAGTTTTCTCCGAATCTCTGCCTCAAACTTCCCTTAGCATTTTGTTTAGTTCTCTTTGCCCTTTTCACATTTTACCTTTTATCCTATTCATTTTCTTACCTGTTCTATTCCTCTCATTAGATTGTAAGCTCCAAACCTTGAATTGGGAGTGGGGAGGTTGTTTGTGTCTTCTGGTTTACCAGTTTTCTTGCTGTGAGCTGTAGCAGAAAGAGTACTGGACTTGGAGTCAGGAAGACCCTGGTTTAAATTCTATCTCAGGTGGTCACTAAATATATGTTGATAAGCAAGTCCCTTGTTCTCTGAGACTCACTTTCCTCATCTGGAATATGAGGATACTATTATCTTCAGTCTCTACCTCACAGGATTGTTTTTTAGGTTCAGATGAGATAATGTATGTCAAGTGTTTTGAAAATTTTAAAGTGCTTATCGCTGTTGCATCTTTCCAGGAACCCGATGGTTACAGGGACCTCTGTCCTAGGTGTGAAATTTGAGGGTGGTGTAATAATTGCAGCCGATATGTTGGGTTCCTATGGCTCCCTGGCCCGCTTCCGCAATATCTCTCGAATCATGCGCGTCAACAACAATACAATGCTTGGTGCCTCTGGGGATTATGCTGATTTCCAGTATGTGAAGCAAGTCATTGACCAGATGGTGTAAGTCAATATGGAGACCCATTTACCCATGTCATTTGGCTGGATATGGTGCCAGTTCAGTGAAGAGGTGACTCCTCATTTCTAGGACCCTACCCTGAGGAGTCCTCAAGTGGGGAGGAAGGAACCATCATTTCCCTTCCACGGAGAGGGAATAAGTTGTTTTGCTGAGACTAGCAAGAGAGGGAGGGAGGACCTCAGAAGTGGGAAATGTAGCAAGAGCTGGGCTGTTTTCTTCCAGTAGAGATCAATGTGAGAGACTGCCTTCTTGGGGGGGGGCGGGGGGGGGGGGGGGGACAGAGGGGTAGGAGGATCTCCCTGGCTGCTGCCTCACTGGTTTTCTCCTCCTGATCAATTCTTCTGAAGGATTGATGAAGAGCTACTGGGTGATGGACACAGCTATAGCCCAAAAGCCATCCACTCTTGGTTAACTAGAGCCATGTACAGTCGCCGATCCAAGATGAATCCACTCTGGAACACCATGGTCATTGGCGGCTATGCTGATGGGGAAAGGTTGGTTTGGAGACATCTCTTGCTTTGCATCATCATAGCTCCTCCAGTCTGCCCCCAGTCTGTATTAAGCTGTTGGGTTTGTAGCATTCCCGGTTCTATCTCTAGACCAAAGTTCATTAAATAATGGTAGGGTAGGATCTGGGGAGTTACAAGATAGAAGGGGTCCTCTGACCAGTCTAGTTGTCTCTTTCTAGCTTCCTCGGCTATGTGGATATGCTTGGTGTAGCCTATGAAGCCCCGACGTTGGCCACTGGTTATGGTGCTTACTTGGCCCAGGTAAGTAGGCAGAGATCAGGGAGGGGAAGAGACCGTTTTGCTTGGAAGATTCCTGATCTTCCAGTTCTGACAGGAATGGAAGGCTTCTTTAATAGACAACATTCAGAGTTCTAAGGTGTAAGGTGTTACAGAATATTTTCCTTAATGTGAGAAATGTTCAAGGTATAGTTGGTAGAAATGTGCCGCCTTTGCTGCGTCCCCCTGTTGTATCCCTTCCTCCCCCCCCCCCCGCCCCATTCCGTAACCTTGTGATTCTTTCTGTCCCAGCCCTTGATGAGAGAGATTTTGGAGAAGAAGCCAGTTCTAAGCCAGGCAGAAGCAAGGGAGCTGGTGGAACGTTGCATGCGTGTGTTGTACTACCGAGATGCTCGATCTTACAACAGGGTGAGAAGCATGATCAGGTCAAGGGTTGGAGTGCTGGGGATATCATTTAAGGTTTGTGGGTATCTGTTGCAGTTAGCCTCTGTAAAACAAGTTCTTGAGGATTTAAAGTGCTTATCACCTTATTCCTCATCCTACCCCTCTTAAAATTTGAGGGAAAGAAAATCCCTTGACCTAACTTCCAACACCAGGCATGGCTTACTGGCTGGAACCTTTTGAAGTTCACAACAATTACATACCATCATACTATTTCTACCCCTTTAGTTTGAAATTGCCACGGTGACCGAGAAAGGAGTTGAAGTGGAGGGACCTCTGTCTGCCGAGACCAATTGGGATATTGCTCACTTGATCAGGTGACTTGATATTCAGGGTTTGTTTTTTTTCTTTGGGGTTGCATTGGGGCAGGTATAGGGATTATAGATGTGGTTAGTTGTGGATGCAGGGATTTGTTGGCTGTGGCTTCTTCCTTTCCTGGAGATGCCTTAGATTCTCTAGGAGAGTTGGAGTTGTCCTCAGCTAGAACATGGGCAGTAGTTGGAGTGAATTCCTCCCTCTGCCTTTTACTAGCTGGGGGACCATGATTTAACTTCCATTTAATCTTTTAAAAATAAATGATGTTTCTTAAGTACTTGGGAACTGTACAGTGTCTGTCTTTTCTGCCTCTAGAATAAGTGTTCTTTTCTTTTTTAGTGGCTTTGAGTGATGCAGTTTTATCTCCAACCTCATCTATTGTGCCCTAACTACTCCTGGCCCTGCTATTAAGGCCATGTTGGCTGTCTCAGGACTGAGATTTGACTTTTTCCTTTTATAAGAGATTGGTAGGAAATAAATCATTCTGGACCTTCTCTCTTTGTTTTTGTGGGTTAAGATGGGAGCCTTCTGTGTTGCTTCTTGCAGTTCCCTTCCACTCATTCCCTCTTCCTCAAGATCTTTGTTCGAGAGAATTAATTTGTCGCATGAAGACATGGCACCTACACTGTTGACTTCTTTTGGACCTGTAGGCTGAGACTCCATAGAGGAAGCCTTAAGTATATGTGGCCTGAAATAAACATGTTCCTGAAGACTGATGCTAGTGTTCTAATGTAACCTTAACCATGGTTTCAGTAAAACTGCATCTTTGTAGCAATCATAATGCAGATTGTTTCATAACCCAAATATGCTTTGAGGCTTTTCAACACTTAACACACCATAATAATCTAATGGCAGAGATTAACGAGAATTACAAATACAGTCACAAAGCCGACTTTACATAAAGAATTCTTAAAGAAATCTGCATCCCCCCAAAATAGCTGTGTCAAAAACAGCTTTACAGTGCTCTCTGCTTCCTCAGCCTCTCCCCCACTCCCCAAGAAGAAAGCCCAAGGGCAGGATGGAGACTCTCAGCACAGAGGAGACTCCTTTGCCTCATTCCACCCATCTGCTGTTCCTTGACCTCACATCTCATTACAGAGAGGTCTGCAAAATTGCCCATTAGGTATGTAAAGCAAGAAAAAGTTTATGTGGCCTTCAAGATCAAAAAACTGAGCATGGGAGAGGAGCCCATCCGTAAAGTTGGGAGAGACAGTAAAAAGAAAAGCAGTGTTGATTCTAAAATAAACTTTAAATTATCTCTGGCACAATGGTTACCTAGGCTTATGTTTCTCTCTCATAACCTGTATGTTTAAAGAATTTAAGTCACTGACATTTTAAAAGCAAAACCCATTTCCAAAGCAGCTGATGAATTTCAAAACCAAGTACAAATTATATAATTACATATTCCATCCTTAGCTTATACTTGAAATCAGCAAGAGGTGTATTTCCTCCTTATGTATGATCATTCCTGCCTTGAGTTACATACCTAATTGTTGAAAGTAATTCAGCCACTCAGACATGAATTCTTCAGGTCCTAAGTGCCCCAAAAGACAGTTAATACCAAATTCAGGGAAGAATCTACTGGAGAGTGGTAAGGTGATGAAGGCAGGAGGAAGAGGTTCAGCCTAGGCGGAGTAGTCAACGCAATATAAAATACCAACATCTGCTTCACCCTCCCCGCCCCTACTTTAACATCCAACAAACTTGTTTCTGGAAGGGCATTTTCCTAAATATCTTATTAAATAAAATGATTTACTGCTAAGTTCTGATTTTAAAACACAAAAAGGGGATTAACTCAGGCTTATCACTCCAAAGAGAAGGATACCCAGAATAAAAACGAGTTGTTTATAAATCCATTTTCCCTGGTTTTATTAAATGTTCCACTTATGTACATTTTAAAGACGAATCATTTACAGGTCTGTGCACACTGCCTCTCGGCTCCCTGGGGGGAAAGTTGCTAAAAACCTCAGGATGGACAAACTGAACTTCGTAGCCGGGGGCGAGGTGGGCTGGTGGTTTTTTTCCTCTTTACTGTTATGTCAAAATGCATTTATTTGTTTATACCTTAAGTACATACAATTAAAAAAAATCCTCAAACATGCAAATTGTAGAAAAATTTGTGTTTTTTTTTTCCTTTTTTTTTCTTCTTTGAAGCTGGCAGTGAAAAATAAAAAGATACAATGTCTCTGTGCACACCCCAGTCTATCTTGTCTCCAGGTTGGGTTCTCTCTAGCTCTAGGGGAAGTGTGGCAAAGCCACAGGGATATTGGCTACATTTTTTTTTTACCTTAAAAAATTTTTTTTAAGGTTAACCATGGCCTGTATGACTATGCCTCCTGGCTATGGTGCACACAATCTCCTGAGCAGGCTTGGGCTTTTCCTTCTTACCCCAGGACCCTCATTCATAAGGGAGCTGGCAGGATCTAGATCAGCACACAGTGCAGAGAGGGAGGGGGATCCCATGCCCCACTATGTGCCTCAGCCTTCAGTTACTTTGTTTACTCCAGGCTCCCACATCTCTAGACATAAGATAAATCTCTCATCAGGAGAGAGGGAAGGAGCAGGAGGACAAGAATGGGGAAAGGGAGTCAAGTACTCACAAACAAAGGTGAGAGCTTATTTACTTTGTGTGAAAATTACTTTTAAAAACCCAAAAAAACATTCTGGATAATTAGAGGCGGTTTCACGCATTTTTAAAGCCACAATTTTATATCTAGGTCACTGCAGAAACCAACATCTCTAGGGAAGAAAGGAGAAAAAGGGTTGGAATGGGGAGACTTGAGTTTGGTGATTATTTTTTACTTTTTTTCCCTTTTATGTATAAAAAGTGTTAAGACCACAATGGAAAAAAAGATTTTTTTATATATATATATATATATAGCATATATATACATATATATACACACACACATGTATGTATATATATATTATATATATAAAATATACCAGTTTGTCAGCTACATATTTTTGTCTTTCCCATCTTCAGAAATGGTCTCACATTGACAATGTTAGATAGTATCATGCCCAAAGACATCAGCCGCACGATAAAAAAAAAACAGAACAATGATACAGTTGAGGTAAGAGGGGTAACAAACCAAAAAAAGTCATTCACCCATGATGGATTTTTTTCTTAAGTTTGGTTGGAAAAATACCAAACAGTGATTTAAATTTTTTTTTTAAAAGTCATGAAAACCTGTTTTCTGCAGAAGCAGAATGGCCTCTGGCCAGCTTCTCAGCTCAGACATGATCTGTTTTCTTTAATTCAAAGGGAAGTATGAACCAACACAAGGGGTGGTGGCAGAAAATGAAAAACCAAAGTTCCCATTCTCTTGTACTTCACTCCCCGTTCCTGCCTACTCTTTCCTTCCCCAAGATTCTACCCCTCAGATTTCCATCAAATCCAGGTCAGCCTCTTCAAAGCCATAGAAAGACTCCGTCTCGCTTTCACCCTCAAAGAGCTGGTGAAGGCTCTCAGGCTCAGTTACCTCTTCAGGGGATGGTCTGGATTGGGGGGTGGAGGCTGCAGGCTCCTCCTCAGTCTGCTCCCCATTCAGCTTCAGCTGCTCCTCCAGAGAGGTAATCAGCTCCTCCTGCATGTCAGCGTTACGTGTGGGTGAGTTAGCAGTGCCATCGGGGCCAGGCAGGACACTGGCCACCAAGAAGGACTGCTGGACTAACTCTGGGCAGTCCCCGATGACCTCCAGCACCTCTGCCAGCCAACAAAGCACCAGCTGAAGGAGGATGTCTGAATCACATGTGCCATCTGCCATTTCGCGGGCCTGCTCTTTCCACTTCTTGTGTATGAAGTTCTTGACAGTCCTTTTGATACACACGTCCAAAGGCTGGATCTTGGAGCTACAACCTGCAGGCACCACAGCAGGGAGGGTGCTATAGGAGCTGAGCATAGACAACACTTCCTCAGACAGGTGGGTGCGATGGCAGTCCATTACCAGCATGCCCTTGCTGCGCTGACATGCCGTATGCTTCTGCCACACCCGTGATGACCACAGCTCCATGATCTCATCATCACTGTAGCCACTCTCTTTGGCCTCCAGCAGGATAGACTCTGGCACATTGGTAGGTTGTTCCATCTGCCCCCTATAGAACACCAGAGTGGGAAGGACAGTGCCATCCGCCAGGATGGACAACACAACATCACACCATGGCTCCCCTGTGCCCACTGTCTGCAGGGCATTCTCCTTCCGATCATCGCTGCTCAGCACCTCAGCATCCAGAAACAGGGAGATTTCGTCAATGGCCACGATCATAGAAAGGGGCAAGTCCTGGGTATGGATCTGCCGCTGCACAAATTCAATGAAGAGCCCAGCATTTTCTGCCACTTCCTTGGGTAGGGTATGAGCCACTGCCCGCCGGGCATGTGGGGTCAGGTGGTGCCGAAGCATGAACCTCACTGCCCACTCATAGGAGATCTTGAAACCACCCTCCAGCGAACGCCCAATTTTGGTGGCCTTCTGGAAAAGTGTTTCTTCATTGACAGGAAGCTGCTGCTCTCGCTGCGTCAGGACCCATTCGGCCAACTTCTCCTCAGCTTCTAAGCTCAGATACTTGCCCTCCAAATTCTCTCCTTGGGAAGCCTGGAAGCGCCGCAGCCAACGTCGAATGCGTCGTTGTGGGTTGCGGAAATGCTCAGCTGCCTGCTCAGTATTGCAGCATAAGGCAAACAGTACCACTCGCAGCTTCTTTACTGACAGCTGTTCCTTCTTGCCAGCTCCACTGAGGCCCCCAGCTGCAGTTGGCTCGGGTTCCGACATAGCTAGGGCTCCTTCCTCCTGCTCATCAAGGCTCAGGCATTCAGCCCCCTCCACATGCAGAGGGGGTGCTGCTGGAGCCTGAGGGCAGCTAGGGGATAGAAGTGGAGATGGTACTGAGAGCAGCTGGGTCTGGGGTACAGGTAGCTCCCCACACTCAGAGAGGGCGCCTACAGGTTTCACAGTGGTAACTTTGTTGTGGGGGAAAGCAGAAGAGTAGGTGTTCTTCATGCTCCGGTCATGGGCCTGGCCATGCCTGGAAGAAAAAAGAGCAAAAACAAAGTCCTCTTTTGAATAATAGAAGAAATACGGGGAAAAGGACCAAAATACTCAACACTGAAACAAAGGCACCCAGGAGGGAACTTGGTTACCTGGAGTGGGATATCCAAGTCAGTCCTGCAGAATAAGAAGGCAAAGAAGACAGATCAATGAGAAACAGGAACTTTCCCCCACTCTAAGATCAGTAAAAGCTAAGGTTTTAACCTCAAACATACATACAAAGACAATATTCCTTGAATTAATGCAGCAAACCCCTGGCAGAAACTGAGGCAGGGAAAACTGAGGCCAGCTAGAAATACTGCTACATTCTGAGTCAGTAAGAAGAGCTCATCATTCTGTCTGATCTTTTCCTCCTCAAAACAAATTCCTGACACCACCCTCCCTCCCCTTCCTGTTCCCTCCCCAACTGACCTCGTGGCAGGATATTAGTGGACTGATGCGATGGATTGAAGACCAGATGTTTTGCCATGGCATCTCCCAAAGAAGTAACAAAGACGCAAGAAGTACAGGCCAATTTGATTCCGCTGAGACAAAATTAAAGGTGGCATGAGGCAAGTAGGGATGTTTGAGAAACGAGCTCCACTATTCTTATTCTCCCCAACCATACCAAATCACCCTCAAGAAAATATGAAATCCTTGGTAATAACATTATAAACATCATGCTTGCTCTTACCTGACAGTAGAGTTCTTAAATAATGCCAAGTATTTGGGGCTCTTCCGTGGAACATGATTGCTGAGGCAAAAAAAAACTGAGGTTAACCCATCCAGTTAGAGATACTGGCTGCTCCTCTCAATAAGAGAAGAGATACTGCTTCCAACCCTCCTGGTTCCAATCACCTTCCCAATCCCTTTCCTCCTAACAGGTTAGGAACTGAAACACGGAAGCTAATGGACAGTAAGTTTAGAAGGACTGAGGCCTTGTGCAGGCAGGGAGGTAAGTAACGGATTCTGGAGAGCTTAAGATGCTAAGGGCAAGCAGGAGGGGGCTGATGTCTGGTCACATGGCCTACTTGATCATGTGGTTGGCATATGCTCTGGAGCAGCAGGTGCTATAACGACACAGGGAGCAGTGTACATAGGTAGGGAAGTGATTGGGAAAATCAGGGATCTCAAAGCTGCACTCCAGGCACGTTTGCCGGCCCATGACACTCCTGCTAAGAGAAAGGGAGAATCTCATTAGTGCTACAGGGGTTCCCTTAGGACAAACCGCCCCGGTGCTTGGCAGCCATTGTACCCAACCAGCCCCAGTGGCCCAGCACTTAGTGGAAGGCGCTGACATTTTCTTGACGGCTTTCTTCTGCATGCTTCGCTGGACTGGGGGATAAAGGAAGATAGGAAGAGGGTCTGCTGGGGTAGTCATGGGGGCTGCCTCTTGCAAGGCATTAGGTGGTACGTCATTTGAGGAGACAGGCACTGTTCGTGGCTGTCCTCGGGATGCCCGGATGGTCACCTGAAAATGGGCAAAAAGAAGGTACATGTAGATAGACAGGCTGACTCTTGGTCTCCGGTGGGTAAGGAGGATGCAATGTTAAGATGCTGATCCTCCTCCTGCCCTGTTCTGTATCTCCCAGCAGCCCTGGCCCTTTACCTTGGTGCCTGGTTTCAGGCCTTCCAGCTGCTTGGGTTTGCGGAAGGTTTTGTGATGTTGAAGTTTGTGCTCTATTTTGTCCTTGGCAAATAGAAACTGCAGCCGGCATTTATTACAGTGATAGACACTCTTCTTCTGAGGAATGAGAGATATTAAAAAAAAAAAAAAAAGACCCCAAAGCAAAAACAAACCCTGAAGGGCCCAAGCTAAGAGTCATTCCCTGAGTAGACAGAGGGCAGGTCAAAAGTCAACAGACACTTCACACCCATTTACTTTGGTTGGGAATTCTGCTTGAGAGAGGGAAAAAGTAATGGTACCCAAGGATAGCAATACCTGCTCTTCAAAAGGCTGGACTCAAAAGGCCTGAGTTATCCTCTCAGTTCTTCCTGATTTGCTGTACTGTATTAGGCAAATCACTCAACACCTCAATCTCTCTATCTTAAGAATGGGAATATTATCTATTTCTGAACAAATTGTATAGGATCACCTTTGAGAAGGGATTTTTTCCTTCACTGTATTTGTATTTCCAGTGACTAGCAAAGGGCCTGGCACCTAGAAGGCTCTTAGTACATGCTTGTTGATTGATTGATCTTATTTGATTCTGACAAAGAGAGGGCTCCTACTGTTGAAGTGCATCTAAGAAAGGGAAGGAAAGGAGAAAGGGAAAGGGATAAGCATTTATATAGCACCTATGGTGTGCCAAGCACTATACAAAGTGCTTTATAAATATCACATTTGATCCTCATAACAACCCTGCCACCAGTGCTATTATTATCCCCATTTTACAGTTGAGGAAACTGAGGCAAACAGAGGTTAAGTGACTTGCCCATGGTCATACACTGATTATGTGTCTAGGGCTGGATCTGAACTCAGGACTTTCTGACTCCATGCCTAGGGCTCTGTGTACTATGGCTCCACTAGCTGCCTCATCACCTCAATGTTGAGAGCTTTTCCTGCGATCCAGTTTAACAGTACTGGTATGGAATGGTCAAGTTGGATTAGCAATTATCATTTCTGGGGTCCCTTGTTTTGCCTTTTCTGTCAGGCAAAAAGACCGAGGTGAAGTCAAATCAAGAGAGTGAATATAAGGGTGCTAGATCTTTGTTTCAAGGGACCAAGACTAATAATAAATTTGTCTGCCTAGTCAAGCTTCAGTGTCAGCACTGGCAAGCTAGGAGTGAGAGGCAAGGGGAAGTTACCTGGTGCCTCATGAAATGTTGCTGGAATGCATTGCCATTTTTGAAGACCTTCAGACAGTAGGGGCAGAGCAGATGCCGGGTGTCTTCATGGATCATGCGAAAATGACCATCCACCTCTGAGTACAATGAAGATCGGTACTGACACACCTAATCATGGGGGATTGGGATGGAAGATTAGGGGTTAAATGGCCAGGCCACAGCAAGGAAAGGTGGCCAAGTCCTGTCCTGATACAGATGAAACACAAAACCATGCTGGGAAAAGAAGCAGCTCTTTCAAAGGCATAGAAACCCCAGTTATAGCTATACCTGTAGACAAATAGAGCTAAGCTTAAAAAACTCTATGTGGGTGTCCCAGACTGACAGACGCACAGAAGAAACGGGTCCAGGAGGAGAGGCAGAAGTTGATATTCTGGACCAGAAGACAACACACAGGTTTCCCTCCTGGGTATGAATCTTCTAGAGGGGGCAGAGGTTTTGGAAATGACAATCGGCCCTTACACACACCATTCAATACTCCTGTGTGAATGCCCCTGAGGCCCTGAGCACAGGGCAGGCCTGCTGACTGTCACGTCCCCAAAGTAGCCAATGAGGGAGGAGTCAGAAAGTAAAGTGATACCTGGCAAACGTAAGGCATCTCCCCGGGCTTGTGGGTGTCCTTCATGTGCTGGAGAAACAAGGGCTCACTCTCAAATGCCCACTCACAAATCTTGCACTTAGCTGTAAGGGGGGGCGGGAATCAAGAGGTCAACCCAACAGTCTTCAAACCCAACATATTCTTCTCTCATGAAGCCTTCATAGAAATTCATGTTAGCTTTTATCAAGCCCTTAGTATGTGCTAGGAGGGGGGAAAATCATCATCATGATCATACTGATACTCGAAGTAGAAGTGAGAAGCAGCACGGCACAGTAGACAGAAGGACAGCCTTGGAATTGAGAAGAGTGGGATTCAAGTCCTGCCTAAGACTTTTGAGCTTATGGATGACCATGAGCAAGGAATTTCATGCCATAGGACCCCAAGTCACCCTCTGAAAGTCTGTTACTTTGGAGATGAGTACCCCATCTGCATCAGGGAAGGGAATTTCTACACTGAGAGTTCCCTACACAGATAAAATCACAAGTCAGAACCAGAAAATAACAGTAATTAAAGGTATCCAGTCCTTCTAATATTTGCTGTCCATTCAATACATTTATTAAGTGCCTATTCTAAGATGTAATTTTCACCACAATTCGTGAATTTCAGTTGATAAATGCAAAAGACAAACTTTTAATGGAATTTATATGTCTCAGATTACTGATAACAGACTCGTCTCAATTTATATTCCTAAAAAAGATGCAGGGGGATGGGGGGAGAAAATTAAAAACTTATGGAAGTGATTGTTGAAAATTAAAAACAAACAAATAAATTTGGAGAACAAAAAGATATGAAGGCCTCCACTTTCTTCTTATTTTCCTCTAAGTCTACATTCTGGCTCCACACTTCCTCATTCAGCTGAATCCACCATGATCTCTTCATGGTCATCTCCAAAGGCCTTCTCTCTGTCCTCATGCTGTTGGAGTTCTTGAAGCCTCTGACACTTCCCATCACCCTCCCCCTCCAGGAGGCTTTTTCCTCTCTAGAGTTTCATGACACTGCTTTCTCCTGTCCTGCCTGATTATACCTTCTCAGTCTCCTTGGCTAGATCTTCATAGATCATGCTCACTAACCATGAATGAACTCTAAGGCTCTGTGTCCTCGACCTTCTTTTCTCCCTCCATTATACTTCTCTTGGCTATCTATCTCATCAGCTGCCATGGATTCAGGCAACACCTTTATGCAGATAATTCTGAGATCTATTTATATACAAGCCTACCTCAACCTCCAGTATTGTGTCAATCCTGTTCTGGGTCCTCTTCTCCCTCTGAACTAAAACCCCACTTTCTACAAGAAGCCTTTCCTAGTACTCCTGAAATTTAGTGCCTTTCCTCTTTCTGGAGGCAGGTAGGTGGCACTATAGATAAAGTACTGGGCATGGATTCAGGGAAGAGCTGAGTTCAAAATCAGCCTCAGACATTTAGTAGCTTGTGGGACCCTGGGCAAATCAATTGACCTCTATTTGCCTCAGTTTCTTCAACTATAAAATGAGGATCAGAGCACCTACCTCTCCAGGTTGTTGTGAGATTCACATGAGATCACAACTGTAAAGTGTTTAGCACAGTGCCTGACATGTGATAGGCATTAATTAATGCAAGTTTCTTTCCTCCTCTGTATTTCCAGTTTACCCTGTGTATGTGCTGTTTGTACACAGATGTCTGCATGGTGTCCTCCCCAATAGAATCAGAGCTCTTGGAGGGCAGGAAATGTTTTCTTAATTTTGTGTCCTCAGTGCTCAACAGAGAACCTAGCACGTAGTAGATGCTTAATGAGTGTTTGTTGACTTGACTAAACTAAAAGAAAAGAATGGCAAGACGGAAAGAATGAGGAAGAGGTAGGTTGCTCTTCTATGGCTCTTTTCAATAAAGCAAAAATCTTGTTCAAAAATTTAAACTAAAACAATTTTCACTACAAATAAACAATGTAAATAAGCATGTATCAATTCCTGCAGTATAATAAATATGGTAGAAACAGTTTGAAGCAAGTGAAATGCCCGTCTCTGTTGGCCACTGTCCAGATGGTCTTCCTTAGTCAGTTCCAGTGAGTATTCTTTCTTATCCTTGGTCAAGCTGGCAGCCCATGACTGACAAGATCAGACTGAAATTCTTCACAATGGTACTCGGGCTGCTCTACACTCTGCAATCCTCATCCCTTCATTTAACAGTTTAATAAAGTGTCGACTATCCATAGGTAGTGCCAGGCACTGGAAAGGCTACTACCACAAGGAAGAACGGTCTCCCTTTCTCTCCTTCATGTCTCTGCACCATTTTTTCTCATATTCTTATTTCCCTAGCATGGAATGCCCTTCCCCTTACTTTCCATCTGTTCAAATCACACTAGTTCTTCACCACACTGATCATCCCTGAAAATGATCTATGGCACACAATTCGGGATGTAAACATAATGCTTGATCTTCCCATCATCTACAGAATCTTCTAAATATTTCATACAGATAAATATTCTCTTTTGACAAAGATGAAATACTTGAGGCTAAAGCCCCTGTCTTACAATCCTTTTGTGCTCTCACAAAACTCCAAACAATTACTAGCCTTGGTGGAAAACCAAAACTTGTTGAAAGATTAAATCAAGAGTAATAAAGCAAAGTAACTAACTGCTCCCTCTACCATTAAGGGTTAAAAAAAGATTAACCCACAACACACTGTTCTCTCCATGGTCTGAAACCAAGTCCCTAAATCACTTAGGGCCTCACACTCCAAGGCATGAAGATTAATCCTACTCTTGCATTCTAATGCAGGTTGTAAATGAAGAGTCTGACTAAAAATGAAAACCCAAAACATACTCCTTCTATGCTGACCTCTACCCACATATTTGTACGATGACAGCTGCCCAGTGGCCTAAGGCAACTCTTATACTCACTGGTAGATTCGTAGGGACTGTGAACGTTTTCCAGGTGACACTGGAGCTGGAAGGGAGTGGTAAACTGGCGGTAGCAGTGCTGACAGATGGTGTGGACATCCACCTCACCATTCTGCTGGTCCAACTCCACGTGGTGCTTCATATGGTTCATGAATCTGCAAGACAGTAGGAAGAGGAAGACCAGGTAACATGACAAACCCCAGGGTCATAGTTCAAGAGCTGCCCTGCTGTCCTCATTTACAGGGCAGAATCCTTCCCACATTGTGGAAAGATATCTGTGGAAGGAGATTCACTGGCCTCCCTCCCTTTCCTAGGAAGTTCCTGCTGATGAAGAGAGAACCTCAGCTTTCCTGCTACAAGCTCTACTTCCTTTTTGGACTCAGCAAAGATAAACAATTAGTTTCTATGAAACATAAAAGGTAAAATGAACTTACCGGATATTGTTTTTAAGCCTTTTTGTGCAGTGTGGGCATCGAAAGGACGTGGGCACCTTAGGAAAGTTGAGAAGCTGGCTCACTTTGCCACTGTCTCGTCCATAATAGAAGTCATCCACTAACATGATGAGCTTGCTCTGGGTGATGTCACCTGAATTCTCCATGGGCTCAGGGGCCTTGGCTGGTGGCGACAGGGTAGGAGCAGGTGTAGAAGAAGGTGTCGAAGGCATGGGAGCAGTCTTCTCTGGGGATGGTGGCTTTGTTGCTGATGGGATACTGGGCTCAGAATCAAGGGGCTTTCCCTTCTTTAGGAAATCAACCAAGTCTGGGCAGCAGTACTATAGAGATAATCACACCAATGTTTGTGGTCAGAATTAAAGTGAGCTAGAGCAAAGTGGTTCAGAAGATTTCAACCCAAATTTAAGCCCAAATTTCACGAACTCTGTTTAGTTTTGAATAGTTTTAGGGGACTCCCTATTGGCTCTCATAGCTCAACTTCTCTTCCTTCTGCACATATTCTCTCAAAATGTCCCCTTTCCCACCTCCTATCTATTATACATGCCTCTCATATCCCTCTTTCAGACAAGAGAGGCAGACTGGGATGAGCACTAGCCTCAGAGTTGGGAGAAATGGGCTTGGGGGTCCTGGGTCTGAAATCATGACTTATCCATGATGACAACTAACCTCTCTGAGACTCAGTCTCCTGATTTAGAAAATGGGAGGCATCACACTTGTACTATCTGCCTCACAGAGTTGTTGTGAGTAAAGTGCTTTGTAAGCCTTCAAAGTACAACAGAAATGAGTTTATTGTGGTTATGATTATTATCATCATACTTTACCCTTCCCTAAGAGTTTTGGGTGCCAGAACTCCTCAATGCAGCACTTTCTGGCTTCAACCTTCCCTGGCATAAACAAAGCAGAGCATCTAAGAGCAGGAGGAGGCTCTGAGGTTATTAATTAGTCCAAATAAGTCAAGAACCTCTCCTACAAAGCCCCTTGCAATTTGGATCCAGCCTGAGATTCCCCAGTGAAGAGGAGTCTCTTCCCTCTCCGAAGAGCTCATTCTGCTTTCAGAGCATTCCAATGGGTAGCAAGCTCTGTATGCTCAATGTAAAAATATGATTCTTGGCAACTTATATATATGGATTCTCCCTCTGCCCTGTGGGGCAGATCAAGTCTACTACATGAAAGCCCTCTAAATGTTTGAAAGATGCCTATCATAGCACCTCGAAGTCTCCTTTGTGGGATAAACATTTCTGGTCCCCTCAGCTATTCTTTGTGCAGCAAGTTCTCTGGTTCTCTCCCCATCCTGACCGCTCTCATCTGCCAAGGTGTAGTCTTCTAGATGTGGTCTGATCACACCAGGGCTCTGAGTGCAGCCTAGGACTGATTTCATTGGTTTTTCTAGGTACTCTGTCAACATCACTGATTCATGCTAAGCTTGTGGTGCATTAAACTCCCTAGATCTTCATCATAGAAGCCATCATCTAGCCAACAATTCCCCCCATCCTCTATTTTAAAGTTGCCTTTTGAATCCAAGTGTAGAATTTCACATTTGTCCCTATTAAATTTCATAAATTTGACTCAGCCCACTATTCTAGTCAGCTGAGCATTTCTGGAACCTGATTGTGCCACCCAATGCATTAGCTTTCCTACCAATTTTCCTGTCATCTGGAAATTTAAGTATGGCACTTATGCCTTACTCTAAGGTACTGATCAAAATATTGAACTACACAAGGTCAAGGAAAGATTCCTGGAGTACTATATCAGAAACTTTCCTCTAAGTTGACATCAGCTCAATAATTAGGCCATTTATGACCACTTTCAAATATGCTGTACTATCACTGATCCCATATTATTCCACTTCATCTACAAAGACAGCATGAAAACCACTGTGAAATGTATTCCTATAATCTAAGTATACTATGTCTATGGAATTTACCTAATCTACCAGTCTAATTGCTTTGTGGAAAAAAAAAAAAAGAAACAAAGTTACTCTGGCATGACCAATACTCAAAGGTAAGACAGACTTTAATGATCACTGTTTCCTTTCCTAAATATCTGAAAAATCACCATTTAATGTTATAAAATTTTGCAAGAATTTGAAGCAAGTTCATTGGCTTGCAGATTCAACCTGTTTCGTTTTGAAAATGTAGACAGCTGACTTTCTCTAATTCTGTAGCATCACTTCACTTTTCCAAGACAGTCTAAAGCCCACTAAGTGGCTCAGCAATCATATCTGCTGGGCCTTTTACCGCTCTAAGATGCCATCTATCTGGGCCTAATTACATGAACTCATTGAGGGCAGTAGATTTTGTCTCATCTATGTTGGGTTTCCAAACGTGGCAAACCATTGCTGTGATGGCTTTACTAGAGCAAAGATCACTCTCTTTGAAAGAGAAAACAGAACTGAACAAAGTGGGGCCCTCATACATCTCTGGAGAAAAACACTAAATTTAAGCACTAAAGGAAAAGAAACTCTAGGAAGTGCGACTTGACTGAAATGTTCTCTGAGAGACTCAGACTTCCTGTAGTCTTTCTCTGACTAGTTTGTGGGCTTTCCAATAGATTTCACTGAGGTGATAGTTTTAACACTTTTCCAAGAAGCAAAAATGAGATTATTTTTTTCTCTGCTTGGTCTTTGTTCCCAGATTCCCTGCTTAAATTCACCTATAGTCCTTAAAGTTGGTTCTCAGGACAGAAATATCACTTACACACATGTGACCTCTCAGAGCTTCAGTGACACGGAACTGGGAATTACAGCGTGGGCAGACTTTCCGGCCACCATCCTGGAGGTCAAATGCTGGTATTGGAGAAGTCACTGAAAATGAAAGGAAAACCAAAGGGTAGTGATTTGAGAGGATTAAACACTGATCTCAGGAGAGTTCTTCCTGGAGGGTGTCAGAACAGGAGCCAGAGACCAGGAATCACTAAGTTTAAAGCACCTTCCTTTTGCCTTTTTTCTTATTCCACTACACTGATCTCATACTGAGGTTTGTAAATATCTCTACTCACCAAATCCAACCTTCAAAATGTGTTCATCGACCTTCAGGAAATCTTCTCTCAATCCACCTAACTCTAACCATTATAACCCTCCCCTCAAAGCACTTGCATAGCCTTTTAAATAGCTTACTTGTTCATACTTTTCATTATGTGTGGTCTATCTCCCACAACAGAATGTAAGCTTCCTGAGGGCAGGTACTACACCTACTGTCTTCTTTTTAATCTTCCCCACTATGCCTGGTATAGTGCTGTGTGCTCAGCAGATTTTCTATCAGTGTTTGGACTGACTCATGATCTTTCAGGCTATGTACCTTTCATTGCTGATGACTCAGGTCCGCTGGTTCTCTGAGAGCTGTGGGCAGGGCTGTTGTTGGACACCACCATTGGCCCAGGGCTCTGGCCCAGGGAAGGGATGGTGTTGAGGGTATTCACCAGCTTGGCCACCTCATTGCTATTCTCACCTGTCACCCCAGGTCGCTTGACAGTGACAAAGCTGGCAATGCTCACTGCAGGCGGAGAGGGGAAGGAGGGAGCTAGGTTTGCCAGATGATAATCATCCGTTCTCCTGACCCACCCCAATCCCTAGTCAGCCACCCCCAATTCCCAAGCCTCACCTAGCTTGGGATTCGGGGCCTGGCTGGACTGGCCTGGTGGCTGTACAGCCAACTGCCCCAGCGAGGTCGGCTGCGTGGCAGTGGGAGTGGTTGAGGTGCTGGGAGTGGACTTGGTCTGCTGAGACTGGGACTGCGGGACGGTGCTGCGGATGGTGAGGGTAGCTGGGATGACCGTGGTAAAGGTGTTGGTGGTGGGCCTCACAGGCATCGTGGAGCCTGGCCTCACCTGTGTCATCTGAGAGAACACTTGAGGAACTCCAACTGTTGGTTTAACAAACTGGGTACCTGGAGCTTCAGAAAAGAGAAAGAGAGAAATTGCAAACTTCAGTCAATCAACCCAAACATGGTACTGCCTCCCTGATTGCTTGGAAATACTGGGATATGGGAGAATTCTTTCTTCCACCTGGCTTTATGGATTGATCAGGGGTTACTACAAATCACCAAAAAGACTCCTGGCAGCAGATCGTCTGATAAGAAATGTTTACCTAGGCACACAACCAGGAGTAGCTTAATTACTGTAGCTTGCCACTTAGAGTATTCAAGGAGCCTTTCCACCAACGACATCCAAACAGAAGCCTATTTGGTCTACTGGGACAGCTGATAATTCAGCAGTCAAAGGTGTTAAAGGGAAAATACATAAGCAACTGCAGAGTTAAGGAAGGAAGCATGGCATAGCAGAAAAAAAAGTCAGACAACATTGGTATGAATCCCAGTTCTATTTGCCATAGCTGTGTGACCTTTCTGAGCCTCAGTTCCCTCATCTGTAAAATAAAAGGGCTGGATTAGATCATTTCTAAGTTTCCTTCCAGCTCCAATATTAACTGTAATTAATTAACTGTAATTTTGATATTCAAGAGTAAGTTAAAAAGAAAATAAAAGAAATAAACTTCAGGGCAGAGTTTATAGTTAAACAGCTAAAACAGCTTGTGCTATCTGTCTAACCTCATCTGATAAGTACTAGGGGGAGAGGACTAAAGGATAAGTTGATCAGGCTGAAGTCTTAACCCTATAAGAAATATGATATACTCAGCAACAAAAAATTTCAACTTCAAAGAGAATGAAATTCATTTTATTCATGTCCAAATCCAATCACAGACAAAGTGAAGTTTTTATAAAACCCAACCATAAGTGGAGAGACCTACAAAAGTATTTCAGGAAACAAAATATGGAATTAAGGGATTAACTAACTGGTCCCAGACCACAGAAAATCTAGGAACTGAGGAAAATGAGTAGTTGAAAAAAGGGATAAAAAGCAGATAGGGCAAATCCTATTTTAGTGTTTCATGCTAGGTAGTGAGAATCCAAAACAATTAAATCCCTTTCTTGGTTAAAAGTTGGGAACATCTTTAAAATTATTAATGTTTTTCAATCAATCAAACACATGATCCCATTCAGAACATATGCCTAGAGTAAAAGTTTTAATTAGCCTAAAAGAGTAAAATGAAAACTTCTGCTGGATTTTAGTTTTATTTCAAGTGACTAAATACATTTTTCTTATGTATTTTTCTTACCTGGGACTAGTGTAATTGGTCTAACTGTTTGGCCTTGCTGTACATTCAACACAATTCCAACCTGATTCATTGCATTTTGCACAGGCCGAACATTCCTTACAGGAAATCCCTGCATTAAAAAAGCAAAACAAATTTTAATACGTGAATACAAATCAATATGGATCAGAGGTTGCCCAGGAATCAAAAGTTAGGTACCAGGTAAAATTTGGGTCCAAATACAATCCTCAGACTCTCTCATGTTCCCAGGTCCCTCTGATGTTGGAACTTTTAAGGAATGAGATGAAGAGTTTGGGGATATCCTTAATAAGTAAAGCCAATTTGAGCATATTACTTCAAGAGATGAAAGCCTAATTCTTGCCTTAGAAGGACCCAAGTCTAGAAGGCTTGGGTCCAGGCTTAGCTCAGTATTTAAACAAGCAAAAGCAGAAGGAAAACTGAAGTCAACAGCAATCACAAGAATGACTTAACAGGTAAACCATCATAAATCTAAAGAATTGTTTGAAAAATCCACTTCAAACGCCATCCTTTGGCAGATTTCCAACTGAAATTGCTGGTAACTTAAGCAGCCTCGGGGTCTATGGCAAAGAGAAGCTTCATTTCAGTGTTTGGAGCCAGGCCAGTTTTTTGCCTCAGCTCACCATGTTATCAATATCAAGTGTGTTCTCTCTCTACATTTACAAAAGCTTTTTCTCCCCAAAGATTTCTACAGGTTATGTTCACTTGATGTGGATGAGAAGCACAGAATCTCCAGCAATTTGTGGAGAAGTCTAGATGCCTAATGGTAAGAAGTTTGGATCCACCCTTTGCCACTAATTTGTGTGCTAGCCTCAGGCAAAACAACAGTCACATCTTGCAAAGCTGTCTATACAATGATGACATCAAATCAGTAAATAGTAATATTGTAAACTTGCAGAAGAAACTACAGAAAAAATGGAAGAAAGACCTGTAAGTTTAGATTAGGGGTTGGAAAACTTTTTCTATGAAGACAGAAAAAATATTTTAGGCTTTATGCATCAAGAAGCAAAATCAAAGATATTACATAGGTACTTCTATAATCTAGAGAGAAAAATAATTTCTGTAATTTTTTTGATAAAATTCAAAATATAATAATAGCAGTAATACAAGTCAACTGAATATAAGAAGAATGGAATTCTTTCTTGGGAATAATATTTCACTTACTGGGTTCAATGTTAAGTGTTCCCTATCATCAAAATAAACTGTAAATATTCATCCATTAATACCTGATATGTAGTAAGACTTTATGTATTTGACTAAGAGGAAAATGTATTTAATAGGAATGTATGTGTAGAACCTATATAAAATTGTATGCCGTCTCAGGGAGGGAGGGGGGAGGAACGGGGAAAGGAGGGGAAAAAAAATCTAAGTTATATGGAAGTGATTGGAGAACACTGAAAACAAATAAAATAATAATAAAAAAAAAGATTTTCTGTATTTCATCTTTGAAAATGTCTATTCACAGATATGTACTGCCAAATAATACTGACATCAATCCTGGAGGAATATGATTTTAGTTGAGCATATTCTAACTTGGAAAGCTTTTACAGAATTCTATTAGGCTCTTCTCTTGACCTCTGACCTTCCATGTGTCACTATATAGCAGATAAAACATTTCCAATGGAAGGTAGAAGCTCCTCAACTGCAATATTAAATGGATTCTGACATATGGACATTTCTTTTGCACCTGCATTGAGGTCAGAGAAACACTACTGGAGCTGTAGTTTGAGTGCAGGAAATAGATTTGCTACAAATTTTAGTGGCAACAAAAATCTTCCTCATTGTTTTAATTTTTGACAGCAATGGGAAGTATAAAAATAATGATGACTGTAGCAACAACAACCACAACTAACATTTACATAGAATTTACTATGAGTTAGGCACTGTGCCTCACAATAACCCTGCGAGGAAGATTACCCCCATTTTATAGGTGACAAAACTCAGACCTGCAGAGATTGAGAGATGTGCCAAGTGTCACACAATTAGTAAGTGTGTGGGTCACATTTGTACTCAGGCCTGGTAGTCTACCCACTGCACCATATAGCTGCCCTTAACATAAATATGTCTAAAGCACCTTGACCATTACATATAATTCCAACATGAGTTGTTTTTACGTTGATTTTACTACAATGTAAGTTTTGCATATAAGCATTGTTTTTACTTTATAATTTTAAGCTAAATTCATTAAGGAACATTACAAAGTCTGTAGCAAAAGCTAATTTTCAGTAATTTGGTATTCAACAATATGACTGACGGTAGTTCTTGTTCAGAAAAATTTTGATCTTGGCCCTGAGTTCAAAAATTATGAAACGACTTTACCATTGTAAGCAACTGAACCACTGAGCGATGGCAAGTTAGGATACTCAGCTTCTACTTTTGACAAAAGTTCACAAAATTGACAATGTTTAAGGCCATGAGACCAAAGGAAGTTCACCAGTGTCAGTACTGGTTCAGTAACACATGATAGATTCAAATATTTTCTACAAAGTATTTGCTAATTAATAACATGATAAATAACTGTAGGTCGTTAAATATCTCTCATTTTCGTAAGCTTTGTAAATTTGTCCAACCAAGCCTTTTTTCTGCTCCACACATATTACTACCACCATTACTGTAACACATCTTACAGATTCCACTTCCAGTTGTACTGAATTAGTGTTTTCTCAACTTCTTTGAAAATATTCTCCCGTGTAGCTGGTTTATGAAGACTATTCAGAGGACAATTCATCAGTCACTTTAGATTTCACCAGTGACTCCTTGAATAAACAACAACTGACCAGTTACCAGCGTAACATCAACAGCCAAGGAAAACCACTCAAAGTCTTTTGCCTTGTTTTCTAATTGACTAGTGATGTTGCTCCTAATTTCCTTAACTTTTCTTTCTGTCCTCACAGAAAGTCTTAGTAGCCTTAAACAAGTTTATTTTCTCTGTACACATTTCTCTGGTTGCAGTCAAACATGATTTAATTAACTTATCACCAGCAAATGGCTTTCCTTATGTGGCTAATAAATGAGCCATTATAAACTTATTTAGGTTGCAGCCTCGATTTCATTTTTTATTTTTGTGGTCAGATATTCCATTTTAAATTTTCTATTTTTCTGACTTGCTTTCCCTGTGAGCTGGGAATAATTTGATATGTGCTTATTCTAGTAATGGTGATGGCCACTGTATTCTTATAGCACAATTACAGTGTCACTGCATAATAAACAAAGTGCCTTGCTATTTAATTCAATAACAAAATAATCCATACTCGAGCCTTAAAAGCGTGACAATCAAAGGCCACTCTTCTTGTTTTGACAAGATGGGTATGTACTGGCAATAATAAATAAATAACCGCATAAAGCACTATGATATGGCAACACAAGTGGCACTTCTGAATTATAACTGCCATCACTGCAATTTGTAGGGTGCTGAGTACCAGGGCAAGGTGAAGAGAGCACTAGACTTGGGGTCTGTTACATCTACTCAGCTCTACAGCACAAAAGCAGTCACAAGCAATATACAAACTAGTGAGCATGATTTATCTTCCAATAAAACTTTATTTATGGATACCAAAATTTGAATTTCAACTAATTTTCACGTCAAGAAATATTACTCTTGATTTTTTTCAACTATTTAAAAATGTGAAAGTCATTTTTAACTCACAGGCCACATAAAGATAGGTAGCAGGCCAGATCTGTTCCATGGGCCATACTTTTCTGACCCATGCTCTAGATACCAAGGATCCTGACTGAAAATACAGTCCCAATAAAGCCAAGTACCCTTTCCCACTCCTTTAACCAAATCAGAGAAATGTTGAGGCCCCATTTACCTGTGTGGTGATGAATATGGGTTGTGAAGTCACAGGGGAATTAGTAACATGGTTGGCATTCTGCATGACCTGGACAGGCCTCAATACTGGTTGAGTGACCATGGTGCTCAGACCAGAGGCTGGATTCTGTGTCAGGATGAGTGGTTGTCCACCTTGTTGAACCAAAGGATTGCCTGCTAAAACATTAAAGGAAAAGAGAGGGGTATGTGTAAGAAAAAATCCAACTCCTTAAGTTTCTCCATATCCATCAATGCCATGGAAAACACCATGATCTCGGACAGTACTAGATCCTTTAGATATGGTAACAGAAGCATTTCAATTTAATTGTTCAGGTAAGGAGGGGAAAATCTGTCATCAAAATGGAAGTGTTACCCAAAATAGAGCCTAAAAACCCTGATAATCAACAGAGCAAAACAGGGATTGGGGAGGAATCTCATTGACACCTCTAACTCATGCCTCTTATAATAAAGATAAATGAGTAATAGCAGCTCACAATGTACATCTCTTCCCCTTTCAAGAGGTTAAGTACTAAGGGTATGGAATTTTGGACTTGGATGAGGTGTTGGTTGGTTTTACTAAAACAATTCTCTAAAAAAATTATTTGTTATAAAGGATAACTCTCAGGGAGGTGGCAAAGGGAGGAATGGATTGGAAAATACAGGTGATCTAGAAACAAAAGATATAAATCAAAGTTTAAAATAATAGCTCACAGTTATACAGCACTTTGAAATTTGCCAAGTGTTATACATGCCTTGGGAGTAGGTATTATTTTACTATTTGTACTTATATCTTCAGTTCTTATCACAGGGCTCAGCATATAATAGGCACTTATAATAAAGGCCTACTGACTGATTAATTGACCTCATTTAATCCTCAATAACCCTGCGAAGAAGGTGCTATGATTATCCCTATTTTTACAGATGAGAAAGCTGAAGCTGCTAGAGGTTAACCTGACTTGTCCTGGGACCACACATGTAGAAGTGATGAGTCAGGATTCAAAGTGAAGCCTTCCTCTATTCCTAGTGTATCGTTCTACTAGTTTTATTAAAACCATTACCTATTATTCTCAACTTCTCTCTAGGTTTTTGGAACACTACTTTCTTCTAGTTCTCATCCAACCTATCTGGATCTTTCTTTGCTGTATGCTCCTCCTGATCATGTCCTCCAAACACAGGTGACCTCCAGGATTCTGGGCCCTCTACTTTCTGCATACCATTTCACTCCCCATACCCTGTTGCCAAGGCCTTGTGATTTCACTTTTATGACAGCTCTTGAATATGCCTCCTTCTCTCCTGACACTGCCCCCACCCTGTGCAGACCTTCATCATCCCATTCCTGGACCACTGTAAAAGCCTGATGATGGGTCTGCCTGCTTCAAGTCTCTCTCCATTCCAGTCCATCCTCCATTCAGTCAAGAGAGTGATATTCCTAAAGTGGAGATTTGACCATGTCATCTACTCCCCACAGCATCCCCAACTTCTTCTTTCTCAATAAACTTCAGTGGCTCTCTGCCACCTCCAGGATCAAATATAAAATCTTGTTTGTCTTTCAAAGTCTTTTATCACTTCTTCCCTACCCCTCAACATACCTTTTGACACTGGCCTCCCTAGTGTTCCTCAAGGGAGACATTCTGTCTCTCAACTCTGGGCATTTTCACTGCCTGTCCCCCATGTCTAGAATTCTCTACTTCATTTCTACCTCCTCACTTATAACAATAACAACAATAATAGCAGTTAACATTCATATAGCACTTACTATGTACAGGGCACTGTGCTAAGTGCTTTATCATTATTATCTCATTTGATCCTCACAACATCCCTGAGGTAAGGGTTATGATTATCCCCATTTTACAGATGAAGAAACTGAGGCAAAGAGTTAAGTGACTTGCCCAGGGTCATAGAGCTAGCAAGGCTGAACTCGGGTCTTCCTGATGATTCCAGGCCACCTGGCTTCCTTTCAAGTCCCAGCTAAAACCCAGTCTCCTAAAGGAAGCCTTCCCCAATGCCTCTTAATTTGGGGGCCTTCCTTGTTGCTCTTTGCCCTGCCTACATCTTCTTCATATATAGTTGTTTGCATGCTGTCTTTCCTCAATGATTATGAGAGCAGGGAACTGTCTTTTGCCTTTCTTTGTATCTCTAGTTCTCAGCACAGTGTCTGTAACATTATGAATACACACTGTCAACATGTCTGAAAATTTAGATAAAAATCACAGAGCATGGTCCTGTACAGAAGACCTGGATAACATGCAAACTCTTTTCCAAAGATTTGAACATAATAAACCCAACTTCACTGAAGATTAATTTAACAGCTGACTGATGTAACATTGATAACAATTAAGCAAGTCCAGAGAGCCCCAAAAGAGAGAAAAGCACCCTGCATCTTAGTCTTAGTTGGAGCTTGAGTTTGAACTGCCAGGAAAATGGCAGGCCTCAGAGAGTGAAGGACAAAAGTCTTTCACAACATGGCAATAATGAGATTGCCTGGTCAATTTTTCTTAATATCATCAGAACTGATAAGCAAAATAACTTATAAAAGTCTTATACCAAGTGAAGGTGCTACAACTGCACAAGATGATAATTTCATGAATAAATAAGGTTAATTACCTAGAGAATTTTTAATGCCCCAACCCAGGAAAATAGCCATTCTGTAAACGTTTTAAAAATCCTTCATTTTGCAACTCTAGGCCTGTTCAGTCAGACAGGTTTGGGAAGCCAGGACCTTAGTTTACTCAAGCTAAAAAGACTCGTATGAGCAGAAGATAACCTTAGCTCCTCATTCTTTAGGAAAGGAAGCCTGTGGCCACCTCTTCATGAAGGTGGACTCATCTGGACTTTTAAGCAAAAATTTGAAGACTGGGTTGATATAACTGGCATTAGGAATTAATGAAAATCCTGGCCTGCATCAAGTTGAGGTGCTAAGAAAAAGGGGTAGATGATCATAATAGTCCAGGTAGTGTGGGGTGGTGGGGAGAGGGCTAGCTCAGAGTCAAGAAGACCCTTAGGCATAAATTCCATGCCTGAATGATACTAGCTGTGGAGCCCTGGGCAGGTTACTGAGTTTCCCAGTGACCCCAGGCAGCTGAGTAAGGATCTGCTTTGGTGGAGGAGTTTCCTCACTAAGAGTTCCCTAAAGAAGAATTATGAGTTGTGATTTGTCCTAATGACATTGTTAAATCTGCTGAATGTGAATCCAAGGTACAGAGTATGGGCAGAGACAAAGAGGTAAGAATAGTCATTAGTCTGACCACTTTTCTGAGGGCTGGTGACCTTGGCTCAAGTCTCTTCTTACCATTCATAAATTTGTGAACCTAAGTCTATTTCTTCATCTGTAGGGTGGGGTAGAAGTACCAGTGGTGTCTGTTTTAGAGGGTTGTTATAAGGCAGTAATGGGGGCTTCATGAGGTCACCTCATATAACGTTGGATCCAAAGTCAGGAAGACCTTAGTTCAAATGTTACTTCTCACACTTCCTAGCTGTGTCAACCTGGGCAAGTTGCTTAACCTCCTTATGCCTCAGCTTTCCCATCTGCAAAATGGGCATAATAAATAAATAAATAAAAATGGATCTACTTCACAGAGTTGTCATGAGGATAAGAAGAATTTATATTTGTAAAGTGCTTTGTAAACCTTAGAGTGCAATATAAATGCTATTACTGTTGTAGTTAATTCCTCAACTGTAAAATGGGAGGCCCAATAGATGCCTTCTATGATTGTTTTCATCTCTAAATCTTTGATACTATTAACATTCCCAGTCAGAGAACCTATAATGTACAGATAGCCATGTAGATATCCATGTAACAGTTGGTCATTTCCTCCCAAACGACCAAAAGGCCTCCCCTCCAAGATAAAGTATGATGAGAAGAGAAGCCACATGGTCAGAAAGCAATGGCTGGGATAATAAGGTATAAAGGACTGGTTGCTGGAAATAAATCTATTGCAGGTTCCCTTGAATTTTAAGAAAGTGAATTCAATTAGTAACCGTTCATGTAGAGTTATCTGGGGATAATAACTAAATAATTGAAGGCAGAGTTTGGTCATGTAGGAGCACACGGAGAAAAATAAAGTACAAAGTTTAAGGCGTACAAAATGCAAAACAAAACCACAGACACAACACAGCAAAATGAAAAGTTACAAAACCAGCCCATTTATAACCATTCCATTTAAAAGCCACAATTAGAGATACACATGTCAAAAGTGAGCTAAAAAAGAGACAGCAATTGATCACATAAATCTGTTCATCTGCAAAAGTTAGTAACAAAATAGAAATTAATGTTCATATTTCTTTTAATTCCTATATGAAATCACTAAAACTCCTTAGGGGACATGTATGTATCTTGACAATTGTTCTAGAAGGCTCCATCATTCTAGCAGAACTCTCTCTGATTCTGCCAGATGGAAAGGCTTTGAGTAAGGGATTCAGCTTTGGGCTGTGTGTCTGTCATCTGAGTCCTTAAATGCAGAGGCATCATCGAAAGGTTGGTTAACAGTTGTTTTTTTTCTTGGTCATAGTAGCTTATGAAGAGTATCTGTTAAGGTCCATATTAAATCACTAACCCTTGAATTATCAGAAGTATGGAAATTGAGACAAGGGCAATATTTTATTTATATTAAGGCAATTACTTTTCATTGGATTCAAATACCAATTAAAGATGCAGTTTTATTATAACTGGAGGCAACTGGAGGTATTTATGAACCTGAGAATTAAATAAGATAAATTAGTCACTCTTCAGAAAAATTGTAAAGTTAATCTGAAAACCAAAAGAGAGAGAACTACCCCGGAAATCATCACATGTAAGCACTTTACTGCATATGGAATTCTAGGCATTTCAACAGAATTATGAATACAGAAAAAAAAATGAAGCTTTACAAGTCTTCTTGAATGCCATATTTGGACTTTTGGCAGTGTTTGGGGATTAGGAGAGAGAGAAGTTTACTTCAATTAAGAAATAAAACAAAATACACATAATCAAGGATATATGCAATAAGAAAGTAAGCATATTGATAACACAATGACAGAGAAACAACTGGTGGACAACTGGCACGGCACACTAGGACTTTCAAAGTGGAAAGGACTTAGAATAAAACATGGAAAGAGTCACACTGATTGAGGCCTGAAGGGTCATAATTAGAGCTGATGGAAAGAATGCCCACATGAATGAAATTTTCTAAGACTGGTAGAAAGGAAAAGTAAGTTTCTAGTTCCACACTACATTTTCCATGTCCAATTTTAAGCAAACTGAAAATATTTAGGTAAACAAGTAGAGAGACTGCCAAATATTTGAATTCACACTGAAACTCTGTTCTAAGAGGTCAAGGACCTCCAATGAGACCCCTGACATTGAGTGCTCTGAAAATGACAGAATCCTAGAGTTTAAGGGATTAGCTAACACACTGCTCTTCCTACAGGCAGTGGGTAAGACTCCATGGGCTTCCTCAGTTTAAATATCTACCAGGAAAAGAGATTCTTCCATTTCCCTGGCCTACTCGCTCTAGTGGGTTTAAAAGTTATGAAAAAAATTTTTTTTGGGGGGGCATATAACTTGATCTTTCCTTCTCCAGTTCAAGTGTACTCCCCCTCTTGTTTTATCCTCAATGGAAATGGAGAACTTACTACTACACTGTCATTCATAGATCTGAAATTGTCATAAACCTAGTCGCTAGGTCCTATCAATTCTTTCTTCACAGCATCTCCTGGACTTATTTATTCGACAAATATTTATTGAGTTCATGCTGTATATAAGGCATTGTGCAAGATGACTTCAAGAAGCATACAAATATCATACAGTAAGATACAACAAATATCTACAATACAATGAACAACACATACAATGTAAGCAACACAAACCAAATACTATAGAAGAAAAGGCAGGGAACAACGTGGGTGAACGTGAATTTCACCTCACAGACACCACTGAGACCTGGTGAACTCTTAGACTATATCCCAGAAGAAAATGATACCAAGAACAGTCTCACCTGCACCCTATGTTCTGAAAGAACAGATTTCCAAAGGTCCAGAAGAAAGACAGGTAAGATTCCATGGATTAAAATTATTTAGAGAAGTCAGTCCAGGAAGAACAAGAAACTCTCAGAAATTAAATTCTGAAGACAGAAAGAAAAATAATCCTAATGAAGAAGAAAAGGGGGACTCATCAAAAGAGACCAATGTGGAACTACATGGAACACCCTGAGTTTAGAAGATGGCAGCAAGGTCGGGGAAGAAGATAAATACAAAAGCAGAGTATGGTCCTAAACAGTGTTAAAAGAGCTAACACTCCAAATGAGCTGAGGCTGGTAATAAAAACTAAAGCTATGCTAAAGAAAAGAGGCAGTTCAAAGAAGTGATGAGAACCCTGCTTGAATGTGTAGAAGATAAAAAAGGATGACAGAGAGAAGGTGGAGCTAGAAATGTTTGACTCTTCTTTTTATTCTTTCCTCTATCGTGACTAAAGGCCAGAACAAAAATGGTTAACAGGGCGCTGTTTCCTAAGATAAACATTTTGCTATTCTTGATGATTACACAGCACTAGAACCAAGTAAACTACATGCCAGGCTAGTGATGGAACTGGCAGATGAGACTGATTATTGAGACAGTGATATCTGAAAGATGGTAGAAAATGACAAAAGTAGAACAAGACTAAAAATGTTCCAAATTTCAAAATGAGGAAGAAAGTAGAGTCCGTAAATTAGTGAGTTTGACTTCGATTCCTGGCAAAATACTGAAACCTATCATTTAAAAGATGGTCAGTGAACATGTAGAAAAGAAATGGTGATTACAAAGAGCTTCATCCAGAACAGGCCAAGATGCTTACCTGAATGGGAGGGTAGAACACCGTCTCTCAAATACCTATTCTAGTAAAACCATCAAAAAGCTGCACAAGGTAGCCAGAAGGTCATGGGGCTGTGAATTATTGATTTTTTTATCATATGCTGATCAGTTTTGCAGATTATTTTTCCTTTCTTTAAAAAAAAATTATCTTATAGAAGATAGCTCTCTGGGAAGGGAGAAGGATGCTTGGGGAAATTTTAGATAATGTAAAAACAAACAAGTATCAACAGAGATTTATAAATATATCAAACTCAAAAGAGAATCAAGTAGAAGTTAAGTGGGAGGGAAGCCACAAGTAGAGCAAACTTCTTTATACTGAAGGTGGAATTAAAAGGGGAAGGGGAAATAAAAGAACTAGACTAAGACGGTATATTAGATGGTACCTTGAACCATTAGGGAACAGATGAACAAACTGTGAAATGATATTGGAATTATAAGACCTATAAGAATTGACAAAAGAAATGACTAGAGAATCCTGGATGGTATGAAATGACACATGAGGGAAGTGAGCAGTACAAAACCAGGAGAACTTCTACAAGGAAAGAAATTTTCAAGAAAAACAACTTTGAAAAAAGACTCAGATCAAATCAAAGTAATGATCAGTCATGGTCCTATGGAGGACTTATGAAGAAACATGTTACTCGCCTACCAGATGATAGAGACAGCAGAAGATACAGAAAATAAATTTTTGCACATGGTCACTGTGTGGATTTATTTTTTTCGACTATACTTAACTGTTACAAGTGGTATTTTTTCTCCTTTCTTTCTCTGTTAGTGAGATGTGTGTGTGTGTGTGTGTGTGTGTGTGTGTGTGTGTGTGTGAGTCTATGAAAGAGAGCAGAGAGTAAGTTCTGAATAACTAATTTTAAAATAGAAGAAAATAGAAGGAAATTCAGGAGGCAGCACAGACAAGCAAGACAGTTTTTAAGATAATGTGCAGAATTTATTATATATTTTAAAAAAGCAAACAGTATGGTGCAGCTTGGTGTCCCAGTGGATAGTGCACTGGGTCTGGACTCCAGAAGGTATATATCCAAATTTTGCTTCAAACAATTACTAGCTGTGTGACCCTGGGACAGTATTTAACCTCTGGCAGTCTCAGTTTCCTCAACTGTAAAATATGGATAATAATACCACTTACCTCACAGAGTTGTTATGAAGATCAAGTGAGAAAATATTTGTAAAGTTCTTAGCACAATGCCTGGAGCTTAATAAAGGTTTATTCCCCTTCCCCTTCACCTTCCAATGAAATGGAGATTTACATTTTCATAGAGAATTTTCTTTCTGTATTCTGCTGGGTATAGAAATGCTCTTTTTTGGTGTATAGGTTCAAAATACTCCCCTATCCCGCAAAGAAAAAAATCAGATCAAGAGAATGCTGTAACATATTTCACCTATATTTTAACAAAGCATTTGCCAATGCTTTCTCATGCTATTCTTGGCTAGACAACAGCAGAGTTGGGTAGATGTGGAACCACTGGTCTCCAAAAGGCATCATTAATACTTGAATTTCAACTTAGTGCTCTAGAAGGTCACTAGTGGGATCTGTGCTTGGCTTTGTGCTATTTAACTTTTTCTTAACGATTTGAATCAAGAAATAAGTGGTAAGATTACCTATTTTGCAGAAGACACAAAAGTCAGAAGGGATCTCATACATACTGATGGGCAAAACTGAGACCAAAAAGATTGACAGGCTAGAATACTGAGCCCAAATCTAGTAAGGTGAGATTTAGAAGAGCTATTTGTAAAGTCTTGCAATTGGGAATTTAAAAAAACAATTAAAAAATACAAGTATGGAGTGTGGTTTGGTAATAGTTCATATGAAAAAATAAGAACCCAGGTTCATTTCACTTTGTCATAACTAATCTTCTTTCATTTGGTAGGTTTTGTTTGTTTTGTTTTTGAAGTGCTATCATTCACCTATACCTCCTTTTAATCCCACCTTTCCCACATTCCCCTGTGGGCAAACTTTCATGATTTCAGGATAGACAACAAGCAACAAACATTTACAAAGTGACTACTATGCTTGTTGAATGACACAAACAGAAAAGCCCATGTGGTCTTGGGATGCACTAAGAGATGCCAACTGTTTAAAACTAGCAAGGTGACAAAACACTGTACCTTGAACTAGGTGGACTTCATCTATAATATTGTTTTAAGGTCAGAGAACCACATTTTAGGAAGAACAGTTGGTAGAAAGCAAAGAGGAGAGTGATCAAGAAAATCAAGCATCATAAAGACCGGTTGAAGAAAATAGGGATATTTGACTCAGAAAAAAAGAAGATGCATGGCTTCAAGAAACAGAATAATAACCTACAAGTATCTGATGGTTATTGGAGAACAGACAAACCTTATTCTGCTTAGCTCTGGAGAAGCAATAAATCAAAAAGGTATAGATTTAGGTTTGAGGTACTATATGAAAAGTTTCCTAACAATTAAAGCTATTAAAGAGTGGAATTGTCTGCCACAGAATCCAATGGGTTCATCATCATTTGAACTATTCAAGCAAAAATTTTTAATAAAATTTTTTTTTAATTTAATTTTTATTCAATTAAAAAATCTACTTTCTCTCCCTCCACTTCCCTCCCCCACCCAGACTCAGAAAGATAAACCCTTGTACCAAATGTGCATAGTCAAGACAAATTCTCACATTACCCATATCCAAAAAATACATTGTCTCCGTCTGTATCCTGGGACCACCACATCTCTGTCTGGAGACCAGATTTTGTCATGAATCTTCTGGAATCATGTTTAGTCAATGAGCTGATTAGGAATTTTTTTAAAATTCAATTTTATTTTATTTTCAGCTCTACATTTTCTCCCTCCTACCTTCCTTTCCCATATCCACTGAGAAAGAAAAACAAAACTCATTACATAAAACAAATTCTAACATTACCAATGTTCAAAAAGTAGCATGTTTCATTATGAGTCCTCTGTAATTGTGATTGGTTCTTAGGACTTCCAATGTTGTTTGTCTTTACAGCATTGTTGTTATTGTACAAACTGTTCTCCTAGTTCTACTCATTTCACTTTTTATCAATTTATACATCTTCCCACATTTCTCTGAAACCATCTCCTTCTTACAACATGTTAAGTAGTATTTCATCACACTCATAAACCATAATTTGTTCAACTATTCCACAACTGATGTCAATCTCTTCAGTTTCCAACTCTGTTACCACAAAAAAGAGTAACTATAAATATTTTTGTACATATGGGCCCTTTTCCTCTTTCTTAGATCTTTTTGGGATATAGATCCAGTAGTGATATCACTGGGTCAAAGGGCATGCACAGTGTAATAGTTTTTTGGGAACAGTTTCAAATTGCTTTCCAGAATGGCTGGACAAGTTCATTAATGCATCTAATTATCTCACAGCCCCTCCCAGCATGTCTTTTTCCTTTTCTGTCAAATTTGTCAACCTGGTGGGTCTGAGCAGGAAAGTCAAAGTTGTTTTAATGTGCATTTCTCTAATTATTAGTAATTTAGAGCATTTTTCACATAGCTATTGACAGTTTGGATTTCTTCCTCTCAAAACAGCTATTCATATCCTTTGACTATTGAGCAATGGCTCTTATTCTTATAAATTTGAATCAGTTCCCCACCTATCTTAGAAATGAGATCTTTATTAGAGAAACTTGATGCAAGGTTATTTTCCCAATTTTCTGCTTCATTTTTGGGGGGCAATATTTTAAATTTTAAACTTAATACAAAATAAGAAAAGAAAAAAATTTAAATACAAAATAACAAAAAAACCCATTGTCACGAACACAGAAGAACATAAGAGGGGATTCAAAATATAAAGCAATAACTTTTCATTTCAAGAAAGTCTATATAATAAATACTACACGTTGTGTTGAGAGCTGTCCATCTTTTCTCTGCTTCCTTGTAGGTTTTATTTTGTTCTCTGTTGGGCACTTTTTACTTTATTCTTTATCCCCTTTCCTCCCTGCCCCTTCCCTAAGAAGTCTACAATTAAGTGTGGATATGTACATACACACATACTTAATCATACACATATACATTCATATGCATCTATGTGAAATCATATTATATTTGTTAGTGTTCTGTTTCTCTGAAGGTGGATAGCATCTTCACAAATCCAAGTCTTTTCATATTTTTCTAAATTCAACTCATTTCCTACACCATAGAAATATTCCAACCTTATACTGTCTAACACTTTGGGACAATTTTCTTTAATTATTTCTTGTATCACTGTATCAAGATTCTTTTTTTTTTTATTATTACAACTTCCAGGCAGTCTGATTATTCTTGTTTTTTCTTCTGGATCTGTTCTCCAGATCAGTTTTTTTTTTTTTTTGACCCCATGCCTTTCCATGTTTTAACTGCTAACTTTAACCATTGAAGACATGATTAAGTTAGTGTAAAAAGAAAAGTCCAAACTGTCAGCTTTTCAGTCCTCCACAGTCCCCTCTTTAATATGGCATTTTGCACTATGTATATTAGTGAAAATTTGAAGTAAACAAAAGGAACTTCAGTCAAACTTTCCTTCCTCCTCCAGTTTTATTGATAGTTTAAAATTACATTTCTATGTTCTAGGACTTCAGTAACTTTTACCATCTGACTTTTCAAAACTGATTACAGCAAATGAAACCCAACAGTTGTCTAAGTGATATAGTATACAAAAATAACATCTTGATTTCTGTGAAAATAAATTTCTCTGCAACTCCTGAATAGCTCCAAATTATGTTTGCTCTGAGCATTGATGTTTAATCTGGGTTTTAGATTTAGTTTTTGAAAAATTTATTCCAGACCTTGTTTTCACCATCTGTATCTCCAATATTCATATTGTGACAGAATCGTTACTGTTTAGGTTTTTAACCTGATTTCTCTCTCTCTCATGACCATTAACGGGCATATACATCTTTTTACTCCCACTCAACTAGATGCTCTACATAGGGCCTGATATAGATGTTACTCAATTCTACTGAGGTCAGACAACCCAAGGCCATTGTTATATTACAATTAAAGTTACTTATGGAACACACTTCTAGAAGCTGTTTTCCCTCTGCATGGGATCACACCCAAGAAGCCCAGAGAGGGGGTTCTTCAACAAAGCATTATACAGAACATCTCTACCAAATGGAACATAAACTTTTTTTGTAGTAAAATGCAGAATGTCGATTTTCCACCCCTTTCCTCCTTTTACACACCAAGTAAATCTCACTGGCCTGGGAGTAGCCTCTATCTACCAATCTCTGGCCAGTGAAGAGGATTCACAGAATAATACAACCATCAAATCAGAAGAAGGAGGGGCGAGAAAGAAAAAATAATTAAGCTGTAGCCTCAACTGTGCATTCTTGTGCAAGACACCTTGACTCACTAAAGTGATTACAGCTGACTTCACTTGTCTTGCTGCAGTTGATGGCTACATGGCCAGTTTCACGACACCTATAGCATTTCACTTTGGGGTAATCTTTCTGAATGTGCCCAAACTCTCCACATGAATAAAACTTCTGCTCATCTGCATGGTCGCAGTCACAAGCCAGGTGGCCGGGTTTGCCACAGTTGTAGCAGTACTGCTCTCTCTCCTGCTTCAGTTCCTTGCAGTCCTTGGCAATGTGGCCACCTCTACCACAATTATAGCAGGTTTCATCCTCCTGAAGACCACAATTGTTGGCAAGATGACCAAACTCACCATAACAGTAACAGATGTCTGGAAGAGATGCAGAAACAAACTGGAAAAGCTCTCACTGAGGTAAAACTACCTCTTCCATGGCCTCCTCCAGCAGGGCACTTTTGGGCCCAATTGCCAGAGCATCCACTCTGAAACACTCGTTGCTGCTCACTGCTGCACTTAGATCTTCTAAGATGTTGAAGAGGGCCCATGGTGGTAGCAGGATCAGATGCGTTAGCTCCTGAGGAGGGTAGAGGGATGGCAGCAGCAGCGGCTGTTTATTTTTGGGGTCCTAGCTTGTGCCACACATGGGTCTGCACACAGCCCCATACATGGCTTTGCACCATCAGTTGTTTTTCTTATGAAATGTTTCATTCTCTTCTATTTTTCATTCGTTATATTTTCTTTTATTATTTCTTCGTATCAATTTTCTGCTTTTCTAATTTTAACTGCACTAGTTTTGTTTGTGCCAAAACTTAAATTTTATGTAATCAAAATGGTCCATTTTACCTCCTATGAACCTTTCTTATCTCATTTGGATGTGATGTTTTCCCATATCCATAGATCTGAAAGGCAATTACTTCCTCTAATTTGTTTATATCACCCCTTCTGTCTAAATCATGTATTACTTGGAGCTAATCTTGGCATATGGTATGATGGTATATGGTATATGGATATCTAGTTTTTGCCAGACAGCTCTCTGTTTCCCAACAGTTTTGTCAGATAGTTGAGTTCTTATCCCAACTGCTGGGATCTTTGGGTTTACATTGATCAGAGGCCTTAACTCTTCCAATGGTGTTTGACTTTACAACATCACTATTACTGTTCTACTAGTTTGGCTTGATTCCCTCTTCATCACTTCACACAAGTATTCCCAGGTATCTCTGAAACTTCCATCATTTCTTATAGCTCAACAGTTTTCCATTCTGTCACATTCATATACCATTAATTTGGTTAGTTATGCCTATAGCTAGGTAGCAGAGTGGATAAAGTGCCAGGCCTTCAAATCTGGCCTTAGACACTTACTAGTTGTGTGACTGAGCAAGTCACTTAACCCTATTTGCCTCAGTTTTTCATTTGTAAAATAAGCTGCAGGAAGGAAATGCAAACTACCCCAATATCTTTGCGAGGAACACCCCAAATGGGGTCACAAAGAGTCAGATACAACTGAAAAACAAGTATTAATGGGAGTCCCATACCCCTTAGCTTTCAGTTCTTTGTTATCACAAAACAAAACAACACAAAAACATTTCTATGTCTTCTTAAGGGTTATGGTACCAAAGGGACAAGTAGAGGCTAGACTATAACAGTCTCTATGATCCCTTCTGGTTCTGTGATTATATCCTGGGCAATTAAGGAAAGTCACCAGATAGAAAGCAGCAACTGTGCTACCTAAAACAATGCCCAGGATTTTGACAAGTAAAAAATGGAGGAAGAGTGTAATTGGACTTTTTTGCAGATCCCTGAATTTCCCCCACAAGACACTACAATATATGAAGTACTGAAAAGAAGCCCTGAGTGAATGTCAGTGTTTATTGAACTGTTCTTTTATTTATTCTTTTTAAAAAATTAAATTTAATTATTTTTAGTTTTCAACATTTACTTATATAAGATTTTGAGTTCTAAATTTTTCCTTCTTCCTCTCTTCCCAACTCCCCAAGAAGGCATACAATCTCATTTAGGCTATATATGTATAATCATATTAAACATATTTCCACATTAGTCATGTTGTGAAAGAAGAAACAGAAAAAAGGGAAAAACCATGAGAAAAAACAAAAATAAAAGAGAAAATAGTAAACTTCAATCTGCATTCTGAGTCCTAAGTTCTTTCTCTGGTTGTGGCTAGCATTTTCCACCACGAGTCTTTTGGGATTGTCTTAGCTCATCGCATTGCTGAGAAGAATAAAATCTATCAAAGTTAACCATCACACAATGTGGCTGTTACTGTGTACAATGTTCTCCTGATTCTGCTCACTTCACTCAGCATCAGTTCGTGTAAGTCTTTCCAGGTTTTTCTAAAATCTACCTGCTCATCATTTTTTCATAGAATAACATTCCATTGCAATCACATACCACAACTTGTTCAGCTATTCCAGAATTGATGGGCATTCCCTCAGTTTCGAATTCTTTGCCACCACAAAAAGAGCCGCTATAAATATTTTTGTACATGTAAGTCCTTTTCCCTGTTTTATTAACTCTTTGGGATACAGACCTAGTCGTGGTGTAACTGGATCAAAGGGTATGCACAGTTTTATAGTCCTTTGGTCATAGTTCCAAATTGCTCTCCAGAATGGCTGGATCAGTTCACAACTCCACCAAGAATGCATTAGTGTTCCAATTTTCCCACATCTCTAACATTTATCATTTTCCTTTTTTGCCATATTAGCCAATCTGAAAGGTGTGAGGTGGTTGCTTTAATTTGCATTTCCTCTAATCAGTAGTGATTTAGAGTATTTTTTCATGTGACTGTAGATCCTTTGATTTCTTCATCTACAAATTGCCTCTTCATATCCTTTGACCATTTATCCATTGGGGAATGACTTGTACTCTTATAAATTTGACTTAGAAATGAGGTCTTTTATCAGAGACACTGGTTGTAAAAATTGTTTCCCCAGCTTTCTGCTTCCCTTATAATCATGGTTGCATTGGCTTTGTTTGTGCAAAACCTTTTTAATTTAATATAATCAAAATTATCCATTTTGCATTTCATAATATTCTCTGTCTCTTGTTTGTTCATTAGTTCTTCCCTTCTCCATAAATCTGAAAGGTAAACTATTCCTTGCTCTCCTAATTTGCTTGTAGTGTCACCTTTTACGTCTAAATCATGGACCCATTTTGAACTATTCTTAAGAGCAAAGTCTTCTACTAAGACCAAGAATCAGTTTAATAGTACCTTTATTTTTGTTTTTTCTATTTGTTTATTTCTAACATGTGTCAGAAATATGAGACACCCTTCTGCCCAGGCTTCCCATTGTAGGAGATAAGGGTACGGAAGTAAACCACTTGAAATGCCATGAGAACAGAACCCTAATCTCTGAAATGGGTGGAGTCAAACCCTCAACTTTCACCAGCATAACTAGTAGAGACAGACATTTTCAAAATAAGATTCCACCTAGGCCTAAAGTGCACATTTTATTGACTTTTGGAACACCAAATAAGGAAATCACAAAAGTGTGAGGGATTGAAACTGAGTTAAGTGCTGGGAACGGGACAGAGAGTTCCTGACTTTTAAAAATGGCTGAAGCCTTGCCAAATGAGTCGTCCCTTTTCACAGCTATAGAACATTTGGAGTTGCTAGGTAGTGCAATGGACAGAGTGCAGGGCCTACAGCCAGAAAGACTTTAAGTTTCTAAGTTCAAATCCAACCTCAGACACTTACCAGCTGTGTGACCCTGGACAAGCATTTAACCCTATTTGCCTCAATTTACTCATCTATAAAATGAGCTGAAGAAAATGGCAAACCACTCCGGTATTTTTGCCAAGAAAACCCCAAATGGGATCATAAAGACAATGACTATGCCAATCTAAATGGAAAGAATAAGAAAAGCAAAACAATTAAAATTGCATGCTTCACAGTTATAATGACCAAGACTGGCTCCAAGGAAGAGAAACAAGAAGGTATCTCCATTCACTTCTTTGCAAATGTAGGGAACTTCAGATGTGAAACACTATACCTGTCATACTTTTTCCAATGGTTAGTTATGCTGAACTTTTTTTTCTTTTTAAATTCTTTGATATAAGGGATTGCTCTCTAGGAAGACAGAGAAGGGATACACTGGTAAATAAAATTTTATTTTTAAAAAAGCTCCTCTACTTGGCATTTAAAGCCCTTCACAACCTGTCCCTAACCTACTTTTCTAGCCCTTTCTTCACTCTATGGCCCTGCCAAACTGGCTTTCTTACCACTTTTCACACAAAGCACTCCACCCACTCATGCCTAGAATGTATTCCTTTATTCATCTTTGCCTTTTAGAAACCATGGTTTCCTTAAAATTCAAATGTCGCCTTCTATATGAAATCTTTCTTGATCCCTCATCACATAGCACCTCCACCCAAAATACTCTGATTTGCTTGTGTGCATATATGCACATATATCTATATGCACACACATACAAAGAGTTTCCTGGTAAACTGACAGCTCCTTGAAGACAGGGACTGTTTCATTTTTGTGTTTGTAGTCAGAATGTCTAACACAGTGCCTGGCATGGAGGGGGCATTTAATGCTTTTTGCATGGATTGCTCTGGAGAGCCTTCCCTGCTACCTTGGGTCAAGAGCAGATTAAGAATATCTCTTCAAAGATCTCAAAGTGTACATTTAGAAACAGAAGTTTGCCTCCCCACAAATTAAGGTGCTAAGTCCAAAGTGAGATTAAGAAGTCAGAAAAACTTAGTAACATCATCCCTCATCTGGAAGGCTGTAGTTTCTTTATAAAAGGGAATGCCAGAAACTTCCACCTTTCACCTGCTTCTTTCTTCTTGCACCTGCATCACAGCTCTGGGGGCAGCTAGGTGGTACAGTGGATAGAGCACCAGTGCAGGAGTCAGGAGGACTTGAGTTCAAATCTCACCTCAGACACTTGACACTCACTAGCTGTGTGACCTTGGACAAGTCACTTAACCCCACTTGCCTCATCCTGGGTCATCTCTAGTCATCCTGATGAATATCTGGTCACTAGATTCAGATGCCTCTGGAGGAGAAGTGAGGCACAGCCTTCCCTCACTCAAAACAAAGTCAAGTGCAAGTCATGTCATCATTTCTCTGATGGCATGGTCTTCTTTGGCAAAGAAGGATGAACACATGCATCACAGCTTTAAGGCCTTACAGTGGTGGAATCAGCAGGGGGCCTAAAGTCATGTTCTATGGCTAGAGGTCCCAAAAAATAAACCCAGGGACGACAATCAGTAGCTGTGTCCTTGTACTTCTCAGAGAGATCAAGGGGCTGGCTATGTGACTATAACACAAAATTTAATTCCTGTAACATACTTTAAGATTTTTGTGCATGGGATATTTTCTTTCTGGTGTGGCCACTGATTTATAATAAAAATCACCAGTTTATAAAGAGCATTTGCTGCTAAATGGTAAAGAAAACAGAAAGGAGAGCCTGTTCATTTTTCCTGCCTTTAGTAAATCCTGGACTTCCTCATTCAAGGCATTCCAGGCAGAGGGAACAAAACCCACAAAACCCACATAATTACAGACTTTCAGAGTTGAAAGACCATCTATTTAGTCTAATTAATAGCTGAATAAGACTCCTTTCTACAACATACCCAAGTTACTAAGCTTCTGTAAGAAGATCTCTAGCAAAGAGAAATTCACTTACATGTGGAGGCAAATCATTCCAATTTTTGACAGTTTTAGACAATTCTAATTGTTAGGAAGTTTTCCCTTATGTAAAGCTTAAATTTTCCTTTTTGTAACTTCTACTTACTATTCCTAGTTCCATTTTCTGAGACAAATTAATATTTGTTGAATACTTATATGCAAAGAGTAAAGCACGAGCTAGGGCTCTGAAGTAGAAAAGCACAATATGCACTTGAGGAATAGCTAAGAGTGGGAAAGAAGTTAGAATGCAGCCAGATTGACTAATGTCGTGTACACCCACCTAAGGCATCTGGTCTTTATCCAGAAGGCAATCAATTAGTGGCCATTAAATATGTCTGGGCAAAGTAGTGACAAGGAAAAAAACAAGCAGTGCTTTAGGAAGATGAAGGCATCTATGCAAGATTACTAAAGAGATTTAAGACAGGAAAATTATTATTACAAAGCTAACTATTCTAAGAGGATAACAGTAAAGTCTTAAGTAGAAAAGGAACAAGTAGAAGAGATAAATTTCAAAAGAGGAAATTTATTCCTTTCCTTCTACTCTGGCCTTAATCAAGACCCTCAGTCTTCTACCTAAGTTATAGTAAGAGTTCTAAGTATTGCTGGAAGAGAACTATTAGGCTAGCAATATAAGAGCCAGCAGTATTAAAAGTCTAGCAGAGAAGAGAGGGGGTGATTTCTTACATTTCCAAGTTGCTTAGGATGCAAAATGAAATTTTCTTCATGGTCCAGTAAATGGTCCTTGAGAACAGGAAGTGTGTCACTGTTGTCTCTGTACTGGTTAGCACCTAGCACAGTCCCTTGCAAAGGGGATGTTTTATAACTATTTTTTAAATAAATGAATGGCTAGTGTACCTTAAAGGAATATAAATATGTTAAGAAGTCTTAACATTCAGAAAACACTCAAGATAAGGAACTAATAAAGAATTATTTTGAAAAGGGGAAAATACTGTCTAAAGGTGTTATTTAACCCTTACTTTTTAAAAGACAAGAAGAAAATCACAGAGAAAATATTTTTTTGGTTGCAATAACTCAGGCCAAACTTTCAGACCACAGTATGAAGACAATCCACTTATAAGGTACATAACATAAGGGTGTGCACAGGAACTCACTTTTTTTTTTTTTTACACCATGGCTTCTCTGACTGCTAACGTGTAACTAATCATACAACACCCACTTCCTTCCACTATAAAAATTCAGTCACTTCTGATATAGATGCCTCAGAAGTTCAAGTGTAGAATTAATGTCAACCCTTTCTTATCTTCTACATTTGGGAACTAATGAAAAACTGAATATACAAGGAAAAGGAAGGATCCTAGGTATCCCAGA
This sequence comes from Notamacropus eugenii, assembly GCF_028372415.1. Lineage (NCBI taxonomy): Eukaryota > Metazoa > Chordata > Mammalia > Diprotodontia > Macropodidae > Notamacropus > Notamacropus eugenii. Next base: position 305,313,764 of record NC_092873.1, read on the forward strand.
AAGAATTCTGTCAAAATGGCAGACTTTTTTTTTTTTTTTAAAGATAAAGGAATTGGGAACTCTTAATAACTAGGAATTCGACGTCCTGTTTCTTCTGTTTGGTGTCCTTAGCAATAGCCAGGTGGCCCCAGGTGTGGTTATACTACAGCAAGAGTTCAGCACCTACTCAAGCAGGGACAGTGCCAAATCACTGAATCATTACTTGATCCTGACTCTTATTTACTCCAAAGATTCAAGTCAAATCAACAACATTTACTAAGAATCTTCTGTGTCAACATTTACAAAGGCTACAAAGATACAAAGATGACAAAAGACAAAGATATCTGTCCCCAAAGAATTTATAGTCCAATGGAGGGAGGGAATAAGACACATATCAAATGCTACAAAGCTGAATGTTCCAAGTAAAAAACTTGGACAAGACACTGTGAGAAATCTGATAAAGGAAAGATGATTTTCAGCTGTGGGGGAAATCAAGAGAGGCTTCACAGAGGAGGTAGCACCAGAGCTAGATCTTGAAGAAGGAGATGAATTTTAACCAGTAGAGCCTGGAAAGAAAGAAGTCCATCCCAGCTCTAGTAGCGGGAAGAAAGAGTGAATAAAAGCACAAAGGAGGGAAGAATGAAAACAGAGGAGAAAAGTAATCCAGTTTAATTGGAACCTAAGAGTACATGAAGGACAGAAATATGAGATAAATCTGGAAAGGCAAACTGGAACCAGGTTGCGAAGGGTGTCAAACTGTAGGAGGAGAAATGTATAATACTTTATTCAGAAGGTACTAAGATTTTTGAGCAAAAAGAATGATGTGGTAACAATGCATTAGGAAGACTGGATGAAACTGCTACTTCAAAAAGGCTCAGTTGTCGCAGTGACTTTTTGTTCTCCCTTATCTTCTTCAGCTTTCTGACCAGGAAGATTTTCCAAGGATCCCACTTACCATTGTTATTGGCAATTAGTGTGACAAGCGTCTTCTTGGCACTGTCGCTGTTCTGTACTCCGCTGCTACTAACGGTGGTGGATGTAGAGAGGTGCCCACCAACAGAAGCATGGGCAACGATGGGCACTGGAGCTGAGACTGGCTGCAGGCTCACAGAAACTGTGGGAAGGGGAGGTACAGTCACTTGGAGACATATGACCCAGGGACAGAAGACAAAGAAGGAACCTTCCCTTGCCTTTTCTTTTCTACCTCTGTGGAGTTGCCTGCTTTCTGGATGACTGAATCCTCAGATTACTCTTCTTCCTACTTGTCCCTAATTCTTCCACTTAGACACAATCAATTCTTCCCTTTTTTGTGTGCTGAGTCTGCTGGTTAAGTTAGATGACTTATCCACTGTACCAGGTAGGTATTGAACTTTGTGTTCTATGTAGCACCAAGCAGACAGGGCTCAAAAAAGTTCTATTAACATCACTGCTACTGGTTTCATAATCATGATGATACAATGCTGAACTCAGATTAGGCCAAAAGCATCTCTTTAAAAAAAGTCATCAGAGCCACTAGTTATGCTTTAACAAAGAGAAAATACATCATCCAAGTGCCAGGGTAGTCCAAAGTGTGATCCTGAAACATGACCTTCTACTATCTATTCCCTGAGACAGTGCAGAACAAAAAGCTGATAAGCCCAGACTTGTAACTGCTACAGAAGTGAAAACATGATGTAATGTGTAGTTTTCACAGAGAGGTACAACTAAATAAGCCTACAGGCACCTGCGTTTGGATTAGGCATATAAATGTGCACAGCATCACCACCACTTTGTACTCTGGCTCTTATCAACCTCACAGCACCTCTGAGGTAAATGTGATTTTCTTAGAAAAATTAGGAAATGGATCCACCTGTAGGACAAAAGATAAAAAGGAAAATGGCACTCACTGCCACAATAAGACATTGCTGCATACTTCAATTTCTCCACCATTTCATTCTCTCAAACAGAAATGCTATGTAGGTCAACGAATAAGACAATTTAAATGTGAGCTTTCTCTGACAAGCTTGTTACCTGTAGCTGTTTTATCCACTGAATTATAATCTTCTACCACAGAATCCTCAATCACATCACTGATCTTCTGCCATGGCTCCAGTTCCTCTTCCTCACATTCCATAAACAGGTCGGTATCTGCCATGCTAAATGAGAATTAAGGAGATGAAAAGGTTATCATAGTTTGGAGTAAAAAGTCAGAATATATAATCATATTCTTGGATCCACTGGTAAAATACCCAGATTTCCAGTATTCCGGAATTATAATCATCCTGTTGTCTAAAGATGTGTCTCTATAATATGTATACATGTGTATATGCAGACCTGATACATACACATGTATATTTATAACCATATATATTAAAAATTCCATACTAGGAATAATTTTATTGATATCTTTTGTTTTACATCACTCCCTTCCAAATGCATTCTCCTCCCACCCCTCTTCCCCAGTCATTTCCTGTATTAAAGAACAAAAATCTCAGAGAAAAAAAATGCAGTTCAGCAAAACCAGTCAAATAGGTCAACAAAGTCTAATGGCATATATAATATTTTGCACCCACAGTCCTTCCACTTCTGCAAAGAAGGCAAGGACTTGCATTCTTTCATTACAAATAACAATGAAAAAGGCACTTAGACTGACATACGTCTGAGAACCAAATCACTTAATCTTTCAACAAGACTGACAATCTTCTAAGACTATAAGTTGCTGAGTAACTACTTGCAAGGGCAGATAGTTTGTCCTTACTGAGAGGTCCCTAAATCAAAGAAAATCATAAGACCCAATCTAAATAAAGAAAATACTCAAAGAAATTGGTTCTCTTTTCTCTATATTTTCATTTGGTGACTGAATCAACTCCCTAGGGTTCAATTATCTGTTACAGATGATTTCCCTGATAGACGTATTCAGCCCTAGACTCTCTCCTGAGAGTCACACATTATGAACTTACTGCCGAACATCTGCAACTAGATGTAAGCATCTGTAGACATCTCAAACTCAAGATGTCCAAAGCAAAACCAATTTTTGATTATCTTTTCCCCAAAATCCACCCCTCTCCTGTATTTTCCTATTACTGACAAGGGCAACCATCTTTCTAATCACCCAGGTTTTCCAACATCAGTATCAACTTGGGATCCTCACTATCAAATCCCTTCTCATATCTAATCAAACCTTGTTCCCCACAGAATTTCTCCTATGTGGCACCTTCTCTACACTCACAGAGGCCCTTCTCTAGTTCATACTCTTGGTTGCTTCTAGCCTAGATTATTCCAATAGCCTTCTAATGAGTCTCCCTGCTTTAAGTCTCTTGCCACTGCAATCTATCCTTTATAGGGCTACCAAAGTCATTTTCCTAATGAGTAGTGTCTGATAAGTCACCCACCCCCTATTCCATTAAGTCTAGTGACTCCCTATTACTTTTAGAATCAAATATACCCTCTTCTTCTTTGAACTGAAAGTTCTTCTCAGCCTGGCCCCTACCTTTCTGTTCTTCTTACACACTATTCCCTTCCACACACTTTACAGATCAGTCATATTGGCCTTCTAGCTATTCCTCATATACCACAACACTATCTCCATTCTCCACTGATTGACCTTGTGCCTGAAATGCTCTCCCTACTTATATCTATCTCTTCTATTCACCTAGATTCAGGACTCAGTTCTGTACCATCTTTCTCAATCTCCCAGCTGCTTAATGCCTTCCCCTTGTATTTACTTTGTATGTATATTTTATATACATGTATATACTATGTATGTATATATGGGGTCTCCCACATGAGAATGTAAGCTCCTCAAAGGCAGGTACTGGCTTGGCTTTTTCTTTGTATCCCCACAACTTAGCAGTATGGTCTTTAGTGCTTCCTAAACGCTTGCTGGTGAATTAACATGTCTCAGAGGGGAAGATTCCATGGGACTGATGAACATCATTGATTGCTTCTATTTAAAAAAAAAAAGAAAACCAAGAAAATAACTACAACAACTGGCCTATCCTCAACAAAAACAGGAGAAAGACACAGGCAAGCTTTCACAGTTCTATAGTAGACCATATCTTTATAGTCACACAACTAGGAAAGAAGATTCTAATGCACTGTGACTACTGATTTGACAAAAAAAAACAAAAAACAACAAACATTTAAATCAGCAAAACCTAAAAACTGCTTTAAAATGTCACTTAAGACATTTAACCAATATACAGCCATGTGAAAAAAAGGTCAATGATGGAGACAACTTTTTCCAAAGCTGACATCAAATGAAGGTGTAAAACAATAAACAGTCTCACCTATGTTTTTTTCAAGCATCTAAATTTCAAGTGTCTAAGTGTCACAGTCTAAATTAAAGAAAGTTGACCCATCTACTGGTTAAAAGGCCAGCCTATTCACACGTTAATACAGTAATTGTATAAGGCCAAGATGTTACACAGACTTCTTAGTGAGATCCACAATAATGTGAAAGAGATTGGTCTAAATATTCGCATTGAAAAACAATGTAAATCAAAGATGAATACTACTCATACCATGATATACAGTTAGGCATCCTTGGTGTGTATATCCATTGTCCACTGTAAATTAACAAGGAGATGAATTTAGAAATTAAAAAATGAGAAGAAAGATTTGGATTGATCATACATAGGAAACTACACAGTGCTTTTAATCATCCAATAATGCTCAACACCACAAATCTGACAAAGAAGCATACGTAATATAACAATAGTGACAATTCTGCTAAGAGACTTTTAGTGTTAAGTCCATTCACTTTTTGAAAATCTCAAATTATTAGGAAGTTTCCCTCTGTTAGTTATTTCTTATTTATTCTGTATATAGCTTGTTTTGTATATATTTGTTTGAATGTTGTCTTTCTTCAGTGTTAGATTGTAAGTTCCTTAAGATCAGGGACTGTCTTTTGCCTTTTTGTATCCCCAATGCCTAACATATAGCATGCAGCTAATAAACAAACTTTATTGATTGATAATATTGACCTGAAGTCTGCCTGTCTAAAAACGTCACCCCTTATTCTAGCATCTGGGTCAAAGCAGAATATGTTTAATCCTTCTTCCACATGTCAGCATTCCAAATATGTGAAGAGAATAAGTAAACACTCCCAAATCTTCTTTTCGTCAAATAAACATACCTAATTCTTTCAATCAGTACTTTCACAGCAAGGTCTCCAAGTGCTCTTATTATCTTGGTCCATTTCCTCTAGATGTTCTTCAGATTATCAACATCCTTCTCAAAATGTGGTTCCTATACCTAAACTAGATACTGCAAAGCACAAACCAAAAGGAATACCTCCTCTAATACATCAAATAAGTATCATCCAGTCGCTACCTGAAGACCTCCACCATCTACCCATACAATCCTTTATACTTAAGGATAGTTCTCTTTCTTAGATGTCTTCCCTTAGATCAAGTTTAAATTTGCTCCATTTGTAACTTTCTACTTCTTACTTCTGCTTCTAGTTCTGTCCTCTGGATGCAAAAAGAACAAAATTCATGTTCATGAAGCGAGAAATTCCTCTCTCTAATCATAATCTTTAATCATTTTATCTTTTTTTTCTGCTTTCTGATTCCTAATCTTGTTCTCCATTTTCACTATGACCTCTCCCTCAGTTCTTTCCCAGGCCACCAACCCCTATGCTATCTACATTCCCCTTCCTTTCCTATCTTGACCCCTTGATAAACCAGTTCTACTTTACATTATTTTTTATCTACATTTGAGTTAATTGCCCTTGTATCCTATATCAGATGATGATGTCCACCATCTAATGCCTTTGCTACTACATTAGAGCTGGAGAACCTCAAAATTGCTGGATCCTATCCTACTCACCACACATCAGCTATCCTAAACCTTTTTATCCCCAAAGACTCCCATGGCATCCTCTTTCCAAACTCTCTCAGCTGAGGATATTGCCTAACTTTACTAAAAAAAATTGAGACCATTTACTCTATACCCCCTCTTCTCCCATCACTTAATCATTGTCCCCCACTATCCCTTCCTTTACCCTTGTCTTAAACAAAAAGGGGACTGGCTTTTCTCTTTGCTAAGACAAATTCCTCTGCATGCACCCTTGATCCTCTTCTTTCCTATCTTTTCCAGCATCTAACATCCTCATTCTCACTAATTTTCAGTCTCTCCCTATTAGTTTCCCTGTTGCCTACAAACACACCCATGCCTCCCTTGGCCTTAAACAAGACAAAAACATCCCAACCCTCACCTGCTCTGTCCATTCCAGCTAACTTACTATCTCTCCTCCCTTTCATATCTAAATTCCTTGAGAAAATCTACAAAGCGCCTCCACCTCCTTTCCTTGAATTTTCTTCTAAACTTTAGCTTCCAATATCATCATTTAACTAAAACTGCTCTCTCCAAAGTTCCCAATGATGTCTTAACTGCCAAATCAAATGGACTTTTCTCATTCTTGATGCTTTTTGACATCTCCAAAGCTTCTAGCACTGTTGACCCCGCTCCTGTCCTAAGCAGTCTCTCTTCTCTGGTTTTTAGAATTTTTTTGTAACTACGCTCTCTCCTGGTTCTCTGCATACCTAACCATTCCTCAATCTCCTTTGCTGATTTTTCTAGGTCAAACCTACTCGTTATGAGTATCCCCATGACCAAGGCTCTCTGCAGATGATTCTCACATCTATTTATCTAATCATCTAGATTTATCTAATATCTAGAGCCCTAACCTCTCATGAATTCCATTCTCATATCACTATATGATATGCCTACTGACCATCTCAAAATGTATCTACTGTAGTCATGTCCAAAAGAGGACTCATTATTCCTCAACAGACTTAAGCCTCTCTTCCAATTCTGTTAATGGAGAGGATACCACCATCCCTCTAGTCATGCAGGCTTACTACCTAAGTGTCAGCCTAGACTCCTTACTCAGACTTACATGACATATCCAATCTGTCGCCAAGTCCTATAATTTATACCTTCCCAGCATCTCTCATAAATATCTTTTCTCCATTCAGAGTTATCACACTGGTGCAGTGCAGTGTCTCATTACCTCACACCTGGACTATTCATTACAATAGCTTTCTGACTGGTCTTCCTGCCTGCCTTCCCCCCTTTATTTCAGTTCAGCCTCCAAAATGATCTTCCTAAAGTGCACTTATGACTGTATCACACTCTCTTCACATTCAATAAATTCTAGTGGTTCCTTATCACCTAGAAGAACAAATTTAAAACCCAGTGTTTGGTTTTTAAAGCCTCTTACAACCTGACCCTTTCTTGTCTATGTAGTCTTATACTTTATTCTCATCTATGTATCCTCTGAACCAGTCACTTTGGACACCTTGCTTTTTTTTTTTTTTTTTTTTTTTGCAGGACACTACATTTTCTTGCTTTGTAGCTATCCACCATGCCTGCAATGCTCTCCCTCCTCACCTTTGCCTCCTGGTTCAAGACTGAGCTTAAATCTTTGGCCAGAATCCTTTATCAATCTCCCTTACTACTACTATTGCCACCCTTCTATGATTGCCTTCTATTTACACTGTATCTATACATCTTGCAGGCACAAGTGGTTGCATGTTGTCTCCCTCATTAGAACATGATGAGCTCCTTTGAGGGGAGAGGCTATGTTTTTGCCTTTCTTTGTGTCCCCATTGCTTATCAAAGTCCCTGGCACATAATAAGGACTTAATAAATGCTTGATGACTAACTTTTGAGACTGTCCAAAGTCACATCCCAGCAAGTCCAAGACTATCTACTATTCTGCCTGTCTTATTTATCCACACTGTATGTGAACAGAAATTTGATACAACAGATTTTATTATTACTAAGCTTCAATAATTAATACCAACTGTGGACTAATATTTGTAGAGCATTTTCACAAATTTTTTTTTTTAATCTTGACCAGCTGCATGCAAATATTCAGAACATGAGTTCAGTAAGCTGGAAAGGTCTCATTTCTGAAAGGCCAGAATTCAGTTCTATTTGATTAGAAACCTTAGTCTTTCAGCAAGTCACTACTATGCAAATTTGTATGGCCCTCCCCAAAGTTTGAACCAGAAGTCCAATCTCAATCATTCATACTGTTTTAAATGTGTCTCTGCTTTTTAACCTTTGTATCCTCAGCACCTAGGACAGTACCTTGACCACCATAAACAGTTTAAAAATGTTTATTTTATTGAATCTGCATTATCACAAGAGAATGCTTGGCTTCTTTGTTTTTTTTTCTTAAGACAGCATGAATAAGAACATGCTCAAATTTTCTTTAAATGGAAATAATTAAATTTGACCATCCTACATTCAGAGTGGCTCTTTTAAAAGAAAGGGCTGAAAAGTGATAGATTTTTTTTTTTAAATGAAAGGTATTGGGTCTCAACAACTAGAGAAGGGCCAGTCCATTATGGTAACAATGTAATGCGGTATTATGTGTATAACACAAGGAAAGACAAATAGAAGAATTCAGAGGAACCCAGGAAGATCTGCATAAAAAGTGATGTAGAGTGAAAAAAGTAGAGCCCCAAAACCCATACACAACAACTACAATATAAATGTCAGTAGAGAAACAGCAAAACTCTGGTCAACTGTACTGTTCTTTTGGTATTATTCTGTTGAAGCTAAAAGACTAACTTTTTTTCAGGAAGTATATTTTCATAGAAGGGTTAGTACAGGTGTTTTGTTGGGAAAGTGCAAAAGATAAATTGATGTGTCTTTAAAAAGATGTCAAGGGGATCTTTGTGTCCCATTACTATTTCTTAACCTTAAACATGAGAAATAAGTGAAGCAGCAATGCTAAAACACAGCGCTTACAATCAAAGGATCACAATTCAACTTAGAGGAAAATCATCTGTATTTTCCTAAGGACCCAAGATATGGAACCAACCATGGTCATAATATCACAGACTTAGAGCTGGAAAGTACCTTATAGATCCATTGATCCAAAACCCCTCATTTTACAGATGAGGAAAACAGGTCCAGAGAGTTTAAGTGATTTGGCCAAGATCACACAGATCATAAATGGCAAAGCTGGAATCTAGACAAATATCCTCACACTCTTAATCTATCATTTCTTATGTGACATGCTAGCTCTCATATAAAAATATGAATCACCATGCACTACTGAAATCCACATTATCCAAAACCTTCATTTTAGCCATTGGTTTCAAGGTTTTACTTATTCACCAAACCATTCCCATAACTGTTGACAATGTACAAAAATAAATGGGATCGCAAAGATGATGGAGGGAAAGCAGAGACCTGCTTGAGCTCTTCCCTCAAATGCCTGCACATATCTGTAAAAAATGACTCTACCCAAATTCTAGAGCTGCAGGACACACAAAGTGACAGAGTGAGGGAAATCTCTAGCCCAGGACAGCCTGGAAGATCAAGAGGAAGCGTCTGTTCCACCAAGCTGGGAGCTGGGTAAAGCACAGTCTGGGGTGGACTGTGCCAGGACAGACAAGGTAGGAGCAGGCCTCAGGGGACTAAACTGCTGGCAGCTGTGGCAGTTTCCAGACTTCTCAACCCACAAATGCCAAAGACAGCATAGAAAGTCAGTAGGAAAACTCTGTCAGACCTGATTGGTGGAGGGGTGTGGTCTGGTTCGGATTTGGTCCCAGCCCTTGGGCAGAGGAGGAGGCTGTGCAGGCAGGAGCAGCTTCTGGAAGCTCTGGACCCACAGACAATGGAGGATGGAGCAGCTGATACAAAATTCCTGAAGCCTGTGACAGTACACCCACCCCCACCCCTAACAGAAACAGAGTCCTACCTTAACAAAGAGTTAGCAAGTCAAGTATTTGACTGGGAAGATGAACAAACAGAGGAAAAAAGTCAGACTATAGAATCTTATTTTGGTGACAATGAAGAACAAAACATACAACCAGAGGATAACAAAGTCAAAGCTTCTACATCAAAAGCCTCCAAGAAAAATATGAATTAGGCCATGGAAAAGTCCAAAAAGGATTTTGAAAATCAAGTAAGAGAAGTAGAGGAAAAATTAGGAAGAGAAATGAGAGTAATGCAAGAAAATCATGAAAAACAAGTTAACGGCTTGCTAAAGGAGACCCTCCCCCCAAATACTGAAAAAAATAACACTTTAAAAACAGACTAATCCAAATGGAAAAAGAGGTCCAAAAAGTCAATGAGGAGAAGAATGCTTTAAAAAGCAGGACTGGCCAAATGGAAAAGGAGGTCCAAAAGCTCACTGAAGAAAATAATTCCTTCAAAATTAGAATGGAGCAGATGGAAGCCAAAGACTTTATGAGAAATCAAAAAATTATAAAACAGAACCAAAATAATGAAAAAATAGAAGACAATGTGAAATATCTCACTGAAAAAACAACTGACCTGGAAAATAGATCCAGAAGAGATCAAAAAAATTATTGGACTACCTGAAATCCATGATAAAAAAAGAGCCTAGACATCATCTTTCACGAAATTATCAAGGAAAACTGCTCTGATATTCTAGAACCATAGAAATTGAAAGAATCCACTGATCACCTCCAGAAAGAGATCCTAAAAGGAAAACTCCAAGGAACAGTAGCCAAATTCCAGACTTCCCAGGACAAGGAGAAAATATTACAAGCAGCCAGAAAGAAACAATTTAAATATTGTGGAAATACAATCAGAATAACACAAGATCTAGCAGCTCCTACGTTAAGGGACTGAAGGGCTTGGAATATGATATTCCAAAGGGCAGAGGAGCAAGGATTAAAACCAAGAATCACCTACCTAGCAATACTGAGTATCATACCCCAGGGGAAAAAAATGGATCAATGAAATAGAGCACTTTCAAGCATTCTTGCTGAAAAGACCAGAGCTGAATAGAAAATCTGACTTTCAGATACAAGAATCAAGAGAAGTAAGAAAAGGTAAACAAGAAAGAGACATCATAAGAGACTTATTAAAGTTGAACTATTTACTTTTCCACATGGAAAGATGATATTTCTAACTCATGAGACCTTGCTTTAGTATTAGGGTAGTTGGAGGAAATGTCGAGATAGACAGACAGACAGATAGATAGATAGATAGATAGATAGATAGATAGACAGACAGACAGATAGACAGACAGATGGCAAAGGGTGAGTTGAATATGAAGGGATGATATGTAAAAAAATAAAATTAAGGGGTGAGAGAGGAACATATTGGGAGAAGGAGAAAGGGAGAGACAGAATGGAGTAAATTATCTCACATAAAAGAGGCATGAAAAAGGTTTCACGATGGAGGGGAAGAGAGGGGAGGTAAAAAGAAATGTGTGAACCTTATTCTCATCATATCTGGCTTAAGGAGGGAATAACATATACACTCAACTGGGTATCTTATCTACAGGAAAGTAAGAGGAAAGGGGATAAAAGATAAGGGGATAAGGGAAGGGGATGACAGAAAGGAAGGCAAACTGGAGAAGGGGCTAGTCAGAAGCAAATGCCAGTGAAAAGTGATAGGGTCAGTTTTGAAAAGAGAATTAGAGGGGGGCGGGATAGGATGGAGATACAGTCTTTCACAGCATAACGATTATGGAAGTGTTTTGCATAATTACACATGTATAACCTATACTGAATTGCTTGCCTTCTCAATGAGGGAGGATGGGGAGCAAAGAAGGAAGAGAATTTGGAACTCAAAAGTTTTAAAAACAAATGTTAAAAGTTGTTTGTATATGCAACTGGAAAATAAGATATATAGGCAATAGGGTATAGAAATCTATTCTGCCCTACAAGAAAGTAAAGAGGAAGGGAATAAGAGGGGGGGAGGGCGGGGAGATAAAAGGGAGGGCAGACTGGAGGGGAAGGGGTAATCAGAATGCATGCCATATCAGGGTGGGGGAAAGAGATGGGGAGAAAATCTGGAACTCAAAATCTTGGGTAAATGACTATTTAAAACTAAAAATAAATAAACTTAAAAACAAATAAATGGAATCAATTTTTCATCTCTCACTATTCCTGCCATAAGGCTGGAAAGACGATGAAATTAATTCATATACTAGAACAGTTGTCCCCAAATTTTTATCATATACCACTATTGATAAAAAGTTTTAAACTTGTACTCCCAATGTATTCATTTACTTATTTACAAAGTTTCACGTTACTACTGTATTATTAGGTACAAGATAAAACTTACACACAAAAAAGAAATATGTTAAAAGGAGATAAAGATGAAATAATATTTGATCCTAGAGCCATTAGAGAGTCACTGGAGTTAACTGAGTAGGGAAATTATATCGTCAGACCTGTAATTTAGGAAAACCACTTTGGCAGATGTGTGGAGGATAAACTGAAAGAGAGAGAGATTTAAGGCAGAAAAACCAATTAAGAGGCTATTGCAATAGTTCAGGCAAGAGATAACAGGGTGTGAACTAGGTTAGTGGCTCTGTGAGTAGAGGAATGGGGACAAATAGAAGAAACTTGGAAGCAGAAATAAGATTTAGAAACGAAATGGAGAGATTACATTGTGAATGTAGGTAAGGAAGGATTGATGCCTTCAACAACAATAATGAACTTTATATGGGGAGTGGATTTGGGGAAAAGAAAATGTAATGAGATGTGATGCAGATTAGTCTCCATCCATGCTTTCTCACCCATTTGGTGCCACCTACAAGAAAAATAGTACAGGTGGGAGGAGGGGAGAAGGCTCTTATTTACCAGTTATTCTTTTACAGAGTGCTCACCTTCCTGAAGTCACTAAGGTGATCTAAGAGGCAGATGTTTCCAATGTACCTGTTAGCTGTTGATAGTGGGAGTGGGGCAGCAGTTAGCTAATAGCTACACTGATGAGCTGATGGCTCTTATGGCTGGGAAGGCAGGGACCTTGCACAGTAAAGGAAGACAATGAAATAATGTTGGGAGAAAAGTTGGTTAAATGTTGGTTATATTAGAAACAAATCTCATGATGACTATTTTGGGAAGAAAGGGATTCAACCTATCTCCCTATGCTCAGATTGGTTGATTAACCTGTAGGGTCAGACCACAGTTCTCGATTTAGAGGCCATGGCATTAGGAAATTACTTTTGGAATTTTGTCTTTATTCAGTTTGGGAACTTACTTTTGAATAAAACTTCAGACAAAAGTATAAATTTCAGAAAACGAGAAAACAAATAGTACAGACAACCACATATCAGGCCATGAGGGAAATCTACATGGGAAGTAAAGAGAAATGAGGGCAAAATACATTCTGCTATGTAAACATACCACAAAGTAGTAAAAGGATATGAGCAGTCCCCCCCTCCCAAGCTTATAAATTTTAAGAATTCTATGATTTAGAGTTGCTAGAGCCCATCTAGTCTAATCCTCTTATTTTACAAATGAGGAAACAGATTAAGGGAGCTAAATTGCTTGCCCAACATCACAAAGGTAAATAGTAAAGGGGGATTAGAATCCAGGCCCTTTGATATTAAATCCAGCGTGCCTCCACTATACCAAGCTTACTCCTACCAAGTAAAGTTTAAACTCCTCCATTTAGCATTTAAGGCCTTTCTATACTTTAGCAATGTACTATCTTTTCAGTAACATCTTATTATTCCCCTGTGTAAATTCTATGTTGCAGTCAAAAATACACCCTCTGCTCTCAAACACTCATCAGGCTGCCATACCTGGAAGGCCCTTACTCTATGTACCCAGTCAAGTCTTGCCCATCATTTAACTCAAACATTCCCCCTCTATGATGCCCTTTCTGATCCCTAGTGGGAAACAGCCCTTCTCCTCAGAATTCTATAAATAATCATGTGAACACATGCCCTAAATAGTTAAGAGAAATGCAAATTAAAACAGCCCTGAGGTTTTACTTCAAACTCCAAATTGGCAAAGAAAACAAAAAATAAGAACAGTCAATATTAGTTTAACTTTTCTGGATATTAATTTGTAATTATGCAATAAGAGTGACTTAAAACTGTTCATACTCTTTGACCCAGCAAATCCACTACTGGTCATGTATGTTAGAGAGGTCAAAGGTAGAAACACAGAGCAATACTTTCTGTGATAGCCAAAAACTAGGGGGGGCGAGTAGGTTCCCACTAATTGGTGAATGGATAATTAAACTGTGGTTTATAAATTTAATGAAATATTATTCTACAATAAATTTTGAATGAAGAATTCAAAGAAATGTGGGAAAATTTGTATGAACTAATTGCTAAGTGAAATAAGCAGATCCCAAAGATTAATGTAAATTAAAAGATCACAAAAAGAAAGCTAAACTTGGAGTAACTGTAAAAGCAATGATGTTCTGGGAGAACATAATGAAATATAGGTGCCTGCAGAAGCAGGGAACGACTGAAGCAGAATGCTAGAACTCTCAGATACAGTTGGGCTGTTTGTAGAATTGTCTTTCTTAGTTACAAAGTGGAGTTCAATCCAGAGAGCAGGGGTATTTCCAGAAATGACTGAGATTCAAAACAAAAGGTATCAATAAAATTTTTAAAAATTTTACAACATATCTTTACATTTTGATATGTTTAAAGCATCATTAGACATTTTTTAAAATGAAAAATGGCAGTGATTACCAAAATAAAACCAATAAATGAAGGAGGACAGGAGAGGGATATGCATTACATTAAAGCTACGGTAAGATATTATTTTCCATAACATTCCCATTTTACTGCATAACCTTTAAATTATTAATAGATTTTTGGTTATACATCACTTTCCTTCCTGAATATATCCCTCTCCTCTCATTCAGCAAACCATTCCTTGTAACAAAGATCACCAAAGAGAAGCAGCTGCCTTAGGGCAAAGCCAACTGAAAAATCATCCCCATTGGACAGGATGCACTGTGAGAACACAGCTATACTCCCCAGTCTCAGCAAGAGGAAAGGGAGGTATATTCTCTCCTCTTCTCTGAGGCTGAGCTTGGTCACTCTAACTACAGCATTAGGTTTCAGGTTTCTGTTCTTTCCATTTACATTGTTGTGTAGTCTTTGTGTATATTGTTTTCTGAGATCGGTTTATTTCACTCTGCAGCATCCTTCTCTGAATTCTTCCTGTTTGTTGTTTTTATGCAGTAATATTCCACCCACAAGCTTCATATTTCAGTAAAGATGCTATTAAAAAAATTTCAGTCAAGTCAAATGTTGCTTCCCCTCCCCCCATTTTGGGTGCACCCGAGGGTTTAAGGATCTGTGATTTCACTTGTTTATGGCACTTCTTCCCAGGAAGAAACTCCATCCACCAATACACATTGATATAACAGCTCAGCAACTTCAAATCTTAAAAGCCCTGCCTGGGGTACTGAGAAGTTCAGAGCTATACGGCTAGGGTCAGGCAGCCAGTAGGTGTCAGAGAGAGGCCAAGTCTTACTGAGAGTGGCCACAGGCTCTCTACCCACTAATTTTAACTGAGAGGCCTCCACAACCCCCACTCCTTGGGTAACTTACCCATTCCATCAGCTGTTATGTCTATTTTAATTTTCACGTGTGGATAACCTACTTATTAAAAAAATTATATACATATCCATCAGCAAAACATCATATTCTTTGTGGGAAAAAATACAAAGCAAAATAAAAACTTTCAAAGTTTCCTAATGAAATGTCTAGCAATCACCAATTAAGTATGACCAACAAGGAACTTCTTAAACCACTATACTGATTTAAAAGGTTATTAAGAAAAAGCCTCTAACTTGGGTTTTCAAATAAGTAACTGATAGGTACTTTTAATTGGCTGTCATACGCAAAAATGCTCAACAAATTGTATACTACAGTCTTTTAACATTCTTCTGATTGTCAGTTACACTCTTCTAATAATAACTGAGACAGGAGGAGGCTAAGTTTCTTGCAATTTCTAATCCAGTAACGCAGCCTTGTCTGCACGGAGGATTTGAATTCAACAGTTAGATGGTACTTTAAAAAAGAAATTGAGAAAACTGCTCTTTGCTGCAATACAATTCACTAAAGGGTGATATCGATATACAGAATGTGTATATTACAAATAGTAGAAATCATATTCAGATGAAGGCAATATAAGATTTTATTTATTAAATACCACACAGGTGTAATATCCATGTCATCTTGTACATCTGAGATCAATATACTCCTGGCTCTTAACAGGAATAAAAAGTACATGGTGATTCCAGGGGAAGAACTACATCCATTTTTTGAAGAGTTACTGTCAGCCTTTTTGCCAATTTTAAATATTCACCCTTCTAAAATATTTTAACAACAAAGCAATGGCTCCCTGGATTTGCTGAAATGGTGGCAATATATGCAATAGTTTGTTCCCTCTTATATAGAACATGATTCCCCAGATTTAATCAGTTAAGAGTGTGCATAATCTAAAACCACGAAGGAAATTACACTCATTACAAAGGACCCATTCAAACGTACAAAAGAAGAACAACTGTTTTGACAACATTGTAGTTGAACTACATTAATGTAAAACAGCAATTTTTTTTTCAGGTCTTTCCTCAAACACTTGGGAGATTTTGATTTGATTTTGGATTCTTTCGTCATTTTTCAGTTGTAAAGTGAATCCCAGGTATGTGAACTCAGCATTTTTACTTTTTGAACTTACTGTTGGCATATACTTGCTCAAACTTTTAGTTAATACCATGGCCATCTGGCTACAAAAAAAAGGGGAAAAAGGAATACCATCTCTTTCCAAACCCAGTAGAAAATAAAGGCATAATGTCCAAAACAATTACTACTTGTCACTTTCTTAATTTCCTTGTTTTTATTTTACAAGCAACCAATGAAATCTCATTTAAAAATATTAAATTCTATTTTAACAGAAAAATTAAGGGTCCCAATATTTAGTTACTTGTACTGAACTGAAATATTTCTGCATCTAATCTTTTACAATGACCATTTTGAAGACAGAAAAAACTGACAGTTGTGTCAGTTAATGCATGTCTAATTATTAGACAAAGTGAGGTTTAAAAGTGGTTTTTTCCTCAAAAAAAAAAAAAGAATTATAAGGTGAATCTTAATATAATTTTCTTTTGAGAAGGTGAAAAAAACAATCGCTAGAAGCTTCCAACACACAAAAAGTTCAGCTACAGAAAGAGGAAAATAGAAGCCTCAATAGAAAATGTTTACACTTCTCTAAACACATGTTCAGTCAGTAAACCCTCTATCAAGAAAAGTCTAACTGTCTAGGTAAAAAAAATTTTTTTGGCCACCTGTATAACAATCTTTCAGCCAACTTAATAGAATACCACAAAGGCAAAAAGCCACTTTTTTTTAGCCAACAAGCAGACCTGACTTTTTAAAATAAAAATTATAAGGGATCAAAATTATAAAGTTGAATAAAGTAAATTCTCACTCCACAGAACTTTTTTTCTCAGGCGAAGTTGCTAGTCTTGCCAAGGAGCTTTAATTTTACTAGCAAATGAATACTCTCGACTCCCAAGGAATGGTTCAAATGAGTAATTTTGTATAATTTTACACTAAAATAAAAGCTTCATTTTCCTTTTACTGAAATATTAGTTAGCTGTCCAAATGCCCTTGGATTGCTCCTGAGCAAGGCACACTGTTACAGTGTTACACACTGAAAATACAAAACCATAAAGTTAAAGTCTCTTCCCTCAAGATGCATGCTAAAGAACAGAAACCAACTCGGGGATAAAGGCCTCATTTCTAGAATATATAGAGAACTGACTCAAATGTATAATCATTCAAGTCATTCCCCAATTGATAAATGGTCAAAGGATATGAACAGGCAATTTTCGGAAGAAGAAATTAAAGATATCTATAATCATATGAAAAAATGCTCTAAATCACTATTGATTAGAGAGATGCAAATCAAAACAACTCTGAGGTACCACATCACACCTATAAGATTGGCAAACATGACAGAACAAGAAAATGATAAATGCTGGAGAGGATGTGGGAGAGTTGGAACACTAATTCATTGTTGGTGGAGCTGCGAGCGCATCCAACCATTCTGGAGAGCAATTTGGAACTATGCCCAAAGGGCTACAAAAATGTGCATACCCTTTGACCCAGCAATATCGCTACTAGGACTGTATCCCCAAGAGATCATAAAAATGGGAAAGGGTCCCACATGTACAAAAATATTTATAGCAGCACTTTTTGTAGTTGCCAAAAACTGGAAGTCAAGGGGATGTCCATCAATTGGGGAATGGCTGAATAAATTATGGTATATGAATGTAATGGAGTACTATTGTGCCATAAGAAATGATGAACCAGAAGACTTCAGAGAGGCCTGGAAGGACTTATATGATCTGATGCTGAGTGAAAGGAGCAGAACCAGGAGAACTTTGTGCACAGCAACGACCACAGTGTGCGAGAGTTTTTTCTGGTAGACTTGGAATTTTGTAATAATGCAAGAACTTCTTAAAAAAAAAAAATCCCAATGGTGGTTCTCAAGGCAAAATGCCTTCCACACTCAGAGAAAGAAATATGGAAGTCATTCGCAAAATGTAGCAGATCATGTTTGTGTATGTGTATGTTTTTGTGTATCATGTTTTGATTTGTTATATGATTTCTTTCATTTATCTTAGTCTGACTACATAGCATGACTATAGTGAAAATATACTCAATAGGAAAGTATATGTAGAACCTATACAGAATTGTATGCAGTCGTGGGGAGGGAGGGGGGTAGTGGGGGGTAGGTGGGGGGGGGGGATAAAATCTCAATTGTATGGCAGTGATTGTTAAACATTAAAAAATAATTTTAAAAAATACCAATTAAAAAAAAAAACAAACAGAAACCAAGGCACAGGGCAAACAAAAAAAGCTCCCCCTTTTACACCACAAGTGTAAGAGGTTGAAATAGAAAATGAACTGTAGTCACCAAAATAATTCATTATGACCATTAGTTCCTCCAATCGGTGCTACGGCACCACTAAAGGAAAGCTAAAGAATCAAAGGGAAGATAGAGACAAAGAATGAAGAATATTGCTACTACATGAATCCACCTAAAAGAATCAATACAAGGGAGGTTTTTACTCTCACTGTCATCAGAAACTAAAACTTCCTATTGGATCCCTCCAACGAGTAGAAAGAGTTTCTTCAAGAGGGCACGGGCACCCCTCCCACTCCCCGTGCCAACCAAGTCTGTGATGAAGAGATGTTCAAATAAAAGAAGCACCAAAGGAGAAGAGACTAGCGCCGGGCAGAAGGGGGGCCTCTGAGTCCAAGCGTACACTGTCGGTGTTCTTAACTCCTCTGAGTCTCGATGTCCTCCTCCTCTACAAAATGAGGAAGGCTGGACTATTATTTCTAAGTTCTCTTCCAGCTCTAAAAATCCTATGAAGCAAGGCCAATATCCGAAGCAGTTGAAACTAAAACGCACTCTGTTAACAGTTTCGGAGGACGCCAAAAGAAGCTGGAGGAGGGGGAAAGGACACAGCTCGAGAGCAGGTGAATAAAGGGGCGAATCAACGTCCTCTCTCCAGGGGCGCCAGCAACGGGAGAAAATAGTCCCTGGCAGAAACATGGCGCCCGCCGCGGCAGAACACCAACTCCAAAAGACAGTCATCAAAGCCCCATCTTTAAAAAGACTAAACAAATATAATAATAAATCAGAGCGGCATCGCTAGAAGAATGTGGGCAGGCCCTGGGGAGGCGGTTCGCACCTGGTTGGACGCTCGGGGGCTCATCAAACCCGGTAGAGATTACATAATGGAAGTCGTGGGTGGGTGGGTTCCATCCACCAGCCCGACTCAAAGAAACCCCCAAACTCTTTGCCCCCTCCCCAGACGCGGGAGGCGGCGGGGAGGAGTGCCTAACGCTCAACCCGAACGAAGGAATGTTATCCCTCCGCCTCCCCCGCCAACCATCTCCTCCGCCGCAGGCTCGCCCCCCGAGAGCGCGCGGGAGGAGGGGGAGGGGAGCTCCCCGGGCCCCTCCCCCGCCGTCTCGCGCCGCCGCCTTCAGTCCCCCTCCCCCGAGCCTCGCTCTGGGTCGAGGCGCGCGCGCCCCTGCCCACCCCCTTCCCGGAACGCGAGCGGGGACGTCGTCCGGGTGCGGACATTTAGGAGAGCGGGCGGGAGATGGGTGTATGTGGGGTAGGGGTTGGGGGAGGGACATGGGGGGCACCTCCCCTCCCGTCCCGCGACTCCTAGGCGCACGCACGCACACACGCTCGCGCCGCGCCCGCTCCTCCCTCCCTCCGCCACCTCCGCTCGCGCCGTGATTCGCGGTGGGCGCGTGCGCGCGCCCCCCCCCCCCCCACTTCCCATCCCCCTCCTTCATTGTCTCCCAGCCGTCCACCGCGGGCACCGAAAAGATAACGGAACCCCGGTAGAAGGGGTGGAGGAAGAGAACGTCCGATCACTCACCTCCTCCCGTGGTCGCCGCTGCCGCTTGTCTGACTTGAGTAAGGCGCCGTCGCCTTAAAGGGACCTTACACCCCGTCGCTGGGAGAAGGGGGTGGGAGCGGACGGTAGTACAGGGGGAGGGGGAGAGGAGGAAGAGAGAGTGGCTAAGCCTCGGCTCCCCGACCGGGAAAGGAAACCCCCCTAGGGCCCAAGTGATATGGGGTTGTTTTTTTTTCCCCTGGGGGGGGCGGGAGGGCCCCGGGGGAGGGGGGTGGGGGGGGCCGAGGAATGTGGCTCCGTATACGGGAGCTGGCGCGGGGGAAAGAGAAGCCGACTCCCCCCACCGACCCTCCTGCCCCGCGGAGGGATACGTTTGCGTCACTTCCGCCCTCGTCCTTTCGTGAGCCTTCTATTGGCTGGAGCGCCTGCACGTCACGGGATCACCCAAACCCCTCGGCCCGGTCTTCTTTCCTAGTCAAGTTTGGCTGGTCCCTCAAATAAATAAATAAAGGAAAAAAGCATTTTTGAGAAAAAAAAGATATTGCCTTAAAGGGTTTTTAGTAGCAAATTCCCCCTCTTAAAAATTGAGGAAAATGGTGAAAATGGCCTTGCGTAATGAAATGCCACCTCATTATAACCAAAGCAAGATATGGGGGCCTCCCTATTTTCCACCCAAGCACTATGATGATGCCCAAAGAAGAGCCTCATGCCATGGCCAAAGAAAGAGACACGGCAGGGCCAACCTCGGCTAGGACAGTGTGTTACTGGGTTGAGTGGAAGAAGGCACAATGGCGCCTACTCATTGGAGTCCATTCTCATGGCCAGTCCACTTTCATCCCCTATCTTTGCTTATGGCTTTGTTTTCATGAGCAATTCCATAAAGCAGCCAGTGCCTTTTCCTGGCATACTGTACTAGGCAAGAAGACTTCTTCTTGAGCGCCCATGGAGGTGGTTGCTACCATGAGAACTTTAAAGAATGTTTTTGGTACTCATCAGTAGATTCATTAAAGATCCCGACATCTGAGACACAACAGGTTCTCAATCCTCTCCTCGTCCCAGTCAGGGTTTAGGCACCTTCTCTCAAAGAAATCGGGCTCATTCAACCACGTCAACTCAAATTCTCAGATCTTCTTCAATTAGCAATCTTGTCATCTCTTCCCCTGCTAGAGATTATGGGACTTGAATCTTTTCCTTCCATATTTGATCTTGTTGGTTCTCTAAGTAACTCGATATTAACTCAATTTGTGTTCTACTTTCAGAGCTAACTCAGAAAAAATTGACAGGAAGTCTGTGATTAATTTATTCCTTTCTCCTTCTTCATTTTATAAACACAAAGGCCATTTCTTTTTCTGGCCCAAACATGATTTCATTGGAATTGAAATTTCCTTGGAAATTCATTGGAAGCTCCCCATGTGGAAACTCCCCATTCTAATGCATATCACAACTTAATGACCTGGAGAGTTGTCTGGGACCCTGGGAAGTTACATGACTTGCCCAGAATCACACAACTATATTAAGTCACGGTTAGGACTTGATCCCAGGTGTCCCCGACTTAGAGCCGAGTTCTCTGCTGTGCAATGCTGCCTCTCCTTACTTGCTTGGGAACAAAAATAGCCTGACCCCTCTTCCATGGGAACACACCTGTTGTAATAGAGACATTGACTATTAGGTTTTGTGCTTCAATTTCCTCAACTGTAAAATGAAAGTTTTAGAACAGATAAGTTTGAAAGACCTTTCTGGTCAAAAATTTCATGATTCATTGCCTGTCCAATAGTTGGCATCTTTATGTAGTTGATAATACTAGATTTTGGGATACTGCTGCGTACTGCAATTGCCTCAGATACTTCCTATTGGATTTGTGACCATGGCCTCAGTTTCTTCCTCTGTAAAATGAGGATGATAATATTTACATTACTTACTACATAGGTTTGTTGTGAAGAAAGCACTTTGCAAACCTTAAAGTGATTTGGAAATGTTTAGAGAAAGGACCCTACCTATAATTAGATATTAGAGAAGTCAGTAGTCACCATTTATTTAACTAGCATTTAAAAAAAAAATTAGTCCATCTAACATTGGACTCTTTCCAATCCTATTCCAGTAAAGCCTCCAATGATGCCTAGAAATGTGAAAGCAATACTGGGAGAGAAAATGTGAGACTGTAGCTCATTGAAAACAATGGGATTATAAAAGAAAGGCTAAGAAAAATGGATTAGTATTAATTTGGATATTCCCAGAGTACCATGCTGAGATGGTAAAGCAAAAACCCTAAATTAGATTGATTGGTCTGAAATGTTTAATCCAGTCCATACTGATTGATATGTAGAGAAATGAAAATAATGTGATGATTAAACTGAATCAAACCCTTTGGATTCTGATGATGATTTTCCTCATAGAATGATGTATAAGGAAACTGGGACAAGTCAATACTGATTTGATAAAGCTAAAGAAATCTGACCTCTGGTTTAAAGGTCAAATACTAGCAGGAACTACACCATTTATTTAAGGAAAACTGTCCAACTCCTTTCCACAAGAGTTTCTGTGAAATTTGAGAAACTAAAAGAAAAAGTTAAGGTTAACTAAGGTCCCATTTGGGGCATATTAAAATCAGGTAGCCAGAGTATTTGACTTTTTACAGCTTATGGGAACATTTTCCTCCCTATTCCTTTGTTTTCTGATTTCTTCTAAGGATTGAAAATTGGAACCACCTGTAGCTTAGGTAGTGGCAGGGTAGAATGAGATGATAAATGGTTTTAACATGTTTTCAAAAGCAGTAAGTTATGGATGTCTATGATGTCATTGGGCTGATTTTTTTTTTTTACAAGTAGCTTTTGTATCTGTGATTCAAAATGAAGCTAATTGTATTGGTATCCATAAAATAAATCCAAAAGCTGGAGGGCAAGGTGATTGGCAGGGGGAAGGGGGAAGATTACAATTCATAAGAAAGAGACAAATTCTAGAGCCTGTTTTCCCTTGGGCCCCTTTACCTCAGGGTGGTCAAAGCACTAGGAGTGAGAGGGGGCAAGGTATTTTGGAGGCAGCAAAGGAGAAAATCTTTGCCATCTGGGAAGACTGCTAACTTGTACAGATTGACTGGCTGCCTGTGGTTTAGTCCGGGTTCCAGAAAGATACAATGTATATACATGTGTCTGTTCAAAGGAGGAGGTTACTGAGTTGCCTAACTTCAAAGGGAGGAAAGCAAAGCCTTGTAAACCTTACTGGCTAAGTGGTAATCTTGCTAGAATAGCAGAGGAGGTCTTAGGTCAGAGGGAGCTGGATTGGATACAAGAATACTTTTATTTTACTGCCTCTTCTTTGAATGATTCCCAGTTTACATAAGAATCTTAGGAGATCATAGACCAATAGAATCTTAGCTTTGTAAGGGACCTTCAAGGAGATCTAATCTAACCCTTTCTGATGCATGAATTTCTTTTGTAAAGACCCTAACAAAATACAACCTTTAATGGGGAGCTCACTGCCTCTTGAAATAGTGTATTCTGTGTTTAGGTTACTCCAATTAATATATAATTTTTATTTTACGTATGTTATAGATATATTGGCTTTGTCCACTCATGAACAATTAATATTTCTCCAGTTATTTAAATCTGACTGTATTTGTGTAAAAAGTATTTTATAATTATGTTCATGTTGTTCCTGGGTTTGCCTTGGCAGATATACTTCCAGGTGTTTTATTCAATGTACAGTTATTTTAGTGGGATATCTCTTGTTATCCCTTCTTGCAGGGTTTTGTTGGTGATATATAGAAATGCTGATGATTTATGTGGGTTTATTTTATATCCTACTACTTTACTAAAATTATTAATTCTTTTAATTAACATTTAGTTGAATCTCTAAAATTTTCCAAATATATCATCATATTGTCTGGAAAAAGAGATAGTTTTATTACCAAACTGCCCATTCTGATTCTTTCAGTTTCTTTTTTCTTATTGCTATTGCTAGCATTCTAATACGGTATTGAATAATATTAGTGAGAATGGGCATCCTTGTTTCACTTTCGATCTCACTGAGAAGGCTTCTAGCTTATTCTCATTATAAATAATGTTTACTGATGGTTTTAAGGTAGATGTTTCTTATCATTTTAAGGAAAAATCCATTTATACATATTTTAAGTGTTTTTTTTAAAATAGGAATGCATGTTATACTTTTGTCAAAAGCCTTTTCTGCATCTATTGATATAATTGTGTGATCTTTATTTTATTATTGATATAATATTGATATAATATTATTAACATTGATAAGTTAATAGTTTTTCTTAGTGAAACCATCCCTACATTCCTGATGTAAATCTCACTTAGTGATTGTAATAAGAGTTAAAGATCTTCCCCTGCCCATTAACAGGACTCAAGTGGAGCCCATTAAGGGAAGTTTGATTATGGAAGGCTTGTTTTGTAGGAAGTCTCACACCTTTTGTTTAACTTCTAATGAGGTACTCCACACGCGCGCATGCACACACACACACACGCACTCTCTTTCTCTCTCTCTCTCTCTCTCACTCTGAGGTGAGGTTTTCTTTTGGGGCTTCCTCTTTGGAAAAAGGTTTCCGTGCCAGATGAGACTCTAGGTATCTGTTAAGGAGCCCCTCCTGCCCTTGGAAAACCCACATGTTGGGGCTTTTTTCTCCCGGTAACTAGGTATGTATATAATGGTCAGACAATTAGAAGCCCTGTCTGTTGGTCTTTATTTCTCTGCTTGTATTTTCTCTGTTGGTGAATATAATTAAACTAGATTGTCGAAACCTCAAAAGTTGCTTTCCTTTTAGAAAAGCAGATCTAAGAACCTATGCTAGTAGGTAATCCTGGGCATGCTAGGATACTTGCTGTTACACTCACCATGTATAATTTTTGTGATATATTTTTGTAGTCTTTTGGCTAGTGTTTTATTTAGAATTTTTTTTCATCCATATTCTTTACTGAAATTGCTCTATAATTTTCTTTCTCTTTTTTTTGCTCTTCCTGGTTTAGGTATCAGCACCATATTTGTTTCATAATAGGAGTTTAGTGGGATTCCTTCTTTACCTATTATTCCAAATGACTTATTTAATATTGGAATTAGTTATTTACTTCCAATTATTTTTTAATCTATTTCCATGTTCCCTTATTAAATATAATTTTTATGGCATTATTATCTGAAAGGGATACATTTAATATTTCTGCTTCTTTGCATTTAACTATGAAGTTATTATGCCCTAGTATATGGTCTATTTTTGTAAAGGTGCCATTACCACTGGAAAAAGAGGTATATTTCTTTACATTCTCATTGTTTCTTTCCAGATAGCTATTGTATCAGTTTATCTAATATTCTCTTCATCTCCTTGACTTCTTTCTTAGATCATATATTTTGGTTAGATTTTTCTACTTCTGAGAGGGGAAGGTTGAAGTCCCTGACTATTATAATTTTGTTATTTCTACTATAATTCATTTAGCTTTTCCTTTAAAAAATTTGGGTGCTAAGGAATAGTTTACCTGTCAGATCTATGGAGAAAGGAAGAATTAATGACCAAACAAGAGATAGAGAATATTATGAAATGCAAAATGGATAATTTTGATTACACTAAATTAAAAAGGTTTTGCACAAACAAAGCCAATGCAACCATGATCATAAGGGAAGCAGAAAACTGGGAACAATTTTTACAACCAGTGTCTCTGATAAAGACCTCATTTCTAAGTCAAACTTATAAGAATACAAGTCATTCCCCAGTGGATAAATGGTCAAAGGATATGAAGAGGCAATTTGTAGATGAAGAAATCAAAGCATCTACAGTCATATGAAAAAATGCTCTAAATCACTACTGATTAGAGAAATGAAAATTAAAACAACTCTGAGGTACCAACCTATCAGATTGGCTAATATGACAAAAAGGAAAATGATAAATGTTGGAGAAGATGTGGGAAAATTGGAACACTAATGCATTTTTGGTGAAATTGTGAACTGATCCAACCAATCTGGAGAGCAATTTGGAACAATACCCAAAGGGCTATAGAAATGTGTATACCCTTTGATCCAGCAATATTACTTCTAGGACAGCATCCCAAAGAGATCATAAAAATGGGAAGAGGTCCCACATGTACAAAAATGTTTATAGCAGCTCACTTTGTGGTGACCAAGAATTGAAAATCAAGAGGATGCCCATCAATTATGGATGAACAAGTTGTGGTATATGAATGTAATGGAATACTATTGTGCTATATGTAAGAAATGATGAACAGTAGGACTTCAGAGAGGCCTGGAAGGACTTATATAAACTGATGCTGAGTGAAATGAGCAGAACCAGGAGAACATTATATACATTAACAGCCACAGTGTGAGAGGACTTTCTGATAGACTTAGCCCTTCACAGTAATGCAAGGACTTAAAACATTCCCAAAGGACTCTTGAGGCAAAATGCCATCCACATCCAGAGAAAGTACTATGAAATCAGAATGCAGAATGAGGCAGACTGTTTTCTCTTGTTTTATATTTTGTTTGGGTTTGTTTTTTTCTCATGGTTTCTCACATTCGTTTTAATTCTTCTATGCAACATGACTAATGTGAAAATGTGTTTAATAAGAATGTATGTGTAGAATCCATATAAGATTGCATGCCATCTTGGGGAGAGAGGGGGAGAAAATTTAAGACTTATGGAAGTGATTGTTGGAAACTAATTAAATTTTTTTTTTAAATGTGCATACCCTTTGACTCAACAATATAGCTTCTAGGGCTGTATCCCTAAGAGATCATTAAAAATGGGAAAAGGGATCCACATGTACAAAAATATTTATAGCAGCTCTTTTTCTGGTGGCCAAGAACTGGAAATCAAGGGAATGCCCATCAATTGGGGAAAGGCTTAACAAGTTGTGGTATATGAATGTAATGGAATACTATTGTGCTGTAAGAAATGACGAACAAACTACCCAAGTAATGATAACATTCTTAAGTTACTGATAACTTTTTCCCATTTAAGAAGTAAACATTTTGACCTTATTAAGTCCTTTATAATTGGTCTTTATTGTTTATCTTCTTATGTTTCTCTTAAATCTACTGGGTCAAATTTTCCATTCAGTTCTGGTCTTTTCTTTACCTATACCTGAAAGTCCTTTTGTTCATTAAATGTCTATTGCAAGCCCATCTCCCTTGCTCTTCAGAATATAATAGTCCATTCCCTTCAGTCTTTTAATATAGAAGCTGCTAAATCATGTGTTATGCTTCCTATAGCTCCATAGTATTTAAATTGTTTTTTTCTACTACTTGTAACATTTTCTCCTTGATCTGGGGCTTTGAAACTTAGCTATGATGTTCCTTTGAGTTTTCATCTTGGGTTCTCTTTCAGATGATGATTAGTTGTTTTTTTTTTCTATTTCTGTTTTACCCTTATGTTCTAAAACTTCAGGGCAGTTTTTCTTAATAATTTTTTGAAGTATAGTGTCTAGGCTCTTTTTTTAGTCATAACTTTTAGGTAGTCCAACAATTCTTATATTATATCTCCTAGATCTCTTCTCCATCTCACTTGTTTTACTAATAAAATATGTCATGTTCTCTTCTATTTTTTCATTCTCTTGATTTTGTTTTATTATTTTTTGGTGCCTTATGAAGTCATTAGCTTCACTTTGCCCAATTCTAATTTTTAAGGAGTTCTTTTATTCGTTAAGTTTTTTTGGATCTCTTTTTCCAATTGGTTGACTTGCTTTTCATAATTTTCTTGCATTATTCTTATTTGTTTCCACCTCTCACCTCTCTTACTTGACTTTAAAAGTCCTTTTTACACTCTCCCAAGAACTCTTTTGCCAGTTGTGAACATTTTGTTTTTTTTCTTTGAAGTAGAAGGAGCTATTTTAACTTCACTGTCTTCTGAGTTTGAACCCAGATCTTCTCTATCTCCATAGTAACTATCTATGATTGAGTTCTTTCTCTTTTGCTTACTCATTTTTTTTTTTTTAAAACAGCTTATTTCATGTCTGTTTTACTTTGTGTTAGAGATGTGCTCTACTCCCAAGGGGTGAAATAATGTCTCAGTCTTCATGTTTTTTTGTGCTGTTGTTTTTTGAGCTCTATCTGGGGCCTGACCTCTGCCCCTGAACCAATTCCAGGGCTCCCAGCAAAGTTGTCACTGCAAACATTCTTACTCTTTGTGGTCCCTCCTGAGGCTAGAAGCTTCAGCTCAGCTCTCTAACCTGGAACCAAAACCAGGGACTCTATTCTCCTGCAAGTGGCCATAGCCAGCAGGGCCCTGCCCTCTGCAATTGTACTCCCTGGGCCTCTGCTCACTCCTCCTCACTCACAGCCACAGCCCAGGACCATGTCTGGTCAGCATACCTGGGGCCCATATCCAGCACCAGTGAGGGCCCTTCAGTCTTCCGCTGATCAGCTGCCCAATCCCCATACTGTCCATGTATTTGTCTACCTGTAAGTATCTGTACTTGGATTAAGCAGACCACCTGAGGGTCAGGTCTTTCTAAACATCTTCTCAAGTTATCTTAGGTGGATAACTACTTTACCCTATCTTTTAAATATTTCTACCACTCAAAGTTCACTTTGAGGAATTACTTTAAATTGTTTGTGGGGAATTTGGGAAGAGCCAGGCAATTTCCTGCCTTCTTCTGCCATCTTCCCAGAATCCTTTCTTATGATATGGTTTCAAATCCACTCACCATTCCATTTGTCCTCCTTTGGATATACTCCAAGTGGTCAGTATCCCTTCTAAAATATTCAGATAACAGAATATGATCTTCCAAGTATGACTTGAATAAATGCACATTAGAGGAATCCAGTCACCTCTAGATACTGCTTCTATTTATATTCATTCAATAAACATTTATTAAATGCTTGTAGTGTGCTAGATGTTGTTAGATGATGGAAATACAGAGATAAAAATGAAACAGTCCTTGACTTCAAACTGCTTAGAGTCTATTGGCAGAAGATGACATAGAGAAGTGAATGGCAAATACATACAAAGTGATTTCAGGAGAAAGGACACTGTCTATTGGGGAGGGAGCACTTCAGTTGAACTTTGAAGGAAGCCAGGGATTTCACAAGGAGGAGCCAGTATATTCCAGGCATGGAATGTCCAAGGAATGGGAGGTGGGAAGTAAAAGATCAGTGTGACTGGAAGGTACAGGAGTGCACAAATGAGAATAAGTCTTAAGAAGTCTGCAAAGTTTGGCCAACATTACAAAGGACTTTATGTTCCAAACAAAAGACTTTTGTGTTTGACCCTAGAGGTAGTAGGGAGTCATTGGAGTGTACTGAGCAGTGGAATGACATTGTCAGAGCTGTGGTTTAGGAAGACCACTTTGAAAATCATAGTAGATGGATTGGGGAGGGAGAGACTAGACAGGTATTGTTCATGGTCACCACCCTGCTTGAGGCCCTCATAACCTTTTGCCTCAACTATTGCAATAGCCTCATTCTAGGTGATGACCATGAGAAGGTAGGAAGGGGGAAAGAGTTGAGAGATGTTGTTGGGGGAGAAGACTTGACAACTGATTGGATATGGAGGATGAGGAAAAGTAAAGAGCCAAAGATGACTCCAAAGTTACAAGCCTGTGTGATGAAAGAATGGTAGTGCCTCTGACAGAAACTGGGAAGGTGAGACTGAGGGAAAAGAATGAATTTGGTATTGGACACATTAATTTGAAATGGCAGTATAGTGATCTCATCTTCTCCCCTAGGTTCAATGATCATCTCTGAGAAGGTGATTCTCAGCTCTATATATCCAGCCTTAGACTCTTTCCTGAGCTCTGGTGCCATATCACCAACTTCATTTTGGACATCTAGAACTGGATTACTATAACTATCTAGTGATAGCCACGTGGTATAGTAGGTAAAGTGCTGGACGTGGATTCATTAAGACCTGAGTTCCATCCCTACCTCAAACACTTGTTATCTTTGTGACTGTGCTAATCACTTAACTTCTCAGATTTTGTTTCCTCATCTGTGAAATAGGGATAATAGTTAATACCGTCTTCACAGAATTGTTTTTAGGATCAAATGAGAATATATATAAAGCTCTTTGCAAAACTTAAAATGGTATATAAATACCAGCTTGCTTTCTAGCTGTTAGTAGTAGTAGCAATTTCATTAAAGCATTTTCATTAAAGCAATTTCAGAGTTCTTCATCATGGAACTCAAACACTAGTGGACAATGGCAAGGTCAAAACTGTGACCACTGTATGTAGCTGAGATGAAATGGAGTGGTTGGTCATAGAAACTGAGGAGACTGAGGAACTGAAGTTAGACATCAACATGTATAAGCCTTCTAATATGAGAGCAGAGATGAAAAGATAGAGGGATGCTGTGAACCAAGCACTGCATTGTTTGAAAAAAGGAGAATCTGTCAGTAGATAGTAGCCATTGGGATCTTGGAGGATAAATTTATATAGAATGAATCTCAAAGAAGAGAACTTAAAAAAAGACTAAAACGTCTATATGCTTTGCTCCAAAGATCCTACTGCTAGATATATACCCATAGTCAAATATAAAAAGAAAGA